>NC_137930.1:47288378-47988378 GCF_963969265.1 Rhamphochromis sp. 'chilingali'
CCAGCCAGGGTACACGGAGGACAAAAGCTTTCACACGGTACACAAGGTCCCACGCTGATCTGCCCGAGAAGCGGGTCTCTCTCCCCGCTCTGAATAAGAAACTTGCCCCCTCTCCGTGTGGCTCAAGTTCATGCACCCACGCAATTAACTTCACACATAACCGGCGCCGTCACTCTGTCCGAGTGTCAGGTGAAACTGAAACTTGTGTTTTCCCAGAAAGTTCAGATGCACTGTACAAAAAGAAAAAACGCAAAAAGCCACGTAAAGAAAAAGATGAAGGGGGTGGAAGGAGACTTACGGACTAACTTCTTATCTCGTGGGCCGTCCCGGGACGCTGTCCTGTCCGGTTGTATTGTCTCGGTGGATCTGTGTGTTGGTGCTGCGGGTCTATTTTCATTTATGGCTCACGGGTTTTTCTAGGATCAGTCTGCGTGACCCCGGAACAGCTCAGGCCCTGAGGACGGGGTTTCTCGCCTCGGTGGTCTGTTTTTCTATCGGTTGTATTCCAGAGCGAGTGGGGAAACGCAGGGGCACCACCACAGTCTCGGCCACGGACGGAACAGTACACTGTGGATGTGCGGCGAGCCCGTGAACGCGCACGAGGACCACAGAGGTCCGGCAGTAGTACCCGACGCGTTCGCGTTGACAGACGAGAGGGCCACCGCTGTGGCCGGAGAGGAAAATGCTGAAACTGCAGCAGCCCGCATCCTCCAGCCGACCTGAGCGATGGGCTGACTTTAAGAGCGGCTTTATTTCTGTGAAGTGTTCTGGAAATGCTGCTTTCAAGTTCACGTTTTGGGCTCTTGAGAATTATCACTCAAGATAATGAGCTCAAAAACTTCTTATGCAAAGTTTTTGAACTCTCGACCTCTTTCTAAATGTCTTTTAATGAGCTCTAAGCCTATAGAACAATTTTCTGGTGCTACAGAACCGCTAATCCATTTCTGTTAATGGTGCGTGACAGGGATGTAGTGGTGGGTGAAGTTTAGCCTGCTTTTCTTGCACGATTTCATCCTTTATGTCTGGAAATAACCTTGAATCTGGATTACACAAACTAAAGGAAGAAGGTGGAAATGCGCTGAAAAATATTGGAAAATGTGTGTTTTGGCATTTTTTAAAGAATGTTTTTCTTTATTGTTAATTTTATATAATATCTAAATATGTATGTTCCGTTTAGGCTCTCCTCACAAGCACGCGGTTTTACAGTGGCTGTTATAAATATAATTACAGGTGAAAACGATTTGCAGTATTATCATAATACAAACAGTGTGAAAACAACTGTAACAGACGGCGAGCTCCTGACAAAGCTTACTATCACTTAATTACAAACCTATTGCAATCTAATTCTGTGACTGGATCCAAATCTGAGTCATTTATGACAAATAAAAATGACTACGGAACTTTTTCCCTATAAGCTCTACAGCACCAAACTTTTCTAAAAGCCCGGAGTTACTTTTTCAGGTGATGCGGTCCAATCACAGCCCTGCTGTGGGGTTTAAGCACAGTCCTGCAGCCCGAGTCTGCGGCTGTCATCGCGGTTTGTTGTGGAGAAGAGATAAGCGGAGTGCGCACGGACTTTTCAAAACGAGCAGCCCCGGTGGTGGCGCGGGCTGACCGTCCCGGCGCCTCCACGCAGATGCAGCAGGACGGGTCTTACCTGGATTCAGTCGTTCGTCATGCGCTGTGTGCTTCTTGCAAACTTGACGACTCTTTGGGGGGAGCGACGCTGACAGAGTTTTCGGCGGCGAGAACAGGAGTCAGTGCAAACAGCTTCCAAATCCCGTGCGTAAAGTCACCATCGCTGGAGCCTGTCGCGGACTTTGGTAACTCCGTGTTTGCGCTCCGCCGAGGATCAGAAAGTACACCGGGACACTTCGGCGTCGTCGTCAGAAGTTGCGCTGAGTCACACCGGAGGTCACCCGGAGGATTCTTTTTAATCAAAAGTATTTCAGGTTATTTCCCGGCCGGCGCTGTGTGGCGGCTTAAGTGAGAGTGCGGGGCACTGTCGGGTGAAGAGGCAGAGGCTGGATAACCCCTCCTCTCTCTCCCTCTGGCTCTCTCTCTCCTTCCCTCTCTCTCCCTCGGCTATTTATCCGTCTCTGTCCGCCTGTGTCACTTTCTTTGTTTATGTTTGATGAAACGTAAACCATTCTATATTTTTCTTGTTCACTCCTGTACAGGTACCTTTTACCCCTGACTTTTCTTGTCACCCGTGTCCCAGCCTTTCCTTTCAGTGTGTGTGTGCAGCCTTTGAGCGCACGTGCGTGCATGCTCTCACCAGGCTGCCGGTCAACAACTCACGATCACCCGCGCGATTAAAAAAGGAATAAAATTGCGATTTGATTTCTTTGATTCCTCCGTGATTTTATTCCCCTTGCAAACTTTTTTTCTTTTTTTGTATCAGAAATCACCCAGAACTAAAACTCACGCAGTGATTAGGCTAAGCTGCTTGTTTTATATGGATTAAAAAATATATTGATCAAAAAATGGGATGGGGGACATTTTAGTAAATAAATACCAATGAAAGTTTTTTACTCTGTTTTGCAATAACACGAACATATATATGTATATATAATATTTTTTTTAAATCAATGTATACATTATTTTATATACTATATATAAAATCAATTTGAACATCAAATTGTGCATATTAATATTTCTCTCTTGTGTGTTTGTTTTTTGTTTAGTTGTTTTGTTTGTTTGTTTTTAAATAATAAAAGAGATCTGTAAATCAGGATCCGGCCTATTCTTTATTTTCCTAAAGAAAAAAAATATTTGATGTAAATTAATACATGAGGGGGATGAGATTGGTGGATGCAGCGTTTTAAGCCCATTTACATGAACGAGTTTCCCGTTTAATACTTCGTTGATTGTCCTTCGCAAAAATGAAGTGTGAGGTCCTGTCAGAGGTGTGAGCGCCTCTGGGCTGGGTCTTCATAATATTTACTCTCGCGCCACCTTTTGGCGGGTTTAGTGAAGGTCGATCATCCTAAACGTAATTTTAAACCAAACGTGCCCCCACAAAGGCGGCTTTGAAAACAGCTACATATAAATATGTGACGGTAGAAAAATATCTTTCAAGCTTTAGTTTAAAGAGATTCCAAGGGAAATGACTAATCAGATAAAAAACATAAATATGTTAGAAACCACTCAGTGTGAGCTTTATTTTATATCTGGCCTAAAATTAACAGCATTGGTAATTACCAAAATAGTTTGTTTTTTTTATGTTAGTGGATAGTTAATCCAATAGTATGCCCTTTAATCAAAACGATATGTTTAATGTTAAAATAACTATTGCTGTTGTAGTCCATGAAATTTCGAAGTTTGAAATTTCAAAAAGCAGAAAAATAGCAAAACACTTTGGGGTTTTTATTTATTGTTAAGATCGCAAAATACAGGTATTTACTTTCATTGATGAATAGAAAAAAATGTTCCAGTTTTTGAATGTTTATTTAATTTCTGACTTCATCTGACTCCAGCTTGTCCAAATTTAATTATAAAATACAATTATAATACAACAAAAACTTTATGTTGAGCGGATTTTTTTTAATCATTATTATTATTACTACTATTATTATTATTATTATTATTATTATTATTATTATTATTATTATTATTATTATTACTATTATTACTATTATTATTATTGGTATTATTATTATTTCAATGCTCCTTGGCATTAAATAATCAAATACAGTTGGAAAGCCTGTTTATTTCCACTGCATTTGTGGGTTGAGCAGCAGAGTTGAGTAGCTGGGTTGTGTCCCTGAAAACCTTGCCATAGGCCAACTTCCGGGGGGAGGACGGGGGGGGGGGGACCATATCCAGATTAAAGAACAAGTTCCAAGGAGGGATGACAGAAACAGGCCATCAAGTGGGCATCCCAAGAAAATGACATGACAAAAAGACTGTTCCCTCAATCTGTGAGCACTTAGGAACCGCAGGAAGTCTTCTACAGGTCAAGGCTCATAACAACTTTTGATGGAGGCAGTGTGATGGTGTAGGGCGTCATCTCCCTCACTTGAAAAACTAAGCTTGTCATCACAGGAGGCAATCTCAATGCAGAGATATTGAGATTAGATTCTGCAACCAGAGGCAATCATTTGGCCCAATATTGCAGAGATATGGTCTCTGCAGTATTGGGCCAAATGCTATCCTCCAGGATGACAACACTTGTCCCCACAGAGCAGGGTTTACCAGAGGCTGCCTCCAGAGTTTGGGAGTGAAGAAGATGGAATGACCTGCCTACAGTCCTGACCTCAACCCTACTGAACATTCATGGGAGCAGTTTGGGTGTGCTGTTTATTCCAGAGTGACCAAGCACATTGGCTGACTTGTGACAAATGCTAGTTGAAGAATGGGATGCCACACCACAGCAGTGTGACCAAGCTGGTGACCAACATGAGGAGGAAGTGGCTGACTGTTGTAAATGTGTATGACAATTGACAGAGGTGATAACACCATTTAGGGGGGGTGGGGGGTAAACAGGCTTTCCAGGAGTATAAGATTTATTGTCAAGAAGCATTGTTACAACAATGCCTCACTTTTTGTGCTAAGTTTCTATCTAAACACACACACACACAGAGAGAGAGAGAGAGAGAGAGAGAGAGAGAGAGAGAGAGAGAGACCAGGAAATAACCGCTAAGTAGATTTGATGACGAGTTTTTGTTGTGAGGAGAACTCTCCGCAGTGTGGCGGCACAGAGTCGACACAACCAGCAGCAACACAAACGAAGAAGACTGCACAGGAAGTGGGGATAGCAGGATTGTTGACATAGCCTGCTAGCTTTTGCTAGGTGGCATGATATTTTGTCGATATTTTTCTAAAGTTTTCGTTCACAATGAGCTCTCCAGAGGACAGGCATGGAACAAAACGATCGGCGTCTCCCAGTCAAGTGAGTAAAACGCTTAAAAACGAAACTAGCCCTGGGCGAGAGCTACGAACCACCAGGGAACGGCTAGCGTCGCTGTAGCAGGTTTGCTAACGCTGGGATTCAAAGCGTGATTGTTAGAATAGGAAAGTTTATTGAACTCATTCCCCTTTTTAGGATGACTCAAAACTATATTACATGAACTACGATATAATATTTACTATGTTTTCTCTTTGTTTTGGCCCGAATGTAAGCAGATAATATTTACTTATGTATTTTATTTAGATATTAAAGTCACTGTGGTGTCATTGTTGGGTAATTATCATTTTGTGTATATAAAAAAAAGAAGTTATGACACATTTATTGCTGTCGATGGAGATACGTGTAAGTCACCACTATTTGAACCTGATTTTAATTACTATTATTGATAAATAACACATGCATTGTTTGTTTCATATTGCACTGTTTTACAGAATAAATCCCTTACAAAAAATAAATTTTTAAAAATGAAACATGCAAAAGACGAGACGATAATAGAATATAAAATTAAAAGAATGAAAAACATTAGAATTTCCCCTTTCACTGGTACAAAGCGTGTTACAGAAATGTCTGAGTGAACAGAGATGAGTTTAGGTTCACAGAAACCTCAGTGGTGCAGCAAGAGCATATTATAAAAAAAAGCTGCAAAATCCCAAAATAATGACGCTGTAGTGATATAAGGCCATGTTTATTGTCTATGAGTAACAACCTTCAGCCATCAAATGCTTTGCATCTTTTCTTGAAAAGTGGCTTAAATTGCAACAAACAGGAAAATGCTTCAGGCGTCATGCTAATAAACTAAACTAATGAAAACAGGACTGAAAGCAGGATTGCAGATAATGCACAACTTAATTCATAATTAATGAACAACAAAAAAAACAGGTGAGTTGAGGTGTGGTCAGAAAAAGGGACGTCTAGCCCTGCTGATCAGAAACATTTATGACTGTTTCAAAATAATCTTTCTTTTTTTTAAAGGTAATGATATCAGAATCATGTTTTTGATTCAGTCTGGCTCTTGATGCTCTTGTTTGAACATCCACATGATGAGAATGTTTGCCTTTGCAGGATGGGGGTACACAGTGGGCCTCTGCTGATTTGGGAAGCGATGAGAGAAAACAAAAGTTTTTACGGCTGATGGGCGCGGGCAAGGTTTGTTTGTGTTTTGATTCATTTTATTGGAGACTCACAGACCAAAGCAAAATAAAAATAGGCCCTGTTACTTCATGCTTCACTGCCTGAAGTTGTGACAGTTAAGGTAAAGTGGGACTGTTGCTGTTTTACAGAAAGAACACACTGGGCGTCTTGTCATTGGTGACCACAAGTCAACATCTCACTTCCGCAGCGGTAAGCTTGTTATTTAGTTTTTGGAAAATGTGGTATTAGCTCTGCTTTCGCAAACTGTCATCCTGCACCTCTCACACATGCTGTGTCATCCTTACGCCCAAAACAATTAAATCGGCTTTGCTACCACACATCCGCCGCACAGGTCTATCCATTCTTGGATAGAGCTGTACTGGCTGGTTGTGCCTGCTGTGACTGGTGTCTCCTCTGCAGGTCAGGAAGATCAGAAGATCAATGAGCAGCTGGAGCTGCAGTACCAGCAGGGAATGGATGGGAAGTTGTCAGGACGCAACCGGAGACATTGTGGTCTGGGTTTCAGTGAGGTGAGGGGTCATACATGCTAGACTATATAGAAAAAAGGCAGAAAACAAAGGTGTAGTAGATCCAGAAACACTTACTTTTAATTATAACTGGATGTTATGCTAAATCCTTTAATTTATTATGTGCGCATCCTGTAAAATCTACATATCTTTTTTTCACTGTCTAAGCATAAAAACGTATTGAAACCAACCTTAGAGCCACAGAGGGATGCAGTTAGTATGTTGCTGTTATTACTTCAGTGCCAATACCCAATGAGTCCCAGCCCTAATTTGCACTCGAAGGAGATGCTCAGTGTTATTCACGTCAGTAGTCAGTGGTTATTATGATGTTGTAGATGACTGGTGTAGTAAGCTGTGTTAAGATACAATACAGCTGCATATCAGAAGCATCTTGTTTCAGTTTTCTAACTGGTTAGTTTGCTATTCTTCTGAATCTCAGATGACAAAACAGGCAATGCTTTGGATGACTCAAATCATTTTTAAGTGACATGAAATTAAATGATTTGTTATTCATGTTTGTTTTAAAACTGCAGCTTGATGAAGATACCGAGCATCCAAATTGTAATACTTTAAATACTTTAGAGCAGGGGTGTCAAACTCAAATACACAGTGGGCCAAAATTCAAAACTGGAACAAAGTCGCAGGATAACGTTAATATTTATTGAAATATATTTATTCCTCCAGATATAAGAATGAATCTTTTCTTATGGACTCAAACACGTTTTGCTGAAAAACTTAATATGGAACAAGCAAAGCTTAATACTAAACGATATATATATTAGCTGTATAATACCAGTAGGCCAGCTCTGATAGTAATTTGGTATGGCTTCGCGGGCCAAATGTAAGTAGGCTGCGGGCCAGTTTCACACCTATGCTTTAGACTTTAAGATTTGACAGATTTGGAGGTAACTCTATATTTCTTTTCATGTAAATGTTTACATTCCTAAATTGTATTTCAAGTTTTTGAACTACAACTCTCCATTTTAATTGGGAAACCCTATTTTGCATATTGCATTGCTGATAATAATTTGTGACAAAACAATTTGGCAGAAATATCTGCCAAATTGCAGGCACATCTGTTTACACTCTGGACTTTTGGGATATTCTGTTACCAGGCAACCTGCTTCCATGTGAACAGAAGTAATATCCAGTGTTGGGAAGGTTACTTTTAAAATATATTCCATTACAGAATACAGAATACATGCCCCAAAATGTATTCTGTAACGTATTCCGTTACGTTACTCAATGAGAGTAACGTATTCTGAATACTTTGGATTACTTAATATATTATCATGCTGTTTACAACTACATGAATGTACTATTGCTGTGTGATTTATTACTATTACTGAAGGTCCGCGACTCCGAACTGTAGTAAAGGGACCTCTGACTAATACGGTGGGGTCCCTGTCGGCTCGTAGCCGAAAAATAGCTTTACTTTGTTGTGGTCAACTTTGCTTGCGAGAGACAGAGAGAGACGTTGAAAGACTGCTCCAACGGAACTTATTGTTTTTGGAGGAAAACACGAACACGGCGTACAGTCGAGTCTTAATAGCTTACTTACAACTGGGCTCGTCAGGCACTCTTCTTGGCTGCAGTGGTTATTATTATATTTACATGCTTCCAGCTGCCGTTTTTCCTCGATGACAACTCGTACCTTTCCACTCCCCTTTTTCTCCCTCCCTCGCTCACAGACACATAACGCGTATGGCAGTCCATTCTCCCTGCAGCACGGACTACACTGCCAATGATGCTACATTCTTTAGAGCTATACCGGTAGCATTCTGCCTATTAGCTTAGCACAACAACAACAAAAAGGCCTCTATCACCCAGGAAACACGCAGAGAGAGAGCGTCACCCTGTAACCATGGCAACCGTAACGCTGCCACCTGGAACAACAGAACGTAGCAAACAAAACCCAAACAGTCCTGACCCGCCACAATATGAAACAGGAAAGTACCGCAGTGTAATCCATTTATTTCAACAAAGTAACTGTATTCTAAATACCACCTTTTTAAACGGTAACTGTAACAGAATACAGTTACTCATATTTTGTATTTTAAATACGTAACGGCAGTACATGTATTCCGTTACTCCCCAACACTGGTAATATCATACTAATACTAATTATAAGTAAATCATCTTTTGGCTCTCTTATCCTCAGTCTGAAACCCAGCCAGAGTTGATCCCTTCACCACCAGTGGATGGACAGACAAAAGAAGCTGAGCCAGAGAAGTCCACCAGTGAGAAAGAGCCCACAGAAGCTCAGGACAAAGGCAGCGATCCTGAGCCGGAAGAAAAAACTTCAGAGGAGTCTGAAACCAGCCCGGACAGTAGGAACGAGGAACTGAAACACGACTACAAAGCAGCTTTTGTGAAATCCTCGTAATGCTGATGAGACCGGCAGGGAGGAATTAGTTTTTGTAATATTATGTTTGTAAGTTTTGGTGTTAAATGTTGAACGGTAGGCCGTCATCCATCATAGAGCCAATCGTTAGACTACACTCTGGTGTGCATGTCGTCAAAGAATGAAGTCTGCAGGCTGAGTGGCAGTACCACATGATCAAGTTTTTATTTCGTTTGGACATTTTAACAGTCACTGCATTTGCCATGAATTGTGCTGAATGAAACAGGATTCCCTGGCATTAGTTTTGATTGGTATACAAATGGAGAATTTTGTGTTTTCTTGAAAACCAATAAAAATCATTTTCAGTTAAAACCGTGGTGGAATATGAGATTTATAGGACTGAAAAATACATTTTGAACATTCTGTTCAAAACTGCAGCCAAGTCAATTTTACACTCATTTTAAGTGTCTCAATGTAAAACCAAAATATTGTCTCTCTTCAGCACGATTTTTTTTTTTCTATCCACAGTTTTGGGCATCAGTATTAAAGCTTGAGCAGCAAAACTGCACCACATTTGTTTTCCAATAATTCATTTGAGAAAACTTTAAAATTTCCATTTTGGGTAAAGATTTAAATTTTCATTCTTTTCAGATTTGGTTGATCTATTATGGAATAATGAAAAGTCACAATGTGACTAAAAAGTGAAGAAATCTGGTGTCAGAGTGGATTGCAAAGAAGTCCATAAAATCAGTGAAGAGAATGGTGTAGAAAATACTGGTTGTGATTTTCAGGCCCACATGCAGGCCTGTGTCCTAATGCAGAGTTATTACGATAACGTTTTGTGCTGGATGCAGTAGAGCATCTCCGGAGGTACACGTCAAACCCTCCCTTGAAGCAGATGGGCTACAGCAGCAGCAGATCACACTGTGTGGCACTCCTGTCAGCTAAGAACAGGAAACACAGGCTACATTCTAGCACAGGCTCACCAAAGTTGGATGACAGAAGGAGGATTTCTGGATGAATCTTGCTTTCTGTTGCGCGATCTGGATGGTATAGTCAGAATTCGGCACACACTGCATGGATGTGTGGATCCATCTTGCCTTGTGTCAGTGGTTCAGGGTGATGGTGTTGGAAATATTGACTTGGCACTCCGGGGCTCCTTGGCACCAACTGAGCATCTTTAAAACAGCACAGGCTGCCTGAGTATCCTTGCTAATCACATTCTTCATAAAGGGACCAGTGTACCCATCTTGTGATGGTTTCTTCCAAATGAAATAGAGAAACATGTCAGTTGATATAGATACCTTCTCAGTGTTCTGTATGAATAAATCTTCATGGTTTCTGTGATTTTCAGGCACAGTCCTATAACTGTAAATCCCCTTTAATGAAACCTTAACCGGGGTGTTTCTTCAATTCATGCCATGGTAATTATTCAGTTATAGATAATAACCAATTGGATGGTGGAAAATGTTAGTCCCAAGGGAAATACACTGGTGATACAGGAGATTCTTGCAGTTTTGCCACCAAGAGGTCAAAATTTCCACTCATTGATGACTCATAACTGGAAATTTATCTAGAATGTACTGTGCCTCTCACCCAGTCTCAGCTAAAGTAGGCTCCAAACAGCAAAGACTATCAGGTTAAAGCTGGTCTCTATTTCTAACAAAGTGTATACCAAGCTGTACATCACACATGCAGTTGGTGAAACGGTTAACGGTGAACACGAGGACGGACATATTGAGGCTGCATCAAGGAGAGTGATGACACAAGATGAACAAATGTGATGGTGAAAACATATTTACTTGCAGGCATTGCAAAAACTCTCTGTGTAAAAGTTTGCTCTTGCATGGGTGGAGGGGCAGGTTAACCAGGATATCCAACTCCTTATAGCTTCCTCAAAACAAACAAGAATTTGAGATTTTGGCAAATAAACTTGTGCTGATATTTGATGGCCTGGATGAGTGGGGGCTGTCTTGTCTTGTATTTCAGAGCAAGTTTTGGTGGATGTTCTTCTGACAAATCTGTTGGAGGGGAACCTGTTGCTCTGTGCACATCTGGATTACCACCAGTCCCACAACTGCAAATTGCATTCTAGGTGACTATGTTGTTTGAGGTACCAGGATTTAAGGATCCACAGAGGGAAGACTACTTCAGGAAAAAAATAAATACATTTCAGATTAAAAGATTACCAGTAGAGTCATTTTGCATATTCAGTCAACCACAAACAAATGTGTTTTGTTGCTTCAGACTTTAGTCATCCAATCTAATAAACACCAAAAGAGTCAATAGCAGAATAATTGGTTTGGCTGAGAAGATTTGGGACATTTTTCATGGGCGCAACCCCCCTTACTTTTGTGCTAAGTTTATTTACATATATAAAAAATATTAGCCACCGGTAGCATTTCTTGATGTCACCCACTTCCTCTGTCTGTCGATGGTACATTACATGCAGGGATAGGCTTCCACAAGAGTTCCTCCTCTTGTTCCTTATCACCATCTGTCTGCAGCTCATCTTTCTGATGTACTCGTAGATGCTCCGTTTCATCTTGTATTGTGACTCTGACACTCCCCACATATTCCCTCCTTCTGTTGCTCTTAGAGCCTCAGGGTGCTGGAGTTCTGTGCATTGTCGGGAGTTTTCATATCTTGGCATCAGTGGCATCCATCTCGTCATGTGGCCAGCTTATTATTCCAGCTAGTATCTGATGACTGGTAGAGCTGCACAGATGGTTTGGATCTTGTTCCTGCCATTGAGCTGGATTCCCAGCAACTGACTTACCTTCTGGAGATATGTGGCTGTGGCTGACCTTCATGCATCTTCATTAGAATTCCTGTTGGCCTGTGGGACACTCAGGTACTTGTAGCTGTCCTGTATATCTGGTATACTCCCTTCTAGCATGCATTCATTCCGCATTATCTTCCCTCCCTTTGCAACAATTTGTCTACACTTATTCAGTCCAAATTAGATTCTGATGTCCTCACTGTAGAAGCTGGTGATATAGATCAGTGCGTTTATGTCTCCCTGGAATGCAGCTCGATGTCATCCATGTACAGAAAGTGTCTGATGGTCCTTCCACTTCTGAATCTATATCCATATCCACTTTTAGTGACGAGCTAGCTTCAGGGGTTGAGGCCTGTGCAGAACAGTAGGGACAGTGCATCACCTTGGTGTATTCTGCACTTCATAGTAACTTCTGTGATTGCCTTGGAGTTGGTCTCTCACAGTCCCAGCAATTTCCTGATGAATGTTATCGGCATACTATTAGCCTTTTACAGTGCCAAGCACTCCAGGATCCATCTGTGGGATAATGAGTCGTAAGCTTTCTTTTAGTCAATCCAGGCAGTGCTCAGGTTGGCTCGTCTGGTCTTAGAGTCCTGGTCTACTGCACTATTCACCAAGCAATTCAATTTTATTTATATAGTGTAAAATCAGAACTACACGCCAAAGCCTTAAGTTTGTAAGGTAAAGACGCTACAGTAATACAGAGAAAACCACAACAATCATATGACACCCTGTGAGCAAGCATTTGGCAACAGTGGGAAGGAAAAACTCCCTATTAACAGGAAGAAACCTCCAGCAGAACCAGGCTCAGCGAGGGGCGCCCATCTGCCACGAAGGCTTAATATTGTTGGAAAATAAATTACACTCAACAAAAATATAAACGCAACACCTTTGTTACTGCTCCCATTCCCCATGGGATGGACGTAGAGACCTAAAATTCATTCCAGATACACAATATAACCATCCCTCCCAAACAGTGGTCACAAATCAGTCCAAATGTGTGGTAGTGGGCACATCTGCTATATTGAGATAATCCATCCCACTTCACAGGTGTGCCACATCAGGATGCTGATCTGACATCATGAGTAAATGGTAAATGGCCTGTATTTATATAGCGCTTTACTAGTCCCTAAGGACCCCAAAGCGCTTTACATATCCAGTCATCCACCCATTCACACACACATTCACACACTGGTGATGGCAAGCTACAGTGTAGCCACAGCCACCCTGGGGCGCACTGACAGAGGCGAGGCTGCCAAACACTGGCGCCACCAGGCCCTCTGACCACCACCAGTAGTGCACAGGTGTACCTCAGACTGCCCACAACAAAAGGCCACCCTGGAATGTGCAGTTTTTTGCGCTATTGGGGGTCTGGGGACCCAGAACCGGTCAGTATCTGGTGTGACCACCATTTGCCTCATGCAGTGCAACACATCGTCGCATGGAGTCTATCAGATTGTCAATTGTGGCCTGTGGAATGTTGGTCCACTCCACTTCAATGGCTGTGCGAGGTTGTTGGATATTCGTGGGAACTAGTACACGCTGTCGTATACGCCGGTCAAGCACATCCCGAACATGCTCAATGGGTGACATGTCCGGTGAGTATGCTGGCCATGCAAGAACTGGGACATTCTCAGCTGCCATCTGCCCTGAACAATGTGAACCATGATTCATCCGTGAAGCGCACACCTCTCCAACGTGCCAGACGCCATCGAATGTGAGCATTTGCCCACACAAGTCTGTTACGGCGACGAGCTGGAGTCAGGTCAAGACCCCGATGAGGACGACGGGCATGCAGTTGAGCGTCCCTGAGACGGTTTCTGACAGTTTGTGCAGAAATTGTTTGGTTGTGCAAACCAATTGTTCCAGCAGCTGTCTGGGTGGCTGGTCTCAGACGATCTTGGAGGTGAACCTGCTGGATGTGGCGGTCCTGGGCTGGTGTGGTTACACGAGGTCTGCGGTTGTGAGGCCGGTTGGATGTGCTGCCATATTCTCTGAAACGCCTGTGGAGACGGCTTATGGTTGAGAAATGAACATTCAATGCACGGGCGACAGATCTGGTTGACATTCCTGCTGTCAGCATGCCAATTGCACGCTCCCTCATTGCTTGTGGCATCTGTGGCATTTTGCTGTGAGACAAAACTGCACATTCCAGGGTGGCCTTTTGTTGTGGGCAGTCTGAGGTACACCTGTGCACTACTCATGATGTCAGATCAGCATCCTGATGTGGCACACCTGTGAGGTGGGATGGATTATCGCAATATGGCAGATGTGCCCACTACCACACATTTGGACTGATTTGTGACCACTGTTTGGGAGGGATGGTTATATTGTGTATCTGGAATGAATTTTAGGTCTCTACGTCCATCCCATGGGGAATGGGAGCAGTAACAAAGGTGTTGCGTTTATATTTTTGTTGAGTGTAGATTATGTTTATATGTATTCTCTAATATGCTTTATTCAACTTAAGTTGATGAATATATATCCAGAAAATAATATTTTTTAAAAATGAAAAAAAAAAGACAAGTAAACATTTTCAATCTTAATATTTATTTTTGTAATAACTTCTTTTAATGTGTTAAACTGTATTATTTTTTAATGCTTTTGTGATGACTGACGGGTTCTGGATCATCAAGTGACAGTGCTGGGAAAGTATATGAAGCCCATGAAGCTAAACACTGCAATAAATAATGGTCAAAGTGATCTCGCTGCAATTTAAAACTGAAATCCAGCTGAAATGAAATCCAGCTAAAACTTTCATGTCAACAGTACAGGTAAAGTAAATGTAGAGTTTAAAAAAGCAACTAACTTGTGTTAAAAATAATTACTTAAATGTGCAGTGTAATTGCAGAAGCAAGAAAACCTGATACCACTTCAGAAATATGAATGAAAAACTCTTGAAAAAATGTGTTTAGTCCTCAATCATTAAAAAAAGGCATTTGTTATATGTAAATCAGTCCACTTCCAATGATTAGATCCTTCCAGTTCAAGCTCCTTTCACAAAGACTCTGTTTTGTTGCACCGGTCGTTCCTGTGGATCAGTGGTCTGCAGTAGCTCTTGCTGGAGGAAAGAAAAAGAAAAGTTGTTTCATCAGTAGATTTTACTGCACTCATATTTTATTACCAAAACACACACATACACATATATATAAAAACACTGACAGATTTTAACAGTGATAAATCCACAAAACTGTTCAGGAACATTTCAAAGATTACACAAAACAAACAAAGGCGCTGATCCAACATCAACACTTCCTAAATCCCAATCTGAGTGTCAGTGGGAGGCACCTGAATATGCTCAATCCACAGAGGACCCACCCAGCAACCCTCACGACTCAAAGTCTCCAATGTCCCAGTGCAATAGGCCACAGGACCACCCTGAGGTCTACACAGCAGATTATTCTGTGCAGAATACAAACATATTTCCAGCAAACAAGATGTAGGATTATTTTCCCCTCAAAAAATATGTCCCTTGTAAACAGTTTATGCATACGTGGAGGAGCCCTGAATCAGGTGCCTATCAACATTACTTTGAACATAAAACCAAACAAAAGACATCATTTGATTGAACTGTTTGATGCAGGTCAAACAGTTCAATCAACTGCTTTTAAAGATCAACAGCCCACCTGTACCAAAACACCACTGGAATCAGAAAGGCCACAATGGTTTCACCAAAGCAGCATCTCCACTTCATTCGAAATGATTCCTGATGGGGAATATCTGGCAGGTTTCACAAAGTCGGATTTTGACTAGAGATGAGCTCCAACTGATCAACGAATTGGTCTTCTGGAACAATTTCCCTTGAATTTCTAATGAACTGCTTGCTTCCCTTCACTCCAGCAGAGTTCAAAGTTAAAAGGAGGATTCAGCCAAGAAATTTACAATAAATTATGAATAACTTATAAATTATGAGCCATGTTTTGTCAGCAGCTGTCACTGAGCTCTCACTGTGTTAAAGGGAAATCCAAGCTTTGAGTTCATTGGGCTACAGTGGCTTTTTTTAGGCTCAAAATGGGTCATTTTATTTTGGTTAGCAGACACATTTTATTATAGAAGTCAAATATATCAATGTGAAACCTGCTCCCTGGGGCTCTTTGGATAGAATATCACCCAGAAATAAAGAAACCAGGACTGTCCACAGATGTTCTAGGGAAAAAGTATTAAATGGAGAGATAAAGATTTTAAAAAAACCCAAGAACTTTTGTCACCAATCTGTGCACATTCCTTACCCTGACAAAACAACATATACTTAGACATACACACAACAGACACAATAAATTCACACAACATGAACTGGAGGTCAGGGCAGGTGTACCTGGACCAGATATGCTCACCAGCTCTCCAGTCTTTCAGTCCCTACACACCAGGGACAATGAAAAAAATCACACTTTGCCAGACTGAGATGTCGATCTAAGATTTTTCCTGCTAAAAGTCTACCACTACCACTAAACCATGAGTAAAACAAGAATTGATTGTAACCATAGGCAACTACAGTGGCAGCCACAAACGAAAACAGATGAGAGACTCGAGAAAAAGGATTTTGTTTTGTACTTTCTGTGAGAATTGTTATCAGGTTCACATTTGATAACTGAGGTTTATTGGATAGTTCGGCAAAGCAAGGACCTTCTGGTTGGCCTTTACTTTGCAGTGGTCTCATTTTAGGCATGACTTGCGCTTCTAGTAAAAGTTAAGGTATTTAAAATGTGTTCATGAAGGCTCAGAAGTGCAGTCGAGAAAAACTTTGCTGTGGATGTTTGTCTAACTAACCTGCAACAAGCTTGCTCTTGCGCGAGGCCTCTGAAGCCAGCATCTGGGACACATTCATGATCCTTTCCTGCTGCTGCAGAGCTGAATCCAGCTCAGTGAAGTCCAGCGGTGCAGATGGCTGTATGTTCTGGACACTGCATAAAAGGACACAAATGAGACTGACTATATAGTGTTGATTTGAACAGCACACTTGAACTAAGAAGCTTTATGGACCTATCGACCATGAAAACAGTTATGGAAATTATTCAGAAAGCACACAGGAGATGTTTGGTACATTTACAGTACTTAATTTCCCTTTTGAATACGTATAATGATTGTGGGATTATTAATAACAAGCACTCAGAGAGCACAAACCTTATTATTTTTTATTGGATTCATTCTCTTTCCTTTGACAGTACTTTCTTAAAAGATGTTACGCATTTTGGGGTCCAGTTAAAAGAAAGGCAGACATGAAACGTAAAAGTGAGGTTAGAGGTCAAATGTGATATGATATTTGGATGCAAACTCTAATGTGATATTTAGAGTCCCCATAAACCAGTATCATTTCCTACATGTTGCAAACACAAACAAAGGCAGCAGAATTTTAATCATAGTTTTTAAGATAAAAGACATTTTATGAAAGTTTGACCTTATTTGACCTTGAAGGAGAGGTGAGATATAAAATATGATGTATTTAAAATCTTTATACAGTACTTTCTATGTGTTGATAATACACAGCACAGAATCATAGTTTCTAAGTTAAAAAGCTTTTTGTCAACCAATAAAACATTAAGTTGACTTTGAAGACCTAAGGATAATTTCAGTGGATTGTTGACCCCACTCTGCTCCGCTAACTACACTGAACCTTTCCTTCTACCATATTTACAGACAGAATGACATGCACACACACAAACAAGTGTTAATGTATCTGATGTATTACCACTAAGGCCTTACCTCCCACCTGGTATATATCCAAGTGCAAAAAAAACGACATCTTTACCCCTAAATTCCTTCAACTGGTATAACTTCGGTATGAGCACCATCTACCTGGATTTGGCCAGCAGGGTCTTGATTCGCTCAGCCCGACGGGCACGTTCCTCCAGCTCCTCTGGACTAAGAGGCTCATCGGTGTCAGACTCAATGTAGCGCTCAGGGATGAGAACTTTTTCTGGTTTGGACAGCTGCATGTTGGGCAAACAGTTAGTCACACACATTGGTCTGTGGTTTGAAAGGTAGAGATTTTTATTTCAAATGAATTTTTCTTTTCATTAAACACCAGATCACAGCAAAAATCATGTCAGGGAACTTTCAGGACCAAGCCTCAAACTCTTTGACAGGAAGAAACCTCTGTATTAGTGATGCTGCGACTTTCTCACTGAGCTGCTTCTAACTGAAGTCACATGTGTGTGTGTACCTCTCGGCTGATATCCAGGTCATAGTCGAGAGGTTCCACATCCACCTCTCTTATGCGTGTAGCTGTTACTGTCACCCACTCATCTGACTGGATCCTGCCCCTCTCTTTGACTGGATTCCACCCTTCATCGCTTTGACCTTCTGCCACAGGTCGCTCCTCCTGCCAGTCAAACACCTGCAAGGGGGACGAGTCAGAATTAAAAGCTTAGCACACTGTGGGGGGGGGAAAACCCTATTCTTATCATTAATAGAATCTTGAATCATTTAGTTAAGGAACAGTCTTGTGTGTTAAATATTAATACCATTATTATCAGAATGACAGATTAGCCAAATCTGATGTACACAGTGTTTATAAATAATGATTCCAGGTCAGATTTCCTGCAGTAACTGCAAGATTAAAGTTAAAGCATCAGCTGCTGTACATATTAGAAGTTCTTTTAGGCTGTAATGGTTTTTTTCAGAGATGAAGGCATTAGTAAAAAAGTAACTTGACAGATTAAAATTTTTAAAATTACAAAAATGTATAAATTAATTAATAATAAATTAAATATCTGGGTCACTGAAACATGTTTTTAATCAACACTGCTAAAAGTACTGGTTCCACAAAAAAATAAAAATAAAAATGTTGTGCAGGATAAGACTGACTACACAAAGAAACTCTACCTGCGTGCATGTGTAATGTTACTGCATTAAGCTGTGGTTCAGACAGAGAGAGGCAAACATAATCACATCACTCGTGTAACCAGGAGTAATTACAGCAAGTTCACCCAAGAATTTGAAAAGACTGTTCTTAGCATTGTAACCACAAGCAACTACAAGACAGCCAAATGATTCGTATGTGTTTCTGGATCTGCCCTTTCTTCTTTGTTTGTGTGTGTGTGTGTGTGTGTGTGTGTGTGTGTGTGTGTGTGTGTGTGTGTGTGTGTGTGTGTGTGTGTGTGTGTGTGTGTGTGTGTGGGGTGAGAGGTACTTGAGAGTAATCATCCAAGGAGCATCAAAGCCATGCATGCATCCTTCCCACTCCAGTAGCCTGCAGCAGGGTCTGAGCTGCTGGTGCTTTCACATGCTCTGAGAAACACTGCATCCCATGCCTTGCTGTGCTCAGGAGAATCAATCGCACACAGAAGGACAGAGATAAAAAGAGAAGACCATGCAGGCACAGATTCCTCAAACCCCCACCGGATTAGGAAGAACACAGCAAAGAACAGATTCAGAAGCAAGAAACTCTTTATTGTCAAGTGCAAATCTCTACATGATAGAAAAGAAAAGGGGAAAGAGTTGTGCATTGCTTCTCGATTACACAGAATTAGGTGGCGATTAGCAATTCACTTCTTTAAGTTCTTTACTATATTTCTACTCTCCAACTGAGCATCCTCGTGTTACTACTCCACACTTTGATCTGATAGGCTTTATGTAGGTGTGAAAAGATAAAGACAATATGGCAGAAGAGCTTTTGGGGTGAATATCTGACTGAAAACAAGGAGTGGACAGCTGTGCCATTTGAAGGAACATAACTAGAACAACAGTAACAGGGGTTATTTGTTTCAAATGTTAGCAGGAAATGTGTCAACAATACACGGAGTAAAAATAAGCAAAAAATCTCTTTAATGCATCTTTGTAAATCTGATAAAGACAAATTTCTTTTTTTTCCTCTCTTAAGGACATTAATGCCTCAGATCACTAAAAGTTGTTTAATTTTCCCACAGATCTCCTGTGACAAAGTTGTCCACTTTTTGTTCACACACACATATTTTTTTATTGCATTTCAGCCCAGTTGCTTTATCCAGTCATGTATTATTATGCTCTATAAAAAAACAAAACAGGCCATCTTTCTTTTCCAACATTAAAAATGTCAGTGTAATTATGAAACACAGTCAAAAGCTAAAAAGTAATTATGTAGTTTAAAAAAATGATGTATAAATAAACATGTCTAATGCTGGTGAAGTACATAAAAATAAAATATACTCTGGCATTATCATTATTGTTATCGATATCATTATTATCATCATGTGCACTGAAAAGGGTGAAAATGATTAGCAGAAGGTGACAAGCTATGTATTGCTTACTGTTATAGGAAAATTTGATTTCAAGGGTTTATGGGAAATGTAGTTGATTTACAGGCAGCTCTCACAGCTGTGTGGTTAAACATTTGGTTAGTCTGCTATCATAACACCAGTACGGCAGTTATCGTGTGTCATGTAACCTTACAGGAAGACTTTGACATTTTAAGCTTCAATATTTTTTTTCCATCCAAGCACATTAGCATCTACGGTATTCTTCACTGAGACCAAGGGGCACAGCTAGCTGTAAGCTAGATTTACTCTAAGTGTCAAATGTCAAAGTTTTCCTTTAGGGATAAAAACCAGCACTGTCCCCACAACTTCCTGACTAAACTCTGCTATTGCACATAATCTATGATTCTGAAGTGGGGACGCATGCTGTAAACACACCATGATTAGCTAAAATGCTGATTAAGGAGGTACATTTAGGACAAAGGCAAAAAAGATCGTCAACATAACAAGGCACTTGGATTTTGAGTGAAGAAAAGAAAGCAGGGAGGCGGGATCATGATTTTTTTTTGTAACATTGCATCTGTCTTCATTTCATCAACTTGAAAATGTATATTTTCTTTTTCTGACATTTTCCCTCACTCTTTTATATGCTCTAAATACCAAATCTCTACAAAATATAACTGTACAGCTGTATACTGAAAATATCACTCAGTAAATAAATAAAAGTGTACAAGTACACAGTATGTAGATGTACATAAATGGATTCTTTTCTCTACTTTGTGGTGACTAAAACTGAGACAGGAAGGCAGATTGATGCCTTCAGCTCACTCCTCTTCTCAATGGATTTACATTCAGAACTGTGTCAGTGAGGTCCCACCAGGGAGCAGTGGAAATAAAGTTCACTTTCACCTGAACCTTTAAATAATAAAATAAAATAGACAGGGCATCTTTTTTTCTGGTCTGAAACTAGCCAAGCATTACCCACAATCCCCTGTGCTCCTTTTCTCTCCAACTCTTCTTATAGTATTATCCACGCTAGCTAGCCAGCTGTAGTCAGTCCCGCCCTTTAGCTTGTTAGTGCTTTTGGCTACCATCAGTGGCTAGTGGTTACACAAGGCAGGCAGTGCTAGTGTGTTAGCATTTCCACTAGTATATTATGTGGCTGGGGGTGGGAGCGTGGCATATCAGCTCTGGTGGTGGAGGTGGTGCTCCCTGTGCCTGCTGCTGCTGCGGTGGGGTTGGGAGTAACGTACAGAGGCTGGAGGGTCGGACGTGCTCGAGGGCAGCCTTGAGGAGGACGACGAGCGTTGGGCGGTGACGCTGGAGGCAGACAGGCCCGTGCTGGAACGCTCGCCCTGGCTGAGGTTCCTCTTGCGCTCCCGAATTAACGCTTTCTGGTGGCGCTTCATTCGTTCCAGCTGCTCCTCCGCAGTCATTCGGCCTCTGGCCTGGCTGCTCGAGGGCTGCAGGACTTCGGAAGTTGATGACAGACACTCCAAGGCACTCTTAGGTCTTTCCTAGTGAGTAAAGGCAGGAAAAAACAGAACAAGGAAAGCTTTGGTATGACATGGGGATGTTTGGTTAGTGCTATAAGAGAAGAAGTCTGAATTCCCACCCTTAAATCCCAGTTTCTATCTTCACTCAGACCACATATCCACTCTAACAGTTTCCATTTGGGAGAGGATACAGTCCACCCTAACCAATCATTAGAGATCAACTATCCACCTTACTATGAAGCCAATTAGATGCATAGCCATGCCAACATGCTGCTTTTTATTGAGATTGTAAGAGTGAAGTAGAGCAAAGTTAAAACTGTAGCCATGGCTGACAGCTGCTGAAAGAAAGCAAACACTGGCTCTTTAAAATATCCATCTTACAGCTTTACAGTGGTTTCTATCCCACCAGAATCATTGACTGACTAATCATTCGTCCTCACACGGTGCTAACTGGACCTAATCAAGAAAGCTTTTTTTCATCCACACTGCCAAATATATCAGTTAGACTGGACACATTCGAAGATCTGGGTCTGGACCAATAAGACAGATCAAAAGTGGCAGAAAACAAAATGGACACAAAACCAAACAGTAAAATAGCAGAAGTAGTAAATGCAAAAGAAAAATCAATTTGCCTGGATACAGATGCAAAAAATCTGTTTCTACTGCTCACACAGATGGTCCACAAACCGAGTGACAAAACTGGGAGAAAGTTGTAGTGAGAGATTTTTCCAGTGGTGTCAGTTTGCAAACATATCATATTAAAAACAAAAACAAACACGTAATTGAACATAAGATTAAAACAGGACTCACAAAAAACAACAACAGGCTTTTAAAAACAGACAAACCCTGAGTTTGTCCAGTTTATTGTCTTTACTCACCTTTGCTGCAGAGCTCCCAAGTCCTCTCCTTAGGGTGACGTAGGATGAGATGAGATGAGATGAGTTGGACTGGTTCTGTCGAGAGGAGGAGCCTGACAGACCAAGAAAATAACAAGAGCAGTAAATTAATTTAATGAAAACATTGAAATCTCTTATGGAATATCTACTAGGAATATGGACTTGAATTAATATACAAATGTTGTGCTGTCTGAGGGGTCAGGTGTTATAAAAAGAATCAACATTAAAAGATGCCTTCATGTAATTGGCAAACGTAAAAACTGTTTACAAAATCAGATTCTTTATTTTAAAAAATGTTACATTTTAGATTTTAAAAATGTTAATTAAATTCCAGATAATCATCCACTGTCAAACATCAGCCTCCAAATGATGACAATTCTATAACTAAAGGAAGGCTTATTAGCGAGATAAGCAGCTTTGAGTAGTCAGAGTAGAAAAGCCCTGTGTAAGTACCAGTCCATGTACCATTTAATAAGAGCATGTTTCAAATTTTAACTGATGAATACTCAAGTCTAAAGAGACTTCATCTTAGTTTCTTATTAAAATAAGTATTTTCCACTACACACTTCCTCTTTGAATCTTTTTATGATTACACCTCCATCTTTTACATCTCCATCCCATCATAACACAACTCTATTCTGTATTTTTAAATATGTATGTAGCCAGGACTTTTCATGGTATTTAAAATATACTGTAACTAGACTACACAATGCTGATGGGAAATCACTGGCTGCTTTAAAATTGTGTAATCAAGTTCAACAGGAAACCTTTTCCAGTCAGATACCATATATCATTTACACATTACTTTTCAGATACCTTTACTTGAGAAATACTGATAGTCAGTGTCAGACCCAATGTTGTGGTGGTTTACTCCTGGCAGCTCTGGTTCACTCAGGTATGAACGCAAGTCAGCCTGAAACCAGAAAAGATTAAACAGGAAGTTGGACTGGATAGACTTCTTTGGCTGCAGCGAACAATATAAAATGAGATATTTAACTGATCTAACCTGTAGAGAAAATACACACAGAATTAACACAACAACAGGGAGTAAATGGCGGCGTACCTTATAGTCTCCATTGACAACATATTGCCCACTTTCTCTGTCCCTCTTCCTCTCATCTGACTGGCGCTTCAGCCCACGCACCGATGTGTGGCGGATAACTGAGGCCTCTTTGGGGAGGGGCGGAACCACAGGAGGTATATCCTCATAGTCGTACTGGCGAGGCAGTGGTGGCCTGGGTGGGGCACTGTCCTCTGCCTGTGCAGCAACGAGGACAAGAAAGCATCGTTATTTTGCTGATAACATTTCATTTAGACTAAATCCAGCAACTTCGTGAAAGTTAACTTTCAGCTGACTCTGACGTTTTTACCAGCAGAGCTGTGGCACTCACCCACTTTGGCACAGTGCTGTGAGGCAAAGTATAAGAGTGGATGTTTGGGATGGAGCTGCGAGGAGGAGGCTGAATCTCTGCACTGGGAGAAGGCACTGCTGGTTCTGACACTGAAGGCACTAATTTCCTCTCTGGTGGGATGTGTGAATGCAGAGAAATCAGAATTTAGATTTTAAATATAAGACGTTTTACACTGAGGTTTACACCCAGGCACGGGAAGAATTTCTTATTCATTTACACTGAGAGAAGGAGTAAGAGAAATACAGTTTCAATCCAAGTTTGACTGGAAAGCAGAAGAACAGGGAGTGAAAGTCAGTGACATAGTCAGACTCACTGTAATAGTAATTACAGCACAATATGCACAGAATATAAAATACTAAATATCAGACCATGTGGCCATTTTTAGCTATACACCTACAAGGTGTGTTGAGATCAAGGCCTTTATTGGATCTTAATGACTCTCTTCCTATCTGGTTATCATTACCAGTCCCTGCACTGAGTCCTCTGGTTTTGGGCTCTCTACCTGGGTTCTGGACAGAGTCGATGGTAATCTTGTAGTTGGCTTTGCTGGCACTCAGTCCGGCCATCACATCTTCAATCCTCCACAGCTCGCGCTTCATCTCAGCTTTCTCTTGCTGTATAACAACATAAAGACAAAATCAGCAGAAGGAATCCGACTCAGTTCACCTCATATTTGATGTGATTTCATTTTGGAATGCTTTACAAACATTCAGAGATGAACTTACACACTTGCTTTACTTCTCTCTGGGATAACTTTCTTGGAGATGAAATGCCGGTTTGGTAGCGAGGCTACAAATACACACAGCCGCTCTATCACGTGATGCATACTGCTCTGACGTGCTACGGTTATGAGCCGAGTTATGCCATGTCGCAAGTTTTGTGAGGAGCTTTTTTGATATTTAGTGGATGGGATTACATTTTTTATTTCTCTCTGATATCCAATCCAGTAACTTAGGTCAGTATTGGACCGATACCGATACGTAATATCGGATCGGTCCATCTCTAGTACATATATGCATCTCCTCAAGGGCTTTTCTTACTTGGCTACATCTAGTAAAGGGCTTATTTCTTTTATTACCAAGGAAAATGTTCTACTGTCTTCCACTTTAGCTCTCGATTTGATTTTGCAGGTCTTTTGGTGGTGTTGTGTTGTCTGTGCATTCCGTTCTAAGAATTTACCAACTCGTGATTTTTCAGGCGAATGATGCCCTCTTCTACTTGCATCAAGAATTCTCTAGACCACAACTGACCTATTGATTAATACTAAAAAGAAAGACTATTAAACAGGCCACACCCGGCCATGAAACTGCTTGCTCTTCAGTTGTTCACTTATGTTTGAGCATATTATTAAACTGTTTTTACACAGAGGGACACACACTATGTAAAAATTGTTGCAATTCTAAAATTGCTGATGCAATGTTTCTATTTTATTCCGAGGGTGAGAGTCTGCACTCGAGCAATATAGTGATGACAAAATACAAAAAAATAAATAAATAAAAATAAAAATAGTCTTCAAAAACAAAGAAGCGCCATATAAAATCCAGGCTATGAGTAAATGCCTGTTTTAACTGAAAATCCAGAACTAGATTGGCTCCGCTCTAACATGCAGTAACACGTTTTACCTGAGAGGTGGAGCTGTGGTTCATTTGTGCCTGCAGTGCTAGCCTCAACTGATCTACTGAATTCTCAAGCCTGCTGTACTCCTCCCAGGCATGTGCCATCTCCTGCATTAAACAAACACACACATGCAGAAAGACTTAATACATAGTCCCACGGTAAACGGGTTCAGGTTCTCTTATTTGTGCCTGTAGGGAGGTTTGATCTGCAGTCATCCATCCCCACATGCCCATTTTAGCCTCCCCGCATAAAAAAAACAATACAAACCAAAAACCCATAAGTCAATAATGGAGCACATTATAACGTGATGAATAAATAAATAATTAATCTACACGGTATCATATAAGATATAAAGGCCATGAGCTTTTTCCTGTTAAGTTGTATACACACTTTGTATACACACACAAAGTGTATTAGAGGCACACTGTTAAACATATGGCACATAATAACAAGCAGCTGCAAGCATTGAAACAAATGCATTTGTAGAATTATGTGTGGACTGTGAAATGAGTGTTTATACAATAACACTCAGTCATAGATACCGTGGAAACGCGGGATATTTGCGCCCTGATCGTCACCAGATCTTCCTGCAGCAGCCTCTGCTGGTAGGCGATTTTGTGGGCATGAGCTGGTTGTTCCTGGTACTGCTCCATCTGCTGATGGGACAAATCTAATACACTCTCCAGCTTGTCCTGAAGAGACAAGGTTGAGATCAGCATGAGATGAACAGAGAGCAACCGACCCCTGGCTTGTTTGTAGAATGCTGTTCTATAAATGGACACTTACTATTCAGCAGATGACTATTTTAAAATACCTCCAGGGGGCAGTATGTTTCCACAGAGCTGCGCTGCCATGAGATACCGACTGACTTTCATTAAAGTAGATCCTGAGCTGTATATGGTCAGACTTTAACTGCACGCCCTACATTATTTTGCAAATAACACCTTGTTGTATTCAGAATCTGATGAGGAATGTGTACTTTCATGTGGGGTTGTAACAGTAAAAGCTGAGGTAAATAAAGCGTCTGTCTCTACTTCAGTCGACTTTCCTAATTATGACAGTGAAGGTTACATTTAGCAGGAAACTTGTTTTGACTCTGATGTGTGCTGCCACATACTTTGACAGCTGCTTTAAGCTATTAAACTCAAATATATTTCAACTAATTACAGTATGGGGCACTTTATGTAGTATTTCCTAGAATTTTGTAACACTTTCCATTCAGACTGATAAGCCAGAATCAGGCTGACTCATCTGACTGACTACAGCGGGTAGAATGTCCTGGCATGGCTGGCTTAAAGTCTTTCTAACTATTACTGTGTACCTTGTCGTCCTTCAGGGAGCTGATCCTCGCCTCCAGATCCTTTAGTATGTTGTCCTGTTCACATAACCGACTCAACTTCACCTGCAGATGGAGACAAAGAGTCGAGTGGGCAGGGAAAGGAATGGAAGGGGGGTCCTTTGTACACTCACAGATAAAATGCCTCAAGTGCTCACCAAAGTGTGTGCGTGTATGTGCGTCTTGACCTCTGGTAATTAAGAGGCCCATTTGCTTAATTTACAACTTCCTCTTGTTTGTGTAGGTGCAGTGAATGAAAACGTCTCTGAGCGTAAGCATGTGTGAGCATTATAGTAACATGAGGGCACACATACTTGTGTATACGTCCATATTAATGCATATGGGTTTAGCACACTTGAGATTTGCAGCCCTACAACTCCGCTGTCTCGTTTTGGTGTACTTAGAATTACTGTGAGTGAAGCAATTAAACAAAGTGAGTGCAACCCACCTGACATGTTTAATTACAGTGTCAGACTCTCAGAGCCTTGTTAATTAATCTCTGATTGAACTGAAAGCAAAGGTGGGATCACTTCATGCATGTAAAAAGGTTCAAAGTGAAAATCTTAATGTGAACAAAGTACCTCTCTGTATATATTGTTTTTTCTTTTACACTCTACATTGGTTTTTATATTCCACTGAATAAATTATTAATCTACAAGTTGTCTCCATGGCGATGTTGTTGTTGGAGCTCCTCAAATATTCATTGCAGACAACATGCTCATAAATTTTAAATAAACTGTGTGTGAGAAGTAAATCGTGAGAAATACTTTCATAAGAGAAAACGAAGACGGTTTGAAAAGCTGCAGGGAATTATCAGACTGAAAGACTCAAAGCTTTTGACTATTAACATTCTCCGCAAGATTTTTTCTCCTGAAATCTAAGTGTCCACCCACACTTTTTTCACAGGATCCATGTTTTGTTTTGCCTAAATTGCCCTTACTTTTCTCCCAACTGAACCACAACAGTCAGAAGAAACTAGAATTAAGTGTTCCCTTGGCTGAAAGGCAGCGAATGAGTGTTTGACTGTTTCATCTATTACATAAAAACATTAAACCTGTTTATGAATATTCTGAATATGCATCAAATAGAAAGGTCCTTGAATATATGTATATCTTTGTTCATTCAGGTAAATGCAGTTTGTAATAGAAACATATAACAAAAAAAACCTACAGCATCCTGAAATGTCCAACCAACACGCTTTTCACCGATTGGTTAAAAAGTTCTCGAGACATCAAAGTAACAACTGAAAATTATCAAACACAACCTCATCACAGAGTCTAAAGTGTATTTTTGTTTATGTTTTTTTCTAGTGCAGTCAACAAGCTCGTACTTACATCCACATCACTTTCTGCAACCTTGACAGGTTTTCCTGACTCCTTCAGTACCTGGAAATTCCAAAATTAATATTTTAAGATATTAGTGTTGTGGTAAAAAACAAACAAAAAAGTGTACGACTCCATGGTACATCTGTGCTGAAGTAAGGGAAATGCAAAACACAGAGACCGGCTACAAACTATTATGGGCTGCGACAGGCTATCTATGACACATTCCCTAAGCCTTGTGTACATAACAGTATGAGACTTCTGCCACACAAAATCAGCTCTTGCCATGAACAACACAATGGCTATGGAGACTTTGAAGCTCTGCACAAAATGACTTATCGGTTTCCACTTGCTGTTTTTTTTTTTTTTGTGAAAAAACAGATCTTTGAAGAATGCGCAGTGGAGCGAATTTCAGGTGCCCACTGTGAGGTTTACTGGCGTTACGCTCGCTAGCTTTACAAATCTCAGAATATAGCACATGTGCACCATGTTTAACACTAAAACTCACTGGTGACAGCTCTTTTTTTATTCATGTTTAGACGTTTTTCTGTTTTGCTCATTTTATTTTAGGAGTGTGTTCCCTTTTTTTAAATAAAACAAACAAATAAATAAACAAGACACAGTAGAGCCTTGCATCATTGTCAAGGAGGTGCAGCGTTTCAGAGACGATGGTAGAAGCAGCTGGCTTTTCAACCACCGGGCCACAGCCACAACACATGCACTGCCGAGCCATCCCATGCCCATTATTTAACAGCGCCATCAACATCGCCACATGGTGGGAGGGGGTTGTGTGAACATGGACAGAAGACATCATATTCAGTTCAAGCTGTAGATGCAGTGCTGTAGGCAATGGGATGGTCTTTCTAGAACACACACTCTCTAAACGTCTAAACATACACACACCCCATACACACAGACTATTGAGCTTGTGTCCCTCTGAACACTAAGCAAACATGCACGAGCAGGAATCACACCCACAAACACAGCCATACTACACACAGCTCTACATCTTTTAATATAGTGCACATACTGGACATACATGCACGCATACACAGAGCTTACGTTCATTAGAGGCCTGAGAGGCCCAGCAGTGCAGTGCAGTAGTAAACTGTGAACTGCGAGGATCAGGGGCTCTAGAGCTCTGATCTGGGAGTCAAAAATCACAAAGACACAGAGCCGCAATCACAAAATGGCGGCTGCTTTTGTGAGATGCTTCTAAAACCACTCAAAGAGTTAGAAGATCACTGCAAGGATTTAGGGATGTTTGGTCCCACACAGATGCTTGAACATCTCCTTTTGTAGCTACAACATTTGTAGCTGTCTCCGCTCAACAGATCAACAAGGGTGAAGGAAGTGGCTGTCAGTAAGAATCACCACGCGTGTTAGATTACACTAGAGACATTTCAAATCAGAAAGGCGCAGCTGAAGGGAAAAAAACACTTAAAGTAAAGGAAAAGATTCATTAAAATAGCTAACGGGAATCAGGTGATCAACTTTGTCCATCATTATCTTTCTCACCTTTAGGTCCAGATACTCCAAGTCCTTCTTCAGCTGCATATAGGTGTCATCAGCCTAGAAGATGACAAATATGCAAGCTTGGATTACTGATGTGTGCCAACAGGCACTAAACAATCCACTGAAACATCAATCTATAGAAGCAACAGAAACTATTAATTTTGCATCCCGGGAGATTTTGGTATCAAATATGATGTGTGTGACTTGCTGTTATATGTCTACGCACACATGCACCACAATACACTGAGACACACAGTAAAAATGTGTTCATTTATTTCATGATCAGAGAAGTTGCAATCATCACAGGACGAGCAGAAACCAGATCTCTTAGAAGAAGTAGAAGATCTTGAGATATTGTTGAATTCAGCTTTGAATTCAGCCCGTACGTGCCACTCAAAAGTAAAATAGAAGCAAGAAGTAGAAGAAGCAAACTTCTATACAGCCGAAAATAAGACTCACGCATCAGAGGACCAAGCTGAACAACACATCCACAGGTTGCCAGTTTGCTAAAGCATGGGATGGCTTTGTGGACGTCGAAAAGAGAGCAACACAACATGCCATGAACAGTATCAGTAGAAGCACGACATGGAAACTGACCAGCCAAGAACAGCACATGGACAAGAGGCAGATGGTTCTCGATGCTAAGCAAAGGAACTTTAAAGTAGAAGTTGCCACTAATATAAGGATACTAGGATCTTATTGAGTCTTTTGGTTGGGCTTCATTCATCATCTGAGTTTTCTTGATCACCATTTCAGATTTTATATGTTTTTACAGTTGGTAACTTTTCAATACAGTATAAAGACTGTTTAGATGTGAATGGAAGTAAGAGATATGAGTATCGGTGAACACTGAAAGCCTCAGTTCAATGAAAGTATTTTTAGGCAGTATAATACCCTTGAGAAGATGGTGTGTTTGAGACTATAAGCTGATGCGATACTGTATAACCTGTGTATTAATGTTTTTGGGTTTCAAGTGTGAAAAGCACAATCACTCAGCATCCAGACTTGGTGTTGCGTGATCGCAGGACGAGGAGGGTTACAAAAATTACTTAGGATTGGAGAAATGCAGCTGCTTTCACTATAGAGAACTTCACTTGAAGTTATAAAATAGAAACTCATAGGCACTTTAAAAATAGATTTTCTGAAAATTACCACCTGACCTTGTGGTGTCTCAAGAGAAAATGCCAGGATGAACTGGTGACTAAGATTACTTACAGAAATTTGAATGCAAAATCAAAAGGTTATTTTCACAAAATCTTGTTAAAGATCAAAGGTTTTCAACACTCTAAAAGAGACTTTACAGTGACCAAAGAAATCACCACCAATGCATTACTTTTTTTTGTAAACCAGTACTGTGACCACTTATCTTAATTAGGATTGTTTTCTACAGGGCAACACTGTGGTCTGATTCCTAGCACACACAAAAAAGCAGTTCTGGATTTGAATTTTAAACCCAGAACCTTTTTGTACCTGTGCAGGTTCTCTCTGGATACCTCAGCTTCCTCCCACAGACAAACTGACTGACCCTACCTTGCACAGTGGTATAAATAATGCGCATAAATATTGAGCCAGAAAATGCTAATAATGCATTACATTAGGAACAAATTAAAGAGTTATGTGTATAAAATAAGCTATAAAACTGAAATGGTATTCATGATTTAAGACTAATGCAGCCCTGCACAATTTTTAGTGGCAACCTCTATGAGTCCCTGGTAAAATGAGGGGCAGACAGGCAGGCGTGCCGCATTAGCCCCCACCTGGGTGTTGCAAGGGCCAAGTGATGCCGAGAGGCCCATGTGTCCAACATGGGACACGGGAGAGGGGCCGGCGCTGAGGAGGGGACTGGTGCTAGTGGTGGTAGCACTGAAGAGGTGGTTGTGTTGGAAAGGATCTTTGGGACCATTGAGCCGCTGGAGCTGGGCTAACGTTTGCTGACGTGCGGAAGCCATCTTGGCCTGATGGCGACGCAGCTGAATAAGGAGCAGAGTGAGCTCCTCGGGCTGTCACATGCATCACAAGAGATTCAATCTAGCAAATCTTAATACTAAGCACAAAAGCTTCGCTCAGACTGCTCTTCTTTAAATACTATAGGTCACTTCACACAACTAATTGGCAAATTGTTTAGTCGATGGCTAATTTGCAGCTAAAATAAGGAGGATGAATGGTGCTGAAACAAAAGGCAGGAGGACAACAACATAGGCTACTGCCAACTGGTCAAGAACAACAACAAAAAAAGACTTATTAATGACTGGTTTATAGCAATCAAAATTCACTCATAGCAGAGAAATATTCCCCGAGTCACTGACTTATTGAGATGGAAAAGCTATGTATAAACAACAAGTTTATACAACCTTTAAAATTCACATTCACATTTCATATGTTTATTTGAGAAACTTACCGTTTTGCCATGAAGGCTGGGTGCACTGACTGTGTGAGTGATGTAGCCGGACGGAGGCATTGATCGTCTCTCAACAGTAGCAGCCTATAACACACAGACAACGCATTCATGTAGACTGTTTGAAGAAGTAAGATTAAAATTTCATATAAGACTTCATTCATATTAAATATTTATTACAGATTCAATGCAGTCTTACTCTAGACGCTATTTTCTAGAACAAGAGTGAATGCAGAATGCCACAAGTCTTGTTTTAGAAGATGCAATGTTTGATTGGATCTTAACATCGAAATGCTGTAATTTTTTTAAATCTCAGGGCAAAATGTGTGTGGATGTAATTATCCATCATTATTCACTCTATATTAAAAGTGGTGTATTCACACACAAATGGGCAGATGTTCATTTACATGCTTTGAATAAGTGAGAAAATGTGTTGTCAACAATGTATAATGTATACGTTTCAAGTCTGCTTTTGAGTGAGTGAGGATACAATGAGGCACAGTTCCAACATGTGCCTACGATGTTCAGAATGACTAACACTTTTCTGAATACAAAACTAACTGATATTGCATTTAACAGGGGGGAAAATCAGACAATGGTGCAATCTTGGAAGTAAGAATTAGATGAAATACATTTATCAATATATGCAACAGAAGCTGTAACAGTAGTTTGTGTACTGTCATCCTAATCAAGAACATCTACACAAGCTATCATTACAGAACATAACCCTCGTACATCACAACATTGCTTTGGAATACTTCTCTTTTTTTCCCTTTTTCTTGTATTATTATGTGATTAAATCTTGTGCATCTGGGGATTTGGGTATCATAAGATGATTCAGAGAGTGTAAGCTAACTGCCTAAAATGTAATTATGACGCCAAAAAACAGTGCTTCTTCCCCGTTATGTAAAGTTTTAATCTCATTCCATTGATTAAGAACTGCCTGTAATTTTCACAGTGTGTGTGGACACTTCTCTGTGCACAGTATCACCACTTTGCCTAAAGGAACCTGGACATTATTAATGTTATCCTTTCTCTTTCATGCATTAATTATACTGTATCTGGAAACTACAGCCACAATTACAGCCTAAAGTCTTTTTGAGTGTGATGCTACAAAGTTGACACACCTATTTTTGGGCAGTTTCTCTTGTCAAGTGCACAGCCATTTTCACATATCTCCAGGGCTGGGCTCTGGCTAGGCCACTCAAGGACATTCACAGACTGCTCTCTAAGACACTCCTTTGTTATCTCGGCTTGGCTATCTTGGTTCATTGTCCTGCTGGAAAATGAACCTTCAACCCAGTCAGATCCAGCACACTCTGGAGCAGGTCATCATCAAGGACGCCTCTATGAAATGCTGCATTCATCATTTATCTGCATTTCATCCTGACTAGTCTCCCACATCAAAACATCCTCACATCATGACGCTGCCACCACCATGCTTCACTCTAGGGATGATTATTATGATAAGCTGCGCCCGATTTCCTCCCAATGCGATACTTGGTATTGAGGATATAGAGTTCAGTCTGTTTCATCACACCAGAAATTTTGTTTCTCATTGTCTGAGAGTCTGTTAGGTGGCTTTTACTAAGGAGTGGCTACAGTCTGGCCACACTGCCATAAAAGCCTGATTGCGGAGTCCTGCAAAAATGGCTGCCGTTCTGGAAGGTTCTCTTCTCCACAGAGCAACACTGGAGCTTTGCAGAGTGACCATCAGGTTCTTCTTTATTTCACTGTCTAAGCTTTTCTGCCTTGATCGTTCAGACTGGCCATGCTGGTAGTACAATACTGGTAGTTCCAGACATCTTCCAATTACAGACGATGGAGGCCTCTGTGCTCATTGAGCCTTCAATGCTGCAGAAATGTTTTAGTAATGTTCCCCAGATCTGTGCTTCAATACAATCCTGTCTCAGATGTCTACAGACAATTCTTTGGACTCCATGGGCTGGTTTGTGGTCTGACATTAACTGTTAAGTATTGCACCTTATATTGTTTTCCTAATCATGTCCAATCAACTGAATTTATCACAGGTGGACTCCAGTCAAGTTGTAGAAACATCTGACTGATGATCAGTCGAAACAAAATGCACCTGAGCTTATGTTTGAGTGTCATGGCAAATTTTTTTTTACAAGAATATCAAGCAAACTTTAGGGTATTGTATGTAGAAAATAATTTAATTCATTTTTGGAATAAGGCATGACAATCTGGACAATCTGCACTGTAAACATGAAAGCTGAAACCTAAAAACTATAACAACATTGAAGCACTATAACAAACAGTATGGCAGCTGGGTTATCTTACCTTAAACAGCTGAGATTTGGTCCTGCGAGGGGAAACAGTGAAGGGGATGTTCAACACGGATATATCACTCACAGGCTTGACTGTCACCCGCTCAGCCGGCGTGTGTGGCCTCCGTGCGGGGGACAGGGTTCGGCTGATACCAGGAGGAGGGCCTGGTGGAGGTATGTCTGCTGATGATGGTGGTACTGAGACACAGCGAGGAGAGCCCTCTGACCTAGGTGCTGAAGAGGAGGGAGGCACAGTAGATGGTGGGCGGGGGCCAAATGGATACTCTGGGGCCGGGGTGTAAAGCGGTGCGGTAGGGCTGCCGTGACGGTACTGGTGGCGCTGCTGCCACTCATACAGTTGCCAGACAGTGTTGGACGCCGGGCCCCCCTGATCTGGGGTCAGGCGAAAGTGACTCAGGCGGTCCTGGGCATACTTGTACTCGCCGAGTCGGCCAGGTGGGGGACTTTGGCGAGGAGTTTTTGGCAGGGTTTGGTAGGCGTCGATGGAGGTGTACTTGTGTTGCGTTGGTGGTGTGCGACGAGGGAGGGTGTTCTCTCTGGATGGGGCACTGTTAAGTAGAAACAGCAAGAAAACATTAGGCTACTTCTAAGGGCAAAAAGGCAACATTGACACATCATTAGCACTTAATTTGATATAAACTTATACTTTATTCGTTACTCCTGAGGTTCGTCATTTGAAGGCACAGTGTGAGTTTTATCTCCTATGCAGATGCCAGACAACTATACATACAGAAGTAAATGTTACTGGCACACTGCCTCCTTACACCTGAGCTGTATATCTGTAAAGTTTGGCCAATACTGTAAAAACCTTGGGGTGACTTTTAACAACCACTTCAGGTCAAACAAGCTTGTTGTTTTAGTTGTCCAGTCTTATTTTATGCAGATTAGGAGACGTAAGATCAGCTCGATTTCATCTAAAACAATTGTAAAGATGGTCATACATGGTTCTATCTCCTCTTTGTTAGATTATTGCAATTTATTCTACATGTTTAAGCTACAAAGACTACACCAACTTATAGCTGTTCCAAAATGCAGCCAGACTTCTTACTAAACCAAAAAAAGAGAACATGTCACTCCAGTTTTAGTTTCTCTTCATTGGTTACCCATTAATTTTAGAATTAAGGTTTTAATTATGAGAATTTAGTGTTGATTTTTACGGTTCGCTCTGGGCTCACACCATTTCAGATCTTCCGACACCATACGCTCCTGGTCATAGCCTTAAGCCCTTACCTAAAGCTCTGCTGCCCATCACACAACCTTGGCTGAGCACCAAGGGTAATCAGACTTTTTCGATCAGGACACCCACTCTTTGGAACAATCTGAGGAGACGGTTTCAAGGGGAGCTCACTATCGTCTTTTAAATCCCTCTTAAAGACATATTCTTCATAAGCAGGCTTTTTCTGTGCCTCCACTTTCACCTTCATAGCTGTTTTATCATCTTCTCCTAGTGATAATTTTTAATGTACTTTAATTTTTCATATCTGTTGCTAATTCACCTGTTTTTTTTGTTTGTTTTTTAAATTGGCTTTATCTCTCACTTTCATCTCCTTGTGCTGCCAGCATTCTGATACCTTATAAAGTTTCACTTTTATCTGTTCTTAAATTTTTTATTTGTTGTTTGTTTCCCATCTTGTTCTGTGAAGCACTTTGTAACTTTGTTTGGAAAGAAAAAAAAACATTTTTGTATATTGCAATGACCTACCCTTTGTACTCAGCCTTCTGTACTTTGACCCACTGCTCCACCTGCTCAAGGGTACTTCTCCTCTGAGCGTGCTTTTGTGTGTTATTAGCAGGTGGCTCTGGGGCCCTTTGATACGTCCCTGCTGCGATGCCGTTGGGTTCCAGTATGGGGCTGGGTGTGGAGACCAGGCCATTTCTTGTGCAAATGCTGGAGGGCAAAGTCGAAGCGGCTCGTGACGGAGCACGGGACGGCACCCTGGACACAGGTGCTGAAGCCGAAATGTGATCTGGCTGTGGTACGGCAGAGGGTGCGGGATTAGATGGGAGGGAAGTGTGCGTGTCCATTTCTAGGCCAGTGCTTCCTATGGGGGGATCCAACATGATGGTGGCAGGAGAGTCTTTGTGAAAGCTGCAACGCTCCTCTGCGTCACGGTGTATGGGCTCCAGGAGAACCTCATGAATCATCTGTCTTGTTGTCTCAGAATCGAAAGTCTTGGTCTTGTGGTGGCTTACATGGTTTGTCTGTGGGACAGCCTGCTGCGACAACTTATCAGCTGGTCTGTGGAGAGTGGAGATGGCAAAAATCAATGAATGCTGTCATTTTACACTCTTATACCCTTAACAATGTAATTAACAATATCTGTAATTCGGATAGCAGTTTTGTTCCTCAGGCTTTTTGAAGGACTGCAGTGGCTCCTCCTCAATAACAACCAAGTCTGTTTCGTTTCATTTCACGGATACCCCGTACACGTTATAAGCCAGAGTTCTAGCATTTTAATCTTCTTTTCTGTTGTAGTGAACTCAATTTGTACTAGATGGTGACTACCACATGAAAGGGAAACTTTTCCTCAGAATCCTTAGCTTTATGAGCAGGCAAAGACCAAAGAAGTCACAAAGCAAACAGATGACACTCAAAGCCTGGTAACCATATCTCTATTTCAACCACATTAATGAAATCCCATGTAAACAAAGCACTCAGCCAGAAGAAATAGGCCAGTCTCCGGCACACCAAGTCATAGTTAGTTTAGTTTTAAAGAGGTGTTCAGACAAGCCCAGGTGATACTGTCCCCGTCAATGGCTCACATCTAAACATATCAGAATGAATTACAGTAGCACTACAGTGAGTTGTTTCTCCTCATTACTGTGGACTGTGCTAAATATAGTGTTGCTAGCTGTGCATTCCATCCATTTGCAATGAAAATAATTTTTTTGCATACTGCAGATGAAAGCCTTTAAAAAGTACTTTAAGCATGCAGTCACAGTACTTTTAGTTTAGCTTCTAAAAACACTGGAAATGGGTGAAAAAGAGGTTAAAGAAATTCCCATCTGGAAGCTGTCTTCAGCTACGTTTCCCTTCTGTTATTCACAAACAACTAGTGTAGTCTTGTGGGACTGCCCCCAAAGTAAAATACAAGATAATGAAAATAAAGAGGTGCCAGCAGCGGGTATCTGAGGTTGCTTGTGAATGATGGACTTATTTGATCTCTGCCCCTCGTAAACATATTAATAATTCATGAAGGAAGCTGCTGTTTGTTAAAAAAAAAAAAAAAAGCACCCACATCAGCAATCAGAATGTATTTTTTGAATGATACTAATATTACAAACAAATTCATCATATTTTGGAGAAGCAGGAGTGGAGCAGGACATTTTTTAAATTATTCTGTGAATCTTTAAGTATGATAAAAGACAACACAGTGCAAAAACAGCATGTCTCAAATTGCGAATGACAACATTCCTATTTAAACTATAGGACTGTATTCATCTGGGAAAAGAAAAAAAATGAGATGAATAATGTTAATAATGACCTGATCATTGCATCGCTGTGGTTCTGCATCAGCGTGGCCTGGTTCATGGCCCTAAGCCAGGTGTTCATGTCTTCTTGGGTGTCGGCACTGAAGTAATAGGTTCGCATCCCAGTGTGCTCCGCCTGCGAGCCAATCACAGAGGTCTGCTTGTAAATGTACGAGCGCATACCAGTGTGGCTAGCCTGTAGGAAGAGAAAGGAGGCTGGGTCAAGTAGTGGTCAGAGGGGCACAGACATTACTTGAGAGACAGAGCGCCAGATGGGTTTCAAGTCCGAGAGACAGGGGGATATCATGCTGTCCAACAAGAGAAACAACATCAAGGGCAACATAAGCACTGACCAGTACAGAAAGAGCGAATGAAGGAAATCACACAGCAGAAATACAGAGACAATAACGCCAGCCAGTTACAACCCACAAAGGCACAACCTTCAAGCAATGAGAGGAAAGATACTGTGCTATGATGGAACACAAAAAAAACAAAAAGTTAGTGTCAGGGCAAAGATCCCTAACCCCAAATTTTCTTCATGAACCTGTCCCCATTTGAACCTTTTTTTTCTTCCTATTTCCTTTTCCACAACAGTAAAAATACAACAGCTTTTATAAGGTGCTTGACAAGACAGGTCCATAAATCACAGTGTTCTGCAAAGAAAAAGCAGTTGTCTACTGAGTTATTATATTTAGCACTGACAAATTTAAAATGAATATCTTTATATACCTTTAAAATTTAAAAGGATATTAGTTCACATTCACTTAATTATTAGATTAGATTAATGTAGCTTCAGTCTAAAGACCAAACAGTGAAGTCTGCAGCTGTTCAAATGTAGGTGAGCATTTAACAGCTAGAGAGTTTGATATTTCTCTCAAAAATTACACAGGAAAGAAATAGAACCAAAGGTGAATGAATAATTGGACTCGTTAAAAAAAAAAAAGCAGCTAAAAGCACAGCTGTAAGCATGAGTGCTGCTCCGTGCCTCAACCTACACTATAGTAACTCCAAACTTGGTGATATCTCAGCTTGCTCCACTTCCCCAAATAGCCCTAAAATCATTTAATGCATCTCTAAATAATTTGTCTGCAGATATCGCCTACATTTCCCCTTTACTGCGCCCTAGAAAACACATGCAGAATAGTTATGTTCAGCAGGTCTATCTGTTTGTGTAGGAGGAGACAGCAGTAATACCAGCACTACCACAGTAAGTGCATAAAAGGGAGGATTTTTTTTTTTAGTCAAAGTAAAAATGATTTTTTTTTCTTTACTCAAAAATCAACATGTTCTTGGCTGCACTGCACTGAGGTCTACTGAGAATACCATCAGAATGGAAGTTAGCATCTCTGCCTCTCCTGCCAAATCCCAAAGTTTTGCTGAACTATGAAACCCAAGGAAAGACTAGAAATGCTTAAGCCAAGTACTGTTTGATAATTCATCTATAATACACACTCACAGGATATTTTTGCTAAATAACTAAACATTATGTCACTGATACTGTAATTTGCCAGCAATCGTCAGCAATGGGATAATATAGCATCAAAGAAGCAGACCGGCCTTAAATTCAATGAACAGTGTATCAGTAAGGCAGTTTTTAATTAAAGAAGTCTAAGTGTTTAGTATGCTCAATAAAGATCTCTGTGTAAATGTGGGGTTATTAGAGCTCCTTTTAAGTGAGCTGCACTCCATTGAGCACAGCTCTATAAATGTCCTACTTTTCCCTTTCCTTCCTGCAGTGTTTCAGTAGTTGGGACTGGAAGACAAATGAGAGCACCCACTCAACAACAGATGCATTTTAATTTAAAGTAATTAGCCAGTCCTCCCTGTCCCAATCCACTGTCTGAATAATGAAGGCAGGATAGAGCAGTGTGTACGGTGTGTTGCTGTGGGATCCACAGAATTTCTCAGAGATTTTCTTACTCTGTTTATAATGTGATAAAATGAATGTAATCCTTGCATTCTTGTATTACAGCGTGACAGTCGGGAACACACAAAGCATCGCTCCCATGCTGGCTGTTTAATGTACACACTTAACACGCTCATGAATAAAACAGACTGTCAGTCCTGCTGTTATATCCCTGTTAATATAAACTCTAAATAAACCCTGGCAAACAGACGCACACAAACAGACGCACAACATGTGAACTCACCTCCCCTCTGCACTCCAGCTTAAACAAGCTCATTTCGGCGGCTGCAGCGAAGCACGACAAAAATAACTTGGAATATAATTCTAGTCACTATGCTAAAGTGTGGGCTTGACCCTGATGCTGCTACATATTTGAAGATCGGGGAGGTAACCGCATTCCACACCTGATGCACACAGGAATCAATAACCTGGCAGCTAAGCAAACACTTTCATGAGCTTTAGGCAAATGGAAACAAGGGAGGGGTATGGATGGGCTACGCATTGAGGAAACCTTATTTGGACTGTATGGAGGTGAGAGGCTGATAATGCCCTCATCATGAAGGTTACAGATTATGGTTGCTGAGCTAATACATATTATCCTTTGACATATGGGATGATCAATTAAGTAAAACATGTGATAGATGATTTTGTGGGTGACTTTTTCTCATTGTGACAAGGACTAAAAAAAAAAAGTACTATTTTCCGCACTATAAGGCGCACTTAAAATCCTTTAATTAATCCTTTAAAAATCGACCGTGCACGTTATAATTCGGCGCACCTTATGTATGAATTCTGGTTGTGCTTACTGACCTCGAACGGATTTTATGTTGTACACGGCACTCAAAAGTCTGTCAAAAATGCTTTAGTATGACTTTGGCAAGCTATGAAGCCGCACTGCTTGATGGATTGTCGGAGCAGTAAGGCTACCGTAGTCAGGAGCCTCGCGGAATAATCCGGTTTCAAATTCTGTTTCAGGTCCCTAAGTCAAACGAACACTGCGGCGTCACTGAGAGTTAAAAACTGTCTAAATTCTTTCATCTTTAATAAAATGATCAGTGTTGCTGCTTTACCAGGTGTAACAATTAAGTTTAACATCCAGGTATCCATGAAAACAGGACTTATTAAATTTAACCAAGTTAGAAGTTAGCAGGAAGTTAGCGCACTAGTTTCCACCTAAACATGATATAGCATGTTCTGACTGAGAGAGTTCTGAAAAGATTAAAACGTACAGCTCTGCCAACATAAATGAAGACGGGAAACTAAACAGCAGTGATGTTTGTAGGGTTATTGAAGTTGGGCTAGCTGGTACATAATGATGTGATACGTGATCACTAGCGACACAGCTATGTTAGCATAACATAAACTGAAGCTGGAGGATGAACGCTAACTTTTATCCACTCAATAAAAGTTAACGTGAGGGTTCCCGATGGTTAGGGACAAATGCAATCGCATGGCAGGATGCTGTAAATGGACCAAACTTCAGTCAGGAGAACAACTGAGATAATCCATCCACGATACGAGGTTATTAATTAAAGTACTGCAACAACATTGGAATAGAGCAGCTGCAAGAGAATTCAACATTAATGAATCAATGGTACGGAAGTGGAGGAAGCAAGAAGAATGAGTTGAGTAACGTTTGACTTATCTGACTGTTTTGTTTCGCTTAATGCGCCTTATAATCTGGTGCGCCTTATGTATGAAAACAGACCCGTTCATCAGCAGTGCACCTTATAATATGGTGCGCCTTATGGTCCAAAAAATACTATGATTTCCCCAGACTGGATCATCTAGGACAGCTATCGTGTCCTATCATAACAAGACTCAAAAGTCTCAAAAAGCTAAAATAAAAAATAATATTATCCATTACTCTTTGAATGGTAATGTTTTTGTATGTCACTGACATTTCTGAGATCAAATACTATATCAACGAATGGAAAAATAATCAGATTTACCAATAAAGAAACCCTAGCTCATCTTTAGTAATCTCCTTGTAACTAGTACAAACATCTCAGACCATAGTGTAAAACAGTAAACTGTATAAAACAATATAAATGTGCTATATCCAAGCATTTGCATTCAGTACAGCTGATCTATATGTAAAGAAACAATTAAAAGATGCAGACTACAAAAAGAATCCTGCCACCCTTTCACCACAGGTCACATCATTCATTTAAAATGTGCCATCAAAATTTTTCATGTCTCTACTCATTAAAAAATAAAAAGCACACCAGATTGAAAATATTTTTCTTTTAAGGTCATTGTGTGTCTCTTCACAGCTTCTAGTGCTCCAACTATTTTTAGATTGCTCCTTGGAAGTGTGGCTGTGACCACTTGAACTCATGAATCCGAAATGGCTGCTAGATTTCCTCTATTCAACAAAAGGGGTGGAGAGGCTCATGGTGCCAACTATGGAGAGTAACTATATAGTGTATTGGTTCAGCCAAAAGGATTTTGCCTTTTCAGTATGACGGGACACTTGGTTTGATGAACCTTCATATTCCTCAGGGCATTACAGTAACTACACACGACTCAACAAAGAAGTGGTGGAAGGTGGGAGAAAAAAAAAAAAGAGCATGCTTCTGTTCACATTTCTACCCTGGCCTCTGGATCTTACCTTAGCAGGGCCTCAGGTCCGACTACATTTGATATTCTTGGCATAAAAGTAAAAGTCCCTTTAACACAGAAGTCAATGTTTTCTCTCTGCATAAGGTTCATGTCCAAAGTGAAACTGAAAATGTGTATCTGCAAGTGGTTTAAACAACACTTTAACAAAGTGATCCAAACTTAGCAGGAGTCCTGGAAGTGGCCCAGACAAATTTTAATCAAGCAATGTTTTTGCTTTTATCAAGCTTTTTATAACATTTCAAATTAGGTTTGCTTGTTTTAAAGATGCCTTTGCACTTGTTTGCTGCGGTGTTTGGTTAAAAAAATATGTAGGTTTGCCATGATGTTACCCAGAAGAAAACCACAGATGTAAACTGTGAAGGGCTCAGCTGGCCTTTCACTGTCAGGACTGGAGATGTGTTAAGGCATTTCAGGGGCCAGGAAACAGTCAGGGAAACTACTTAACAACTACTCATCATAAATGTGAACTCTAGATATGTCCAAAGAACATGCTAAATATCTTGATGAAAGCAACACAGCATCCTCAGGAAGCAGCTGTCAAAACACGCCTGTTCACTCACCGTCAGCACTCTGACAGATGGCCTCTTACAGCTACAATGGGACAGGCTGCTTGATGAGAGAGAGGGGGCTGTGCTACTAGTCAGATATTTAGCCACGTGCAGGAATGCAGAGAGCACAGATGCAGACCAGAGGTTTAGGCACACATTTGTATGGCACTATGTTGGAGAAAGCAAATTCAGACTCTAACATAAATGATAGAAACTAAAAAGGTTTAATTTTGTGGATCCTCTGCGCACAACTTCTACCTGACCGTACACATTTAAAAGGAGAGAGAACTCCCGTCTCAAATCGCCAGCCTCAAATTTTTCCTCATTTATTGATACATCAGTACTGATGACAAATAATGACACAATGCAACACACATCCCCAGCAGTCTAAATTAACACTGGGAGTCTCTGGCTTTAACGGGAATGCTGAGTGGGTCATTCAGCACTGAGAGCATGACCGATACGCCTACACACCGAGTTCATACACAGCTCAGCCTCTTTTTCCTCTCTGTTGTTTGTGTCTGTGTGAGAGTTGGTTTCAGTTTAGGGTGTTTCTGGCAATTTGTTTCCTTCACTATGTTGTTCAATTGTGCTTTATTAATTTTTTTAAAAATTAAATAAATAAAGCACCATTTTCTCACTACTTGTTTCTGCTTCCAATTCACAGCCACCAATAGCTGCTATCACTTCCTTCCTCTCCATATCTTATCCATTCCTTTCCTCTCTTTATTATAGTTTCCAGTTTGAAACATTTCCTATCCCTTCCTGTTTTCTCTCTCCTTCAGCTTGAAAATATCACTTACCACTTGCACTAACATAAGCTTACAATAGTGCCTGCCCCATTCCTGTGGACAGCCCTCACAAAAAAACAAAAACAAACAAACCCCAAAAGCACGCACACATGCACCCTCTCTTTGTCTCTCTCTGGCACTATTTAGAGAGTCATTGTGCTCATAAAGATAAGCCTCAGCATCAGCCAGAGCACCACAAAGCTCCTGATAAGGCACATTCTGCAAAACTTGCTACAGCAGAAATTGAATCTACACAAAAAAAAAAATCCAAATGAAAAAACAAGAACTTGTGGTGGCTCAGAAATGTCACTGTTTCTGCAAGCAGCATGCCAAATTATTACATTATTCTTTACTTTAAAGATTCCCTAAACAGCAGCTGTTTTAAAGAGAAGAGAGAAAAAAATGTAACGTTTAGGTGACTGAGGGGTTACATAAACTGCATCTAAAGCAAGAGATTTCTTGCAGCTTTTTAAAATGACTTTTTCCACGCTTTCTCACTGGAACAACAACTTGAGGTGACATGACTTCCAAATAAAGCTTTTCTCCTTGCTATCAAAAAAGATTGCATGCTGGTACAGTCGATGTAACAGATGGGGCAGAAAGCAAGAAGGGCGCAAAGATGAATGATAAGCTCAAAACCAGATAAGGCAAATACAAAGATTCACACTGCGATAAGAAGTAGGCGAAAGTGAAACAGGAAAAACAACAGAGGGGAATTTAAATAAGAGAACACTGATGGAAAAAAAATGAAAAAGACAACAACAACTTCAGCCAAAAGAAGATGTTACTACCAAGACATGCATCAGAAATCAAAAGAATATACAAGGTTGCTGTATATTCTGTCCAGTCTGAATCAAAAGGCCACACCAAAGGCAGACAACATGGATATATAAGGCTTACATCTGGCAAAGTGAGAGAACATGAGAGCATAGAGTACCTATTTATGGGAGGACTGTCACTGGATGGTGCGACACTCTCAGGGCGGGAGGGAAGTCCCAGTCAGGCAGCCAGCCAATGGGAACAAGAGAGGGAAGAGCATTCAGTGAATAGGGGAAGGAGGGTAAAGTAGGGTGGGAACTTGTCGTGGGAACCCGAAGGCACAATTTGTGCAGTCCCAATGGGTATACGTTGATTTAGTAGTCAGCACCGTAGTAGTTCAAAAACTGTAGTCCAAATCAAATACCCACCATTATCTAGCACAGGAAGGTAGCGGTCTTCTTTTTGCTTTAAAGTTGTTGTTTTGATGTTGTGATGCATGCAGTGTTTAATGAAGTGGGGCACTCTGCATATGACCGCACATACTAACAGTGGTGCTAAAGACCAACTTATTACCAGGTTGAGTATCAGTGCTTCGGTTTAACCTCATCAGCATCCAGAACAAGTTATGTGCATAGTTCAATGTTTTCAAAAGGGTGAATAACTGTATATACGCCAGAGTGACGTCACACTGTACCTGGGGTGCACTTCCACATCACTGCATCAAGGAACTATTGGAAATCATCACTAGAATATTATAAGCCGATTTAAGGTTGCTGAAAACATCATGAATAAATAAAAAAGCAGGAGAACTTCACGGCTTCCTTTAGGGTTTCCAGATCACGGTAAAAATATTTCATCTGTGAGCCAAACTGATAAGGGAGTTTTAAGACCAATATCAGGACAGATATTTGGTGTTTAAAAGGACGACATATATATTTGTTCATTTTAGACAGTAGGTTGTAAGTAAGTAGTATCAAGTAATATTTTATTTCAAGGCAACCAGAAAATAATCCCGAGAAAGCATCGAACCACAAACTTAACACATTTTCATGTAAATCCATATTAGCTACCTATCTTAATCGTTTCTGGTGATTAAGAACCCTGCAATGTACTTTATATGCTTTTTGTTTTTGCTCACTACTGACTTCTTGGTTTTAAATATATTATTATTGATTATTATTTAACTATATAATTATTACTCTGTACCTTTCACTGTTTGAGAGGCAAAGTGTGAAATGGTTACGGTATCACTGATGTCAACAGACAGACACAAGAGCCTGTTTTATTAAAAATATTCACTTTGGCATCTAAAATCTAGGTTTGCTGAAATAACTGTCACGGGGAAGCAAATTATATGTTCTACAGAATCCTAAATTCTGATAATAACGTCAGAATGAGCAACGGTGCATTACAATTAGCAAGTGTCCCTGAGAAACTGTTTTTTCACACCTTATGGCATGTCTAAAAAATTTAAATTGCAGAGAAACAAAATGACTAAATGGCTCCTGATATGTATTTTTAACATCTAACTTATGCACTGATTCAGTTTGTCAAGAAAATATTGTAAAGATGGAGAAAAAGTTACAGTAAAATGTGGTTTTACTGGGTTTATCCCCCCACTACACCACCTGTTGGTTAAGGTGAGACAGGGTATGTTTGGATTCCTCCAAAACGACTGACTACAGTGAATGCCTTCGGATAAATAACAGGTGACTTTTTCTGCCCACTGCCTACTGGACGGGCAGTGGAGCACTTTGTCTTACATCTGTTTGGGCTCTTCTATCACAAGGACAAATGCAGAAAATCTTTCCTCAGTGTATTATATTTAGGTTTGGATCTACTGAACTCTTCTCTTGTTTCCATTTTCTGTTTTTATTGATTTCTTTTTGTGTAACCTTTTACATTTTGGGACTATTTTGTTTTGTGATATTGTATTTATTTTTATCAGGCTATGTTGTTTTTAATGTTTTTAAGCTGCAGTGCTATAGTAAATTCCAGTACAGTAAACTTTTGGGATAAAGTATCGTAAACATCTTTATTCATCTAGTCTGTCAGAGCTTTAGCATGTGCAATGCAATCATACGTTTTATGAATCTATTCGTTAAATAAAAAATAAAAAATAAAACAAAAATGTTGATTCAAACTTTGCAGTCTTGTTTCCGAGTTCATCTCCATGTGCGCCTAACGTTGCTTCCAGAAATGCCATTTTTAGATTGTTCCTGGGATGTCCTGCTCTGAACATCTGAGCTTGAAAATCTGCAATGTAGGCTCCTCTACTTTGTCAGAATGAAATTTAACTTCAACTTTATTTGGAGAAAGAGGGCACAGGTGCAGGGAGCCAAATCTAGCAAACGATGCAGGTGGTCAGCAAAGACTGTGTTGAAAAAGCCAAAAAACTCACATGGTTTTAGGCACTGCTGTGAAACAGCGCACAACAGTGTGTGGCATCATTTCAGCAGCAAACATCCTCCCTCGGTCTTTGCAGAGCTCGGCACTGACAGTCTGACCCTAGGGGATAAATTCATGGTGCGCAACCTCTTGAATGTGCGAGAAAGCAAAACGTCTGCGCTTATACACAGCCTCTGGGCTTGGACACTGTGGTGCTTTCCAGAGAAAACCTCCTGTTTGGTCTCCAACTCTTTTCAACTGCAATGGTCCTTCATTTGAGCTGCATCTGTTTCATTCATTTGACAGAGAAAATTATGTTTGATCTCCACACAAGTTCAAGATCATCGTGTAAAAAAAGCCAAAATAAAACAAAAAAACCTTCAGAGCATCTTCATACTGCAGCCAAACCGGAAGAGATGCAGATTTACTCAAAGAGGAAAGACGAAATCTGCCAAATTTAAATCATGCATGATTTATTTAATTTTATTTATTATTTATTAATTAATTTATTTATTTATTTATTTTTTTTGGGGGGGGGGGGGGGGTAAATTACATTCAGTAGGATTCAATCCAGCTGTCAATTCAACTAGAAGGTGCTTAACTTCAGTCCAGTTTACAAATTATAAAATGGACCATTAGCCACCTCAATGATTATATTTCAATGCATAAAGACTAAAAATATATCTCGCTAAAGAACAATTTATGGATCTTTTGCTAATCTCTGGTCACAGGAATGTGTCTTTAACAGACAAGAAAACATGTTCCTTCCCAGAATAAACCAAAAGTTCAATTAACCATGTTCACAAAAAGCAAATAAAAACCCTGTGCATATACTGTATCTTCTTGCAAATGTGCGGAAATCCCTCCTGCAGTATAGGACAGTGCGTGCTGTACAGTAATCCAGCCTCTTAATTTTACACATGTTGGGTTTAACTCAGAAACTTGTGCCTTGGGGAACAGAAAAGCTTCATGCCATTCCAGACATGCTTGTCTGTCTCAATAAAGACAGACAATCAGTGGTAATAGACATTACTACAACAGCTGGCAAGTGCTGCACAATGAAGCTGAGTGGTGGCTTCACTAGCAGGTTATTACTGTAGGAAGATAACAGTCTGTGAAAGAGACAGAATTGTATTTCATTTTCATTTCATTTCAATTTGAGAAGGTCATGATTTAAAATCTAATAAACATTTTAACTGTACACAAATTTAAACTCTGACTTTCTGTTTTCAACCCAAAGACGTGTTACTGCTATGAAGTTTACAATCAGACAAAAAAAACAGTGTCTGCACACATAGATCACAAACATATGAATAAATATGTTTATAAAGTTATGTTGTATGTTTTCATACAGCAGGTGTTACACAGGCCTTCTGCAGTAAAGCAGTTTTTGTGTTGTTATTTCAAACTGCTCTCGGTGATGATATAGACCACTTCTTGGAAAGTGCTTTAAATAGCAGGGGTTGTTTTATCTCAAGTGGCTCCTGTGGGAATAAAACCCATTATCTATGTCTTCTAAAGCTGGAATACCTTATACATGATGCCTCTTTCAATTTGTGGCCATGTTTAACACTGTCACGGCAGAGCTGAAAAAATATTACAGTCTAATAAATTTATCTTCCCGACACACCTTAAATTTTAATGTTCAGATGGTTCTGGTGGTTTAATTGGCTAACAGGACATCAGTATATGAGAAACACCCAGAGGGAATCATTCCAAGTTTTGTTTTTAACCAAGAACCAAGAAAAAGTGCAACTATAAGACAGAAAAAAGATAAACATCAATCAAAATCGGATAAAAACTTTGTATAACAAAAAGAGGCGTACCTTAAAGGCATACTTGCGGTTGATGTGATCCTCAAGTCCCACTGGTGAAATGACATAGCTGGGCAGAGGAATACTGCCCAGGACTGACTCCTCTCTGCTGTCTGGAGATAGAGCGAGAAAGAGAGAGAGAAGAACGAGAGAGGGGAGGTCAGCGGGGTAAGGTGGAGGGGGAAAAAAGACAGGCAAGAGATATAGAGGACAGGAAGGAGCGACAGAATAAATATCACTCATCAGCCCACTAATTTCCTCACTGCCAGCCACCAGTATCACAACACTGACAAACACGAACTCGTATGACATCACTCATACCACAGTGTATGCCAAACAGTAAATGACCACTCTGGCATGCCAGTGTCACAGAGTTAAAGCTCCTCTGCTCCAGCTGGCAGCCGGCCGCCTGTCCTCAGCCTCTGCCCCGTCCAGTTTACACGTTGAGATCACAGTCAGCACATGCACATGCACACACACACACAGATCTGTCCTTTGTAAGAACCATCACTGATGCAATACGGTCTTCAACTTTTACCCTTCAAAGAAAAAAAAAGTCTCCAAAAACACTTCGCAGTGTTTTATAAACAAAAATTCATCACATATTTGTTTTCCACTGAATATTGTAATAGCATGCTAGAATGTGTATGGTAAGGACAGTGTCTCCATGTGCGACGATTACCACATCGTAAAATTTAGCAATAGCATGAAAATGTGTGCGTGTGCATGCAGCACCTGCGTATGTGGGCGGTTTGGCTGAGAGGTGATAAGACGGCGCTGTAGCTAAAGGAGTAATTGGTTAAAAATAATTCAAGGACCTTTGAAGGGGACATTCCCTAAATGGTGGGCAAGATAGTGGGGTCTTTTTTATCTGCTCTGCCACGTCTGTCTCACACACTTTGACATACAGTGTACAGCCCCTTGAGTCAAATTTGAGTTGCGATATTGGGCTTTAAAAATAAAACTGACTTGACTGAAAACAGACCACAGAAGACATATGAGGGGAAAAAAGAGGAAGAAACAAAGGGGCCTCGTTCATCAATGATCCCTGCACACAGTCACAGTCATTTGTGAAAACAGCGTGTACAAATATTATCTTGTGTGTGAGTGTGCATAAATTTCGAAGCTCTCAGCACCATGCGTGTGTAGATTGCTCCCATGAAGGACTACTTACAAAATGCAAACGCAGCTCACACAATAAAACTGCTGGAAACGCAAAAGCACAATACCAACTAAATAATCATCTCTAATCTGAGAACTTTATTGGAGAGCACATTTTTAGTGACAGCAAAGCCCTCCAGAGACTGATGTGCAATCACTAGATTCAGTTTGCTGCAGCCAGTCTTTCATCCCAAGTGCCATCAGCTTACTCCAATATTAAAGAAGGACAAAGGCCATGCAGGTGCAAACATAAGACTTACTGATTCTGGATTTTCTGCACTCTCAGATGGGTCTGAATAAAATTGTGCATTTCAGTCTAGTAAGAGTTGTTCATAGGTTGTTCCCACAAATACCACTATTTTCTTTTCTTTTCATGTAAGCAGCAACAAGTCTATTAAAGTAAAGTCGGCTTCCATAGATGGGTAAGGGTTAAAAATACTGAGAAGTTTTAATATTTTATTTTATTCTAATTATAATCTGAATTTCTAGAACTCAGTTTGGCATTTTCAAATTCTTGTTTTCCCATAACCATCGGATCAAAACCCAGAAAGAAAATGACAAAGAAAAGATGTGAGAATCATTTTCAGCAACTGCTAATTCATTTTTATATATGCATTTAATTGCGTAATGTTGTTTTAAGGAGTCAGTATTTTCATGCAAATATAATGTTGGTATTAAAAAAAACTTACTGTAAAAGCTCTGACATTTATCATCAAAACAAGAAAAGTCCTAATAAAAAACAAAGATAGCAAAGCCGTATTTGACTGTTTGGGTAGGAAAGGGAGGAGATAAGTCGTGTTGAAGAGAGAGATCAAGTGTGCTCATGTTGGGAGGAGAAACCTTTGAACTGAGTGAGAAGACAGAAAAAAGGGAAAAAACAAAAACAACAGAATTGATTTCACCCTCCTGTCGAGGTGAGCAGGCAGAGGAGCGTGTCCCAAATGTTTGGCTATAACCATGGAGATAAAAATGGTGTGGAGAGATAGATAGCGACAAGCAGGGAATGGTAGACCAATTGTGATGGTGTGTGTGATGTAGAGCATCGGTGTAAGCAGTGTGTACATGTTCAATGGTTGGAACCACATAACAGATATAGAGATTACTGCTCACCTAAAGTGAATTTCTGGCTGCTTTGACAGCTGCAGTTTACCGAAAACTGTCATAGTCTACTTTGATCTTTGTCCTTTAACCTTTTGCATTGATTGTGGATCTTTCCATCCTCTCATAATAAACTCTCCTCACCGGAAGTGTATCATTTTATGCATTTAATTTTTCAAACAATACCATAGAGAAACATGCAGAGTATAATACAGCCTAATGCAATGGCCATTTTCTCGTCTGCATCAAGTTCTACAAAGTTTGGATGAGACACTGCGAGCTACTGAATCAAAGATAAGCTACTTCATGAAGGCTGCAGAGGCATGCCAGTTATGATGTGTGATTTCCTTTAATGATGTTTCAATTATTTTGTCTTAAAAGGAACTTTTGAGGATTAACAGATTATAACTTTTCATTTAAACTGCTTCTTCTTACACCCTGCTTGGGCTGGCTGTGTCCCAGTGTCAAAGTACATCGGGTTGGGATAGGATGGAATTTTTGGGCTTGCTCTTCTCCTTTCTTCATAAATGTCAGTTCTGGCATTATTATGCAAAACACATATTAATTAGGGGTGCAACGATATTCGTATCGATATTGAACCGTTCGATACAGTGCTTTCGGTTCGGTACGCATATGTATCGAACAATACAACATTTGTAATTTATTTTATCAATTTTCCTTCTGACGATGCTGTCTGTGTTGAGCGCTCAGTGAATCTGTGTTCGACTACTCCGCCTAGGCTGCACTGTCGAGCGCAGATCCACTGAGCGCTCAACACAGACAGCATAGTCAGAAGGAAGAGCGCAGGGCACCTCCCCCACCCTCATTCAGATCTGGCGTTTGGAATTATTTTGGTTTTCATGTGACCCTGAAGGTAAGCAAGTCATGGACTAAAGTAAAACAGTATGTTGGATGTGCCACGCAATGCTCAATTACATTGGTGTGAACTAGTGTGCTAGCGCAGTTAGCTCGTTAACGTGTTGGCCGTCTAGCCCCATGCACTGAGCGATCGGCGGTAGCTCGTTAACGGAGATTTGCCGTGTTGTGGCGTTAAGGTCATTTCAACGAGATTAACCTGAAAGCACTAGTGGGAACACAACGAATATGACTGCACATTTACGCTGACATCATCCTAGTGCAAAGACAAGTGGAAGCAGACAAAAACAAGCAAGCATGCTACTAACTTTAGCCGAGTCATTTAGACAGCTGTTAGCACATGATTCTCCTTATGCTGCTGAGAATATAGCCCAGAAGAAGCGGATAGTATAGCTTTTATTTTGGAAAGAGCCATTTCTCTGTAATAAACTCTCTTTTCCAAAGATGAGTGATTCCTCAATCAGATACAGGGCTTGCAATATCGCTAGCCCGACGTCCCGGAGCTAGCGATCTTTCCAGTCGGGCTACCAAAATCTATCTCTGCCCTGCCCGTCGGGCTATTGTAGGAAGGAAAAATATATGTCAATGCTTTTGCATTCTTTCAGAAATGTAGCTGGGTAATTATGTCATTGGCATCGGTGAGCCCCTGTCAATATGTGACATATTGAAGTCGCGTTTGAATTTGCGCTTGTTTTTTTGCTTTCACTTTGCAATCGTGCGAACTGTGTATAGAGAGCGACAGCACTGAACTGTGAGTGATGATAATTTGTGCACCAATTCCTCTGACATCGTCTTATTAATCGTTAGCTTACTATGCAAACATGACAAGTGAAATCTCCCGCAGCAAGCTTAAACATGTGAGAGGTTGATCGCGCAGAGAATCGCTGAGCTTATGTGAGTGCGTGTAAAAGCATTTCAGTTCTGCTGAGCCAAATAAGACAGGTCAGGGTGAAGAAGTGACAGCCAAAGAAAAGCTTACCACAAAACGGAGAAGTTATGACAAATCAGACTATAAGGCAAAAAGAAAGTGCAGCTTTATGGTTTCATGGACAAAAGAATTTCTGTGGCTGCAATATGACGAACTATATAACCAGGGCTGCACATAAGTGGTCCGCAGGTGCGCATTCGCTGTCAAAATAAAAAACACGCACAAGGGTTAGGGTTAAATTTAAAAACTGTACTTTTGAGTTAAAATATATATTTATAATTTTAATAAATGACAAATTAAAAATGCATGAACATTTTTTTGTATCGAAAAAATATCAAACCGTGACACCAAAGTATCGAACCGAACCGAACCGTGAATTTTGTGTATCGTTGCACCCCTAATATTAATGTGAATAATAATTAAAAAAACAAATATAAAACAAAAAGAAATTGACTAGCAAGACGAACCTGTAGTTTATAGAGCTCTCTTGGCAAATCAAATATTATTGGCACAACAGGGCATTCAGATCCCACACTACTTTCACTTAACATTCCACAAAGACTTACCTTTGTAGTAAAACAGACAGAAATCAGCCAAGACAAACCATTTCCTCTTCCAAAGACGCATCCCAGAGCTGTCCTGAAAAAGAAAGAGAGGTAAAGAGTTTAAGTGAAGAATGCATAAATAATAAGACGAGAAGTACCACTAACTGGAGAAGATAACAAGCAAGACTAGAGAGCTCTTAAATAAGAAGAGAGAGGAGGTAATGAGAAAGGAAGGAAGAGCCTGAGAAATAAGGATGCAGAAAGGGGAAGTGAGGGACAGTAGTAAGGTGGGTACATGCAAAGGAAAAGAGAAAAGACAGAGGGGGAAGGGAGTGATCATTTGTCCTCATTCGCTGGCTCACTGAGTCTGCCATGAGTGCTTTACTGCCCATTTTGTCTTTTATGTCCTTTGGCTGAAAATAGGTCAATTTGAAGAGCTGAGCAGATACAGCAGTGGCTGAAGATGTATGATGCTACGACCATATAATACAAGCATGTGAGTGGATGAAAGGCATAAACTGCATTATGTCAGTCTGGCCATGATAGTGGACATCTGTGCATCAGTGTGTATAATTATTTATAGCAATGTGCTTATATTTATGTGCACCAAAATAGGATTCAAATTGTGTGCATTCATGCACCCCAGAGCATTTTAAAGGGTTTCTTTCTAATTAAAATATAATGTAATTGCAGTAAATAGATCGTGTGCACAGTTGCGAGTGTGCTACTGTCTGTGTGACTGTGTGGGCATGCCTCTTTGTGTGGTCATTAAAATATTGCTTCATAGTAACATCACTCACTGTTTGTCTTGTACGGAGGCCAAGAATCTCCCAGTGGGATGATGCCAACAACAGATATTTTAAGTATAACTTCAAATAAACAAGTAGTCTCTAGTAACAGGCTGTCTGTGATTAACAGCAGGTGTTCAGTATTGCCAAAGCAAAGGAAATAAATCAAGAAAAATATCAAACTGGGTTACTGAAGGAAATGTTAGAGAATCATGCTGGATTAAGGGATTGCTGACTAAAAGAAAGCACAGTACCAGTAGTCTCATAAATACTTTAAAAGTATACGACAATTATTTGCTCCATAACTACTATTATCAGGCTAATTGCAACTTTTTTCAGCATGACAGTATTTCATTAAATGTCTGCAGGCTGTTTAAAGCTATATGTTTCATATATTTATAGACATAGAAGTTAAAAGCTATATATCTATAGCTGAATTTAGATTTCAAAGAAAAAAGAAAGACATTTTATATAAAACGTATTTGGTTACTTTAAAATAATAATTGCCAAATAAGTGAACAAAAGTATTATCTAATGTGCTAAACACATTTTTACACTATTATGTACACTTTTCACATTTATTTTCATTTTTAAATCTTAAACTATCACAAAGTTGTCCTATTCAGGCGTAAAAAAAGCAAATCAAGCAAACCCAGTTCAAACTTTATCAACATTAGTCTTGATGTGACTGTATGCAAGTTACAATTGGTGTTTCCGTTCGAGTGTCCCAACCTGTTTGTACAGCCATCCGCGGACCACCACAGGGACGTTGGGATTCCTCTTGATGGACTGCTCTCTCTTCCCAAAGCTGTGCACCTTGCCACTGGACCGGGAGCCCTGTAAAAGACAGAAAGAATATAGAGAGATTTTATGTGACATGCGTTAAGTTAACAGTTCATCTGTATATTTTAATACAACTTCTGGAGCCTTACTGCAGATTTTTCTCTGTGTAAAACCACTTGCTGAAGGCTGACAGCCTATTTTACAGGAAGCGATAACTGCAGCAAACAGGGGTGAGTCTGAAGGGGGCCATGACCACATTAATGTCAAGGCTTTTGTAATATTTTTTCAGAGTAAATGTGAAAAAAAATACAATATTGTGTTAATTAAATTAACATTTAAAAATATAAGAATAAAAGCTTTTTTCATAAGCCAATAAAAATGTTCACTGGCCATTAAACTCTGAGCCACTGACCTGAGGGTTGTTATTCTGGATACTGAATTATTATTAATATTAATCAATGTTTGCAACATAACAACATCTGTTTTCAGCAGCAGAAAAACTTGCTTCCTATTAATCTCAGAAAGCCTCCAAGATGACAGAGCAAACTTTTTTTTTTTACTTTGATCTTTGACTGTACTTAAATAATTTATTTCAATATGACACGTACATAAAAGGGTTTAGTTGGCATTTTTTTTTGGCAGATGTTGTATGCAGTTAAACCTTAAAACACTCCAATTTCTGAAATGGAAACCAATGAGCCGTTCATTGTGAAAGACCTGTGTTTTTTTCTCTTTGGAATATGTATTATTTCTCATTAATAAGACAAAAGTATTTTTTGACTCGATTATATGATGGAATAAACAACAGGGAAGCGTATCTACTTAAATTCTGAACAGCTTGATTAGAGCCTGTCTGACTACATTAAGGATCGGAAAATAACCAGCTTCTCTACATAAGAGAAATGAGGCCAATTTTACATCAACTAGCAAATGCACTGTTCCACCTAAGCTCTCTGGGAATAGTGCATGCTGACCTCAAACCTAGAGACACAATGGTTATGGACCGCCATCAGTCTCCCATCAAAGGACTCAAAATTGCTGCTTTCAGTCAGAGATCTGGTAGCCACTGATAGCCAGCCCTCAGTTGAATGTCAGCCGCTAAGTGTCCCCCCTCTTTCCCTTGGGACGTATCTACTTTTCACTATAAACACGCCCCTTTCACCCAAATGCACAGTGTCACCATGAGATGGTGCTTTCTTCAAAAAAACTTTGACTTGTATAGTTAGCTATAGATGATTTTCTCTGTATTATTGTAGGGTCTTTGCCTTATAATATAAAACTCATTGAAGGCACCGTTTTGATTTGGCGCTATGAAAAAAATGAATTGAACTTCAAATTCTTTTGACAGCTTTCGTAAAGAAATAAAGAAATCATTTTTTTGCACACAAGCTTCCTCGTAGATCCCAAACCAGATGTGGAAGTTATTTTTGAGACTGATAGAACTTAATTTTTCATTTAGCCTATTGCTTGCTGGGTCGTTTTTCTTCAGACCTCTGTTTAATCATTAGCATGTCCTTCAATTTTTCTTTTAAATTGCAACTTAATATTTTGATTTATTCTTTAGATTACGTTAAAATCTTATATTGTGCAAAAGTCTTGCGCGATCCATAATTTCTCTAGATTTTACATAATAGCGCCCAGACTTTCACCTAGCTTGTTTTTTTTTTTTTTAAGTGCTCTCTGGTTTTATGAAGGCGTTTCAAAGCTGCTCTTTGGACACAGACTAAGTTTAGCGGCAGACAACTTGAGTAAGCAAGCTTGAATGTGATCATTAGCCATTAATTTATTGGGAAAACGTAAATGGCGAGAATTACCAATAGTTTTAAGCACAGTGCCTGAGCTATGGAGTTCACTCCTACAGCAGCATTTCACTGACCTTATTAATCATCAGAAATATTCACAACAAAGTGCCACATCCCCAATTAGGGCGCATTTAAATTTAAATTTTGCATTTTATATAAGAACATTAGCAGTGCAATGAAATCATGTTTTTATGCTTTGAAGTCAGCAAGAATGCAAGCATCAATTTCTGTCTGGCTTTTTTGGTGTGCACAACCGGTGCCTTATTTGATGCAAACTCATATATATATAGTGTAGCAAGCCTGTAAATGAATGCATCTCCACGCTGCTTTACCATTACTACTGGTTTTCCTAAATGCCGCTTAGGGGCGTTACTACTCATGCTTGCATCATCCAGGCGTCCTAGACGGGGGATACCAATACGATCACCCATCATTCGGCAGTCGGTCAGGATTCAACCAGGGATCCATCATGGCCCTGTTGCTGATGAGGTGGCCATTTTAAGTGGCTGTATCTTAGCTGCTGCAGCTCATCGGTACCATTCATCTACTGTGCTAAATTAGCTTGGTTAATTACCTATATGACTGCACTAAAGGCACCTTGGCATATTTCTTCTCCTTAACACAACTGTGGTCAAAAAGGCAGCAAGAAAAAGCAGGACAGTTTACTGTGTTACAGTAGGTTATATTTGGAAATAGGCTGTCTGTGTCTCATCAGACCATTCAATCTTACTTATATCACTGAACAAACTTTCACCCACACTATGATTTTCTCTTTTCGGCTACCCTTCTTTTTCTGCCCTAGTTGTGATATAATTACAGCCATTATATGAGCACAGACAATTTTTCCACCAGATCTCTGTGACAGTCACTCTTGCTATGACATTTGTCTGACATTGACAAAGCCTCTTTAGACTGGCAGGCAGAAGGTTAGGCATGTGGGCTTGTAACCTGCAGGTCAATATTTCAACTGCCAGACACAGGAAAGTCTGACCTTTGAATCTGACTGACTACCATCAAAAAAAGTGAGGGAATGACTGCAAGAACACTGGGAGTATTAAAAGACTGTGTTGATGTGCATTATCTTTGTAAGGCTTAGGAAGAAAATCCAAAGATTCTTTTTCAAAATGACCAGAGTAAATTAAAGTTCCTTAAAACAAGGTAAAACCTCTGTATCCTCATTTACTTTAACCTCCTAAGACCTGAACTCTTCCATGGCATGCATTTTTAATTTCTCTTTGATATTTGGGCTGATTGGGACCCGATGAATGTAAAAACAAAGAATTACCAAGGTTATTGCATAAATTCTTTTTAATTAATTTATGTAAATATATTACTATTAACTGTCATTCTCATTCAGAGCCAAGGAGATTTTATACCAGCTTCCACTGGGTGAAACCAGGGGCAGATTAATAAGATTTAGGTGGCCATGGGCAAAACTTTTGGACCCAGGTGACCTCCATGTTTCCACTGTGTGATTTTGTTTTTTTCTTGATTTTTGTTTTTTTTATTTACATATATTTAGTAAAGTTTTACTAACTGGAAAACATCAAGCATACATGAAATAAACTGAAATAATATTTTGGATATATAATAATAGAGGTGCTGACTTAAGACATTTTAACTTTGGCTCAGCTGCTGCAGTGCAGGTAGTAATTACAGGACACTAGCACATTAAATTCTGCAGATTTAAGATAAGAGAGATAAGATAAGATAGAACTTTATTAATCCCTCGGGTGGGTTCCTCTGGGAAATTCGACTTCCAAAAAAAGCACAGCAACGACCGAAGTTACAGTTACAGAATTGTTATATATACACACACACACACACACACACACACACACACACACACACACACACACACACACACACACACACACACACACACACACACACACACACATATAAATACAGAGACAAATATAAATAAAATATACAAAGGGGATAAATAGAATAAATAGGAATAAAAAATAAAAATACAAGTGAATTGCACATTTCAAGTATTGAGTCTATTGCACTGTTGACTATTTACAAAAAGTATTGCACAAGGTATTGTACAGTGAGGTGAAGAGGCACTACAGCTTAGTTGTTCCCCCCTCCTTTGTCCTCCTGTTTCCCCTCCCTCTCCCCTCCAGAGAGGAGTTAAACAGTCTGATGGCGTGTGGGACAAAGGAGTTTTTAAGTCTGTTAGTTCTTGTCTTGGGGAGAAGCAACCTGTCACTGAACAGACTCTTCTGATTGTTTATGGCCGTGTGCAGAGGATGCCCAGCATTGTTCATAATGTCCAGCAGTTTCTTTAATGTCCTTTTCTCTGCCACTGTCACCAGAGTGTCCAGCTTCATGCCGACCACAGAGCTAGCCTTCCTGATCAGTTTCTCCAGCCTGGATGAGTCCCTCTTTGCTGTGCTGCTCCCCCAGCACACCACAGCATAGAAAAGTACTCCAGCAACCACTGACTGGTAAAACATCCTCAGGAGCTTCCTGCAGATGTTAAAAGACCTCAGCCTCCTGAGGAAGTACAGTCGGCTTTGGGCTTTTTTATACAGGTGCTCTGTGTTGCATGACCAGTCCAGTTTATTGTCCACCCACAGCCCGAGGTACTTGTACTTGTTGACCACCTCCACCTCCTCCCCCTCTATCTGAACCGGCAGTGGACCTTCTCTGGACCTCCCGAAGTCCACAACCAGTTCCTTAGTCTTTGAGGTGTTGAGTTGCAGGTGGTTTGTGTGACTCCATGCGACAAAGTTCCTCACCAGACTTCTGTACTCCTCTTCCTGATCATCCCAGATACACCCCATGATGATTTGGGGTGCTGGAAGGTAGTGCAGTATTTAAAAGTGAGGGGAACACTGTTAAAACAGGAAAGGACTTTGACAGAAGACAGAAGATCATTATGTCAGATAACGGCAAGAAAAATGCCTTGAAAGCAGGTAAATTTTAATGTAAGGAATACTCTGACAGTAGAGCAGGGCGATATTACCAAAAATATTTATCACGATATATATTTGAAAATTTGCGATAACGATATAACCGACAATATAATTGATGCGAGACAAAATACAACTCCACAACATTACTAGCGCAAAAAGACAACCTTCCATTTATTTTCACTTAAACAAGAAGCTGGTTTTTATGTACATTAAAGCTTTATAAAAATGTAACAGTGCAAATGCAAATTCCTTGCTGAAAGTTTAACCAAAAGGCATTTCCAGTAGAAATGGGCTGACATATCCTGAGCATAACCATGTATAATATCCACTGAAGTTAAAAAGAGGTGCTTTGCAACATTAAACTGCAGTGTGCAGTACGCATTTTTCGGACCATAAGGTGCACGGGATTATAAGGCACATTAAGCGAAACAAAGCAGTCAGATAAATCAAACTTTATTAAACTCATTCTTCTTGCTTCCTCCACTTCTGTACCATTGATTCATTAATGTTGAATTCTCTGGCAGCTGCTCTATTCCCATGTTGTTGCAGTATATTAATGACTAACCTTGTATTGTGGATGGATTATCTCAGTTGTTCTCCTGACTGAAGTTTGGTCCATTTACAGCATCCTGCCATGCGATTGCATTTGTCCCTAACCATCGGGAACCCTCACGTTAACTTTTATTGAGTGGAAAAAAGTTAGCGTTCATCCTCCAGCTTCAGTTTATGTTATGGTAACATAGCTGTGTCGCTAGCGATCACGTAGCACATCATTATATACCAGCTAGCCCAACTTCAGTAACCCTACAAACGTCACTGCTGTTTAGTTTCCCGTCTTCATTTATGTTGGACGTGATAGCAGAGCTGTACGTTTGAATTTTTTCAGAAATCTCTCAGTCAGAACATGCCAGCTCTGTTCTAGGATGCCCTCTGGACCCAGTGGAGGTGGTGAGTGACAGGAGAACGGCGGCTAAGCTGTCATCCCTGATGGACAACATCTCCCACCCCATGCAGCAGACTGTGACAGCACTGAGCAGCTCCTTCAGTGGGAGACTGCGGCACCCACGGTGTGGGACGGAGAGATTTCGCAGGTCTTTCCTCCCCACTGCTGTCAGACTCCATAATAAAGACTTTAACTGATCAAGCACACACATCCATACATATGCAATAATACTAAGTGCAATAATCCTTTCTGTCATCGTTGTATTTTTACTCAGTTGTATATAGTATTTGTATTTGTATTCTATTTTTTATCTTATTGTATATTTATTTTATTTTATTCTACTGTATATAGTATTTTATTTTATTTTATTCTATTCTGTACAGTTGTGTACTGTATTTATTCTTATTGTATTCTAATTTTTGCCTCATAACTTTTGCACTGTCCACTTCCTGCTGTGACAAAACAAATTTCCCACGTGTGGGACTAATAAAGGTTATCTTATCTTATCTTATCTTATATCATGCTTAGGTAACTAGCGAAACTAGCGAGCTAACTTCCGCTAGCTTCCTGCTAACTTCTAACTCCGTTAAATGTAATAACTTTTGTTTTCATGGATGCCTGGAAGTTAAACTTTATAGTTACACCTGGTAAAGCAGCAATGCTGATGGTTTTATTAAAGATGAAAGAATTTAGACAGTTTTTAACTCTCAGTGATGCTGCAGTGTTGTTTGACCTGAAGAATACGGAGTTTAGGACCCAGATTACTCCCAGATTTAAGAGCATCTTAGTCCGACAAATATGACAATAACAACGGCCGCTTGCATGTTCTGCAAAAAAATGTGCTTTGTTGTGTATCTGACGGACAAACACCAAACCAGTTCCACATCACTGAAGTTGCACCATTTTTACAAACCAATTCTGTTTCATCTGTTTCACTCAACAATCAGCCATGTGCGTATGAAAACAAAGGCACTGCGCATGCGCGTTTTACTCCCATTCTATCGCGATATTTCATTTTCCTATCGTATTACCGTGAACGGTATAATATGGCCCAGCCCTACCTGACAGGCCAGTTCTTAGACATATTTAACATTTTGTTAGTATTCAGTGCCATTTCAGCCCCCTGACCTATAATAAGTATAATAAGTAATACAGTAATACTGGGTGCTGGAGTTTCTTTGGCTAAACAAACCTTTCTTACATTCTTGTTTGTGCCGGCCTGCTGGATAACATACTTGTGCACTGTGCAAATATTCAAGAAATCTCATTAGACCATCCTCTACTCTCAAATCCTCAGAAGAAGGCCTGTTCCCCCGGCACCACATATACACATACACATAAAGTAAGACATGTACACCCTGTCACCTCCCCTGCTGGCATAATAAAAGATTTGGCATGACGGCTGCATAAGCGTGTGAATGGACTGGTAGCAGCACTGGGAGGCATCAGTAGCTGGAAAACAAAAACAAATGCACTCAGTAATTAGTGAGAGGATTGGTTGACAGAGGATGACGCAGTCCTCTCACACTAGTCCCATATCTGTAAATATACTATGTGTGTATTTCAGAGATATTTCTTTCTCTGTTACACGTGTGTGTGTGTGTGTGTGTGTGTGTGTGTGTGTGTGTGTGTGTGTGTGTGTGTGTGTGTGTGTGTGTGTGTGTGTGTGTGTACGATGCAGTGGTCTATTTTTAGGCCGAATGTAATTTTGTGGAACAGACTGTGGTCCCTGCTGCACAGTAGCACTCTGTCTTGTAGGTGTGTGACTGAGAGTCAAACCAGCTATTTGCTATTTTAATGGTACACAATCAGACAACCAAAATGCCAAGAGACGTCCCTCTGAGACCCGAGGACTACCGGCTCCATTCCCTAGCCAGATGAGAAATATCTGGGAGGGTAAGGTAATTAAACATGGGTTGTGATTCCTTCTCCCTTTAGAAAGATGCCTGAGCAATACCAGTACGATGAATCAAATCAGTGGTAAAGAATAACAAACAAGAGTCAAGCCGAGCTAACTTAACCCTTAGATGACCTTTAAAAAATTAATTAATTTTATGACCTGTAAACACTGTCCAAAATAAGCATCTCTATATAAGCCTGCAGTTCCTCTGTGTCCACATAAGCCACCGAGTGTTTCCCATGCATGTCTGTCATGGCCACAATTTGCTGGAGGATTTCATCCATCAGCAGCAGTGCATAGCTGGTGGCTCCGTTTGTGGGAGACCAAAATATGGAGATGGAGAAGTTCATCCTGTCACTGCTTCAACCATCTCCTCTCCACTCTCACCTTCAGATGAGTCAGAGCTGGTCTGAGGCCTTCTCCATGTCAGCCTCCAAGTCCTCTGAGGAGGATGAGGCACCATCTTCACACTCATAGTGCACAATCATTTCAAGAGCCTCCAAAATGACTGCTCATACTTCTAACCATGGCTGCAGTGTAGCTGCATAAATTACTTAAGCAAGAACCAAAATGAAGTCCAATTTTGTTTTGATTCTTGCTACTGAGACACCTTTGACACACACGCACGCACGCACGCACGCACGCACGCACGCACGCACGCACGCACGCACGCACGCACACACACACACACACACACACACACACACACACACACACACACACTTCAGCAGCTGAGTTGAGTTCCCTACTGAAAAGAGACACGTTGCAGAGAAGTTGTGAGCCATCGGCACAGACTGACTTAAACTGCCTGCAATCTGTTGCCAATCTCTCTGTGTTTATAAATTAGGCAGCAATTAAAACATAATGAAAATACAAATTTTACCTTTGAGTCACATATTAGCTTGACAAACGCTATATAGTTCAGCTTCAGAGGACATAATGCGTTTCCTGCATCTCAATGTAATCATCAGGTCTGTTAGCTGCACTTCCATCACAGTAAGATATAAAATGATTTTTTCTAATTTCAAGAATTTTCTTTATACCCAAATTAAAAATATACTCTTAAAATTGCACTAAGCTTCAATCTGGAAAATGCAGCTCTCTGTTCTAAGACCCTTCCACACAATGAGTGCTGTCATACGCCTATTCATCTAAAAATAAATCATCTTGACTTTTAGCTTCACATGGAATTTGAACAATGTCTCCCAGGTGATAGCCCTCTAAACTATCCTACATTAGTCAGCCATTTTGGTCGAAGCAGATCTGTGACTGCCAAACTCTCCTGTCAAACCTAAAGACCTAAAGATTACCTAAAGTAATTTACATCTATTTTACAATCAGGACAATCAGTGTTGCTAACACTACAGTCATGCCACCAATTACTTTGACTTTTTCCTTTTTTCTTGTTGTTTCCCCCTTAATGCAGGAACTCAAATATGTGTTTAGTCCGTAACAGAACAGCTCTTTACTCTGCAGCGTTCTCTGTTCTATTATGTGTTGGTTTTAATGCTCAAAGAAGCACCTGAAGAGCAGAGTTACTTTCAAAAGTGAGGCAGCGAATTAATGAGGCATATAAAGGCAAAACAATTCATAAGAGGATACTGGGAGCCAACAGAAATGTCTAAATGACACGGACTTTGATAAATCCCAAAGAAGTTAGTTGTGAACACAATATCACTAAATATGCAGCCAGTAAACACAAGTGCTTACAGGAGAACGGCGAGACACAGCTCATGGGGAAAGTGGGACGTCTCACTGCTTCTCTGATGTTTTGTCAGAGGCGGAAGAGATGTGACTTACTCAAAATACGGATTCATTTTAAGATTGTGCGCAAAGCAAGGGGGGTAGGAATGACTCATTCTTCCTCTGAGAAAAAGATTCTTTTGTTAAGAGTTTTTCTTTTAAGAATAAGGCTCCTGTGCCATTTCCCGGCTGCTTAGTGGCAGGGGTGATGAGCCAGAGCACCTGGGAGAGCTGCAGACCAGAAAAACACTGGGTGTGGGAATGGTGATGGGGCTTTGTGATGGATATCCTGTCATCTCTGTACCGTACACGATGACACATGTTCAATCTTGGTCCCGAGGCACCTGTTGATAGGGCAGGATGAGATTTCACGCCACCGTGGAGCTGCATACATGTGTGAGTATAAACCAAGTGTAAGATTTATACTGAAAAAAGTGGCATGGACATCTTTATGGTGTACTAAACCAGATGACAAGGGATGTATCCTGCATGAGATCTGCATTTGGAAGATCAAATTGGAATTCATTAGCACTGTCTGTGCTGATTTGCTTCAAGTATTTTGTAATTTTGCAAGCAAATTGCCCGAGCCAAGGACGACCAAAAACAAGGTTAAACAGTCAAAAGAAAAGTGCTTTCTCCACTACAAACATAATTCAGTTTTGTTTCATAGATACGATCACTGTGCAATAATACTAGTGTGCATTCTAGAAATTAAACCTGAAGACCTGGAGTTTAAATGTTGCCAAAAAAAAAACAAAACAAAAAACAAAACAAAAAAAACAAATAAGCTCCAATAGAAGAAAAAGGGGGAAGAGGGGGGATATGAAAACAGACCAAATCTATTTTTCATTGATGTAGTATAGTGGTAATACAATATACTGGAAGGAATGTGGAATCAACTATATACCATAAATAACTTACAAAAGGAGTAATCCTAATCACAATGAAGCCTGCTGTAATACTGAGTTCACTAAATCAAATGTCTGAATCTACACAGTCAATTTTTAGCATAAAAATAAGGTTGTGAAGGCTGATATTACATCTCCATAGACTTCAATGTTTAAATATGCACATTTACAGAAGAACAAAACACATTTGCATCTTTGCACCTTGCATCCAGTTTTATTAAGTGTAATTCTAGCATTCAACTTCTATGTTACATAGAAACATACCTAATCTTGCTAACCAGCAGACAACTTTGCACTTAATCATGGTGCAAACCTACAACCTCTACCTCCATTTCAAACTACACCTCAGGTCTAAATCCCTGCATGGCCATAATAGAGTTAGATCAGCTGCAAAAAGCTTTTAATTTCCATTTTCTCATCCTCATCCATCATTCCGTTTTGCTGTGAATCAGCTGAAAATTGCTGCTAATCAGGTCAGTCACTGGCCACAAATAATGTTTTCCCCCCACTAGCCCAGGCTGCTGTGATCATTCTCGGGGCTAGCCATGGATAACCAGCGCTCATCTCTTGACTGATTCTAAAGAATGGATTTCTCCTGTACCACAGACTAAAAAGACATCTCTGTCTGTTTGTCATGCCTCACTGTGTTCAGTGGTTGTACCTGTGTTTGTTGGTATATTCAGATATTAGCATCGTTTTCTTTTCTTGTTTAATGATCATTTTAAGCCTTTGCACTGGTGAATTAATGGAGTGATTTTCTTCATTAACAAGCTGCAGAGAACATCGTAGGTTTATTACAGAGCTAACAGACCTTTATTGATGGCTCACGTACTACTTGGCTTTTCAGTGCAGTGCATTTAACACAAAACTGATTGTGGATGTTAAAATGGTAAATGGCCTGTATTTGTAAAGCGCTTTACTCGTCCCTAAGGACCCCAAAGCGCTTTACACATTCAGTCACACACACATTCACACACTGGTGACAGCAAGCTACATTGTAGCCACAGCCACCCTGGGGCGCACTGACAGAGGCGAGGCTGCCGGACACTGGCGCCACCGGGCCCTCTGACCACCACCAGTAGGCAACGGGTGAAGCGTCTTGCCCAAGGACACAACGACCGAGACTGTCCAAGCCGGGGCTCGAACCGGCAACCTTAACTAACTGAAGACTCCAGTACTGCCAATGCAACCCCTACTACTACTTGATTCATATGCTTTAACTCTCACAAAACAGGACAAAGACATGAAGCCTCATAATTGCTAAAAATTTCACAAGGCAATCCTCTCTGTTGCTGCTTGAAAATATTCTAACTACCGCACAAAAATGTAGGAGACAAAACTCAAAGACCAAAAAGCCTGGATGGTCACCCTTTTATAGCATAAAACCAGTCCACAACGAATCAAGAAAGGACATTGTTTGAAAGCGACAAATGTGGAACTAACACACAAACACACATATATACAGGTAAAGACTGAAACCACAGACTAACCTTGGAGGCTGACGTGTCCACAGTGGAAGAGGTGATGGCAGTAGAGGCTTCGCTGACGGTGGTACTGGAGAGCTGCTCACCCGCAGGTTTTGACATCATTCGAGTACCCTGCGGCCTGCACGCACACACATACAGAAAACGTCACTATACATAACCGGGAGGACTCGAAGAAGTAGTGAAGTGTAACCACACCTCTGATTTAGCCGTTACACATTTCCCAAGTTGTTACTGCAGCACTGACATCTGTACATTGTCTCACATTTTTCTGTTATGGGCTGGCATATAAGGCAGACTGTTAGGGAGCAAATAAACATTGTATGTATACTAAAAGTGCTGCTGGAGTTTCATTCACCTAAACTCAGGATTGAGACTGCCCAAAGTGCCTGTTTTCCAGTTGTTTTTTCGACTCTTAGATTTTGAGGGATATCATTAGTGGAAGCACCCCACACTTGTGGTTCAAACATTCTATTTGCAAAGAGCAGAGAGAAGATCTGGATAAAAAATATGGAGCATATAAATACATAATTGTTATTAATGTGTTTATATGGGACTCTAAATTAGGTTCACTTTGTGTTTCAAGAGCACCTGCAGGGTTTTTGTTGAGGAAAATAATTAAATCTGATGTCTTACGCCTTAAGGCATCCTGCTATTCTTGACGTTCCGATTTTCCCAGTGTGTGATTTGGAGTCTATCAGAGCTGCTTCGGAAAGACTCAAGTATGCAAATATGTAAAACACATAACGCGATAAGGAGGCAAGGGTGGATTCTGTGAACTGGAAAAGTGTGCTTGGGGACTGTTTCAGGTTGTCATACAGGCCAGTGACAGATTGAGAGCATGCATGTGTGTAAAGAAAACACCAAACATCTGACGAAGGCAGCTCAATGACCTGAAGACAGACTGTCCTAAATTTTTCATTATTCTCACCGTACACACCTTGGAGGGAAATGAATAAAACTCCTTCCACAGTGTGTGCGTGTTCACACAAGATCCATTTTCCTTTTGTACCTTCAGGTCAGCCAAGACCTATTTCCTTACATGACCTTTTCAGAAGAGAAAGCGGTTACCAAACTCGCAATGCAGACAGAACAGAAGAGTGTGCACAAAGCACTGGGTTGTGTAACTGTTTACTGAATGTAAATTAGCACCATTACGCCTTATTCCAAAAGGATGTCAGACACAGCAGTCCCAAATTTGAGACTGAGGACTATTACGTCACCATCAAACAAAAATAGCAAACTTTTTTTCATTGTTCTGATGTTTTATATCCAAGAACAATTTTTCAGTTCAGAATCTTTTATGTTTTTGAAACTGTTTTGACATTTTCAGATATTTGTGGATGACACAATATTAATTTAATGACATTAAGCTTTTTCTATTTATAAAATATGCGAGGGAAGTTAGTGAAAGAAAATTTGCTGTAACCACTGTTAAATGTCCACCTGAACAGCCTCTCTGACATGCTGTCACCATTTCAAGATCTATTTCTGCTGGAATTTGAATTATTAATACATCTTGAGTATTTTATATTTTTTTCAGTTCTTTTTTTCATAAACACACATTTAAAAAGCATGTTTCTTTTACATTGACTACCATGTAATTTAAGATTATTACCAGCTTCCATAATGATGTCATAAAGAAAGATATAGGTTTTCCAGCCTACTGAATACCATGTAGCTTTTATTCAAGCTGTTATTATGACTTATTAATTATCTGTCAAACGCAACGGTTCAAGAAGGAAGTAACGTGGAGCATGGCATCTCAACAGACAGTAACACGATAGCTAACGGACAGCCAAGAACTGGATAATCCTTTGGCAGCTGTGAATGAGACTCAAAGTACACACAACAAAGTACTCAGGGTTTGGTAAAGTCTTTTTCACATTACAGCACTTTGGTTTCAGGAAGCACACTCTACCTTGAAGAACAGGAAAACAAAACAAAACATGGCAATCTACAGACTTTGAAAAACTCTGCAAAAATGGTTCAGAAACCGCTATGAGTTCAGGTTTTCAAACCTTATTTCACAAGCTTCTGCTTGTAAGAGTTGTAGATTGATTTATTCACACAGCTCACAGTGATATCCACCCGACTCCATCGCAAACAGATGTAATAACCTGCAATAATAGCATTTTAAAACGTCTCTTTGTCTGCAGTCTTTTTTCGTGCTACTTTTTTCTTTTATTTCACCTGAACCTTCAGGAAGAGCCAGAGCAGGAATTACTGGAGTCGTGTTCTTATTTGTTTTTTAGATAAGCAGCCTGATGTATACATTTTATTTATTTATTTGTTTGTTTGTTTGTGTGTTTTTTGGCCATCTCATTTCACTTGTACTTTACACTTGTACTTGAACTATTTTTAAAGCAACCTTGGACGCATTAAAATGACTGAATCTAAGAACGTTTTGGCAGTTTTAGACATATCACCTTCACTGTGTTCCTGTTAGAAGCCTGAGGCACTGATGAATTACAAATGTTGTGAGTGCCTATCGTCCACATTTGTTTATATGAGCCTCAAATATGTTATCAGGCTAAATGTCCAGCAAATTGGAGTTGTGACTGCTTCTGATATTTAGATGTTCCTGATTTTAAAGTGATTTATGAAGACCAGTGATTGTCCCACAGTGCTAATTATGTGCCTGCCTGTAGAAAGATTCCCTCTCTTCCCTCACATTTTTGGGGAAGCCAAATGGCGCTCAATACACATCCTAAAATCCCTTTTACAGTCACTCAAGAGTCACTGCAGTCCTCTTAAAGATTTATCCTCTAAATGATCGGCTACAGACACTTTTTCCTGCCTACAGACCTTCTGCTGTCCTCGGTCGCAGCTGTTTGTCTACGATTTTACATATTCCACATGTAACCTTGTAGGCTACCAACATTTGTGTGTGTATACTTTTAAAACCAAAGTACACACAAACAACTGAGGAAACAAAATGAGCCTCCCTGCATGTGGTCTTCACCGAATATCTATTTGCATGATGGCACAATCGCTATTGCTGCTGTCTTTTTGTGGCGAGACAGATGAGACTTTCTGTGCTGTATTTTTTATATTCAGTGGAATAACACCAGGCACAGTAAGTGTCTGTATCTGTCTGATTAGTTTCAAAAGAGAGAACAATGGTAATATAATACATTCTTTCATCCAAGAAAATTACTAAGTGTTACATTTCTTTCCGACTCCATCTTTCTCAAATAAATCCATAGTTTTATTCCTCTGAGCACATTTTCGTGTCTTGGATGCGTCCCTCTTGGTAAAAGACTTATTAAAGGAAAAATGCTTTGATTATGTCTGATTTGAAAATATTTCCAGAATGAAACAAATATTGGTTTTGATACTACGTTATTTTTGTTGTTTATCTAAAGTATATTTTATCTGTTGTGCTCATCTTCTCTGTATTTCACTTTTCTTTTTTTCCCCCCAATAAAAACACTGATCTTGCTCCCAGCTCTGCTCTCCACGTTACAGGCTGAGCTGTAACGCACCAACACAGCCAACAGTTTCTGAACATCACTAAATTTCTTTCCCACATATGCATAATGGCTTTGAATGTTGTGTCAGTGGGTTCGCAGAATCTGTTTTTATTCCCCTGTCAAGAGAATTTCATGGAAACTTTTTAAAGGTCAGGAACCCTAAAATAAAAATGAGTTGCATTTTCATCTGAATTCAAGTGAGAAACAAAAAGTATTCAGTGGAGTAATTGTAAGCAACTGAAGTTATAAAACATCTGGGGAAGTCACTGTTCTTTAATTAAAAGCTAATACAGGGCAGAATTGAAAAGCTCCCGTGATAAAAGCACGAACTCGTTTTTGTGCAGTAAAATTAAACCATCATATTTGCATCTAAACAAGAGTTTTCTTGTTTATTTATACTTGCAGGCTCACAACGTGTGTGTGTGTCTGTGTGTATTTTGAAATCACACATAATACTTCAGAGTGATATTGTCAAATTTTGTCAGATTTAATTCTGTTTTTCTGAAACAGAAGGAAGCTCAGCAGAGGATTGGAAAACACGCAAAGCCAGATGGTAAGATGAAATAAAAGACCAGACTAATTAGAGCACAAATTTACTTCCTTTCTGTGTCATAAAGAACAGATTTTAGCATCTGTGACCTGTACTACTCTGAAGATAGAAAAAAAACCCCACAAAGATCTTTTACATTGACTACCATGTAATTTAAGATTATTATTACCAGCTTCCACAATGATGTCATAAAGAAAGATATAGGTTTTCCAGCCTACTGAATACCATGTAGCTTTTATTCAAGCTGTTATTATGACTTATTAATTATCTGTCAAACGCAACGGTTCAAGAAGGAAGTAACGTGGAGCATGGCATCTCAACAGACAGTAACACGATAGCTAACTACTCTGAAGATAGAAAAAAAACCCCACAAAGATCAGAAATGAGCACCTGAAACTCAGAAGTACAATCTCTCTGGCTTTTCCGTCCTATTATACATGTAACACAGCTCGTAGAGGTGCAGTGCAATACATTCTATTCTATTTTACTGTATTCTATTGTATGATCATTTCTGTTTAACTGATTGGTTCAGGCAACCAAAATAATCTAGCTGAAATGATTAAGAAAAAAAGAGAGAAGAGGAAAAAGTTTGAGTAAACAAGATGAAAAGGCACACTGCCGTAGTGTGCTGTGCAGTACAATACTGATATTGTATAGTATCAATGTAGTTCATGGAGCAGTTTTACCATGAACTATTAATTTTTGGTAATGATTTTATATTTTTAGGCTGCTTCCCATGAGTGTTTTGTGTTCACTCACCCTTTTCACTTACTATGTGCTTACACATCACTCTGTGTTTAATTATTAGATATTAATCTCAGTTGCTCTTCCACAGTGTGTCTTTTGTCCTGTTTTCCTTCCATCACCCCAGCCTGTCGCATCATATGGCTGCTCCTCCCTGAGCCTGGTTCCCCTGCAGGTTTCTTCCTGTTAAAAGGGAGTTTTTCTTTCCCACTATTGCCAAATCCTTGCTCATACGTGGTGGCTTGATTGTTTGAGTTCTCTCTTTATTATTGTTGAGTCTCTACCTTACAATATGAAGCGCCTTGAGGCACCTGTTGGTGTGATTTGGCACTATATGAATGAAACTGAATTGAAAGAAAATGAATATTTTCCTTTGGTATCTGACTTATTAAATGTGACTTTATTCTATGACACGAGATTAATATCTGTCACTGGACATTTCTGTTCATGTAGAATAATACATGTTTCTTTGTGTTCTTTCTGGCACAACACTTGTACCACAGGGTAAAGACTTCAAGGTTATGTTAGATTACTAAACATCCCCACTTGATTATTGAAATAAGTCTTCAGTTGTCACAAAAGTATATGTTCACTGCATGATTATCAAGGACATAAAATCACATCACAACAATGATGTTATTAGCATATCAACAATCACTTAGATTCATTCATAATTTTATTTACTGGAGGATCAGAAGGTTTGGTATCGTGATAACGTGGTAAATCAAATACCCAAATCTTAGTTTTAGGCGACTATTTTTACTGCATTTTTATGAAGTTAAGCTAAAGCACTTCAACACTATATATTTCTCTGTAATGAAAGTTGCATACTATAATCATTACAATTTTACTGTAATGTGGCTATTAGAGGTGGCTATGAGAAACAATAAGTGCCTTAGCTTACTACTGTTACCTGCTTTCACAGACTAGTGCTAAAACAGTCTTCTGATACATCAAAATCTGCTTAGTGTGTCTGCAAAGATGTAAGATGATGACTATGACCTGTCTCCATGGACCTCCAACTGCTGCAGAGAATAACAGTCAACCTCGGCATCAAATTTACTTAACTTTAATGTTGAGGATCATCTCTAGCGATAAGTGCCGAATCTCGGGCAATGACCCGAGACCAAGCATCAGTTTTAGAAGGTAGTGCATCAGGTCAAGAGTACAACTAGAGGATCAAGTTGTTTAGACTGCACAACATGGAGAAAATGTGATTTGTGAAGAAAGCATCACTGAAGTATTCGAGCTCTGATTCATGACTGATGAGTGCAGGAAGAAAAACTGCAAATCAAATATACAGCATTGCTTTTGCTTCATATTCCTGTTACCTGATCTCAAATTACTTGTTGCCTTTTTAAAATGTAAAAGGCACGGCAGTGATTTCACACTTGAAGTTAGTTTGCTCATCACAAGGGGTTTGAAGGGGTCATAATAAAAAGTGCAAATGGGTTCTCTTTTGCTTGCATACCATATTCTCAAACTGGAACCATACTGGAGACAAAGGAAACAGCACATTCGGTTTCAAATTTGACAAATCCCATGTCCTGTAATTCTACAAATTGATTGTAACGGAAGACTAAATCTCAAGAGAATTTCTGACAAATAAGTTTGACAACCAAAATGATGTGGTGAAGGGATGCAACCTAATGGGGTGATACCTTCAGAGAAATCAACTCATCTACACAAGACGATTCTTTGAAGTGACTTCAAAAGCTGAAGGTTTAGAAACAAAGGATAAACCTCATAATCACAGCTCGTAATTAAAATAATAAAAAACAAACATGGAAATAAGGGACTAGCTATCACTAACGACGACTTAAAGGAGACTTCAACAGAGAAAGGACGATTTCTCTCTGATGTGAACAAATTATTCTACAGAAGAAAAAGAAGAAAAGGCAGACTCACTGGTTACTTTCTGAACTTTGCTAGTAGATGGTGGGATCCCATGTTGCCTTCAGAACTCCCTTAATTCCTTATGGCATAGAGTCAACATGATGCTGGAAATGCATCCCCAGAGATCTATATTAACATGATAGCATCACCCTGTTGCCAGTTTCACCACATTCCACATGTGCTCTATTGGCTTAAGATCTGGTGACTGTGCAGGCCAGTATAATAAACTTATTCCTCAACCAGTTTAAGATGATTTGAGCTTTGTGACATGGCCCATTATAATAATGGAAGCAGCCATCAGAAGATAATGTGGTCTTAAAGGGATGGACATGGTCACCAACAATTTTGAAGTAGGCTGTGATGGTTCACCAATACTCAGCTGGTACACAACTGGCCCCAAAGTGTGCCAAGGAAATATCCCCGAAACAATCACATCACAAGGAGCAGCCTGAACAGTTGATAAAAGGTAGGATGGATCCATGCTTTCATGTAGTTTACACCAGTTTCTCACCTTACCATGTGAATGCCGCAACAGAAATCGAGACTCAGATACACAACAATTCTCCAATCTTTAATTGTCCAATTTTGGTGCGTCCATGGAAACTTTAGCATCAGTTTCATGTTCTTAGCTGACAGGTTGTCGTCTTCTGCATAGCTTGGTTGTCTTCTTAGCAGATTGAAGCAGCCTGGCCATTGTTCTCTCACCTCTGGCATCAGGGGCACCTTCGTTCCCCCACTTCTGAAGCTAGGTTGAACATCAGCAGGTTGCCATTACATTGTCAACATACCAAAATGAAGTGAGCTGCTGCCATGTAATTGCCCAAATAGATATCCGCATTAACGAGCAGTTGAACAGATGTACCTATTAAAAGTTAGTATTAAAGAGCAAACTGTATGGTCAAAGCATGACAGCACATGAATCACAACCTTAGAAATAGCACATACTAATCTCACTGTGCAATACAGGCCATGAGTGCAATACAGGCCATGAGTTGACATTGAAACTAAAATATGTGTTGGAGAACATTTGTCTGCCGAGAGAAGCGCCTTCCCTCCACTTGTTGAGAGCCCGATAGAGAGGTCACAATGGAGATTTAATCACACAGGAAAGGTAATTGTCATGAAGACTGACATTTGACCATATGACTTTTTATAATTTAATTGTACCACTCATGAGAAAACAGGAAAAAAGTCATTTTTACTGCAAGATACTGCAAACTCCCACATTCACACATAAGATGCAAAGAACAGGAAATGAAATATGGGGAAAATGAAAAGCAATGGCATCCCACACAGAGACGGCTGACATTTAAACACAATCATACATTCATGCTTCAGTTTGCATCCTGAAGACCAAGGCAGTCAGAAATACCCAATCAATTACCCAATTAAACTCAGTCACTGTCTTTCTCTGGTTTGTTTTTTGTATGTCCACATTGTTAGACCAAACTATCCCTATAAAATAAAAAAAAAAAAAAAAACCCACATCTGGATAAACAGTAAGGACAAAAAGCTTTCTTCTGACGATGCTGGAAAGGACAGCCTGTGTCTCCACTGCACATTCATTTTTTACTTTGAATTTTGTTTCCTTGGCACTTCAGTCTTAACAAATTGTCCGATGTGATGTTCTTTTTTGATGTTCATGGCACTAAATTGCCTTACACTAGACACTCCTTTTTTTCTCATATTATTAAATACTGGCTTGAAATGGAAAATCTGTTTGAGGTTCAAAGTTTGCTGTACTTACTCATGGAAAAGCTAACACTTCACACTAGGTAATATATATTTTTCACCCTAAAATAGGGATAAAATATGGAGGTGGAGTCACAAAATGCTTCATTTAGTTAAACATCATAACTGTGAATAGAAGGATACTATCTTGAGCTCGATAAGTGGCTCCCTAACACTGTGTTGTCAGGCAACTAATAATTATGTACCCTAAAAAGTCCTTAAAAAGTTCTGCTAAAGAGAACCTAAGTGCATTTCCACAGTTGCCAAACTCTGGAAATTATGAGAGCATGACAAATCCAAAGCCCCTGACTGACAGCAAAGAGAAAAACAAAATCTGGGATGGAAGAAATGAACCGTTTTCCTGTGTGGAGCAAACTGCAATTAAACACCAGTGCAACCTACCATGTAGAGAAAAGGGGAAAAAAACCTTCTGAACACAGTATCGTGAAAGCTGTCTTGCACCATAGCTTCAGCTGGCCTCAGTCATCTGTCGGGGAGAAGCTTCCTGGTGCTAACATGGTTGAAAGTGAGCTAAAGTGGCACTTGGGAACCAAAAGAAAAAAAATGTGCTGGATCTTAACTGTAGTCAGCAAGACGATTTGTGGTTTGTGTGAAGATGTCTAATAAGGTGACGAAAGCAAGGTATAGGAAGAGGCACTGTTACAAAAAATCCATAAAATAACAGGGCTCATTCTTATGATATATAATAATCAGAGGAACTGACAGCATGTCAGATAATATGAAGGCTATTTTGAAACTCTGCATCTCTAAACCAGTAGGTTTTGAACATTTTGAGCCTTAGAAGCACCAAGTGGTCACACAAAGCATTCACTATGCTCAAAGATGAAATTAATATTCTCATCACAATTTCAAAAACTAATTAAAAGAGCATCTTTTTTCTGAAAGAACGTCAATTTATTGTGTCATTTTAGGAAACCTTGAATCGTCTATAAGGTTTTCACAAAAGCAATCAGCTTAATTAATCAAGCTTAAATGTACCAATTATGTTTTGAATACTGATGCAGGTCTGAGATTTGCCCAACAACACATTTCATCTACAATGCCCCCGCCCGCCCGCCTCCCTGCTCCCTTCCGCTTCAGCTCCACAAAGCTGCTATGGCAACACTCAACCAAAACGTTGCTGTGCCCTCAGCGAAGCACCATGTGAGCACTCATCACATTACTGGCATAGCTTCACTTTAATCACCAAATCCAAGATCAATACACAGAGGATGGGTCAAAGACACAAAAATATGTGTCTAAGTAGAGCGAGAACAGGAAACATTCACTGAGAGGGACAGAGGGAAATTACATGGCATGGAGAAAGGTTTTAGAAAAGCAAGTGTGACAATGAGAAAGACATGCCAAGAGACAGCAGGAGTTCTTTTTTATCTCCATTTGTAGAGGGACATTTTTTCATCTGGCGTACATGCTCTATTTTAGTAAAAACAAGCTTGTTTTTTCAGAATCTGCTTGATAATTACATTTAAATGTTTGGTTCCCCACATTTTAACAAATCAAGAGCGTTCAAAATTTCATAACATTTACGCAGAAGAAAACAACAACACTACCGTGCATATATTAAGAAATATAAAAATTCGTGAGAAAATATTTTTTGGGACCAAAACTGGTCTTACAACTGATGCTTGTGCATGACAAACAGGAGTTAGGAGATTTATTTTATTCCATGCAACAAGCTGTGCAAGTCTTGGGATTAACCATGCATCCCAGAATAATACAAAACAAAGTTAGGAAAACTGAAACTGACAGTTCTTCAGTCTATCTGCAAACAGCTTGAATGTTCTACTAGCTTCCGAGATAGAAATTTCAGTGCATTCCAAGACCTTACACCCAGTGACAAGAAGACAGACAGATAGATGTGGTGCAAATAGACTTAGACACACTTCAGATACTGAGACCTCAACAGCAGCAGCCATGGGAAGTTATTTTGTCTCTCCTGCTGCCAAAATAAGAGCTGATAAGGTACTCCTAGAACCTGTAAAGTCCTGACACTTTAGCCCTTTAATCCACGATAACCCCTAGTGAGCAGGCCCGCTGACGCCAGCCTCTGTACACACACACACGCACGCACCACACCCTGCTGCTAATATCACTCTCAGGTTGAGCTTTGACTCTGCTTTGATGGTCTCTGAGCTGATGCCGCCATCACAGATCATGTTGACATCAAACCAAAAAAAGAAGCCTGGCTGGTGCGGGTGGAGCTGCAGCTGATGATGACAGATATACACAGTAATATGAGCTCCAGTGTATTCCACAGGCAGTGTGCTAGCTTGAGGCAGCGACATGGTGGCTGTAACCTAAAGGTTACCTCTGCTCCATCTGAGTGCCTAACTTATTAATGGTAAAAAATAAAAATATTAGTGTGTGTGTGTGTGTGTGTGTGTGTGTGTGTGTGTGTGTGTGTGTGTGTGTGTGTGTGTGTGTGTGTGTGTGTGTGTGTGTGGTTTTGCAAATATGTCCTACAACAGCACTGCAAATATTCTGAAAGGCACAAAGGGAAATGGCTCAAATTATAATTTCATATGAGAGTTAAGAAATGACCGTGTTTGTGATACTGAACATGCTTAATAGCAGATTGGCCAGTATTCAGTCACTACTGATATCTTGGATACTTTTCATTTATGTATGTTTTTTGTTTTTTGTTTTTTTGTTTTTTGCATTCAAAAATGTCTTTCAGTGCAAAGCTGTGGTTTGGATCATAAAAAACTACAGATGTCTTAATATTAAACTCAATACATCAGTAATTATCTTAATTATATCAATATACGTATGAAGTGTGTTCAAAAATGAACCTTTAAAAAGCCCTAACTGTCAAGTACGAAGCTAATTAGGGGTGCCAAAAGACACTAATGCTACAGATTCTAATTGACTAAAAAGTACTATTGGATCGGATACTCCTTTGCAACACTATCAACACAAACAATTGACTTCACAGAGCACTGCTGCAGACAAACAAGCACAAGACTTCAGTCAACTAAGGTTTAATTGGTCTTTGAATGCTTCAATACATTACCCTCAAGGTTCTTCTTTACAGCCATTATGAAGATGGCAATCGATGCTGCTCAGCTGTGCCCTAAATAAGCACAGCAAATGACCTCCTTCGTTGTTTTAATACACTCATTACACCGAACTATGAAGCATTTCCTGTTTAGCAGCTAAACCGATTTAATTTCTACTGCCTCCCTCTTTAAAACCTTATAGAAAAATTACTGTTTTCATAGTGACACATATACACACACATATTGGTAAAATGTGTGTGGGTTGGACTGACACATTATCATAGTGGTTTGTGCAGACCTGCTTCACGCCTACACAGCTGCTAATAAGACAGATCCACCAGAACATGGTGAGGAAATATGGAACCAGGTCCTTCATCATTTGGGACGTATGGAGGAAAGAGAAGAGGAGAGAGAGATGATGCATAGGAATGGGTTGGGTAGCATGGGAGGGACAGGAAAAGACAAGTGAGCAAGACAGATGGGGCAAGTGGTGCAAAGAGAAAGAAAATCACATGGCGAAGGGAGCCACAGTGGCAAGTGGAAGGACCGGTGAATGGAGCTATAGTGTGCTTTGCAGTGTGGTCCATGCCAGACAAGTCAGGCGGGCAGAAAAGCACTTCTTGCCCACGCAAAACAAAAAGCAATCTTCACTTCACTTTCAGTGCAAAAAGGAAGTACTGCTCATACTAATATTGCTTCTCTAGCAGCCAGGTAAATCAGACTCTCCAACGGGTGGGAAGCTAGAGTTCTCAGCAAAAAGCTATGACAGGATGTATGGGCAACAACGGAAAGTGAAATAACAGAAACATTGATTGGGTGGGACACAGAAATAGAGGAAACAGGAAATTGAAACCAATGAGATGATGGCAGAAAGGGAAAAAATGGAAAGAAAACAGGCTGATAGAAATTGTGCTTGTGCCCTGAAACTTGATTACATTTTAATGTGTTCTCTCATTAGATTAGCTGCCACAAAATCTCTATTAATTGTTCTTCACCAAATCAGTGACTGGATTTGGCTCTGATGCATTTAGGAAGAATTAAACCTAATAAAAGATTCAACGAAAATGCAACCAATAACCAAGCACATGAGGTAGATTTTTCTATTAATCCAATCAAACAGTAGCGAAGGTACCTTAATAGAGTTTTTGTGTGCAGAAAAAGATAAAGTATTTCATGAGACGATGTTTAACTAATTCAACTTAACATCTTGGTTTTAGAATGAACACTATTTTAGTATTATTGACATATTAATGTTACAAAAAAATAATAATAAATCCGCCTATGCAAAAAGAATTCGCAAAAAAAAATGCCAAATAGTGGTGGTAATCTGTTAACCAGTGTATGAAATTTGAAAAACACTGACTGCACTTGTCTAAATGATGATGGATGTTTTGTGAAGAGATTTGTAGCGGGGTTTAATTTAGTCGCGTTAGAAATATTACTGTCTGTCAGCTGAAGTTCCAGACTGTGTAAAGAATTCAGCTTTTGATAAAAAAGCTCAAAGTATACAAAGCACTGATCTCAGGTCCCTTACACCCCCCACCCAAAGAAAGCCTGAGGTTCATGATCCCCCCTCTTGTGCTGTGAGTTTTTAACTTAAAATCACACAAAATTCTCTTCCAGCTTTATTCTTAAGAGCCATTTTGTCTTGGATATGCCATCTGGTATTTAAAGGCACTTCATAATTACAGAGATTTTGTTGACGAACCAGATTTCAGCTTTGATGTTCACCAACAACAATACCCATAACTCATAAGTTGTCATGATGTGTGTACATGCCCACACATACTAATCAGCAAAAACATGCATATTCAGTCTAAGCTGCATTAATATCCATAGTGCCCGAGAGCAAATTACATATACAAAACACTACAGCAAGATAGGTGAGCCACACAAATGCATTCACCACATACCCAGAGATACTAATTAAAGGATTACAGATATCGCTTAAATACCAGGAAGCAAAACTGCACCGCAGTAAATGACACCGCTGTGAGGATACAGTGTATGTGAATTTTAAAGTTTTGACTGAGATGTTACTCGCTGTCAGTTTTGGCCGGCGGTCATAGGTTCTGTCCAATAATATGACGCGAGACTGGAGTAGAATACATCCATGGATTGGCACTTTATTAAAGAAGGCACATGTTAACAGCACAAAAACACTCACTCCAACTAAACACAATGGCTTCCTTTTATACTCTACCTTTTCAGGTGAGCATCTGGAATAGCCCAAGTATGGGGGTTAACTAATCAACATGAAAACATAGCCCTCCACACAAACAAACATACAATAACATTAAAGCACATCACAAACATATACATATTTCCAACACGTACTATAAAAAAAACCAATAACATAAGCTTCACTCATTTCTATCTAAATTAAAACCCTTTTTAACCATACTCCTTAACCTGGCACACTGGTCTGCTCCAGGAGCTCTTAAGCAGGTGATCGAGCCGCTTTCACTCTTTTGCTCCACATCCTGCAAGAAGCAACCAGGACAGGTGAGTACCTTTATAAGTTCTCATTTCACAAGCAGCTCTAACTTTGGCTCTTCTCTGACACAGGTAGGATGGCCAGTCCCCCTGTCTCTTCACCTTTACAAGCTGTCATTTTAATCATATGTCAAATAAACCTAATAAAGAATTCATAAGAACTAATGTGTTTTTCTTTATTATACTATTTTAAATTCCCAATCCATCAATTAATCACTAACAGTGCCAACAAGGTAATGGAACCCCTGGTCTCCATTACACTCACTATCAGAAAACGCATCAATATTTTTAACACTGTTATATTAATTAGATTCCGTACGCCGAGGGAATGAATATATGTAGGATAAACTATATAAATGTACTCAATCCTTTAACTTTCTGGAATTTGTTTCATTTAAGTTACTCAATGGTCACAACAAAGCTAACTTTAAAATCCCTGACTTACACGATGGATTAAAAAGGACTGATTATTAGAATGTTGCTAATAATGTGGTTACCACCCCGTCATATGTAAATCAACAATATCCTTCACTCTCATTGGTAGTTTCTTTAACTACTTGCCTAGAAGCTGAGAAAAGTTAAACTCACACACACACACACACTTCACAGTGATTATTTTCTCCCATCATCACTTGAAATTGTTAAATGTCAGTAACTTTCTGCATTCTCTATTTGCCATTTCAGTGCTAGTCACTTCCTGTGTGGCTGCCTCTTTAGGGGCTTCATATAAAACCCATCAGAAACGGGTTGACTTTTCAGAAAGGGGTTAGTTTTAAAAGGTTAAGTAAGTAAATAAACAAATGGATGGGTGGTGTGACCAAGTAATAAAGCCAATAGTCTGACAATGTCTGCTGAGATTGGTATGAAGACCTTTGGACATGAGTCATTCCCTCTTGTTCTGACCCCACCTATCCTCCTAGTCCTATGAAAATCAAAGTTCAACCGACATAAAATCTATTAGTATTGATGGGGCTTTTTTTCAATTTCACCCGATGTGCTCTGTAAGCTGATGTTCAACTTTAACTTTATCTCCTGAGGGTGTGCGCAGGTGGACAGAGGAAAGATAGGAAGACACAGAACCGGCCACACCATTCAATAAAACAATGATAAAATAAATAACCGAAAACACAGGAAACTGTCAGACATTGTGGCTACATTTTGATTTATATCCCACCCAAACCAAACTGGTTTATAGAAAAGTGCCACAATCAAGATATGGAATTATTTTTCACAGAGGGAAGGAAAAAAACCCAAAAACACATACACTGTATTTCCTTGATTATCACGGGGGTTATATGTTCCTTAGAGGTGGTCTAAGGAGCTTGGAAAGAAAAGCATCTGGACTTTCACCTCTCATCCGAGAAGCTTCTTCAGTTCAGAACTAGAACTGAAGAAGCTTCTCGGATGAGAGGTGAAACGTTTTCAGGCAACTTAAAGAAGTCCAGATGCTTTCACTTATAGAGCACCTAAAATGCACAAATAACACCTTGATTCGTATGATGGATCAATGATGTGGCGTTATATTGTTATTAATGTTTTGGGGCTTGAAAATGTTTATTTTACTGCAAAAATAATTAAATCTTTAAAAAAATAAATACAAACTATCTATAGGCTGCAGAATATAATTAAATTCCAGCGATATTTATTTACAGATTATTTACAGATAAATCCACGATGTGGTCCTAAGTTCACTTATCCTGTTGAGCTATACAGTACAAATTGTGCTGTGGAAAAGAAAATCTAGTCTCTTGTAACAGAGACCATAGAGTTTCCCTGCTCTGTGGTGAAAGTCTGGTGTCAGGTTCATTCATTGGCAGGGAGTCCTTCCCCCAAACAAAAGCCATTAGAGTGCAATGCAAAATGTCTCCTTAACAGTTTTGAGTAGGCACTGCAACTTCTTTATTTCAGGGAGACCCACACAAATCAGAGCTTTTAAAGTCTGAAAGCATTCAGGGATGTAATAATCTAATATTTGGATATTTAACCTGAAATTAAAATCAGGGTACTGCTATCGTAGCTGTGCTCATCTCAGGTTTGTACATGACATGATCCATCTCGCTCAGCACTGACCCAAAAGCATAACGTTCAACAGGGCAGCCAGAGCAGTGCAACAGGCTCGAGAGGATAAAAAAAGCCCAGCGAACAAGACTATCAAACTGGGCTCTCCCTCCTCATTGCACACATATTTGCACATATTTGGCATTTCAAATTCCAAGTTCCACCAAATCTTATTTCTATTTTGTGCATAATAGTCTAGCTTTATCTATGCAGTATATCATTTTAAATCAGTTTTATCATCGATTTTACAAAATAAGTGTCTTCTCTTACGTTTTGATGGTTGCGGGAATGCTGGGGACTATATTACTTGTACTTGCTGACCTTTTTCTCTGCCATTTGTGGGAAATGCTCATGATGTTATGAAACATGGTTACAAATAGCACTGTTTAGATATCTAGAGAACTGATGGTAATCAACAGCCCCTGACAGTTCACCAGTGACATACATTAATTTCCTAAAAGCAGATAATTGATCATGTATACTGTGATATCTGTGTATTAAATTTGAAACTTCAATATAAAAACATGTAAAATTGCTACCTGTGGTATCAGAACTGTGAAAGATATTCTGAATAAAAAATACAAACTGTATTTTCCCTTTTATATCACGCACGTGGGTTGAACTGTAGAATCCAGGAAACTTCAAATAGAAACACCGTTGAGTTTGTATACAAATTTATATTTAGTATTTTAAGAAATATGCTTATTGACTTTTAGTAAAGAGATCAATAAGATCAATACAACTCGCTCCAGATCAGCATCTGTCAAGTCAATTTTTTTTTAATCTTTGGGTTCACCGGGGTTATCCATCTCTCCCTGCCTACAGTTTTTGTGCTGGTTGAGTTAATATTCAAAGGCTCATCTAACTTTCAGCAAGGAAAACAGTTGGAGCTAAAAGAATATTTCACACAGGAAGAGAGAAATATTTTACTCATTCTTGCTATTGTACAGATAGTGGGAACACTTCAGTAAAATTGCTTGTCCTTGGCAAGTCCACTAACACTTTCATTCCTTTGTATAAAAGAAGTTCATAGCAGTAGATTTCTAAGAGCTTGTCATCTACCCACTTCAGAAGAAAGCATATCCAACTCAACTTTTATACAATTCAGGTTTCCAAGATGCTTCCAAAGTCACTGTCAGGAAGAAACTAAAGTTACAGTTTGGTACATCCAGAGAAAGAAAGAAAGAAAGAAAGAAAGAAAGAAAGCACTGATGAACTCGTCCACGTCCACCAAAGACCACAGTGGTGGATGATCACAGAATTATTTCCATGGTGAAGAGAAACCCCTCCACAACAAGTGGACGAAAGCAGCTGAAAGAATTCTGAGGTGTACGGAGACATACTGTCTGCTCAAATTCAGCTAAATGCAGTCAAACTGATTGCGTGGCGTTTCATAATACAGCTGGGCAATGACCCAAAACATATAGCCAAAGGAACCCGGGAGTTTACTAAAGCAAAGAAGTGGAATACTCTTGAATGGCCAAGTCAGTCACCTGATTTTAACCCAATTGAGCATGAATTTCACTTGTCGAAGCCTTAACTTTGGACAGAAACGCCCACAAACAGACAGCAACTGAAAGCTGTTGAGGGCAAGACTTCAGGCTGTCATTGCCAGCAAAGGGTTTACAACCAAGTATTAGAAATTAACAGTTTATTTTCAGATACTTAATTTGTCCAATTACCTTTGAGCGCCTGAAATGAAGGGATTGTGTAAAAAAATGCTTTAGTTCCTCACATTTTTAGGCAATCTTTTTGTTCAGCTCACTGAATTAAAACTAAAAGTCTGCACTTCGACGGCATCCGAGTTGTTTCATTTACAATTCATTATGGTGATGTACACAACCAAAATTAGAAGAAGAAAAAAAGTCTCTGTCCAAATGTTTATGGACCTAAGTAAATGGTCAAGTAAATGTAGCGTGAAGTATAAGTTAAACCATTATTACTTATTTATTTTACGTGTGTGTGTGTGTGTGTGTGTGTGTGTGTGTGTGTGTGTGTGTGTGTGTGTGTGTGTGTGTGTGTGTGTGCGCACACGCGCACGCGCACACGCATTAGTTACTCACTGCAGGATAAAATCCATGTTCTCTGGGGAAATCTGTCCAGTCACAGGATGTCGAAATGTGGTGGTCCTCTGGTTGTGACTGAAGTGACAGAAGGACAAGAGAGAAAACGAGAGAGGAGACAAAATTAGCAACTTTGGCTGCAATACAAACAGTGTTAGTGCATTATCCTGGATTTTCACCCTACTTTGTTTACAATTTCCACACAAGCCGAAAATTCCTCGGAGGAGTACACTTAACAGCTCTGTCCAACATCTCCACCCTGACAGGCGTTCGTCTCTGACTTTCCCAGCTCAGTGTAGAATGTGACGGGTGAATGCAGGACCCATCCACACCCACTCACCCCACCCAACCATCCTGTACAGCCTGTGTGGAGTAAAGTGTTGGGCTCAGCACAAATGTCAAACAGTACAGGCAGGCATGGGCCTCCATCAGTTATAGACTCAGTCTTTCTAACCCTCAGCTAGAGGGTAAAAGCATTCGACTATGTAAACAACACAGGATGGCATGACGATCAAAGCCTGTGCGAGTTTGTGTGCGTACATGTGTGTGATGGCACTTTTTCAGAATGTTTTTTTGCATTGAGAAAACACTGACAGAAAGCCTTACTCTACATATATTCAGACCCACAATGACTAATCAATTTGTAAGCTGACAGAAAATAAATCACAGGAACAGGGGCTTGAGCCTATTCCAGCTACCATAGGGCGAAAGTCGGGGTACACCCTGTACAGGTCACCAGTCTGTCACAGGGCTAACACAGAGAGATAGACAACCACACTCACATTTACACCTATGGGCAATTTCGATTTACCAATTAACATAACTCCACTAACTGCATGTCTTTAGACTGTGGGAGGAAGTCGGAGTACCTAGGGAGAACATGCAAACCCTACACAGATGGTGGAGTTGAACTCAGGACCTTCTTGCTGTGAGGCAAAAGTGCTAACCACCATGCTGCTAATAAAATGACATTTATTAAAAATAAAACAAGAAAAAAAGGAACAGCTCAGTGAGAGAAGTTAAAAGTTGCAGTGTTGTAATCAAAAGTCCAATTTTCAAAATCAAACAACAATGAAGGAGCTGACAGGGTAAAGTACAAAAGTCTTCTCCAAATACAATCAGTGGGTCATGGCACAGTTTTCCATTCCACAGCAGCTCCAGTAACTCATGCTGTAAAGAATCCTGCTTGATATAGCGGAAGATCAAATCCTACGGGAGTAGATGACACGGCAGCAGCATGCTCCGTAACAGGGACCTACAATGTCATTATCGACTCACAGAACAACACTTACAAGACTAACACAAAGAAAGTTCTCACATCTGAATGCAGCAGCTTCTCTTCAGCTCACCTTGGCTATTGACTGCTGTTACAGTTTCCCTTTATGTCATGTGAATTACTTCCACCACTGCATCTACTATTGCTAAAAAAAGAAACACATCCAAGGTGTTGTTTTTTTTTTTTTGATTTAGTTTTTTTAAAGCCAGCTCTCACTCACACTGATTAAAAATGTGGCCATGATGTCGTTGTTGTTGTTTTTCTGCAGAAATGAAAAATTGAAAAGACATTACAAAAAATAGGAAAAGTTATTCAAACTCTAACTCAGACTAGCAGAATGATCCAAGTTTCCCAAAAGTAAGGTAACAGCTTATGCTTGACTCATTCCTCTGTGTCTTATGCAGTCATTTTTCACCACGCACAGGTACTGTTTGAAAAATACTTTCACTAATCAAATGAATTAAACACACTACCTAGTCATAACTGGCAAGATTAAGTTTTGTGTCTGCTATAGTGCCGTGGAATTTGGCCTTGTGTGTGTAAAACAATAGCATGTAGTGCAATGAGAACAGCACCTCAACACAATTAATTACATTCTACAGTGGCCTACAGAGGACCTGCTAACATTTACACATGCACATGGCCACAAAAAATACCTACAGAGTAAATCCATACTAATGTGCTAAAAACATAAAGACCTTTTACTCCTAATCCAAAGATGGGGTTAGTCATCGTGCCACACAAATGCATCAACGGGACAAAAAGATGGGACAGTGCTCTAGATAACAGAGACAGGGAACTATGACCATAGTTTTACTATAACTAGGATCCCTTTTTTTGTCTACTGTGTTGCAGGGAGAAGCTCTGAATTAATAATTGTCTGATCAGCAAGGAATGCTAATCAATCAGCTGTGGTGAGAATAGAGAAACAGACTGTTCTGACAGGCCTGTGAGTGTGAAAGTTATGCCTGAAACTCTCTCTAGGCAACAAATTCGACAACAGAGTGTCATCCGAGTTTACCGAGGGACACAAGTGACAATGTTTTGCAGGCTGCAGGAAGTAGATCCGTTTTTTTTTTGTTTTCAGAAATCATAATGAAACAAAACTGTCAACATGATTTGGTCATGGTGGTAATTTCTGAAAAGGTATGAAAATGCATGAGCTGTGACAAATCGTGTAAAGGGATTTCACAAAAATCTGTAGTATAATGGCTGCAAGCTTAACGGGGCTAACGGGATAAATATACCATTAACATCATTAATGGTTTAAAGCATTATGTAAAAGCAGTGTATTTCAGCAATTTACATTTGGCAAACTATAAATGCATGATTTACAAAATGATTTTATTTGCAGTGATGAGAGGTGTAGGACTATATGTCATTAACACAAAAGTGCAAAACCTAATAGGTACATGCAGAATTCAAAGCAATCTTATGAAATTAAATGCAGCGTGCTAAATCTATTAACACTCTCGTTTTAGCTCACCATTAAATGGTCAAGAGGTATTTTTGAATGCTGAGGTCACAGTCACCTCAAATCCTTTCAGTGGATGGATAAGTAAATTTGATTATATATTGATTGCACACATACAAACAAAGGCTTGTTTACTTCGGAGCTGATTTGGTCGAGCTGATTCGGAGCACTTCTCCAGGGGAAACTGATAAAGCCATATCGGACTATTCACAGAATATGAAGAAGAACAGCGTGTAAGTGTCCTGGAGGCTGTTTATCAGCGGCGGTGATTTCATTCAGCAGCGAGGTTCAAAATAGTACAAGATATAATAGGTGTGATAGTGTCACTTCAGAAAAACGTAGGCAATGAGGACCTGAGCTGTAAACGAAAAATGTTGAATCCAGTGCTAACAGCTTTATATAGCAAGCTTTTAATAATGTCCTTTCACACTGAAAATGAAAGACATTTTCGCAATGCACCTGACATCTCTGGGTTCTTTTGCTGCTAAGTGTATTTTGTGTATTTCCTTTCCTCTTTCACTCATTGCAATGTCTGTCATGGGGAGCTTTAGTAGACCTAAATAACAAAATATCACAAAAAATGACATGAAATGCAAAATAGATAATATCATAGAGTTGTGGTTGCCTTACAGACACCAATTTGACGTTAAAAATTTGAAATCTTAACACAGCCGTTTATTATTAGTTCTTTATTTTTCCAGGTAAAAAAAATGTCATTGAGATTAAAAATCTAATTTCCAAGAGAGACCTGGCAGAGACCTGAGTTTTTAGTGAGGGGCAGGGATAGCTCAGTAGGTAAAGTGGTCGCCCCATGATCGGAAGGTCGGCGGTTCGAATCCACTTAACGGCTACCCTGAGGTACCCCTGAGCAAGGTACCGTCCCTACACACTGCTCCCCGGGCGCCTGCTTAGTGGGCTGCCCACTGCTTCACTGAGTGAATGGGTCAAATGCAGAGAAAAACAAGTAATTTCCCCATGGGGATCAATAAAGTATCCATTATTATTATTATTATTTTAAACATAAAGGCTACAATTCAGAAATATGCCTTTTGAGCATCAACAATCGAAGCTTACAGGACACCAAGTGCAGCAGATTTATTGACAAGTACAAAGCTAATTTTTATGCCTGGGTGATATCTGCAGGTGAAAGGTATTTGTAGTATTCTGTTGCTTCTGTCACTAAAAACGCGTAGCACTCACTTCAGAAAAGATGATTAGATCTATTGGAGATCTAATGGGAGCTACAGATGAGATTTCTGAGGCAGCCCCTAAGAGGTGTAGTTTCTTTTGTCCGTGCAGCTGCTTCAGTTTTCCCTTCAGGAGAAGCTTCTCGTATGGGTGTCGGTGGGAGCAATGGTCAACAGGAAATCCGTGAGAAATTAATGCGAACTGAGGCCTATAAGTCTATTTTTTTAATGTTTAGTGACCCTCACAGATTAAAAATAATGCTTCATACTTAGTGTTATAGTTGTTTGCTATAGATAAGTATCTAGTAGTAAATGGTCAATTTTGTTAAATCCTAATCCTAAGTGACAGCTAACTTTACAGTTTTATTTACTACATTAGCCATCATTAGCTAGCAGTGTTGGTCAAGTTACTTGAAAAAAGTAATCAGTAACTAATTACTGATTACTACCCCAAAAAAGTACTCCTGTTACTTTACTGATTACTTATTTTCAAAAGTAATTAATTACTTAGTTACTTTTTAAAAACACGATTTACAACCTGAATAGGTAATAAAGCGATAGATCTTTCAGCCCAATTCTACTTTTTCTGCATAATCCATCATACAAAATGTAATCAAATGAAAAAGTCTCTTTTTTTTTAAACTTGTTTTATCAGTTTTAATCTTTTAATTTTATGCATCAAGCAAAAATTAAATTATATGCACCATTGTCTGACTTGAAGAAATTAGTTTAACATTTAAACCTATTTTCTGCACATTCCAGCACATAAAATAAAATATTTTTTGTGTTTACACTCAGTCTTTCAAATAGATGCAAGTAAAATACAGCAGATAATAAATAAAATCAAAGACTAGTGGTCCTGTTGCTCTATTTTCACCTGTAAAGCAGGCGGAGGTTTGCCCTGGTGCAGGTGTGCCGCAGCGGTCAGTTGAAGAATCCGCGAGTTTCTCTGTGAATTTCCCATTACGTCGTTGCGCACTCGGTGCTTGTTTAGGGTTTTTTTCGCTGTAAAAAGAAGTTTTCTTCCCACGCACAATGGACGCTAATGTTTTTGTCACTTTTTATGGAATCAAACTCAAAGTAAGGTCAGTACTTCCACGCTTTAAACGCTGCACGCTCATACTCTCTCCCGTACTCGATATATGATCCATTGTTGATCTGCACACAGCTGTTGTCACGAACGTCGCACTCGCCTATGTCACTGTCATGAGACATTCTCGCAGAAAATAATTAATTAATTAATTAATTAATTAATTAATTAATTAATTAATTAATTTAAAAAAATCACGGTTTTAGTAACGCAGTAACGCAGCGTTCCTACGAGAAAGTAGCGGTAATCTAATTACCGTTTTTGCAATAGCAATCCCTTACTTTACTCGTTACTTGAAAAAAGTAATCAGATTACAGTAACGCGTTACTGCCCATCTCTGTTAGCTAGCATCTGTGACTCACCAATGCTAAGCAATAGCCTCCAGAACTCAAAAAATAAAGCTAGCAGGGAGGTGCTTCAAACTTCAGTTCCTTATATAAGCAAGATCTCTTTATTACTGCCAGAACTTTATTTCTGGCAGAAGTAATACAAAACAGATAGGAATAACATTTTGGGTCTCTAGAACCAGTTTCCTTATTCTCAACAGGGGGAGCTAGGGTTACTATTTATATAATTCGCTGTTTAAAAGTTATGCATAGCTCAGTTTAACACCATCTATCCATCATACCTAATATGGATGCATACTGCTAACAAAGCTAAACAGCCAGCACTGGCATTAAGTGATAACAACCCCCTCACTCTGCTCTTTTGTCTAAATACAGTCACATACAATTTTTCAAAAACAAGATTATCTATGTATATAGTATAGTAACTGTTAAGTCTAATATACCCTAGTAAGCTATACTACTTTTTCCTTTGGGAAGATACCATCTGTGCAGTCTGCAATTCTGTTGAAGAAAGATGTTGAATCTATTTAATTATTCTTGAAAAATAATTTATTTCTGTGCATTTTTTTTTCCACACTGCATCAAATTAAAGTTGATTACGTCGATTAAGCATCATGAGGTGGAGGGTGGGGGGTGGTTCCCTTTTTTTTTTTTTTGCTGGGAGTTTGCAACCCTATTAGTTAGGTTGCTTAATATTTCTGCTAAGTACTCTTTAAAATACCAGAATAGGAAGGATGGTGCAGGTTTAAGTTTATTAGATTGATCAGTGTTGCTGAACTATGAAATATTTTGGGTGCAGTGTATTTTTTACATACAGGTATAACAGAATAGCTTTAGTGTTGTTGTTTATTTAAACTTGAATATGAACTTATACAAAATGCAGCAAGATATTAAAAAAACAGTTTTATTGATTAAAAAACACTATATCGGATTCATATTGGTATCGGCAGATATCCAAATTTATGATATCGGTATCGGACATAAAAAAAGTGGTATCGTGCCATCTCGAGTCACTACTAAGATTTTCACCGAGTTCTTCATTTTTGTTAGGTCTCCCATTATTTTCCTTTAAAACTGGGCATCCAATAAAAGCATACTTTACTAATAATATTCAACTGATAAAAGCACACAGACATTTTCTGTTGTCCCATAAACTTTTATCTACATTAACAAACTAAGGGCGCACAATCTCACCTTCTCCTGCTATAGCAGCTCTCCAGCCATGAGTGTCTTATGTAACAACCATATCATTAAAGAGCTACCTCTTAAAAAAGCTCAACACCCACAGATGAAAATAGCTCGATTAATGCTCACAGTGTCCCTGTAACTTTCCATATAAGGTGTGCCATTCACCTGCAAGATGTCAGATTTGATACATTTAACTATGATAGTGTTAAATGACTTCCTCAGACTATCTGCAACAGGATGACATATACTCTATAAATACAAGGTCTTTCTCTCACCATTAGACTTAGATGTACAAAAAAAAATAGAAATACTGTACATTTTGAGACAGTTTTTGTTTGGGGAAACTTTTGAGCATTGGAGGGATTATATGTCTCAGTCAAACCATTAACTTCATTACTCTTTTGTACCTTCTGAGATGCACATTTTAAAGTCAGACCATAATTTCTGTTGACAAAACAGAGCTAGAGTTATGCCTTTAAAAAGCAGCTCATCGTATTACAGTCATAATTGAGACAAAGTGTCCAATAACTGCTGAAATATCTCCCTACACTACAGTCATCACTGTCAGACATTAATTTGGGGTTTTGTGACATGAGGCTGACACATCTAAAGCAACATAAAAAAAAAACCCACTAATGGGTCTGTGCAATGTAATTTTTGACCAAACACAGAAACCCAAAGAAGCTGTTCAGAGAAAATGGCTCTTTTCTTTGTCATCAGAGAAAAGGCACAAATTCAAAGACCACTTTTCTTTTCCTTAATTTTGTGATTTATTTATCTATTTATGCCTTTATTGATTTTCATTTATCAGAGCAGCTCCACTGCAGCTCAAGCACATTTTGCTTCTCAGTTCAAGCCAAGTGAGGCTTTAGGGAATTAAACAACCTTTTTTTTTTATGAGACATTCTTGCCCATTGAGCTGCTGTCAGCTGACACACTCAGTGCCTCTGTGTTTGACTTTTCTGCCCCAGTCGCTGACCACATGGCATTTATGAAGGACGGGTGGTAAACCTCCAGGGTTACATAAACACTCGACTGTCCATTACAGCACTTGCACAATACAGTTCTCATGCAAACACACCATTACACATGCCAAACATGATGCCCCTCAGTGAGAGACTGCACACTTCGCACCTGCTATATCATATGACTTGGGTGTCACAGGATTTCCAACCACTTTTCCGCTGCTCTTTCTCCAGCACGGATAACAAGTAGTCCTGAAATTAAGCAGTTAATTATAAAAACATACGACAAATTATTATTTTAGTAGTTTATGGAGAATGTATCATAAAAAACTCACATTACTACTGCTGAAGTAAGAAGGATTCTTTATAAATGTAACAGACACAAACAGCTATTTGAGCTTTTATAGATTTTATAGTTAGAGGAAAAACATTCCACAAATCAGGTGTAATAATCACAAATTATATTTTCTCACAGCTTTAAGTTAAATCAAAGTTTATATTGACTCATTCCTCTGTGTCTTCCTGCCAAACGTATCTAAGTGATACTCTCTGAGCTAAACTGTGAAACTGTGTCGATGTCTTTGTAGTCAAATCATTTTTTTCTTGACATTTACTCCTCTTATTTGGACATTAGGCCAAGACTGGCTGAAAAATTATATTAGTTACTGAATATTGATAAATGATTACTAATTGAACAATACAAGGTTTTAAGTGGTGACAGACCAAAGCAACATTACCTGGAGTGATATTTTATTATCATTAAACTATCCGATTTCTGTGGTGCCTCTAATATTTCTCTTTTGTTATTTGAGTTCTCTGTACGTGCACATTTAATGGGCACAATAATTATTTGTTGTTTACGTCAGTATATTCTTCTGAGGACAGTGAAGTGTGTGCAAGCATGTGTGTGTAGACACAGCTGGTTATTGATTCCAGTGATACTGGTAATGGGGATGGTGCGTAGAGAATTCTTATCTGCGAGCATCTCCCCTGAGCTGGGGGAGTCATGCTCTCAGTTCTCAGCTCTTAGGTGTGTGACTATTTTGAATCTGGCCACAATTACCAGTCAAAAGACACATTATTAATTCAAAACCAGTCTGTAAAACATAACTATTGCTTATGAAAGATGCAACCATGTGAAAAAAGCTTCAAGAGTCTCAAGAGCTGTGCTAAAGTTCAAACCCTAACGCGCTTCAGCATTTCTTTTTGTTGACGAAACTGTAATCAAATTTGTCAGTATCATCAATAAGCCACGCCTCCATTTGACTTGATTGATGTTTGAAAAAGCAAAGCTGTTGGCATTGACTGTTGACTATTATGTCTCATGAACAGCAGCAATTTTTTACATATCATTTGCCGCTGTACACCGTGCCTGTGTTTTAACAGACATGTAGCAGACTGAGTGTTCTGAAAATGATGAGTACACGAGTAGGTGTTCTCTCAGTCAAAGGTCATATCTATTTAAAGGGATTACCAGATGAAATGTGTTTGAAGTGCCGCAAGAGAGAGCTAGTCGGAGTGTTGCCAGTGCAATATGGGGAAACACAGCAAGGTCATTCCCCATTCAGTGCACAATGTGTATGTTAAACACGCACACCTATGTGTGTGTGTGTGTGTGTGTGTGTGTGTGTGTGTGTGTGTGTGTGTGTGTGTGTGTGTGTGTGTGTGTGTGTGTGTGTGTGTGTGTGTTATAAGAATTCACCAATTTTCTTGGCTGATTGCGATTACTGTAATTTTTGTAAGTATGATCTGCCGATAGCTACAAGTAATATTATATACAAACGCACACAAAAAAGGTTTTGAACATATCGAGGACACAAATTAGCCAACAACACTCATTTCACATATTTAAAAATGCATTTACACATTGGAACGTGCATGAACACACTTTTGCCAAAAACTGAACGCCACATTCGTGCACCGCCTGATCTTTAATTAAACATAAATACCACAGCTGCAAAATGGGTCCTGGTTTGGCCAGTGCAAAAAAGTAGGTCACAAAACATCCAAGTCCAAAGAGGTCTGTGATAACGATGTCCTTCCAGTCTCAGTCACATGGGAATATTTTTCAAAAACAAGCAAACTGGCATTTATTGACTGGTTTGTTTAAATCAAAGAAGGGAATAAATCACAATTTTGGCCGTCAAAGAATAATTGAAGTCATGTATCAAATTTAAGACCCCATATACGTTTTCTTTTATCAAATTCATTCTAGACCTTATCAGTATTGTGCACATAAGTTGGGCAATGTACAGTCTGTGAGCCCCAAAAGCAATGCTGCCTTGACTAAATAGGTGTTTTGGAGGGCATCCAGCGACCACCATTTCTGTCTGTTGGTTGCCGTTACAAATGCAGATAAAAAGCGAGATTGCTGCAAGATTCCGGCAAATATTTGCCTGCTTTGAAACGAAATCTGCTCCAGTAGAGACCCCCCCCCTACAAAAAACATTTTGGTCAATAGATTATTAACAGAAATATTTCATGCTGTTCCCAAATGTAAAATCGTGTCCTTCTACAGGGGATATTCTTGAACTTTAAGTTTAATTCAAATGAAATAAATGAACAAACGAAAAGAAAGACAGCCAGGGGAGACAGCGTTGTCCAGCAGGGTGACAATCCCATACTGGGGGTGCTTTTTACATGCAATCCCATCTTACACGAACAATTCCCAGGCCCCTGTCAGCCTGTCTGTGCCGAGCGATGTCTGCAAGCGCAGACAGGGCCAAGAGAATACAGGTGGCAGAGGAATTACATAAACTCAGAGCAGTGAGGGTGATCAGTAGACAGACAAAGCTGACAATGCTTCATGCTACAGAAACCAAATCAGGTGAGACCCTTTGTGATCCAGAGAAGAAGGCAGCTATTAATAATTCTTCCACAGTCTCACTGACAGGAAAATGCAAATGTTAAATCCTCTAGACTGACCTTAATGACCGAAAGCTCTCGATCTCCATCAGCTTGACTTAATCAGCACAAATTGGCTAATGAGTTAACGTTTTTATGTAGTACTATACCACACTGAAACATTTCATCCAAACTAATACTATGAGTTACAGCTGTTTTAAATACAAATTTTATGGGAAAGTAATGTGATGACTACTGTACCTATCATAAACGATGAAAAAAAAATTAAGCTATAGAGAGTAATATTTTGAAATGACTGGAATGACTTCAATAGTTTTCACTTGAACGCAACATTGTTTCAAACATACTGTGACATAAGTGACGAGCCCACTACCCTCTTCATCAGCAAATGATCCACAGTCTGAGATATAAACTTATATCATCAGAGCTTCTGGTTGAAGCAGTTCAAGTAACATCCACGAGACACCTTGTGCTGCTCTGCTGATGACTGGCAGTAGAAACAAGCAGCTCTGCCAGCAGCTCTGTGCTGCTGCTGTAACATTAGACCACACTTCCACCTTGTTCTCCCACTGGCACAGCAAAAATAAAACTATGAAAAGAAGAAATTTCCACAGCAGCAAAAATATTATGAAAAGCAGCAAATGCTAAATCTAACACTGCTTTTTTTTTTTTAAACCTTGATTTTACTTATTTACCTGTGGACGAGGTTTGGCTTCATTAATTTTGTTCCATCCAAGTATGTGAATGTGAGCGAATGCTGCATGTGCTGCACACTCTTCCTGCATGACAGAAGGAGGTGGGAGTGCCAGCATGGTCTTATAAATGGTCAAGGGGTAAAGAGCTGGAACACAATCCACTACAAACACACAAAACCACTGCTCACATGCGCATGCACACACACACACACACAGGCTCACCCTGGTGAATTCCTAGCAGGCCACTGTGCTGCCAGTAAATTCCTTCCTTGGCCGGGTGAGCATGACGCAGTGACACATTTGGTTCAGCTTCATGCTGCTGCCACCCTCTCTTGTTCAGGTTTCACAGCCATCCACTACCACCTACCCACCCACACATCCAGCACACATCACAAACACCCTCTTTCATTTGATTTCCTCACAGTCCATCTCTCTCCCGCTTTCCCCTTTGCTCCATTTCTCACTCCCACTCAGGCTGAAAAGCATTCAGAATTGCCTTCTTGTTTGATTAAATGAAGGTACTTTAAAGTCTACGTCGGTGTGTTTGGTGAACACAGACGTATCCTTGATCCACAAGTCTGAGCTGAATGTTACCAGAGTGCACACTGGCATGAAAATCACTCTAATGGGGGTTATTACACATCTCTTATTTCACATGACAGACTATGTGGCTGACGAGCAAGAAGTGTTTCAGTAGTTGTAATGCTAATCTTTTAAATGTGTTGGACGCATAATTTACATTGGTGAGCTTTTGAGTTATATGAAATTGCTGCTATATCAGGGGTTATGATGTACCATGCTGATTTTCTTTCATTTTTGAATGAATAATTTGTTACATTATTCAGTCTTTAAATTCGGAGATTATTATTTAGAGATGCACCTTTCATAATCTAGCTAATCCTTTATCTCATTAACGCTTTAACTTCCTGCCTCTTGTCTCATCCATCTAGCCATCTTTGTCACACTCATTGTTTAGTTTCAGACAGGACAAATATGCAGAGCCTGGTGTATAACCTCAAGACTCCCTCAGCTGATGCACAAAGCATCATTTTGTTTATTATATCATAGCTTTTTTATGTTGCCAGGCAGCTTTCCTGTCTTTGGTTTCAGCGTGACCCAGTAAAATAAAGAACTTCTCCAGCACCACAGAGGGATAAGGTGAAACTGGCAGAGCCAACACAGTTGCTCAGCAGTGCTGGCAGACTGAAGACAACATGGTGCCAAAAAATAAGTGAGGAAGACGCGAGCATCACTGACATTACTGGCATGAACAACCTGCTGCCGAGACCCAAATGTAAATATGCCCAGCACTTCGTTTACAGTCCTGACTACAAAACAGCTACACAGAAAGTATCTGAATTGGTTTTACAGCCACATGAAATCTGTTGTTGAGCCTAAACAGTGCTGTTGTTGGAACTTGACAATTTTAAATCCAGTCTTTAATAAGCAAGCTTTAAGCTGGAGGGTAGTTGGCTCATGTCTTTAGAGGTATTCGGTATTTGGCAGTAGAGCTTCAATGATTCATGAAGTAACTTGAACAACTCGATTATTTAAAAAAAATCCTTGATGCAAATGTTTTTGCTTCAATGCTTAGTTTAATCCACAACTGTAGTATTTTAATATGGGTCCGGAGTCTGTCTATACACAAACAGTGAAGAGTAAACACACGGAGATGTTACTAAGACGGCGAGCTCAGGTAGAGAAACATTTTTCTAGTGTCCAAAACAGCAGCACTTGTTATTATAATTGCCATAAAAGCCATAGAAAAAGTTAGCAGGAGTCCTTCATCAAACCACCTGTTCAGCAATCTGTAACGTAAAGAAAGCCAAACTTTATAGCTGCTTCCATTCACAGCTGTTTATTTACACAGCAAAAGTACAACAGTAAAGAGTAACAATAGTATATATATCTTTACAACAGTAAAGATATACAATTTAGATTAAATCATATGTATGCAGATGAACTGTTAACTTAGTTTTACATAAGGCCAACTTTTTATCAGAGTAGTACCCACAGCAAGCAGGACTGAGTCTAAAGAGGGGCATGGGGTGTACAAGACCATAGTTATTTAAAGGTTTTTGTAACATTATTTTGCAGATTCAGTTAATATAAAATATAATACACATACATGCACAAAAACACACATAAACCGACACCAAATCCCCCTCATTACTACCAGTGTTGGGACTAACGCGTTATTAAGTAACGCGTTACAGTAACTACGTTATTATTGTGGTAACGAGCACGGTAACTAGTTATTATGCCAAAACCGGGAACGCGTTACTCGTTACTGGGATTTAGATAGGCTCGTTATTCGTTACTTCGTGTGGTGGCTATCGCAGAGCTTCCACAGATTCAATAACATTAGCAAGTGGTGGAAGCCAGCAGGTGGATGAAGGAAAAGGGAGGCAGGAGGAGAGACCCGAAGCGGCCGCTGGTCCGAGAGTGTCAGGTGAACTGAACTTCAGGTAAGAAGTTATGAGTTAAGAAGCTGATCGGCTTTTCTCTCTTGTTTATTTATCGCCCACTTTGTGCCAGAAAGAGGAAACCAGCGGATGTCGCGCTAAACAACAGCAGCACTTTTAAGCTTGATCAGCTGTTGTTAGAATTTATTTAATATTAATTTCTAGTATCAGCTGAAGTTTGCTGGAGCCACAGCTGTAAACCTGCTGGTCATAAAGGTTTGGTTATGTGATGAGAGGGAAACATGAAGATGAAACCAGGACATGTCCTTACTGAATCATCAGAGCTGTGATGGAGAAACAGGTTTACCTTTTAGGTGACATGAATGAGTTGAAGGGAAGTTATGAACTGTTTCTGAGAGACAAATAACCCCAGGATCCTTTTCTAAGTAGCTGACAGCTGGTAACTGTGCAGGGGCGGGTCTAGCAAAGTGTTGCCAGGGGTCCATGTAGGGCATTAACAGGGAAAAGGGGGGCACAAGGAAATACTTTCTCATTCTCATTTAAAATGTCTCACTTTTAAAAAAATAATTATCTGAGTCTTGCAACAAACAATTGATAGATTGATACATATATACCATCAGAACAGTGTACATCACTGTCACAACAGTGTTTATTTTCATTCAAAGGCTTTATGATTTTTCCTATAATGGTGGGCCAGTCTCTAGTCATATTCCCCGGGACGATTTTTTTGTCCCAGTCCAGCCCTGTATGCAGCTCATCTGCAGTCTGGTGTTACCTACATCTTCCTATTCAGAAGGCAGAATTTCCGAGTTGTGAGTACAATCGAAAGCACCACGACTGCAGTTTTTGTGTTGGATGTAAAAAGCAGGCTAGGATAGAATCAGGCGTGGGATTTCTCTTGTGGAAATGTGCACATTATTTTTTCCTTTCTATTGGTAGGTGGCACAGTGCACTTGTGGCAAGTAAGCAAGCTAGAAGACTGGCAATCTTGCTGGGTATCCAGTTACGGAAGCAACACATTAACAAGAGAATTCTGAGTAAAACCAAAGTTACTTTCCCTAGTAACTAGTTACTCTGAAAGTAACGAGTAACTTGAAGTAACTGAGTTAGTTACATTACTAGTTACTTCTATCAAAAGTAACTAGTAATGTAACTAAGTTACTAATTTAAAGTAACTTACCCAACACTACCAAAAGTCTATTTTTGCCTCCTACTAATGTAAGCAAGCCTTCCAAGAAGACAGAGTAAACAGTAGTTCATGTTATGCATTAGTTTAGGTTGTATACCTTAATGTATTTGATATTACTGTTTTTGTGATTATTTTTTTAATTTTGCATGTTTTCCTTTTCTAAAAGAATGTGATTTAATATGGCATGTAAATAACATAAGTTTTTCTTTTTAGATACTGAACACAGTTAAACTACAAAAAACATTTCAATTTTTTTTAAAAACAAACAAGCAGTTCATTTAAACAGACCTCTGTTTTTCCATTTAGAATATTTATTATTAAAAAAAACAGAAGTATCTTTTTTTATTTAATTAATTGATTAATCAATTGAATAATTGATAGCTGCAACCCTATTCCACAATATTTTTGTTAATTTTACTTATATAGCATGCAATGTGGATTCAAGGGTATGTCCGGACCAAGTGTGAAGTAAACATTTTGATTTATGATTTCACTTCTCTTTCATAAAGCTAAAAGCCTAAACAAATGAGCAAAATCGTCATCTTACGCTTAAGCTCTGAAAGTGTCTGACTGTTACTTGATTCCGCCATCGGCGGTACTTTGGAACATAGTAGTTCTCCCAAAGTTGTTGGGGGGGAAAATGCTTGTAAAATGGTCAGAAAACATGACTGTATTTACACAACTAACAAGCAAAACATCACATTTGAAGTAATAATTAATGGAATTAGACCTGTTATTTTGTTGTTGTTTTTTAACTTATTAAGCTTCAAAAGAAATTTGTCATAAACAATTATGTTGGTTAGTTCAACATAATGTTTATTCACAAAATAAAATATCCCATAAAACCTCAGACCTAAAATTGAACATCTATAACACAGAAGCAAACATCTTCACTACCAATAACACTGTCAGAAAATATTATCCCTCCCTAAAATCTCTAAACTTGACAATCGCCACAGTCAAAGTGGCAGAAAAACACTCAGGCTCCACTGAACCACTCTCACAGCTGTACCTGTACCACTTGTCTCACAACATAAACACTTCACCAATGCATCATTTTCTACCCACAAGGTAAATATTTCACAATGCTGCTGAAAAAGAACCTCAGCAAAACTTTCAGCTATTCCACACATGCAACTCTAACACAACGTAGGCTGACAAAATGACTCCTGGAGCCATTAGATGCGAGACAGGTGTGTTTGTAGTGCTGCTATGTGAACATTATTTTGGTGCCTAAATTAAATTGGCATTTGTTTTAAGTGCCTCCAAAATATTTTATTAAATTTAAACTCACTCTGTTGAATATTTTAGAGAAGTTAAAAACATTAGCAGAGTCTTAGCAGAGAAATAACACTTAATGATAGCTTGAATGCTTTGATAAATACATGCAGAAAATATTTCCATTTTCCCTCTAGCAGCCTCGAAAATGATCTGCATTTATTTTTAAAAACCTATCAATCTGCAGCGAACAAGGTTAGCGCAAGTAGCCTTCATTACTTTCAATGAAAAGTAATAATTCAGTTGAATTCTTCCCACATGGCTGCAGATGGCTACTGCAGAAATATATGCCTACGATGTAAAATATCAGTGCAGTCAAAGCTGTTTCACTGGTTGTTATTTTGTGTATTCACTGGAGTGCTCGGGTGTTTTGTTCCAGAAATCTGTTGACGTTGTAGTGAAATTCATTGTTGCTTAAATCTTGTCAGCTGATCCACCGCTTTAGTCCAGACTAAAATATCTCAACAGCTGCTGCATGGATTGACATTTAGTGCAGACATTTTCCTGCAGCAAAACCAGCATATTGACATTTACAGTTTGCAAAGAAATGTCAGAAACACCAACATGGATGGACTGCCATGAAATCTGTTGCTGCAGAAATTTTGTTGACTGACAACTTTACTGAATAATCTGACTTTTCACGTATTAAAATTGGGTAATTGGGTGTTTTTAGCACTCCCCATTGGATTCTGCCTATCATCACCTAGTTAGTACAGTCATTGTTAGCTTTGTAACATGCAGCTAGAGAACTACCGTGACTGCACACAATCTCGCAGTGCTGGCCCAGTATATCAAAGACTGGCAAAGCTACTGCGACGTCATCCACTGGTTTATGAAGTCTCATTTTCTTGTTTTGAAGCGTCAAAGCCACCATGCATGTTTGTTTTTCCCAGGACCACATTTGGACAAGTGTAGAGAGTGCTAATTTTAAGTTATCAGCTAATCCTAACACTTAGCACATCCATAAATTATATGGGTTTATCACACAGACATAGAAGCCAGCTGAGATACCAGAAACATAAGAGGAGAGATGACACTAAAAGAATAAGGAAGAGAAATCGTTGGGAGAATTCTAAACCTCTGATGATTAAGCAGACACTGTCTACTTAAGAGCCAATTAATCCTTCTTATAGTAGTGAAGATGTAGGTATGTGGAATTTTAACAGTTTCTTAGCTTATTTTATCTGGACTGGGAATAAATATGACATTTGTTCAGTGAGGATTGTGGGATGAGCAGAAATTCTTGATCTTTCTATGGACTGAGCTATTAATGAAGCTATAATGTTATGAAACTGTATGCACTGTACATTAGAAGTAAGCCAAAGAGCCAAAAGAACGCCACCAGTGGAGATGTCCACATCCATCGAGCCAACTTCTTCAGCTGAGACTGAAGAAGTAACATGGGTGAGTGACGAAATGTTTCTCCCACTGAAAACGGTACGTCCAGATGAGCAGAACCTGAACATGCATCAAGACAGTCAGTTAGGCTAATTTTCTCTTCATTTAGTCGACTGATAAATGAGTCGCCAGGAACATTCCTACTTAAAACGTAAGTTGTTGTTTTTTTATTCTAGTAGAAAAACACATGACATGCAGCTGGTGTTCATAGTAAGAAACATCAAAAACAGATATTTGATCATTTCTGGAGCTGACTGTATTCAGGATATCCAGGAATGGCATCAACACGCTGGTCCAGATATTTCAGCTGCCAGTGAAAAGGACTAAGGCCACTGCAAGGCCTCTCGTTCTCAGGTATTACATTAAAACGCACTCATTTCATATTCAAAAATGTGGATGAAAAACTTCAGGGGGATAAATGACAGCATGTTGACATCTACAATGACTAGAAAAGTGCAGCGGGCATCCTGTCACGACATCTGCTGTTAGTACATGTATATCAATTCAACATTCATTATACTTTGAGAATGAAGCCACTGTTATTATCTGGGTCATCTGCAGGAACATTTCCTGACAGCACTGCACAAAACAGATCACTTCTTGTTTGACACTTGTCCACTTTCAAATCAGCTATGACGTTTTGGCCCCCTGCCTCTGCTCCTGACTCACTAATTATAGCCACTTTTCACCAAGCTGAGGAGCAGAGTGCCTATTAAATGTCTTATTGCAGAGATAATGAAAATATTATGCATTAGCATAAACAGGAATGGCACTGGAATTGAGCCCTGTCACTGCTAAGAGCTAGTGGAAAAGTGAACAATGCTCATGCTCATTGTAAAAGCGCCTGCACCGACTAAGAATTTGCCTCAATACCCCAGTTTGTGCCATCACAGCAAATAAGATTCACTGTAAGCTAATTGAAAAGCTGCTTGAGAAAGGGAGGATTTTAGGAGGCTATTTAGGGGGCAAAAATATGTTGCAAACCCCCCCCAAAAAGACTTACATGGATTATATAATAAACATGGACTGCTGCATGAGTAAAGCATTCTCTAAGCTCGTTTTGTGTTTTATAGACAATAAAGCCACAACTTACTTTATAATTCTCGTTCTCACACAGTAAGAGGAAACAAACGTAGGACACACATCAAGTGCCAAGTGAACATAATCAGCATGGAAACAAGGCCCATCTACTAGGTGCTCTTCAGCTGTAGCTGTGCTACGTGGGCGAAGGTCAAAATCAAGAGGTAAAGTGGAAGGAAAATGTGTCACTGGTGCCGAATCCATAACGCAAGCAGTTATTCCAACCCTCAAAGCACCAGAAAAAACTGCCTGCAGTACACAAGGTTAATAATATAATGCAATACTTTATTAAGCCCAGTTGGCAAATTCTACTTTTGTTTGGACTCCTACACATCGGCTCTGCTGCAGTGGGTTTGGGATTCAGTGGTTTGTTGAAGAGTTTAATGCATCCAAAAATTTAATTAAGCTCAAACTTGTGTGTAAGATGAACAAGTTTTCATTTGAACAAGTTATAGGTAAAATTCTTTGTCCAAAATAATGTTCATGTTAATCCTAATATAAAAGCAAATTCATAAAAGGTGATAGATTATCTCAAAACAAATGATTTTATAACTTCTAATGATGGACCAGTACTAGTCCTACACTCCAGGGTGAGTTTGTGATGTTACATTGTCAGTCTCCTTGACAATGTAACAGCAGAGTGATGGGTAACATTTGCTTTGGTTTTGTTTGTAGTATCTGATTCCACCATCTCTTATCCTGTCTGTCCTGACATCATGTGGACATGGGAGACTTCCCTTGTTCAAACAAATATGAGGGCTGTGACTAAACACAGCAGGACTGGTTCAGCCGGTGAATACAAATATGCCAATGACAACAACAACAACAACAACTGTAGAGAAGACGGCATGAATAACTGAACAACATCACACCGATAATCATCACAAAAAGCTAGTGTCATTAACTTTTACAAACTAAAATTACACACTGAATAAATCAACAATTTTACATGGAGAATATAATATTTATAATAGCATAAAGAAGAAAAATGAAAACTGCCACAGAGACACAAATGTAAACTAAATATTAATATTTGTTAAGAAGTGTCTAAGGAATACTTTTAGAACTGGGCACTTACAACTAACAGATTTGGACACTTTACATGTTTTAATATTAAGGGCAAGATCAACTTTGTGGTTAACATGACAGCAGCTCAAAGAAAGCCTGGAATCACTGGCTAACTGCATCTTCATTGTAAAGCTATTCCAAAACAGTTTGGGGGGTTTTGTTTGTACACACTAAGGCATTGTGTGCATGTATTCATGTTTTGATATTTCAATTTATAATGAAGTTATTATTTTGGTGCTATGGTGGTGCGGTGGATAGTATATATTCCAAACAACAAGAAGGTTCAGGGTTTAAATTTGCTTGGCCTTTCTGTGGAATTTGTACGTTCTTGCTGTGCCTGCGGGTGCTCTGACCCAAACACATGCTCATTAGGTTATCTGGTATTTCTAAATTTGTGTAAATTTGAGTGTGAATGCTTGCCTGTCTGTCTCTCTGTTTTAGCACCACCTCTTACACTGGGTCAGCCAGGAAAGGCTCTTCACTTTCACTTGATCATATTTTCATTGATTCAGTGGAAATCAACCCTCTTGCCCCTCAAAAGCACATGCACAGGTTTATTTATAGAGTACCTGGTTGCCTTGGCAGGAAAAGCTATGCACAACTTCACAACCATGACGTACCTCATGCCCTTTTACGTTCTCCGTCATCAATCTGGTCAACTGTATTTTAAAAACACAATTTTATTTCTGCTCTTCAGCCATTTTTTTTTAATTAGTGCCAATCATGTCATACACAATCAAGTCTATTAAGTCTCCCTCACAGCTCTGATTGATTGATATACTTTTTAACATCCAGCTTTTACAAGACATGAATAGTACAAATTTCATTTTGCTTCACTTCACAACCATCTGCCTCCCCAGAGGGCCACAGAGGTTATAAAAGTGGCCCTGACACTTAATTGCAGCTCCATCAAGTAGCAGGATTGAGATTCTTCAGCCCTGATGAGCCATTCTATCTTGATTGTGGCTGTATTTGGAAGGGTGTAGTGATGGTGGGGAGTGAATTGTGCTTTAATAGAGATGTCCATCACAACCAATCACAGACAGCAGACAGAGTGGCGTCCAACTCTTTTGCTGCTGGTAATCCCACAAGGAAGGGCCAGCCCCACCCCTCCCCAGCCCTTAAGTGACTGCTTCAGGACATTTTGTTGCTATGGCAACATTGAGATGAGGCCATCGTTAGCTTCAAATAAGGCCCCACTGTGATGCATTGCATAAATACTGCTATATAGCAGTGGGATTTTGAAAAAAGAGGAGATTTGTGTTTACTGCAAGAAAACACCAATTCTGAAAGTGGAGAGCAGCTTTTAGCCGGACAGCAAGATAGTCGACGTGGAGACTGACAGCCTGGCATGCTAATGGACAGAATTTCTGCACTGCATTCACATTCAAAACACTTCACAGGGTCCTGACGGGTCTGTCTACAGGAGGCGAAGGGATTTTGGATGTGTGTGAAAATGTGAGTGTGTGCGAAAGTTTCAATTTAATCAAAACGGCCAAGTAAGAACAAAAGAAAACAGCCAAGTGTTTAAATAATTAACTAGCCCAAAACTAAATAAAATATCTGTAATTTTCAAGAAGGAGTTGCAGCTGCACTGAGAGAAGACAGAAAATGGGGATTTTCCATTGAAATACACCGCTGTAAAGACTCATGCAAAATGCAGCTAACTGTTGGTGTTCTTGAGCACTGAGATATGGCAAACATCCTTTATTTTTCAACTGAGATTACTCTGGTAATCTCAGTTATAAAACATATAACTTACGTGTTGCACTGCTACATTGTGATTTTATTAAATACAGCTTTCCAAAATAATAATTTCATGCATTTTTTTGAGATTAAGAAAAACAACAACAAAAATAAACAAGTTAAGTTTAGGTTTTTCCAAAATTGTGTCTGATGTAAAGCATGGCACTAAAACACTATTTGGGTAACTGCCAGCTTTCACTTATAACAAACCGGTTAGCTGATCTATCTTATTACCCTTGTCTTTCCATCAGCCCCTTTCACAAATAAAATTGCACAGAAAAAGCATAAAAATGTCAAAAAAGGAATAAAGAACCAGGCAAATGTTATGACAGCTGACGCTTCCACTTATGTCCAAGAATTATGGATCACAGTCGACTAAATCATTCATCACCCTCTTTCCCTCTCATCATTGTCTTCATTCAGGGTCTGGGAAATAAAATCCACTGTGTGTGTGCAGCTTTCCCTTCACATCTGCGGCACACAATTAACGAAATCAGGTAAACATTACGATATTAATCGAGTGCAACATTAAATTCCACCCCTTGCCCCATGAGCTGGCCTCAGCTGCAGAGGCTTAGTATCTAGTACATTTAACAACCCTCATCTAGTAGAGTCAAGTACCAAGTGGCTGCACCAAACAGCCAGGGTTAAAGCATGCTGGAACGATCCTGCTGCAAGTAAATAAATCTCATAGGCACATTATACATAACAACATTAAATGAGTTCACATTTGGCATGCGGTAGCCTGGCGTACCTTTTCACTAGAGCTGGGCGATAGAACGATAACGATATGTATCGCGATATAACTTTTACTCGATAGAGAAATTAAGCTATCGCGATAGACCTCGCCGCTCTTGTCCTCTTAAAATAAAAAAAAATAAAAAAAATAAAAGTTTAGCCAATCCAAACTAAGTAGCGCAGAGCCGAACCAATCACAGCCGCAGCGTCACGTCGCGTGACTTGTTACGTACAGCACAAGTGCCAAGCCGCACGTGTGTTTGTTTGGGAAGCAGCCAGCGGGTAATGGAGGAAATGAGTGCGCCGACTAGAAAAATCAACCGAGCGTGACCTTAAGAGAAAACAGATGATGGTTCCAATGCCGGAGAGATTGTCGAACGGAAGAGCCAAAGAAGTTCCGTAGTGTGAAGGTATTTCGGCTATTTCAAGTCTGACAAAAACAGAGTAGCGTGCACTGTAAATTGTGCCGAAAGCAAGTCTGGAAATACAATAAACTGGTGCATGCGTCACACTGCGCCACGTTATTGTTTCGGTGAAATGAATTTCTACAATACTGTTACTGTTAATTCTACTCTCTGCAGTGTTTAAATGCTTACATACACACAGTTACTGTCCGTCCACACATACGACTCTGTTCTGCTTCTATGCCCCAGCTTTGCTTACTTTTTCCCACCGAGGCTTCTAGACTTCTGATTGGCCAACATTTCGGTACGGTTAGGAATCTAGCGCCACCTGCTGCTTTGGCATGTTCATAACAGCGTTTTCCTTCATTTCTCCCTTTATGTGTGGACGGGATTATTTTTTAAAACGAAAACGGAAAATCTCCGTTTTCAAAAATACCCGTGTACGTGTGGACGTAGCCTCAGTCTCTGACTGGAAGCGCTAATTCGTCATTCGGCTTTTGTCAGACTAAAGTAACTGTTAAAACTGTTTGAAAAGCTAAGCTATACAACAAGGAGAGATTGAGAATTTCCTTTTAGTTCTCAGTTTATTTGATATTGACAAAAGTTAGTCAGTTTTGTCTGTTCTTCTGTAACACAAACTAAGATTTATTTTTACAATTAATATTTTGTTTCTAAGTGGAATTGACAATTTAGTCTGTTTCGTTTGTTCTATTTTGAAACTTAAACGCTTTAGCGGCTGCCTTTTGTGTAGTTTGCAATATTTGCCTTTATTTTTTTATTTCACATTTTACTTGTGAGCAACGGCACATTTAAATCTTACAAATATAGTTATTTGGCTTATATCGTGATAGATATCGTTATCGCCTGAAATGAAAAAAACATATCGTGATATGAAAAAAATCTCATATCGCCCAGCTCTACTTTTCACTCACTCTTACTCCATATATTTAATGTCATCCCATGGTTATTTACCATGTTAACTACTCACTCTTCTAAGAAAGTACATTATTGACGTTAATGTGAGATGACTTTTGGAGATGAAAGATGGAAGAAAAATGACAAAGATGAGAGATGATGATGAGTAAGGCCTGCTCTGCAAATGACATTTCCATAAATAAAATCATTAATTATAGATTTTATTTTTTTTGAAAGCAACAGTCGATCTGTACCTGCAGTGCAGTAGAAGCTCTCTGGTTTGTAAAATCTTTGACAAAAGGAGGTGGAGGTGACTGTGGCTCAGTGATAGACAAGGTCATCTAACCAATTGGGAAGGTTGGTAGTTCAAGTCTGCATGCCAAAGTATCCTTAGGTAATATACTGAATCCGGAGTTGCTCCTGATGAATTCATCAAATGCTAGAAAGCACTTAGATGCAGAAAAAAAGTGCTTCTATGAATGTATGAATGGGGTATGTTGTATAAAGCACTTTGAATGCACATTCAGAACAGAAAAGCATAAGAACCAGTTCATTTACCAATAACTTAAATGATGAGATTCATTTAAGCTTGCAAGACTACTAAAGGTAGAGGTTGGAAAGCAACTATGACAGCGTGACAATCCATGTAACATCTGCTAACATACTGCAGACTGCTGCTGACCAAATCCACAATGAGCCATGGTAGCAGCATAGGTCAAGCTGGTTACTTTGCCCAGCCGCAGAGAAAACAAGTCCATAGGAGCTCACAGAACAAATCAATTTTGGTGTTATTCTGAGGCAAGCCATCCCCCCCCCCACCGCAATGCAACACCCACCTGTCAAATCCCACTTTAACCCCTGCAAGTGATGTCCGCAACATATTGAACAAATAACGCTTCTGACCAGTTCTAAGATTTTACAGCAGGAGACACACAGCGAGCTTCTCGTTCACATCTATTTAAGAAAGAGGGAGGTTTTGAAAGTGTTCATGTTTCCCCGGGTAACCTATAAATCATTAAGGGGAGAGATGCATAGATTTCACAGTTTAAGATACACAATGTGGTAGAGGGGCATAAAAGGTATAAAAGAGAAACTGCACACTCACACAGAGACAGACAAAACCACACCCACACAAATGTTGTAGGCTTGAGGCCGACTGAGGTGCATTTGATTAATTCACTTGGAATAATGCCTCGAAATGCCACACAGTAATACCAAATTGCTCCCAGATCTGACATCACAGGACCCTCTGACATTTAACAGGACTAAATAAAAGCCATGGTCTCCCACGTTTAATTTAGGTACTATATTGTGTTAATCCAGGCTATTTAAAGTGGTAGAACCGCATCTCTGAGCAAGAACGAATACATGTCGACACAGTCTTAGAGTATAGAGTTAACATGTGGGGCAGCAGCTCTGGCCTAGCCACTTTCAGCAGCACAAAGTTAACTCTGTATAATGATAATAATCCCAAGCCACTCAACACTATCAGAGCCTGCAGGTGGTGCTTAGGTTAGCAATGACAATGATGCATTAGCAGGCAAAGGCTAAATCAAGCCCTGTCTTAGCAGAGAATCCAGCTAAATTTCTGCTACTTCAGCTATTTTTTAGCATGCACCCCAAAAGAATAAATTATCGCCAACATGTTATTGAACAACGGGCCTGAATTTTTAAAATATTGTTCAGTTATCTTGAGTCAATGAAAACGAAAGAAGTTAAAAATGGTCTTTAAAAAAAAACAAAAAAAACAAGACCCACTAACACTGTAATCAGTAGATTACATTCTACAATCCAAATCAGATTATTCACACAAGACCAGATCTAAAAACACATTAAGTACACATCTTCCTCCACAAGAGGTACACTGCTCTGCAGCTATATTACAGCTATATTAATGGAACAACTGTGAGCTTAAAAAAAAAAAAAAAAAAAAAACTTTCACAGCACAGCAGAGAAATTCAGGCCCTAAAAATAATGCCGACCCTGGTTTTGAATCTCAAGTTTCACATGTGGCCATATTAATTTACTGCATACACTATAGCCCGAATCTAATTTTAAGAGCAACTGCTGATGACATACTGAGAGCATGGGCCTCTTGGCAAAACGCAGGTATACAATGGCACTTTATGTCTCATCACTAGGTGGAGAGAGAAAGCTAGTCTACCCACTGCCACTAAGCAGAATCACTCCACTTCTGCTCCAGCCTACGCTTCCCTTGCTGAGTCCACTGAGACTGTAGTGAGACAGAGTTTCTTCTTGTTTGGATTTGCCAATGTGGGAAGTAAAAAACGTGAAAAGGAAATGTGTTGTGGTTCTCCCATTTGTCCTATTTAACTGTTTTCTTCCACCACAGACTGTACTCAGTGCCTTGCACTGCCGTTTATGCCACACTATATTTGGCTTCAAACTGTCACACAAAGTGCCACTGAAAGTAATTATTTTGCAAGACATATGCACCTCACTGGGTGTTTTTGGGTTAATGAAATGCACTCATGACTCTAACTCTCTGCTTGATACAGATACATTAGATTGATAATAATCTGTTCCTTCAAAGCCAACTCTTATAGTGGTGGATATAATAGAAAAGTGAAAACTGTGGTATATCCACAACCAGCATAGTTCATGGAGAGCCCAATGATCTTACCATACAACCACAAACATGATGCTAAAATCATATAGAAATATAAAGATTAATCATATCTGAGTAAACAATTTGTTTTTAAATCTGTCCGAAATGAAACATAAACTGTAACCTTTTAGCATGTTTCCCACACAAATCAACCTCGTCATGGATTTACAGTGGATTCTTTCATTACACACAAAGCTGTCTCAGATTAGGTGGGATTACAGCCACGCTGCTCACATGGACTGAGCCAGCTGGGGTGTCATGTGAGACCTGAGAGACTGGCATGCTCAAAGGGTTTCAGTGACACACAGATGGAGAATGGAGAGCAGGCTAGTAGTGAAAACCTACATATCAGCTCTGGAATGGAAGTGTGGCCTCAAACTGCTGTTTGAAACCTAAAGAGATTATACACTCTGTCCTGTGCAACTAATTCTTAGCCTTCTGCACTTGAGAACAACAAACAGAAAAATGTGAATCCACGAACAGTATTCTAATAGTGGAGAAAATTAACTCAATGCATGTTCCGCATCAATTTAATGGCTTTACTAAAAGTTTCAGATTATGCTCAGACATGAAGTCAACAGCAACAGCAGCGCTGTTATTGTGTCCACACTGTAAAGACAAAAAGTCAGAGCAATAAAGTTTAGATGGCATTTGTCAAAGATGTTAGTTTTCCTTCATGAAATATTTATGTTTTATTGTACTTCTATTACATCCAACAGAATAGCTGCAGCAGCTAAATGGATCAAATAATTCAAAAATGTCTGAAGCGAAATGCACCTGCCTTTTTATTACATTCAAAGCCCACATTAGGCATATTAGGCATCTCATAATTTATTATAACTGTCTACTTCTTATACGTCTTTGTGCCACTAATAAATATTTGCCAGTTTTTCCATAGGCAATATTATCTTACCAGTATTCCCTTTGCAACTGTGTGATTAATTTACCATGCATCTTTACAAAAGAACCCCTGATGGTCATAGGTTGCTCAGTCATACAAGTGATTCCTATTGTCTCCTACCTTCGGAGGCCAGGGCTAAACCCATTCTTCGCTATCAAGTGGTCAACATCTTTGCTCTTCTCCAGTGAAAAATCAACAAAGAAGAAGCCTTTGAAGTCAGTGGCCTTTGAGAGGTGCTTTAGGCTGGAGTCCATCCCTCTGTATGTTACCATCTGACTCTAATAAACCCATATCCACTAAGATGTTAGGAGAAATTTTAAAGGATGCTGCACAAAACCCATCTCACTGTAACTCTACTGTCTATACTCTTCACACCTGATCCTTTCACAGCACAAGCTACACCTGAATGAATGCAGTGTACAAAAGCCCACCATCTGCCGCTTTCTCAAACAGGTTCAGCCATCAAACCTTGAGTGGACTCTCTGTGTCCCTGCTACATAATAAGACTTAGATTGTCTATTTTTGTCCCCTCATTTACTCCCGCCTGTCATGAATTAAGCAGGCTGAAACAAGAAGAAATTAGGAATTATAAGCAGCTTGACATTTGGACACAGGTTTCAATCTAAGAATGTGAAATTACCCTGCCAGTTTTATTATTATGCACAATTTTGATCCAGACTAAAGCAGTGAAGAAAAATTAAAATAAAAAAGTGATATTGCTTCTTTTTTACTGGCTGGATGGCTAGACACTGTGCTAGCTGTCATGGGGAAAAAGGCAGGGGTCACTCTAGACAGGCTGCCAGTCTGTGAACGGGCCAACAGTCAAACAATAATTCGTGCTAACACTCACACCTACAGTCAAATTCAAATCACCAATTAACCCAAAGCACATAGGAGGAAGCCATGCCATGCATGTTCTCCCTGCATCTGTAAACAACAAACAGAGTGGATTCAAATAATCCTGATGTTCCTGTGATGAGAGTCAAATAAAAGACAAACAGAACTTATTTGCTCTTTTCAATACAAAAGAAAAAAAAAAACAAAAAACAGTGATATCTTCGTCTTGTCTGCAGGGCATGTAAGATCTTGGTGAATTCTGGTGGTGACAGACTGTCACTTTTGTTTTCCTATGTACATTTGAAATCAGGATTATTACTTTCCTGTGGTTTTTGGCCTTTGTTGTGAGAAATTGCTGGCATCAACAGTTAACACATGATCCTTTACTACATCATCATCAAACCACAGTGTCAAAGAAACCACAGCAATGACAGTTCTCTCTCCCTCTTTGGTGCAGTCCCACCCCAGTCTGCTGTTGTGACAGCCCGACACTTTGTGACATAAGGGCATCCTCCCTGAGAGAGGCTTGTGGGAAATTCATTTTGTCAAAGTGTCATTCGCGTCAAACATCCAGCCACAGCAGTATGTCAGGACTCAGGAGGAGAGGACAGCTAGAGACACGGATGACACATTCTCCTGGAGAATCCTCAGATGGGGGTGGGGGGGCTCAGTCAGTATGGTACTATACTGTACTATAGAAAAGTGTGTGTGTCTCTTTGTGTGTGTGCCTGGATGATAAATCAACTTTTGTACACATTTAATCTGCTTTCAGGTTCATCTCATCTGAAATGTCTTTTATGTGCTCAAAAGTTTGAGTGACAATTGAGCCACCTTTCTTGCCCAGTTAAGAAAGGACAACTTTATTTGTCATACTGTGTCGCTACAATCGTCTGTTGAATAGAGCAGTTCTATATCTTCTGTGAGTGTGAAGAGGCAGAAATCCAAACTATTACATATATTAGCAGCACTGCATCATCAGGGACTTTCATTCAATATTTCAATTAGTCTAGAAAGTGTCTATAAAGTGTCATCTGTGTCACCCAAAGTCCCCTAGGTTATGAAATAAACACAGAGACTACAGAATGCATTAGCGCTGAAATGAAACACATAAATGGAAATAATGATGGATGGATATTATTTTTGTTTATTTATTTGTATGCTCTTGGGTTTCTTGCAAGAGCAGGCCACTCCTCCTAAGACAGCAGTAAGGAAACCAGCAAGTCTCTGTGATATTATCAGTGGTTATATCTGCTATATGTGATCCTTCTTTTACCCATCAAACTCTCCCTACAGTTATTGCTGCTTTGACTTCAGATAAAGTTTAACACTAAAAGCTGGTAAAGCTTTTATTCCTTTACCAGCGAGGAATCCTTTCATGCCAATGTTTTTATGAGCTAAACTAAAGGTGATGGGGTTAGCACCACCTTAATAGATTGCCTTTTTGCTGAGATTCATTTATGATACGCAATATTCATTCCACGTTTCGAGATTAAAAGACAATCGCACAGACTTTGCTCTCTAAATACTTGAGAGAGGTTAGAGGGTCACTCTCGAATGAAACCAAAGTCAATTATGGGCTGTTGGAAGTTGTTTTATGAAATGACTCTGTATGTATATACACGTGTAAGTGCAAGTGTGGTAGAGCACTTTGTCTACGTGTGTGTGTAGCACTGAGGAAAAGGCTTTCAGACGATCTGCTCCATTCACCCCCTGCTGGGCTACCAGCCCAAATCCATTTATATCCCTGAGCCGTTGTGAGACTTACAGAGCTGTAGACATAAACCCGTGCACACAAGTATACACAAAATCCTCCTATGCAGGTTAAGTGGCCACGGCTGCATATAGTCTTGTGTCTGGGTAATTCAGCACATATAGACTTGTGACCAACAATCTGTGTCATGACCTTTGTCACGTCAGCACTGTTTCTCTACTGTTTTTTGCTTCTCTGTTGGTTTTTGCTTCCATCCAAAGAACCCTTTCTGTAAATGCTGCAAAATGTGATGTTACTTAAATGCCAACTGGTTAACGCATCGAACTTTACCCCCATAGATGATATACCCGCAGAAAACACACACACACACACACACACACACACACACACACACACACACATAGAAATGCACAAACACACATCAATACTCTGAGGCAAACACAGACAGGTCGTCATAAGCTTTCACGCTCACCTCAAGCCTCCATGGCTGACTGAAGTTGCTAGCTTATGCTGGATTAGCGGACCAAACAACAGAGTGTAGTTAAGGACTTCTTCAAACACCAAATGAACACCTTGTCATTTGAATGTAAACACACCGGATCAGGCAACAGAAAGGGGTGTAGTCTGACAGAGTCAATGGCCCGCCTGTTGGCAGGTGAGAGAATCATTAACTAGAGCAGTGTAAGCAAGGGCACAGTAAACTTTCACTGAAGCATCTTTAAAAATATTATTATAAATTCTTCTATTTCACTCATACATTAGTATTATCTTATGTTTAGCAGATGTCATTTAAGCACTCTGAATTGCTAAAGCAAACATTTGACAATTGTAGAGGAGCTCATAAAAATACGTGTTTGTGCTGTGTAATTTTACGGGAGTGAAAACGCATGATTCACTCCGTATCACTTTTTCCTCTGTGGAGAACAAGCCTGTATTCAGTGCTCTTCCTCCTAACCTGTAAAAAATCCCCCTTTACAACTTAACTTTAAATTTAAAAGCATTTTCTCCTTTTATCTCCTTTTGAGAGGAATTTCATCATTTTACTCAGTGGTCAGTTTTCAAGCATTTTCAGCTGTACAAAATAAACCCTCAGAGGACTAGAAATCTAAAGGAAGAACTTAAATGTAAATGGGAAGATAGAAAACATGACCCAAGATGGCGGACATAGATTTGTAATCAGTGTAAAAGAGGGAGAAATAAAACTGTAAATAGTTTATTTCCTGCAGCTATCCAGCTTGTTTGTATGGCATTATAGGCATGCTGGAATGCATTTATGCAGAAAAATGTCAAATTTAACTTGAATACATGAGGTGATTAGGCTACAGGTGCAATACTCAGAGAGTGACTCAGAGTACTTTACCATAAGAGACCAGAGTGGGAGTGAATAGCGATGGTTAGTTTGTTTTTGGAGCTCATGGCTATTTCCTGAATTCCCGTGTACTCTCTCCCTTTCTCTTTCTCTCTTTGCCATGAGCTGGATGATCTGACAGGTCATTGACCTGCCCAGTGGTCTGAGGTATGAGTCACTCATCAGCTAAATCCCCAACGCAGACCTCGCCTGCTGCTTGTGAACCAACACTGGCAATTTTACATCCACTATGTGTATATTATAAATAGAGATAAAGATGTAAGAATTACACAAGCACAAACTTTTTATAGTGCATGTACACTTGCTCAGATACACACTAACCTAGAACTAAGAACATGTCATACATTCAATGTTAATCATTTTATTTAATATTTAAAATATGTTCTCATCCTGTTCAATCACAGAGATTCTTACAGACTCATGGAGAATCAGTATTTTGGTAGTTGAGCTCCAGCAGCCTTCAGATGTTAGACAGTATTACAGTATCTGACAGAAAAAGAGGTGTAGGGGATCTGTTCTGCCCTCGGGGAATTGGGACTGATGGTGTTCATTTGAGAGTCGGTCACGTCTGAAACCTGGTGATAAATGTAATGAACTCATTCCTGCTCCAGGAAGCGTGGAAAGAGACACAGCACAATCTTACATAACCATTGTGTGAATTTGAGGCACACAAAACTGATTGTTTAAATACACCAGTGCTTCTAATATTAACCTTACTTTAAGAGTGATCTTGGGAACCTTGAATAGCTCAGTGCTTGAAAATACTACTCCAGCTTCTGTCACACTGACCAACAAGCCTAACAAACCTCTGTTAGTCCACACAGGCAGAACCAGTTTCTTTGTTCTTTTAAAACAACATTCCAGACAAACCAGTTTGGCTACAAACTGCTTTACAAAATCATAAACCCACTTACAGCTTGACTTAATCAACATTGCACAAGGATGGATTAAACCACAAAACCATTAAACATACTGGACCAAAGCCAGTCCCTGTATTAAAACAGTGGGCCTAGCACTGAACCCTGGGGGTCACCAAACATGAGAAACAATGAAAACTTAAGATGTAAGTTCAAATCAATAAAACTGCCATTTTAGAGCAAAAGATAGCAAAAGCCAACCCAACATACACATTAGGGTGGTGATACCATACCTGCATGGTGCATGGTAAAAAGGATATCCAGGATGAGGTATGTGATTGCAGTATCCCGACTGATTCCACATGGTGCTTCTCTTGTTCCACGTGATGACAGTTCACAAGTGTTCACAAAGCTTTTTCTTTCCCCCTTCTACTTTAGTGCTGTGGAATCAGACTTAGGCTGCTGGGAGTCACATTAATTAGTGTCAGTTCTCTTGTCATTTTAGTGGCTCCATGGGGAGAGAAGGAGAGGTGCTGGCAGGTCTGATAGCTGAGAATACTGAGAAGATGAGGTGAAGAAAATCAGTAAAAGAAGGGACCCCAGACAGGGATGTGATGATGTCAGGTGAGTCAGGTCTGTGTGGTTTACACACCTGGAAATGAAGTCTGCGCCTGCTGCCCCCAACCTCCCTTGACAAAGCTGTAACTACTCAGCAGAATGTACAACGACTGCCCCAGGTGGAGTCTGACATCACAGGTTACTCCTTTAATCCTGCCTCTAGCCAGTCATTTTCCCTCTCGTCTCAGGTGTAATCAGGTATAACAGATGTCTGTGAGGTTAACCTTTCTGAGTTGTATCCTGTTAAATCATGCGATAAACCATGTGTCACCACCTTACATCTCAATGATTAGTAACGTACCGCCAGAGTTTTCGACCTCTCGGGCGCAGATCGACATGAGACAGTTAAGGTAAGCAGCAGATTTCAAAGACATCTCTTCTTCCAGCAGACGCTGATGCCAAATGGGAGCAGTTCATGTCGTTTACACATGCCTCTCCAAAGTTCACACGTGCCACAAATCCATTTCTTCTTGATATGAGCGGCTTAAAATCCGCAGCACCAGCGTCCCTTCTCGGTATCTAGTTTGTCTCGGAGGCAGCTGGCGTAGACACAAGTGCTTATTTCCCCAATCACAGGCTTCCCACCGGCTCTCCAGCCTCACGAAACAACAGCAGTGCACAGAGCTGAATGACTGAGCATACTCACAGAGAAAAGGAGAGAGAGAGAGAGAGAGAGAGAGAGAGAGAGAGAGAGGAGGAGATGTCGTAGTGAGAGTGTGTGAATCTATAATGAGTGAGAGAGCGAGAGAACGAGGAAGAGGTAAACAGAGCGGAGCTGCATTCCTTTTCCCGCCTCATGTTCATCTGGCAGGATACACACTGCCGAGGAACAGAAAGGAAACCAAAGAATCTGTGTGAAAGAAAGGACGAGAGGAAATGTTAAAGGGAGGGAAGAATGAGAGATCGTGACACTGTACACATACAAACAAGCAAAAAAAATAAATAAATAAATAAATAAATATGTGAAAGCCTGAATGTGAAATGTAAACACCTTTCACCTATCGCCCTGCCTTTGCCAGGGAATTGTGATTATGGTCAATTTCAATGTGCATACTTACAATAAAGTACCGTACACTGGATTTGAAAACTCAGGCCAAAAGAAGCACTTCTGACAAGGCAGCTGACTCTATGTGCAGGATTTACTTTTAAGGAAATAATATTGTATTTTGCATATATTCATTTTCTCTGCTTTTCTTTTTAAACATACTTTAAAAGGTTTGTAGTGCGATAAAAACCACATAAGGGTAGCATGAAAGCTGTTTCATTTGATTATACAAACATTATGTAAGAGTAGGTAAGGGATAATATGTACTGATTTTTGGGGTAGGGATAGCTCAGTAGGTAGAGTGGTGGCCCCATGATCGGAAGGTCGGGGGTTCGATTCCCCCGAACAGCTACCCTGAGTTACCCCTGAGCAAGGTACCGTCCCTAACCACTGCTCCCCGGGTGCCCAATGGCTGCCCACTGCTTCACTGAGTGAATGGGTTAAATGCAGAGAGGAATTTCCCCACGGGGATCAATAAAGTACACCTTCTTCCTTCTTCTTCTTTTAGATAACTGGACATGAATAGCTTGAGCTTATATAATATACAGCTCGTTCTCCTAACAACAAATCCTGTAAAGATAAAACACCTTCTGGGGCCAACTTTCATGTTTCTTTGGTTGAAAGAATGGCAGATGTGAAATGTAAAAGTGAGGTCAGAAGGCAAATGTGGCATGATCTTTGGATGCAAACTGTAATGTGATATTTAGAATCCCCAAATATGATTTCCTATATTCCTATATGTTGTAAATACATGCAATGGCAGTAAGAAACATAACTTTAAACAGCCTTATATAGCATTAATATCACTTTGACCTTCAGATGAATTTATTGATTTTGAAGGTTAGGTCAGAGGTCAAATTTTTAAACAGTACTTTCTCCTACTTGGTAGGAGGCAACAAAAATGTGTACAACTTCTGTGTTTCTTCTGGTACTGCTGACAATGAGCATATTCTATCAGAAAGCAGGCACTATTTAAAAAAACTATGGTTATTTTTACACATTTTAATATATTGATATATAGATCCACAAACTACTTGTTATAATGCCATGATATTAATGTTGCATTTATATGTATCCCATCTAAAATAAAAATAAATAAATAAAAAAAATCTACTGAGGCACCAAAAAAGGTGTGAGATTATACAGAGAGTACAAACTGGAGGAGAAGCCAGACAAATATACGAGTTAAAAGTGGACACAGAGGTCTGTTTTAGTCCACAGCAGGTTATTCACAGCAGCTCGCAACCTGACTCAAACAACCCAATCAGAAAATGAAGCCTGAGGGTGAGAGGTCACCCCTGTGGAGCTAAACAGGGATGTGCTGTCTCCCCGGAGAGGTGGACTACTCCAGTGCCCTACTAAGCAGAGCACTGCCATGACCCTCGTGCAAGGACAACTCGGCTGCACCGGGGGGAAAAGCTGGTGGCACAGGCGCGTAGCTGGCAAAAAGGCAGTTTCATTCACTGCAGGTCAAAGTCCAGACATGTAATCTGATATGAAAAGAGAGTTTGCAAAGTGAGGTAGTGGATTTTAAAAGCTAAACACCGTAGCAACAGGATACCCTTGTGAATATTTGTTCAAGCCCTGATAATTTGATGACATAAGTTGTTAACTGGTGCAAAAGCATGACATGAACTCTTAATAATAAACAGATAATAACACCTGAAATCTGTTTGTTATGTAATGAAATTCATGTTTTCACATCCATAGTCATTCATTTATGGAATCTCACACCCTGCCTTAAGAATCTTACTATCATGTTGCGTCACTATCCTTTGTAGCAATCCATCAGCATAATGAGTTGTTTTACAAACTTTTGGGATTCACGTTGCAGGAAATAGTTTCCAATTACAGGGAAAAACCCACAAGTTTTTCAGTCACCTGTGTTATAAGCATTTATCACAAACAAAGCAACTTTACAGTGCTATCAAAATGCATGATTTAATATGTCCAAGAATAATTTTATTAATTTAAATCAATAAAAACAAACCTATTCAGCTTTTGTAGATACTGAAACTCATGCTGGTCAATGTCTAAGCAATTCATATGATGACATTTAACTTCAGTAACAGTGTTAACGCCTGGAAACTGCTCTAAATCTGGCACATTTTACCAAGTAATGTGACAGGTTACACAGTATTTGCTGCATGGTGACCTCTGACATCATTTAGCCTTAAATTTATTCACACAGCCTGAAGGAGCAACGTAATCTGTGGAGTAATTTGCTGGTTATGTCATGTCTCTTTGCTGAAGTGAGAATGCAGATAGGAAGAAGCAACAAAGCTTTGGAAGGAGGTAAAGTGGCGGAAGTGAGGGAGGGAGGGAAGAAAAGATCTGGGCAGGGAGGGACTGTGAAGAGTGAAAACAACAGAGGGGGTGGGCCAGGCTGTCTCCTGCTGTTTGTTTTTAGCATAAAATTTAATTCTGGCAGAATCTAATCAAGCTAGGGAAACACAGGGGACCCTGATCCTTCCTTTTCTCTGTCCTCCTCCGTCTCTGTTTTTTCCTCTTGTTTGAAGGTGCAGGTGGACTGGTTTTGTTAGTCTATCCTCCCACACACGAACGCAGACAACCATGAAAGGTGGTGCACATCTTCGGCACAGATGTACGATAAACTTAAAAAAAAAAAAAAAGACATTACGGTACACATTTGTGCATATACGCGTGTGTGGATAAATACACACCGATGCCTCACAAAAATAGACAAATAGAGAAGTCTATAGGAAATGCAGTGCATGCACATACAGCACACATACAGAGGATGCTGTCTGGCAGACATTTGACAGCTGTGTTGAATCATTATGTCAGTGGGTGAGATGGCAGGAGCGTGATTGTGCCTGTGGTTTGGCTTATCTGGCTTTCACAGCCAAAACCCCTCTATTACTTTAAAACACATATACACACACGCGCGCACATGCACACACACACACAATCTCCCAAAACACCTCCGCCTTCTTATGCCTCTTGTCAAGGTCACAGCTGAGCCCATATTCCTGAAAAATTCTTAAAAACAACACTCAGCTACACACTTTTCATCTTTTTCTAAGTGCAAACTGCCCAGGAGTACAAACATAATAAACTTAGTTGGTGGTCAATACCCTTGATTCAGTTTTCTAACTTTAAAATGCAACACCGCTGCACATTTCCACCTCAGAAATGATGCTTTATTTTTACACACACACACACACACACACACACACACACACACACACACACACACACACACACAGAAAAAAAAAATAGAAAAATCTAATCTATTCCCATGAAATAGCAAATATAAAAATAAAATTGTAGTAAATAGTCCATCTAACAAGATATGCACTCATAATCCCTGCACTACTGTCCCCTCACCAGCAGCTCCTGCAAAATTTAAACCATTACTCCCACTGCCGTCTTAAAATGTTAACAAATGCAAGTTTAATTTTGGCCTTTTTCCGGCACTTTCTCCCACGCAAATGCTTGCTCTCATTCTGAAATACGACACAATCTCTCTTCGCTTCTACATTTTTTCCACCTCACCTGTGTTCAGATACTGCCCGGTGGGACTATTACCTTTCTCAGGGGGACTAGATCAATCATACCGCTGGCCAGTACTCATGGGGACTCAGCTCCACGTGTCTGGATGAAATACAGGCAGATTGCAAAAACTCTCTCCATACAAACAGAAGATTATTAATGCCCAGTTGTGTATGCAAGGGTTGGATCGACTTGTTAGGAACGATAAAAACTGGATAAATTGCAAGTGGGTATACTGTTATCTGGTTCATATATACCTGAATGATGTGCTCAACTGTCTTGGGAGAAGCTTTGTGAGCTCGAATGATGCAATAACTTTGCTGTGTCTGTGAGTGTATCAATACCCCAAGGGATCTTTTGATCCAGATTCTTCAATCTTTAGTCACATACACACTCAGAAGACACAGTCATACTATTAATACACCTCCCCCAAATTCCTTACTTTCATCATGCCTTGAAGCCTCGCATCTCTTGATCTCACAAGCTGTAATCTGACACTACAATTAGAAGAAATTGCGGTTCTGATCCAGAGTTAAAATAAGCAAGGACTAAGCAAAGACATTTCTTCAAAATTTTTGAATATACTGGACATAATGATCTCTGTGTACCTGATTAGTACAGCATGCTTTGGTGCTGAACAACAAGAGGTTTACACAGTATAAAGCACATCTCTTGGCTTTACCTACAGTGGAAGAATATTAACAAGTAGTTGGAATATTTGCCAGTAACAATTGTATGAGACAGACAGACAGACAGACATACACACACCAACTGTTATTGGCTGTTCTAAAGAGTCAATCTTAAAATGCTTGGTTTGAAAAGAAGAAAGTTGCAGCAGACCACAGTCCATTGGCCGGTACTATTAACAGAAACTCATGTGGTCACATATTTAGCAATTTAATACAATGTCACACTAGTCACATAGGATCACTCTTTATTTACCTCTTTTTTGATTTATCATCTGAAATGTCTTTGTGATTGATTTGCCTTTATCAGTAGACTTGGTGTTACAGCAGGGCGATATGACCAAAAATATTTATCACGATATACATCTGAAAATTTGCGATAACGATATAATTGACACTAGACAAAATACTTTACAACTCCACAATTTTATTAGTGCAAAAAACCCCATCAATGTATTTTCACTTAAACAAGCAGCTGTTTTCAAGTGCATTAAAGTTATATAAAATTTGTAACAGTGCAAATTCCTTGCTGACAGTTTAACCAAAAGGCATTTCCAGTGGAAATTGGCCGACATATCCTCAGCATAACCATGTATAATATCCACAAAACTTAAAAAGAGGTTATACACACACAATACGGTAATATTATGTTGAAGCACAGTACGTATCACTCCGCGAGGCGCCTGCCTACGATAGCCGTAATGCTGCGACAATCCATCAAGCGGTGCGGCTTCGTAGCTTAGCAAAGTCATACTGAAACATTTGACAGATTTTCGAGTGCCGTGTACCACATAACATCGTTTTGAGGTCAGTAAACACAACCAGAACTCATACATAAAGCACACGGGATTATAAGGGGCACCGTCGATTTTCAGAAAAATCAAAAGGATTGATTTTAAGTGTGCCGTATTTTCCAAACAACACGGTAATAACGACGGCCCGCTAGCATGCTCTACCATAAGTAGTGCTTTGTTGTGTATCTGACGGACGAAAGCTAAACCAGTGCCACACCACTGAAGTTGAACCATTTTTACAAACCAGTTCTGGTTCATCCGTTACATTCAACGAACCGCTTTCGTCCTTCTTATTCTGCGTCGCCGCCATGTGCATATGTAAACATTAGGGGTGCAACGATACTCGTATCGATATTGAACCGTTCGATACAGTGCTTTCGGTTCGGTACGCATATGTATCGAACAATACAAAATTTGTAATTTATTTTATCAACTTTCCTTCTGATGATGCTGTCTGTGTTGAGCGCTCAGTGAATCTGCGTTCGACTACTCCGCCTAGGCTGCACTGTCGAGCGCAGATCCACTGAGCGTTCAACACAGACAGCATCGTCAGAAGGAAGAGCGCAGGGCAAGCTAGCGAGACAGAAGTTAAGCTCTCCTTGCAACATGGCAAATTGAATCTCCCCCACCCTCATTCAGATCTGGCGTTTGGAATTATTTTGGTTTTCATGTGACGTATGACCCTGAAGGTAAGCGCGTCATGGACTAAAGTAAAACAGTATGTTGGATGTGCTACGCAATGCTCAATTACATGGGTGGGAATTAGTGTGTTAGCGCAGTTAGCTCGTTAACGTGTTGGCCGTCTAGCCCCACGTAGGGGTAGCTCGTTAACGGAGATTTGCCGTGTTGTGGCGTTAACGTCATTTCAACGAGATTAACGCTGACAGCACTAGTGGGAACACAACGAATATGACTGCACATTTACGCCGACATCATCCTAGTGCAAAGACAAGTGGAAGCAGACAAAAACAACAAGCATGCATGCTACAAACTTTACCCGAGTCATTTAGACAGCCGTTAGCACATGATTCTCCTTATGGGGACCTGATATGTTTAATATTGTGGCGAGCTCAGACAATGAGGAGACGGAGGTGTCGTTTGGTCTTGCTTCCGTGAGCTAGCCAGGGAGCACAGCCGTTTATTGACATTTGCAGAAGAACACTGCCGCTAGCTAACTACTCAGCGCGGCAACCACACAGCAACAACAACACACAGGGCACCCTCTGACCCCGGAAGGACACACCGTCGCAGCGAGAGGGCGTCACCCGTCACTATGGCAACATAAACAAAACATAACTGTACAAACAGAACCCCGAACAGCCCTGACCCGCTACATAGCCCCCACCTAAGGGGTCAGTCGTCCCCGACGACCCCATTGCCCCACACAAAGTCCTGCAAATGTCCAGGTGCCTTCTTTTGGCGCACCGGCCGATCACGACCGGCGGGGGAAAAGTTACTCGGGTCAGAACATGGGGTGCCACCATCATCCCACTTCTGACGCTAATGTGGCGAGCTCAGACAACGAGGAGACGGATGTGTCGTTTGGTCTTGCTTCCCATGAGCTAGCCAGGGAGCACAGCCATTTATTGACATCTGCAGAAGAACACTGCCGCTAGCTAACTGCTCAGCGCGCAACCGCACAACAACAACAACAACAACACACAGGGCGCCCTCTGACCCCGGAAGGACACACCGTCGCAGCGAGAGGGCGTCACCCGTCACTATGGCAACATAAACAAAACATAACTGTACAAACAGAACCCCGAACAGCACTGACCCGCTACAATATGCTGCTGAGAATATAGCCCAGAAGAAGCGTATAGTATAGCTTTTATTTTGGAAAGAGCCATTTCTCTGTAATAAACTCTCTTTTCCAAAGATGAGCGATTCCTCAATCAGATACAGGTGTTACCGCGCCAGATCCGCGGCCCCGACCGTAGTAAGGAAACCTCTGGCAGTTACTTGAAGTAGGGCTGGGCGATATGACCCAAAATTCATATCTCGATATTTTTTTAGCTGGATGGCGATATAAGATATATATCTCGATTTTTTTTTAAAGCCATAAGTTAAGAACAAAAAGAGAGTTCTTAGTCACACTGTGTCCCAGATGTCACACGGGCACTTTTATTTACATACAGCATAGATGTACATGAAGAAATTACTCAAAAATAAATTATCAGCATTTATTAAATAATCATGGTCCATAAATAAAAGAAAATGTTGTTTTTGTGCATAACAAAAAGCTCACAATTGTGCAGTCAAAATGTAAACTAATAGACGCTGAGCATAATAACAAAGAGACAGATTTCACAGCTGCACCACGTCTCTGAACAGGTGCCATTTGTGGTCCTTATACACACACAGTACGTATCACTCCGCGAGGCTCCTCCCCGGTAGCCGTAATCCTCCGACATCAAGCCGTGCAGCTCCGTAGCTTAGCAAAGTCATATTAAAACATTTTTTGACAGATTGCTGAGCGCTGTGTACCACATAAAATCGGTTCGTGGTCAGTAAGCACAACCAGAATTCATACATAAGGCGCACTGTCGAGTTTTGAGAAAATGAAAGGATTTTAGGCCGTGCAGCCCCTCCGGGCTGCATGTCGTTAGCACGGTTAGCACGGTTAGCTCGTTAGCGCGGTTAGCTCGCTAACACGTTGACGCCGTCCAGCCCCACGCACGGGGCCATCCGCGGTAACTCGCTAACGGAGATTTTCCGCTTTCATCTTGTCATTGCCTTGTCATTGTCAGGTGAAGCTATGGGGGAGGCGGAGTTGTGTTCAGTGAAGGAGAGGCGAGGCAGAGTAACGTTGCGTGGAGACAAAAGTGGACGAAAGAGAGGCAAATCTGCGGCTCCACAAGTATAATTATAACGTAACATAGACTATATCGATATAAACGATATTGTCACATCTTATATCTCGTATGAAAATATATCGATATTTTTAAAAAACTCGAATTCCCATCAGGCTTCATCCTTAAAGGGCCATGCCTGTGTGGAGCAGGGAAATTATTTTACTGCTATTGTTAAATAATCATCATTATTACCATTGCATTAATAATATAATCTGCAGTATGATCATTGCTTTAACAATGTAACAGATAGCTTTAAGAAGGCTTTAAGGTTTTATGCATACAGGTATTAAATTAACTTTGTATTCCAGGTGCAGTTATAACTATTTTATACATATTGCATATCTGTGCTTATTTGAGTTGATGTTCAGGTTCTTTAAAGGTCTTAAGCTTCACTGACGTGACTGTTCAGGTGATACATGCTGAGGGAAAACTAGAACATAGAAGGAATTGCAATACATGCTTACAAAACACTTATATCAGGTCATTTTATATTAAGGTTTTAGTAGAGGTTCTTGGTTAAAACATTTATTTAGTAGAGGACATACACATAGTCTCAGTGAGCCTCTGGTCTGGTAAAAGGTCAGAAGTGCGAGAGGTGACATAGAGGCTGAGTGAGGTCAACACACACACATTAGTTAGATTTATTTATAGGAAAGAGTTTAGTCATGTCTGGCTGTAACTGCAAAATTGTCTCGGTAAAAGAGGAACCGTTCCTTGTTGTCTCGGCAAGAAAGAGGAACAAGACAAGAACTGAAAGGTAGACAGGAAGTGCCAGCCATGAAGATAGAAGACGATGTTCTTTTTAAACTGTGTTAAAAGTCGTTGTGGTTTTGATTTGACGTATGTGTATATATCCTGTCTGTGACGCATGAAGGGGCGTCAGTAAATCAAGCCCGGACGGTATAAAATCTGTGTATGCTTTGAGGAAGTCGAAGATCAATTGCTGTCTGCGTACAGAGTTGTCTTCCCACACGTGTGTGTTCATTAAAATCATTGTTTGACCAAGATCCTCTGGACCAATGGTGGTTTGTACTCTCCTTCCTCAATTTTGAACCTTAACATTTGGGGGCTTCGTCCGGTGGTTGAGGAGGGAGAATTGGAGGTGTAGATGGAGAAATTTGGTCTTAGGTGGTCTGACGGGCAGACATGAATTCCAGTGGTCGAAGTGAGTGGGCATAAGCCGGCTTATCCAAAGGTAAGGCACTACCTGTTGAATTATTTCCAAAGTGTGCCAAATTGGATATGATAAAATTTAAGTCTACTCACTGAAGTTACTGGTGGATGTCTGTTTTGATTTTGATGAAAAATCTCATGAGTTGAAGCAGTTAGAGTTCTGCTAAGAAGAAATGAAAGCAGTTAGAGTCTGCGAGAGCAGTTAGAGTCTGCCAGGAAAAGTTTAAATACTGGGTTGAAGTCCCAAAGAAATTGAGTTAGAGTCTCAAGTAGTTTGGTAGGAAATTTGGTCATTTTGTGGGTTAAAGTCCCGGTTGGTCATTAGGTCAGACCTTGGTTGGTCATTTTGTGGGTTAGAGTCCCCATTGTCCATCAGGGTAGATCTGCCTCAGTCATACACTTGTTTTGGGTGTTGATTGTTGTTTCAAAGTATTATAAATTATTCTAGAACGGCAGTTAGAGTCTGCTAGGAAGCGCAGTGCTCAGAGGTAACGCTTGCCAATGCCAAGGACGCTTAGGCATTGTCCTCGAAGAGGGATAGTCAGTTGGTCACTGTGGAGCTTGGGGCACTCCAGAATAACTAGGAGTTAGAGTCTCCTTACCGTTTGGAACGGTAGTCTGCGCTTTTTTGGTCAGAAGAAGTTGGACTTCGGGCGTGTAACTTTAACTTAAAACTTCGGGGTAAGCCTTGGCTGTGTAATGCCAAAAATAGAGCTTCAGGCAAAGTTTGGGTTGGTTGACGCTTTTAAATTGAGTTAGGGATTTTAGAGATGAGGCCAGAAACAGTTAAAGTCTGATACTGGTTAATTGGTCGCAAAAAACTCAGGGAGTTTATCCGCTGGGCGGTTATTTTAAATTTGTCGAAATTGTGTAGGCGCTAAAGCTGACAGATCTGGCAGTAGTTGTAAATATAAGACGTCTTTGTAATATAAAGTGAGAGGAGGCTGTGTGTCGAGTCAGCAATGCACTGACTGCCTGCTGCTATTTTTAGACGGTGTGTGTGAGTGTGAAAATGCAAATGAGTAAGCAGTGAACTGTTTAAACCACAGTTGGTTTTACAAATACTGCTGCAAACATTGTTGAGTGTGTGTTTCAAATGCCATTTATGTTCATTAGAGGGTTATAAATAAAGTTTTGAGTTGCCGTAGTGGATGTATAGTAATTGACTGAGTTTGAATGTAGATAGATAAATATAGAGTGCACTGTGTATATTTAAGATTAACATGTTACTTTCAGTACCTTCTCTCAAGCAATAGTTGCTGGTGTGTTTTATTTTTTCAATTTCTTGTGTGTGCTGTGAGAATTAATAGGGGTTTCAATTGTTTTTTGTTTTTGACTTGCTCTTTTTGATTATGACAAGCATGTCTAAAATACTTTTAGGAAAGCATATTTTGAGTGATTCTAAGTGTGTGAATGCTGTGAGTAGTAGGCTTTGAGGGATTGGGTGTGAGGTGTACAAAATACTAAATAATAATAACACTATGAAAGTTGATAGTAGAGTGAGTGCAAGGCGGTGTGTGAACAGAGGAAGTCTGAGAGAGAAGTGTGTGCGTAGGCAAAATGCAGAGTGTGTGCGTGAAATAAGGGAGTATTGTTTTTACATCAAGGTTTAGTAGAACTAAAGTAGAACGTCACAAACAAACAAAAGAAGGTAAAATGAAGAGAGAAAATAACTGACAATTACATTAATGAATAGAAAACACACATACACAAAGTGCCATATGTGAAATTATTCTAGGAAGGAATCAGAAGTGAGATAGTTTAATATAAGATGCAATGAAGGAAGCAGCTTACACTCCTTTAATTTCCAGAGCCAGTGTGTTCCCTCCCCTGCCCACTTGGGCCCCGTATCAGGCGAGTATGGAAGGCTGGATAGCCCATGACGGGTAAGATCCCACCTCGAAACCCTGGGACAACCTAAGGCAGGCACAGTCACGATAACTCGGCCTCACTCAGTCCCTGTGAGCTCAGACTCACTGGTGAGATGAAGTGAAGAAGACGGGACCTCAAGGGTAAAGCCGCTGGGCTAAGGCGGAGGGGAAAGTGGCAAGTGGAGCCCTACCTTCTGGCTGAGGACAAGGAATGCTGCTATTTAAGGTAGGAAATCAAAATTTGGGTTAGTAAATTTGGGAAGGAGAAAATTGACTGTTTAAAGGCAAAATTATGAAGGAGTCTGACACACTGCAAAAGCAACATATGCAAATTCACACACACAAACAGAAAATGCATTAACCTTATAAAGACAAGACAAGCTCATGATGATTATTTGTATAGATACTGATTAAACCTGGCTTAGAACACAAAGATACGCAATGAAGATCAGTTTGCTACTTGTATGAGTGGTAGAATGGTGTGAATGGTTAATGAAATACACTTGAGTTTGAAGCTGAGGAATAACTCAAAGAAGCTATATGACAAAGGGAGTTATGAAAATAAAAGTGATTAAAGTAGTTTTAAAAAGAGTGACTTAGGAGTGCTCTCTCGTACTGAGTGATCAAGTAGTGATCACTGTAGAAAGAAATAAAATGATTTAATGAGTTGGTCATGTTTAAACATATGTTTCTGTTGTTACAGCAACTCATTGAGAGATGACTCAGTATGCAAATTAGTTGGAGTGAGTGGTGACGAAGGAACTTCCTGTGTGTGTGTGTGACTGAGGAAGTGACTTTCAGAAGAGGAAGCATGGCAGACAAGAGAAGTGCAGATTTGGGTAGGAAATGTATAGTTTAGTGATTATATGTTGTCGTAAGGGGGTTTTATGCTGAATTTAAGTATGTTAAAGGGGGTGATTGTTGTGTGCAAATTGTGTGGTTTTAATGAGACTTTCGGTGTATTGAGGAGGTGAAATTATGTGGTGGCAAGACTTGTGTGTTTAAGGTTGTTGAGGTTGTTGTGGTGATGGGTTGATTTTGTCAGTTAGGTTTGGGTTGTTGTTTTTGTTTTTAATAGAGGGAGTTTTAGGAAACATCGACATGTCTAAAATTGGGCCCATTATTTTGTAACAGTGCACTTAAAGAAAACCTGTCAGGTGATTTTGTTTTGTGTTCTCATGAGCTAATAATCAGCTCTATTTTTTCATTTCTGTTTTAAGGAGGCCTGCAACAGTGAATAACGGCGCTGAAAATTCTCGGGAAGAGCAAATATAAGGGGGCTTTCCAGATTACAATTGGCTGAGGAGAAAGCTACCTGTGGGGACTATTCAGGTCGTAAGTCCCTGTAAAAAGGATTTTATGCGAGTCAATCCAGTCCAAAAGCATAAAGAAATATTTTCCTATGGAAAATAAAAAATGACTGAGCTCATTTTGCTGAGGGTGGAGAATCTGACGCGGGAAGCTCCACTATTAGCAAAAATATGGAGTGAATGTGTGAGTGAATGTGAGGATGAATAAATGTGGACAAACAATTTGTTTTTACCAGAGAAAATTTTGTATAGTATTGTGGATGTATAGTATTTTTGACACATGAAATGTGTCAAAAAATAAAAGGGGGAATTTAGGGTTTAATAATTTAGGATTATTTTAGGACTTTTGGGGTTTTTGATCATTTGGATATGGTAAAACTGAAACTGTTATTTTTATGTTAAGGTTAAAGGATTAAAGAACTGAATCCTGTTTAGAAGATACAATGCCAGTGTTTCAAAGCTGTGAATAAATTTTAGGGGGAAAATTAGTGAGGGTTGAAGGAGTAGAACAGGATTGATTTCTTTTTTGATCTTTAGAAGAAGTGGTTATAATGTAGGCTTACACAGACAGATATTACACAGAAACACACATGACAGTATTGATTCCAGGCAAAAGGCCTCAAATTCATTTAGCTTTTAACTGAACTTAAAGAAGGACCAAAGAGGAAGGAAAGCATATATTTTGGTTAAGTCTGATAAACTAGAATTAGAAGGTATTGTTACATTAAAAGGAGCAAATGAAATAAAAAGGCTATACCAAAAACGGGTTATAACATAGGAAATGTGAGGTTAAAATGAAGTTAACACATAGGAGTTGTTTTTAGGCAGCATTTAGCTATGATGAAATGTATACAGGAGTAATTGCTTATATGCTTAAACTTAATTGATTAAAGTGGTTGTTTTCTTTTGGAGCTTTTAGTAGAATAGGCTGGTTCTAATGATTTTTTGTTAAAAAGGTGGACAGTTTGTGTAAAGGATGTTGATGATCAGATAAGGAAAATAGAGCGAGCAACCGGACGTGAAAGCAGGGCTTAAAGAGTTTTAAAGTGATGAGTAACGTTGAAGAATATATATAAATATAAGTCAATAAGTTAAGAAGATAATTAGGATCATGCTTTTGATTAAAGAGTCCCAGATAGGATAAGTTAGGGAGGTGCAGGAAAAGGTGTTTTGTTTCCTTTGCAGAAGATCTCGACGACCACAGGGAGGTCCGAGGCCACCAGAGAGGGACCGAGAAAACCTAAGCTTACACATGGAGTGTTCTCGAATGGGAGCTGGTTGAGCCAGAGGACGGCTAGAGAGGGTCTGAGCGAGGACACAATGTATTGCGACCTCTGGTGTTCCAGAGGTCGAGAGAGGGAGTGTGGAGCAGGGAAATTATTTTACTGCTATTGTTAAATAATCATCATTATTACCATTGCATTAATAATATAATCTGCAGTGTGATCATTGCTTTAACAATGTAACAGATAGCTTTAAGAAGGCTTTAAGGTTTTATGCATACAGGTATTAAATTAACTTTGTATTCCAGGTGCAGTTATAACTATTTTATACATATTGCATATCTGTGCTTATTTGAGTTGATGTTCAGGTTCTTTAAAGGTCTTAAGCTTCACTGACGTGACTGTTCAGGTGATACATGCTGAGGGAAAACTAGAACATAGAAGGAATTGCAATACATGCTTACAAAACACTTATATCAGGTCATTTTATATTAAGGTTTTAGTAGAGGTTCTTGGTTAAAACATTTATTTAGTAGAGGACATACACATAGTCTCAGTGAGCCTCTGGTCTGGTAAAAGGTCAGAAGTGCGAGAGGTGACATAGAGGCTGAGTGAGGTCAACACACACACATTAGTTAGATTTATTTATAGGAAAGAGTTTAGTCATGTCTGGCTGTAACTGCAAAATTGTCTCGGTAAAAGAGGAACCGTTCCTTGTTGTCTCGGCAAGAAAGAGGAACAAGACAAGAACTGAAAGGTAGACAGGAAGTGCCAGCCATGAAGATAGAAGACGATGTTCTTTTTAAACTGTGTTAAAAGTCGTTGTGGTTTTGATTTGACGTATGTGTATATATCCTGTCTGTGACGCATGAAGGGGCGTCAGTAAATCAAGCCCGGACGGTATAAAATCTGTGTATGCTTTGAGGAAGTCGAAGATCAATTGCTGTCTGCGTACAGAGTTGTCTTCCCACACGTGTGTGTTCATTAAAATCATTGTTTGACCAAGATCCTCTGGACCAATGGTGGTTTGTACTCTCCTTCCTCAATTTTGAACCTTAACACCTGTAACACAGGGCTTGCAAAATCGCTAGCCCGACGTCCCGGGGCTAGCGATTTTTCCAGTCGGGTTACCAAAATCTATCTCTGCCCTGCCCGTCAGGCTATCATAGGAAGGAAAAATATGTCAATGCTTTTGCATTCTTTCGGAAATGTAGCTGGGTAATTATGTCATTGGCATCGGTGAGCCACTGTCAATATGTGACATATTCAAATCGCGTTTGAATTTGCGCTTGTTTTTTGCTTTCACTTTGCAAATGTCCAGGTGCCTTCTTTTGGCGCACCGGCCGGTCACGACCGGCGGGGGAAAAGTCACTCGGGTCAGAACATGGGGTGCCACCATCATCCCACTTCTGACACCAATGTGGCGAGCTCAGACAACGAGGAGACGGAGGTGTCGTTTGGTCTTGCTTCCCGTGAGCTAGCCAGGGAGCACAGCCGTTTATTGACATCTGCAGAAGAACACTGCCGCTAGCTAACCCTGAGCCACGGTCAACCCGTGGCTCAGGGTTAGCTAGCGGCAGTGTTGGGAAGCGTATCTGTAACCGGAAGGTCGCCGGTTCGATCCCTGGGCTCTCTGTCCTGGTCGTTGTGTCCTTGGGCAAGACACTTTACCCTACTTGCCTACTGGTGTTGGCCAGAGGGGCCGATGGCGCGATATGGCAGCCTGGCTTCTGTCAGTCTGCCCCAGGTCAGCTGTGGCTACAACTGTAGCTTGCCTCCACCAGTGTATGAATGTGAGAGTGAATGAATAGTGGTATTGTAAAGCGCTTTGGGTGCCTAGAAAAGCGCTATATAAATCCAATCCATTATTATTATTATTATTATTATTATTATTAACTGCTCAGCGCGGCAACCGCACAGCAACAACAACACACAGGGCGCCCTCTGACCCCGGAAGGACACACCGTCGCAGCGAGAGGGCGTCACCCGTCACTATGGCAACATAAACAAAACATAACTGTACAAACAGAACCCCGAACAGCCCTGACCCGCTACAATATGCTGCTGAGAATATAGCCCAGAAGAAGCGTATAGTATAGCTTTTATTTTGGAAAGAGCCATTTCTCTGTAATAAACTCTTTTCCAAAGATGAGCGATTCCTCAATCAGATACAGGTGTTACCGCGCCAGATCCGCGGCCCCGAACCGTAGTAAGGAAACCTCTGGTAGTTACTTGAAGGTTCCGTAACTGACTCGTAGCCGGCAACAGCTTACTATACAGGTCAACTCCGCTAGCAGAACACCCGGCAGAACATTATGTTATTTACACGGGTGCACATAAGTGGTCCGCATGTGCGCATTCGCTGTCAAAAACAAAAACGCGCACAAGATATGAAGTTGCAACGCGTGTTTGCATACATAAGATTTTCTGGAGGAGGACAGACATTTGTTTAAAACTCTTAAAGATGTCGAAGAAGCTCCTTTAAGCAATTACTTTGGTGTTCCTCTACCTCCAAAGAAATGTCAGAAGGAGTCCGAACCACAAAAGAAGCACGTATTCTCGGAAAAGTGGTTGCAGGAGGTGAGCTGGCTTCAAACAAATGATGAACGCACAGAGATGTGGTGTGGAATGTGCCGTGAAAATCCCACTCTAGCGGACAACAACAGTGCTTTTTATATGGACGCAAACGCGCGTTGCAACTTCTTATCTGGTGCGCGTCTTTTATTTTGACAGCGAATGCGCACATGCGGACCACTTATGTGCACCCGTGTAAATAACATAATGTTCTGCCGGGTGTGTTGTTGGTTTTCTCTCGATTTCTGAGTCGACAAGTGCCTTTGTTACTGGGACCAGTCATTTTAAGAAAGGCCCCCATTAGAACCCATGAGAAATGCAAGAAATGCATTATTGCTCAGTCTGCAATATCTTTCCCAGAACAAACACCAATTGCAAATAACATACGAAAAATAAACCTGAAAAATCTGTTTAGAACAGTGTACTATGTTGCAAAGAGTGAACCACCATTGGCAAAATTTAGCAGTCTTTGCAAACTTCAAAAAGCAAATGGCCTAGATCTTGGTTCCACTTGCCTCTTACTCGTGACTTCAGCGGAAATTTCAAATTCAGGATCTGACACAGACGGATTCATGTCCTACACAGTTCTTACAAGTTCATAGAAATTTCTGTTCAATTAGAACCAAGTATTTGAGTTGATGATTGTAATTTTTATACAATGTTGTAATTTGTTTTTCAACAATTTTTTGATTAATGTTTTGTTTCCTTTACAATATTATACTTTAATGTATAATATTGTAAAGGAAACAAAACAGGAAACAAAACATCAATCAAAAAATTGCTCTCTTTTTTATTCGGGCTACTTACATTTACTTTGGGCTACCAAAAACTGAAGAGTCCCTGCCCGAAGGGCTACCAGGGATTTTGAAATTTTGAGAGCCCTGAGATATATTTATTTTTTAAATTACTTTTGTTTCAGCAACATTAAATTTAAAAACTGTACTTTTGAGTTAAAATATATATTTATAATTTTAATAAATGACAAATTAAAAAGGCATGAACATTTTTTTTGTATCGAAAAAATATCGAACCGTGACACCAAAGTATCGAACCGAACCGTGAATTTTGTGTATCATTGCACCCCTAGTAAACATAGGCACTGCTCATGCGCGTTTTACCCATATTCTATCGCAATATTTCATTTTCCTATCGTTGCCCAAAATTACACTGGTATTACTGTGAATGGTATGACATAGCCCAGCCCTACTTGGTGTTAAACCAGGAAGAGATTCAAAGTTAAATGGTGCTCTGGTTTAGTCTAAATTCATGTAGTGTCGATGTGTCGAAATTCATCAACATAGTTTAATAAATCGAGAAAAAAAAAATCTAAAATAACGTGGATTATACTAGTGAACTAGTATATTCAACTAGTGTTGAATTTGGACAGGAAAGGAAAAACAAAGTCAACAAAATGTAATAAATAAATTGTATAATGACCTGTTAAGTTAAGTACAACTACTACTGGCAGTATGTGGGAGGCAACAAAGAAAGAAAAAATCAAATTTTGTTTTGCACGCTTCTTAAAGCCTTGCATGACAGCTCAATGTTTGTGTGGGACATTTGGGGAAAAAAAAACCCTCAAAAAAACATGATGGATCTTTAATTTGGGGGAGGAGTCTCAAATGTAAGGCCCAGCAGCCAGAATCTGCCCTGTGAAGACTCAAATCCAGCCCACTGGACAGCTTAAGAAAATGTGAAGAAATGTATAGATTTAGAACCTTTAACTGTGTTTTCATGAGAGACTAACTCTGGACTTACTAATAGTGTCAATTTAAATATATATATATATATTATAGTTACAGGATAGTCTGCTTATATTAATAAACAATAAACCATCATGACTTCTTGTCATTTTATGCATGGAGTTTCACTGGTCTTCAGATCAAACTGGGCTGTATCTAGCCCACGATGTAAAATGGGTTTAAGGGATAAGCACAGAAAACGAGGGGACAGCTGTAGGGGAGGCTCCAATTTCAAATACTGGCTTCTTTTTGACTCTTCCACATTTCTGTCTACTGCAGGAACTATTTAGCTATTTTTAAAGCTTGTCTGATTCCATTAGCCTAATAATCCAGTGTTACTGGGTTATTTCTGAATGCCAGAACTAAAACCTTCTAAAATTCTCACAATATAAAAGCCTAGAAATATGCATGTCATGCATGACAAACAAATTGTAACATTATGTTGACAATAATGGGATTCTGATACAGTAATGCGGAGAAAGACAATACAGAAAGCATCATATTAGTAATAACATTTACAGAATGCTTGTATTAATGTTCTTGCAAATGTAAAAACAGAATGTGTGTGAAAAGGTAAAGGTTATTAAATATGGACATCAGCAAGCCTCCGGCACAACAGCAGTCTCATGTGCGTCATACTTATCCACTTCAACATAAAGTACATGATTCAAACACAAAAAAAAACCCACACCCTTCTCTTTATTCAGTGAGAATTTAATACACAAAGGAAAGAAGCAGCATGACTGCCCTCCTTGTAGATCAAAGCACATAAGCTCATTCTCAGTCTTCAAAGATATCCATGTCAAGCAGTTTTTGCAGCTATACAGAGAAGCTGGTACAATTCCTTCTTGCAATTCCAAAAAACACTTTTCTTTTAGGCTTTTCAAAACATACACTTGAGTAACACAGTACAAAAACTTTAAAAAGGTCTTGATCCTCTTTCTCTCCTCTGAAAATAATCTGTGTGCTGACCACTAACTGGGCAGCATATAATGCTAATCATAAGATCACTATCATCAGACTACATCCACCATCAGTTCAGTATAACAACACTAAAATGATCCTCATATGAAAATTTCAAAGATTGTATGGTGCTGATAATAACATTTAGCATGCAATGGATGACATAAAAAAACCTGATCATACCACCTTTGAACACACATAAAGAATGTGGTACTGTTTCGATCACATTATGTTAAAACTGGGCACCAAGTTTATGAAAAAAAGCCATCCATTTTCTTAATCGCCTATCCAGTTTAGGGTAGTGGGTAGGGATGGGTACCGGTATCATAAACGGTAGTAACCAGACCGAAAAGCAGCGCACAAGCCGAGAAATGCGCCGTATTTGATAGCTTGCTGTGAGACCTCACACCGTGCACATCTACTGCGGGTGGGTTGTCTGCTATCGGACCTGGAGTTAGCAACATCCCCCAAAAACCCGAAGATTAGAGTCCTGGCCCCTAGCCCTGCCAGTGTAGCAGAAATGATGACAGATGATGATGGCAGCAGCAGCCGTTCTTCTCTGGGTCAGTAGCTTAATGTTGTTCGTGTGTAATTTACGTTGAGTAGGCTAACCACGTTATTACATTAAATGCATGTAAGGTGAACTAGCAGACATCATCATAGCTACATGCGGCTGTCTTCTTGTTTGATGGCAGATACTCCCTTCACCCTGGCCAAAAAGGCTAAAATGACCAAAGAAAAAGTGGAAAACAGTTCAACATGAGAGGTTTTTGGACAAAGTTTGTGTTTTTTCCATTGTTTAAGCACTGCTTCCAGCCAAGAATGATACCATATATGCTCCAAAGCTGCAGAAAAGGCTAACATTGTTATCTTTTTACAAAAAAAACAGCTGAACATGAGAGGTTTTTGGACCAATCTTGTGTTCCCTATTCTTTAAGCACCGGTTTGAGCACCGGTTTGAGCACCGTTTAAGCACAGGCACCGTTTCAAAAGTACCGGTTTGGCACCGGTATCGGATAAAACCTAAACGATACCCATCCCTAGTAGTGGGGGTTATGGAGCTTATCCATCTGATCCTGGTTCAATCAATCAAATTCAAGCTTTATTATCAGTTTTAATTGTTTTCAGGGGGGGGGGGGGGGGGGAGTACAGACATTCTTTACTGAAGTAGAAGTACAGATACCTGTGTTTAAAAAAAAAAAAAAAAAAAAAAAAGATCCAGTACAGCTACTTTGTTATTGTACAGATATGTACAATAACAAAGTAGCTGTACTTCGTTATGTCCCACCTCTGCTAGCTTTACTATGCTTGCTGTAATGTGACAGTGAAGCTAATGAAACTAGAGATTTATATGCCTTAGGTGACAACAAGGGACGAATCTTCAATCACCTCTTATAGCACATCATCCTGTGCTTCCTAAATAATTTAATTTCCCCTATTTCCCTCCTCTGTCATCTCTAGTATTAGTTCATCTTGGAGAAAAAATAACTATCACTACCTACTACATCACAGAACATATTTCTAAACTTTGTTTTGCCAACATTTGACTTGCATAATGATTACAGTCATACTGGCAAGGCAATTTAGCTTGTAATTCTAGTGATATTACATAAACAGAAATTAATCTTACTCCATTGAACTTCTGTGGGGAAATAATTATATTAGATCCACTGCTGAATGTATATGTTTGCTCACAAAGAAATGAACAGTCTTTATTTTTTATGGTAGTCTCATTTTAATGGAGAGAGACAGAACAACAACCAAAAATCCAGGAAAAACAAAAAAAACAAAAAACATATTATATAAAAGTTATGAATTGATTTGCATGTCGTTAATGAAATAAAAATCTTGTCCCCTACAACCCCGCCAGAATCCCTGCTCCCACAGATTGGAATTTGACACAACCAACAAACCAATCAATCACAGAGACTCCTAATTTCAACTTGAAATGTGTATAAAGCGCACCTGTCCACAAAGTCCATTTCTTCCATTCCAACCTCTCCACCACCGTGGGCAAGACCAAAGAGCTGTCAAAGGACCTCAGGGACAAAATTCTGTAAAGATGAGTCGGCCAAAATCCCTCCCTCACACTCTCCTGCAAACTACAAGAAACATCTTACTGCCGTACTTCCCAAAAAGGGTTTCTCCACTGAAGAAAGTAATAAAGTCTCCAAATACCAAGTCATGCTTTGCATGCGGCTCAAATACTTTACATTTACTGACATACAAATCAATTTATAAATTTTATGTAATGCTTGCTTTTATTTCTGAAAAAAAAAAAAAAAAAAAAAAACACAACAACAACAACAACAACAACAAATAGACATTTAAATCAAGCTTTCTAAATTAGGATCCCTCCAGCTGCTTCTCAGTGATTGCATGCTGAATATTTTTTTCTGTAGGGCAATAGAGACAAATAAAAAATAAAGATTCATTAGTTCTCACAATGCATATTGACTCTGCAGTGCTAACTGGAAATCATGCCCTACAGTGCATTGGATCTGCTTAAGATAGGCGCATTTCAAATTGATATAAATTGCAGCCTATTAACTTTGCCTCCGAACACAGAAGATATCATATTGCATGTACTTTATTGTCTTTTATCCTAATTTTTGATCTGGACTCAATCACTTTGACTTCTGACTGAAATGGTAATGACCAGTCCCTCACTGAGTCTCCTCACCCAAACATGACTCAGTTCAGTTAGCCTTCAAAGAGTCTTGTAAGTAAAAGCCAGTTAGTGCCAAGAGTAGAAGAAAAGCTCACTGTCTGACAATCACAGAGACCTGGCATGACTTTTGCTGCCATGATGCCAGGTCTCTCTTGGAAATGAGATTTTTAATCTCAATGATTTTTTTTTTTTTTTTTTAACCCGGAGAAATAAAGGACTAATAATTATAAAAAAAAATGTTTTTAAAAATTACTAACAATGGTGACACAAAGGGATATTCAAGGTCATCCCTTGAAGTTCAGTTTACTACACAACTTTGGAACTTCTAAACTTGTCTGTATCTGTATCTAGTAAGAGTCTCTAAGATAGACCTCCCCATGTTAACCAAGCCTACCTTAGATATGAGCAAGAGAGAGATAGCTTAAGCCATACTGGCTTGGACATCACCTGAATTAAGAAGGAACCATCATGGACCCAGGCCCATGTGTGGTATGTACCACCAGCAGACAGAAGAAGTGACTGACATCCAGAAATCCTACCACTGACCAGACAAAGCTGGACTGAAAGTCAGCACTAATCATGGCAGGAACAAGCCGTAAGTACAAGATTCATAGAGGCAGGAGTCTACACTCGAGGCAAGACCCCAGGTGCAGGCTGCAGAAAGATGCTCCTGAGACAATTCAGCACATGACAGCCAGGTGCAAAAACGCCATAACCAAGTGGCCGGCATAATATACAGGAACATGTGTGCCGAGTATGCCCTAGAAGTCCCGAGGTCAAAATGGGTGGGTGGTTGAGCTAAGATCCTGTGCGACTTTCAGATAAAGAAAAACTGGAGATAGTAGTGATGGACAAGCAGAGGAAGACAGCGCAGTGATAGATGTAGCTACACCGAGTGATATCAACATCAGGAAGCAAGAGAAGTACCAAAGCCTGAGAGAGGAGAAGATGTGGAGGATGAAGGCAACAGTTGTCCCAGTGGTGTTCGGAGCACTCAGTGACCCCCAAGCTAGAACAGTGGTTCCAGTAGATCACAGGATCAACATCCAAGATCTTTGTCCAAATGAGCGCAGTCGTTCTGCACAGAACCCTCAAGCTCCCAGGCCTCTGGTAGACTACCCAAGCTTGAAGGATAAAGACCACCCACAGGGGTTAGATGGGGACTTTTTATATATTATATAAAAAAATGTATAACCATATGTTGGCAAATCAAAGGTATCTAAAACAATTGTTTTATTCTCTGTTCATTAAAATACAGCTAGCATAAGGTGTTCTCTTTTAACCACCACTCAGTGTTCGCTATAATGAACCTGTGTAATATATGGTGGTGGTTTAAATGAGGCATTCAAAATGCAATTTTGTAAGACAGAGTGTGGAAAGTTATGCATGAACAAAGGCTAAACTAAGCCTTAAAAAAGAAAAAGAAAAGAAATGGGTAAATTGTCAACTTGCTAAACTTTCTGCCATTGCCTTCCCATTGTTTGGAAATGTCACAGAGTCATACTGTGAAGGTCAATAGTTTAGAGCATAGAGAAGCAGACAGATACTTCAATGTTGCTAATTATAGAGGTTTTCAAACCATAAAGTTCATCTATAAAGTTGCAAAATATTTTCAGGTACAGGGTCAAAGTAGATGCAGAGCAGAAATACTGCCTGAGAATAAAGTGGCCCATAGTAAGAGCACCTCTACTGATTGTGACACACAAGCCATGAGGACTTTTTATTGTCCAAAAGTTTGCATAAAGAGTCTGCAATCAAAAGCAATCATATATATAGAAATATAAATATATATATAGAAATATTAGAACTAAGTGCTAGAGGCTGGTTAACATACCAGAGTAAGAAAATTGAGATTTCAGCTTCTTTAAAAAAAGGACTTCGAAGTTGCTGAGTCTTACAAAATATAACTTTATAATATGAATAGCCAGTTGTTTGGACAGAAACAAGAGCCCAATGCAGCCCCATGGACAAGGATTGAGATTTTGAAAAACAAAGACAATGTGGCTGTGTTAAGAGCAGCCAGAGCTGGAAAAACAAATTCTCTGCAGGGGTCAACCAGCATATTTCTACCTCATCATGGTGGCAGGAGTGCACAAAAAGCACAAATCTCAGATGGAAGCTCAATGTCATGCAGCATTCTCATCCCTACTACACTACTAAAGACCCACAAAGACAGAGCACAGATTTTTGGTATACCAAAAGAAGCAAAAGCCTGCATTCATGAGACTGCTACCCTTTCACAAGGAAGCTAATAATGGATGAATACGGGGATCTGAAGACTGTGTCTTGAAACTTGTTTTAATATTAATTAAGTTGGTTTCCAATTGTCATAGTTTGTTACATCATAACGTTTACTCTAACTCAAGTTATTAATGATGAGTGACTACTAAACAGGAACTTAGATTTTTTTGACATAGGAGGAATAAATTCAATACATTTTCAGGGGTGCCTTTGGGAACTGGATTTCGTGGAGAGTTAACAAAGAAGAGGTATACAGTTCTAGAGTTATCAGGCTTATATGGTTGATTGCGAGTCAGCTAATGTAAAGTTTTCTGATATTTCCTATGCATTTATTACTGATTACTATTAAAATGTTGAAAGTTAAACGTGTATATACACTCAAAAATAAAATTTACAGTGTGCAACCTGGATATCATGTTAATGAGAAATGGAAGGACAACCTAATATATTTCCTCTATATACAGCTGTTGCTGGCTCAGAGGCATAAAAATATAGATATAAAATGGTTTCATATTGATGTATTTTAGCTTGCTAGCATTTGTAGAAAAAAGCAGAAAAAAGAAAACATTGGGGCTAATGGGAATGTCATTCAGACATCTGATGCCTGTATAAAATTTCAAGGCAATTCATCTGACAGCTGTTAAGATATTTCAGCATCAAGCATTAGCAATAACAAAACCATCAGCACTTTTCTTTCTATCATAACTGAAAAAGCCACAGCGAGACAGAGCTGGTACAAATATCTAAAAGATAAATTGATAACCTTTTAAAGCGGGATAAAAATATATATGTACTCTACTAATTTTTAAGTAAGTCTGAAACACATCCATTATTCCACAAACTCTGAACCGTCTTTTCTTTTCTTTTTTTTAAACTGTTGAGTCATCTTTTTATTACTCTTTAATCTCTTCAGTCTTTATCTACCAAAGGATCTCACCACCACCATCCTTGAAACAAACTACAGAAGGGACTTTGTTCAGTCCTTGGAGTGGGTACACAAACAAATCTGACATCTAACCAGGCTAAACTCTTCAGGGAAACTTGGTGGCAGCCGCTTGCCATTACTCTCATGATTGGATCAATATTAATACAGCGAGTGAGTCAGAGACCTTTTTTAAAGGTGTGGAGAATGGGAGAAATAGTAAAGCAAGTCCTTCCCATTATTAGTTGTTTTTAGTGATAATTAAATGTGTCACCTTAAGAGAGCATTTAGTAACTAAATCCTCCTCCTGAATAATTGACTACATCTCCAGATACAAAAGCAACAGCTCTCCACCCATAACAGACATTAAAGCTAAAAGCATTAGATGCCTCCAGAGAGCTACTCCCACTACCAGTGCAGGGAGAAACACACAGAGAACAAAGTGTTTCCAATGTCAAACACGAAACACTCATGTTCTGTGCTGTCAGCTGTGGCTGACTGATAATACACTGAGTGCTGCTGATTTCCATATATGCACGGATATTTCATATTTGTACATTTTAACTACGAAATCAGAGAATTAAAGAACAGCGCCTGGCAGATAGCTGATGTAAAGCACTTTTGTAGTTCTATAAAGAGTTTTCCCTAAATATTTCTATATTTTTTCTATAAAATATGGACAATGTCATACACTGGTTCCATTGTGGACATTTGTCAGTCGCAGTGTAATAACCCTCTAAACCATACACTGCTTTGTCTGTTTACTTGAAACTGGACCATAAATTATCATCATGCTATACTGATTAGGACCTGAATCTAGCAACTAAGACAACAAACATAAATCAAGTGATCACTATGGCCACTTTCTCAAATGTCTACACGTGTATTTATGTATCTGTTTTTGGCAATTTTAAGAGTTGCCCCCATTACCATATGGTTAGGGTGGAAGGTTTACAGCATTTCTAGAGCTTATATGAATCCTTCATATACAAGTATTTGGTCTTGTGCACTTCTTGTTGGTTATGCTCTGGGTTTCTGTGGGTAGGTTCATCTTCTGAATGCCTCCAGGATAAAATGAGGCAACTTTCTCCCTCTTCTACACAAGATGTTTGTTTCTGTGTTTCATGGTATTGCAAGCTGGATTTAAAATGTAAAAAACAGCTTGAAAACTTCACAGATGGCTTAAACTATAACTTGATGAACCTTATAATGTTGAATTTTATTCCAGCTTTAAAGATAGGGTGATGTCTTCTCCACTAACCTCAAAGTTTTAAATTAAAACCCCAGTTTCATTTTATTCATTCATTTTTCTTTTGCGTGTCTATAGGCACTCCAGTGTTTACACTGGACATTATTTACTCAATTTACTGCTGACTTGACTTGAATCCAGAAATCTGTATTTTGACTAGTGAATACATCGTAGCATGTTTAAATTCTACTTTTCATATCTTCTTTTCTAGCTGCTACGCTGTAAAGCACAACTCCATTTTTAACTGAAGGCATTTCTTTCCCATTGAAAAGCAGATTTAGCCAACACCCTCCTTGGTTTTTTGCCAAACTGGTGACAGGTTCTGTCTTGATTTAGGTATGTGAAAGACAATGGGAGATTAATAAAGATACAGTCAATGATCTCTAGGACAAATCACCCTCCCATGTCATCCTTGTTTCCTCAGCCTTGTCCTTGTGCCAAGGCCTCTTTATGATCTACCAGCTGACTGAGAGTAAGGAAAGTGCTGAGTATCCCACTAAAGCTCTCACACACCTTAAGCTGAATTAATCTTATGTTAACATTCAGCTGACGATCTGTCTGTTTGTGTGCATACAGTAAAACACTGTCACGCCAGACACAGCAACAACTTTTGCGTTATGACTACACTCATGCAGCATTGTGTGCATCTTCAGCTGTTTGTCAGTTTGAAGCCACATTAAAGCTTGCCAGTAGACACACCCACAACTTGTTCAGTGCGTCTGTGCCTTCTTTTATGCCTCTTGTATAACATTACAATCCCATAAAACTGACAACCACCACCACACTCAACGTGTTTCATTATGTGCCAGCAGGGCAATATACTGTACCGAAGGGAACTGTTGTTTTCCAGAAACAAAGACGTTAATGAGCTATAATGCACTTCATGTTCCTGAGGAATAGCAAAAAAAAAAAAAAAAAAAAAAACTGGCACAAGAAAGAACTTTAATATGGGACCCCAGTAACAGCACCTCTGCAGAGGTCAGTGCCTCACTCTGGTGTGTTGAGAAACAATAATGTACGAAGGCTTACCTTGTGTGACACGTGAGATCCCACGTGGAGAATTCATGGTCATCGAGGTTAGTGACTACCTTGGCTGCCCTTGGCCAGACGGCGTGACGTTTGATAGGAACCAGCTCTTGACCGATCTCCTGTGTGGGGTCACGACTGCAGCAGGCACCCATCCTTCGACAGCAAAACACTTCTTTGTTTAATGACTAGGTGGTTCAACTCTTACTGGTATCTCCTACGGGTTCCTGATTTGCTTCCCACCATGCCAGCTGTAAGCATCTTACTCCTATTGTCCTGTCCAGTGTCACCAGTCCTCTCTCTGTCCACTCCCCATTTCTGACCACCCTAGTACGCGTCAGATGATTTCTCTCTCCAGGCTACATTACAAATGTTTTGGTGGCCTGCCCCAGGCAACTTTGCCCTCCTCCTTATTCTGACAGAAGTGTTACTGTCTCCCACAGCTAGCCAGACTTTAAGGGCCACAACATTGTATCAAGCATCTTGTTGTTACTCTCTCTCACTGTTTCCATCTGAGGCCTTCAATCCCTCCTTTGTGTCTGTCCTCGTTTGCTCAGTGAGGAACACAGATGGGCGCCCCACACTTTCCAGTCCCGAGCTTTGCTTTTTCTTCATAGACAACAGTCATGTAGAAAAGAGTGAGACAAGTCAGTCCTACGCTGCAGCGATGTGTGGGCTTCTCATGCGGAGAAATTCAACAGTTGCAATAAGATTTGGCTCCATGTTTCCATTTGTAGGCTCTACATTTCATGCATTTTTTTCCCATGTCTGAAGTTTATTATAGCACAATCTTCTGTAGACCTTTAGAGAAAATAAAAACAGACTCTTTCTAGTCTGTGTTGAGTACAAGGTATTAGAATTCTGCCTTTTTTTTAAAAACAACAACACATCTTTCCTGTCCTTTATTGGCCACTTTCAGACTCTAAAAGCTGAGGATCTTTTGCAGTTTCTTTTTATGGACAATAGATCTGCTTTGCTATGCCATTGAGTGCCAAAATTTTAGCTCACAATGTATTTATATATATTGCTACATATTTGTAGCAATTCATCAAACAGCTGTTAAACAACCACAAAATACTCTTTGTGCAGTCAATTCCCCTCTCTTCCACAACTTCTTAAAATACATGTCTGTCCTTCAAACTCATCCTCCCTCCTACAAACACCCCAACAACATCCTTTTTAGTGTTGTAACAAAAAATACCTTTCCTAGTTAACTGGGTTTATTTACTCAAAGATAATGGACATTATTGTTTATTAAATTATGACAAAAAAATAAATAAAATATTTCTATCAAATACAGCAACAATGCCTTTTACTTGGATCACTGCCGTGCAAATCAATACACATGCGAGTAAATAAGGGAAGTTACTCGCATGTGTAAGAGAAGCAAATACAGTCAAGACATAAAAATTATTGTTGCTTTTTGGTTTCTTCACCTAGAATCACCTGCCTAAGAGAGATCATGTTGACTTGTTGTTCACTGCCATGACTGCGTTATCTATCGTTCGTCATAGTGTGGCTTGCTAGTGTTCCACACCTGCTATTTTCAGGAGCAGGCAAAACAGAAAAATTTAATGGGGGGGTAAAAAAAAAAATCAAAGGATGCAGAAAAAAATACAAGGGAAAAGAAGGGAAAAATCAATGTTACGCAAAGCCAAGGTGACTTCAATTTATGAAGATCCTGGGATTAGGAGAGGTTCCAACAATCATTCAAGGCCACAGGCCCAAGAACACTTCACTGATGTAAACAATAATTAGCACATCTTAAAATTCAGGTAGTGTAAAATCAAAGGATTTATTTCATGAAGTCTACTATTGGCAAAGCAGCTCTGTAACAGAAAAAGCCAAGGCTGATGTACTACACAGCCAAAGGAAAGTAACCAAATCAAAGACCCTGTCTTTTTAAGTTGCTTTTTAAAATAACGCAACCTGATACAAAGCAAACCATATACTTTGTATAGAAGATGGGTGTAGCCTCCAGACATGAAAAATTATGCCCTGATGCTGCATTCTTCTTAGAGTCTGCAAAGTATAACAGCAAAAAGATTGTGTATAGAAAATTATCAATACACAAACTAGCATATGACCTCAATTTATAGTTTTATACTGACTGCTAAAATACTGACTTTAGCATAACTTGTTGTTCATTCTATAAATTACAATCTCATTTAGACAAAGCATAGTATGTTTAAGGGTATTGGTATTGAATGGTTGATTTCATAGACTGAGCCACCCCTCGAACCAAGATCATGATGGCATGTTTGTTGTGGTATTTCCCCTCTTTGTTGTGATCACTGTTGGAGTTGTTACTTTAAAACATCATTATTACAGATATTACACAGAACACCTTTCTTAAAAGTAATGCAGTACATTACTTCATTACTCGAAATGAAGTAATGTAAAGGAAAAAGGGTTCTTGGCTAGCTTAGCGTTAGCATGCTGCCTGTACAGATGCTTGCAAAGAACCGAAGCTGTGTTACCAGAATAATGCAGTCGTTTGTTTTCTGGATGCAATTTGCACTTTACCATTTATCTCATCCTTTTATGCAATAAAAATAAACGTCCATATCCATGCCACAGACTCCGTCGCCATTTCCCTCCTCTGACACGTCAACTGAAATTAGCTGACTGCAGCGCAAACGCAAGAAGCTGGATCGATGCGCAGGCAGACTAACAATTCAAACAAACTAGACTACCAGACACCAGTTTTCTACAAGAACCGGTTCTGGAGTCCCATCCCTACTGTTAACAGTGTTAAAGTTTATTTTCCAAGCTCAAATAAAAATTTAGATTGACTGTGCAAAAGGGGAAGCAGCAAGAGGTTAATGTTCTCTGATATGAAAAATAGCTGTTGAGTACAGTGGCGGGACATGACAGACATAACTGCACTCTCATCTTTCAACATGCAGGAAATCAGATGTGGCTGACATTTCAATAGATGGTATGTGAGTTTATGAATGTTTAAATGGTTCTTTTTTTGTATTTCCTTTTCATAATAGAAAAAAAAACAAACTCATTTTGAACTTTGTACCCCTACACACTGATTAAGACAAATGAAAAAGGCACCAGTCAAAAGTCAAGTGTGTTCAGAACATTCTGGACTTTGTAAATGATCACAACAGGACACTTTGTCATTAAGAGTTCAGAAAAGATCTGCAATTACCAAAAGTATTATAATGTGTAGTCATGTTTTGGATCGCAATCCCTTTTAAAATGGAGGACCATTTGGAGCAGTCATTTTAAAATTGTTCACATGCACATAATCATTTTACGGCTGTAAGCCTCTTAATCATTTTAATAACTTTTTTGGGTGCCTGTGGCTATTTATCCAATACCAGACCCCTTTCTCTGTTTGTCAGCATATGTATGAATTGAAAAGCACACAAAAAGCTGCACAGAAATTTTATGTGCAAATTGTCATCCTGCTTTGTTTTTACATCTTATCCATCATATTCCCATTAAATGTCACAATAAAGCACATATCAGCCTGCCAGATCAGTGCTGTACTCAGATTCTCTGTAAGAGTCTGTGGATTAATACCACAGCCTCAGGGCAAGGTTAAATATTCAAGAGATCCATTTTCAGACCAACTCCAAAGATGGTGTTAAACACACACACACACACACACACACACACACACACACACACACACACACACACACACACACACACACACACACACACACACACACACACACACACACACACACACACACACACACACACGACCCTAAAGACTAAGGTCTTTCCCAAAGAGAAAGACAAAAGAAGAGGAAAAGAAGAGAAGAGTCCCTTAAGAATACTGAAGGTGCACTGTCAGGAAAACTACTCCTTGAAGAAAGTGCCAGTATGTGGATTGTGGAGTCTGTTTGACACAACAATGAGTTGAGGAAACGCATAAATTATAGTTAAGAGCAAAAACCTGAAATGCTGTGAGTTTGATGAGGGCCTATCACTGCCACATTTAAAGCCCAGTAATTTACATATTGGGTTTCACTTGTTTAATCCACACTAAAAACCAGTGGGTAAAAAACAGTGAGCTGGGCAGTTATCCCTCTAATCTCTATAATCTATATAAAGCAGCACATACATGTCTCTTTTCTGTAGATGCTGTACTATTCTCATGATTTAAAGCTCATTAGATACAAAGGAAATAAATCAGTTTTCATATATGTTCATCCATACACATAAGATAACAACCTTTTACAAAGGTATTTAAAATAAGTTTTAGGTATGGTTTGATACAAAGGAATTTATTCATAATGTGAAAATGTAATTCCAGAAGAAACTGCAGAGAAACAAGTGTACCATGCAAATTAAAGGTCACAAATATCTGTTAAATTTTGATGTGCTATTGTCTTTATTCAGTGTTGCACAAAGTAATATGTCAATCTCATCTTTGCAGGTCATGTACACTTAACATCCTGTAACACCGACATTTGAAAACAGTGCTTTGTGAGTGCAAAGACATAAACACTTTTATCAAAGTGCAGGTTGCAATAAGTATAAAATGAGTCTAAAAGGATCAAAGAAGTCTTTCAAGTTGGTCAGAGTTAAGAGTTTCTCCAGTATTACGAACCAGTGAAAGAATGTGATTAAGCACACAAACACACAGAGAGCTTTTTTTCAAATCATTAGCCAGTGGAGATGCTGTCTGAATCTCTGTGGGTTTTCAGGATGAATAAAGTGAGTCAGATATAAACACTGACTCATCTTGTGTCTTTTCATTGATACCTCCATCTGCAGTTCAAAGTTTTAAATCTCATTTTTTGATCTTACTTTTTTTGATCAGAAACGTCTTTATTTTAACTTAGGCTTTCGTTACCAAATTACTTCAAATAACTAAATTGGAATCATTTGAGAAACATTATTTAGACGGGTGCATTTTTCCACCCACAGTCCCTAAAACCTTGGTTGAAGGAAGAATTTAAGGGAATGGCTCATCGTTTTTTTTGGGCGCATTAGCTAAAAATGTCCAAAATGAAATGAGGCGTAATTGTCAAAACCTGGTGCAATATTAGCAATACTGAATAAGTGATGACTGGATGCTTGACTCATCCAATTTATATAGAATTCGTACAACAATACCAGAAAAGTATTTTCATTAGGTGGACTTCTGTGAAGACTTGCTTATCAGAACATTTACTTTTTTATACTATAGTCATGACAAAAAGCAGTGTATTAGATCCCTTGGCAAGGCTTTCAGGACTGAAATAACTCTTCACAATTCTCACATTGATAACAAAGAGTGGTGAGCAACTGAAGGTAAGAGAAACAGAGAATAGGTAAGACACTGACCAAAATCAGCTACTGAAACATCTACTAAGCTACTGCTTTTCACATACCGTGTATGTGAAAAGCAGAGCCTGGGGGAAACCGTGAAAGAAAAGGAAAAGGTAATAGGAGCAGCCTGAGCAGATGCCATCTCATGGGAAGGCTTCTAAATTCTGATGAAAATGCACTCATCTTGTTTCCAAAGTCATTCACTACAAACATCCTCATCCTATAAAAATCTCTCTCACCTTATGAGGCGAGCAAACATCAAATATTTGCTCCACTCCAGAGCCAACATTCTTGCACAGGGAGATTTGGGATTTTTTAATGCTTAAAAAAAGAGCATGGTCAAAATGAACTAAGTGCTGCTTAAAACTGTCATATACATAAAACTGGCATTGTTCTAGTCAAATACCAAAGAAAAAACACTGTGACCTCTACAGCTTTTAGCTATTTAGAAGCAAATAAGTTAAAGCCCAGAGCAGGTGAGAGAATTATTTACCTTTCGACACCTTGGGAAGTTACTAATTTACATTAAGTCTATATTAGGTGTGTTAGATGACAGTCTGAGAGGCAAAAGCATGTCAGAAAACCAATATAATCCTGGCACATGTTAAGAAATAGTCCTTTGTAGAGAAGCAGGTGTTAGAAGTAAATATCTATAGGGAATGCTATTAAGAACAGAAAAAAAAGCCAGTGAAGACCACATTAGATATAAATGTTGTCCTTGGGCTGACATTTGCATGAAATAATCTTTAACTTTCCTGCTGTTCTAGGAAGAAAAGCAGAAATCGCTCAGCACTCTCAACCAATGATAACAATAAAATTAAAAACAAAATCTGCTGTTGTCAAAGCTTTCTCTTCCAGGCTTTATTTGTCTGCCAGAGAACTGTTGATTCTTTGGTTTAGCCAGGGCTCCACAGGAAAACAAAGCCTCTTTTTCACTTAAGAACAAAGGGCTCTAGATGGCGAGCACAAACCAGCCCTATGTTCTTCAGTTTTATTAAAAACTCGAAAAAGATTTTCCATCAAAATGAGGAAAAACATGCTTTTCCTGTGTATTACTACCCGTTTCAAGTCACATCAAAACGGTCTTTCATGCGGATTCAGATTTAATACAGCAAAGCCTTCTCTGTACATAACACCTATATTTAGGTCCATTCAGCTTCGTGTTCACCTAGGGTGCAAGCACTCATCAGAAACCCAGGGTCTGAGAAATGAAAAACACTTGTTAATACATCACCCAGCTTACATCCATAATACACCATCTTTCCAGGCAAAAATACCTTTTTTGCTGTGACTCATTACTAATCTTGTCATTGCGTCCTGTTCATTGTTTGCTTGATAATAATTCAAGGCTATTTTACAATGCAGAGAGAGAGTAGGAGCACTGTATTCTCTTAATGGAAATGCTCTTTTTCCCTTTTTCCATCAAGACTACAGTCATGCTGGGTGGGTTGAAGGTCTGAATGTGTGACACTGATAAAAACTGGAACCCACACACTGCTGACAAAAAAAAAAAAAGCATACCTGTTCAGCAAACCGTTTGAAGGTTTAACAAAGTCAACATTACAGGACAAAAACTACTCAGCAGCAGTGCCGATGCTATCTACAGCCAATGTAACTCGGAGCCTTAAAGTGTTTAAGTCTTGCAAGGCCATCCATACTCCCGACATTATTGTAAGCTGCTTTGAGAGAAGCCTCTTTGTCACGGCTTCGTGATACTATCATTGTGCTTACCCCGCCAATCACGCCGAATTCAAATGACAGAGGAACCAAACTAGGGCTGCCACAAACGATTATTTTGATAGTCGATTAGTCACCGATTATTTATGCGATTAGTCGACTAATCAGATCATCATCATCCACTGGACGTAAAACTAGCTTATTGCACCAGCAGCATCTGCTCTTATATAACTATCATTAGCTTACAGCTTTAAGCTTTTAAGGTGCTAACTAAAAATAAAGACAAGATGATAGTTTATTCAATTTTAATGAAATTTGCAGATTGTTTCGGTGAAGTTTAATAAACTCCTTGCTATCTAAAATATAACAGGACACTGGAGTATATTCTCCAGCATCTCACACTTCTGATAATCAGCTGTCTGCTTGACGTTTATTCAGCTGTGTAAAAACTATAACTTTAATCTCAGACAAACCGATTTACTCAGGAACAAATAAAATACTAAAAAAAAAAATAAAAAAAAAAGCCAAACAACAACATTTTTAATTTATCTAAGTGACTCATATATATTTAACCTGAGTAGCGAAAGACGGCGGTGGGTTTGAAAACGATTTGCGGGGAGTCCGGTGTTCTCACGGCGCTAGTGACCTAGCCCCCAGCTAGCTATCGAGCTAGTGGGTAACAGACGTCTCCGAAAACGTCGGAGCGCTTTTGAAAATATGTGGTGTCCTGATAAACTGAGCTGATATTTGAAGTTTACACAGCTACATTCTCGGCTGAAAATATGTTAAACGTTTATTTTGTGACCCAGAAAGAATAATAAGAGTAACATTAAAACTAACTAGCTGCCGCCATTGTTGGAAACTGCGCTGGGCCGCGCTATGAATTCTGGGACACAGCTTCTTCTTCTTCTTCTTCTTCTTCGGGGTTTAACGGCAGCTGGAATCCTTGTATATGCAATGCTGCCATCTTCTGTTTCAGTCCGTTATTACACTCTTAAATCCTGCTACTTATTCCTGCGTCTTTTGGGATCTTACAAAGCTTCAAACGACGCGTCGACTATTAAATCAGTCGTCGACGATTTTGATAGTCGACGTAATCGTGACTAGTCGACAAATCGTGGCAGCCCTAAACCAAACACAATTTTGAAGATCATCATCTCATCACAACCTGCATCCTTAGTTTTTCAGTGTCAGTGTCACGGTCGTTCAGGCAAAGCTCGAGTGTTTATATTTGTAGCAGATTTTACAGATTTTACATATCAAAATATCGTTATATCTAAATAACGATAATAAATCGTCTGGTCCTTAGCAGGTCTAGAAATTAAGTAAATACAATCTCAGATGAACAACAACAAGATGACATATTATACCAGGTCATCATTTCGAAACTGAGCAAAGATGCAGAAGCAGTATGTGAAAAACTAAGTCCACATTTACTGCTTCCATGAGAATTAAGAGAGAAAGTGGGAGCCAGGTGCTGCTAATACAAATGTACTCGATAACTGACAAAGTGTACCTACCCCTATAAAAGCAGAGGTGTTGGCAGCAATCAGGAAACAATCAGGTATCCAGGAGGTAATCAATGATCTTAGAGAAGGAATTGTTGGTTCCTATCAATGTAAGAAGTGTTATAAGCCCACTTCCAAACAATATCAATCTATGGTCAGATTATTCACAAACAAGGAAACATTTAACACAGCTGCCAGTCTTCCCAAGGTGGATTTCCAAGAAAATTTACCCCAGAATCTGATTTTGCAAACCTGAATGAACTGAAGCAACTCTGTAGAGTGGGCCACAGTTCCTCCAAAATGATGTGCGAGACTAAAAGTTATACAGAATCATTCAAATTATTGCTTCTGAAGATGGGTCTACAAGCTACGGTATCATGGGGTATACTTAGTTTCTTCGCATACTGTTTCAGCATTTTAGCTTTGTACTTCCTAGATAAATAAAGAAATGGTAAAACCTGTTGTGTTTTGTTCTGTCTGAAGTTATATTCAAGTCATTTAAGGAGCTCCTAAGGACCACATGATTTATTATGAAGCACTGATGGGTAAAACTTTTTTTTTCAAAACCATGACTGCAAACTTTACATCTAAGAATCCTAAAACATTTGGTATTTTTGTTTGATAGAGAAAAAAAAAACACATAAAACATTAACAAGTTGGAAAAAAGCTACTTCCAGATAAAGTAATATCCAGGATAATGGCAAAAGACAAGACTGAAGCCTGCAGGACTGGGCTAGCTGATCTACCCAACAGGAATCTGACATCTCTCAGATCTGCTCACTTACTTCTTTGTTTCACTGTGTGTGTATGGCATTGGTTTCAGTTTTCCTCACTGCCCCCTGCCTTCTTTCAATCCCCTCCAGTGAAGCTATAGTCATGCAGCCTTTCCTGCAAGAATTTTATCCCTTCTTGGGCCAGACTGGCAATGCTCCCCACCTCCCTGTACCAGGAGCCCCCTGCTGGGTGTAGCTGCAGAATAAGGGGGAAGAAAATCTGTTTGTAGGCCCTTCGGGGGAAGACAGAATCAGACATCATGTCTGTGTGCATGCACATAGCTACGAGGGCGAAAAAAAAAAAAAATCACAAAACGGGTACAACCAGGGAACTATTTCAAACATGCTTAAACAAACAGCCTCGGGACAACTTCTGAAGAGAGGTTACGTGAGAGGGTCTTGTCTGCAGCAGAGGAACTCGTCAAACAAACCCAAGTCATACTTACATCCCCCTTGTCCAGGGGAGAGTATAAGAGAGGATTATTAAAGCAAGTCCAGGCAAAGAACAACTGTATCCGAGTTTGGGGACAGACGGAAATGAAGTAACCAAGCAAACAGCCAGGGGCAGACAAACGATCTGGCTCTTGATTGTTGTCTACAGTGAGCTCATCAACAGTTCTGGGAGCCGCACAGATATGTTGAAGACAATCACGTTCTTGTGTCGCTGTGACAAAAAAATTAAACATTTTCACCTGTGACTATGCTCACACTGTGACTCCAGTCACCAAGCTAGACACAGGTTATGCACATAGACAACAATGAATGAAAAAGAACTGGTTTATAAGAGGTTACAGAGTACACTTTCACGCAGTCTCTCCAAAGAGAGAATTCATAGCACTGCATTTGGTTAAAACTGTCAGAAATATCTAAATAATGCAGGAACAGAGCTGGAAAAAGATGTTCAAACCCTGCCCGTTTCCTCACCTCCACAAATCTGCAAGCAGACTTGAGATTACATGTGATACAATCAACTGGTCGGTACATCCAGTCCACCTTAAAACAGGACATCAATAATAGGTGCTGTAATGGGGAAAGGAATAAAATTGAGCTGTTTTTCTAAAAAACACGCTGTTAGCAGTGTCACGGAGTGGCCAAACAAAATCCGCACAGATACACAGAGGGAGCTGCATCGTCCTTTTTGCGAGTAATAAAAACATGAAAAGCATTTTTCCAGATAGATGAGGCTCCAACAATGGAGTCCTGGGGGGCTGTTACATAAATTCGGCCTCTAGATAAATAGTATGGCTTTGACGTGGAAAGGATATTAGATGTCAAGAGTGTTATTAATTCACCATGGGTTTTTTTCTGTTCAAAAAAATATCAGCCATAAGCCAATTAAAACAAGGACAAACTAAAATGTTTGTTCCTGTTCCAGACGTATCTCTATCATCTTAAGAATACCTGAAATACCTGAAGCTTGACCCCCCCAAAGACTCAGGAATGTGCTTATTGTTATTTCACTTGAATGCTTGAGCGTCACTGAAGAATGATGTGCATGTAATGCTATAAATTACTATTTCTACTGCGGTTAACCTAAAGAGCTGAAAGCATCGTATCTACTTTGAATCCCAATCGAGGTATAATGAGTTTAAAAAAATACATTACAGATACATGTTCACATAGTTTTCAGCAAAGCAGGAGGCTTCTTGTTTTCAAGAGTTAAAATCTGGTTGTTGTTTTTTTAATCCACATTTGTATTTGCATATTTTTCCAGGTATGTTTAAAATTGTATTTTCTTTCATTTTTATGAGTTATCTTTATCTAAAGAAAATTTGTTTTAACTGAAACAATGTAACAAATACTTTTTCATAGGACTGTATGTACTACAATTTATATATTTATATCCAATTCCAAGCTGGACTGGAGAACGTTCTGGAACCTGTCCAGAAACTAAATAGCTGGAGTTCGACTTGTCAAAGGTTTGCAAATAATTGCTGTTTAATAGATAAATACAGATAGACTGCCAACAGGTTGCCATCAGTCTGAATGAATCAAACGTCAGAGGGATGTGTACTCCTTAAGATATTGCAAGCTTTGACACTTTACACTGGCTAAGTCTATTTTTGTCTTTTAGGTTGCTGTTTAGTTTGGGGATTGTTTTTTTTTATTTTTTTTTATCATCTCTGATCCAAGCCCAATTGCATTGTGCTCTGTATAATGACACTAAAGATCATGCACTCTTTAACCATCAAACAGGTCAAATCCCCACTACAACAGAAAAATGAACTAGCATTTCTACAAACGCACAGTCGCACTAAGCCCAGAGACACCCTCCTATTTTTTGTGTTTTGTTTTGTGATGACGGACCAGTGAAGCCACTCCCCACATTCATTTCAGAGAGTTCAGAGATGCGAGTGTGAACATGTATATGTGCACAGGAGAGCATGCGACCACATGAGTCCCACGTCCCAAGTGTGAGTTATACGTGGCATCTTCATCAGGCTCGCAGAGAGCTTTGCTACAAGGACGTCTAGTATGAAACGAACTGTTGAGACAGAAATGGCTCCTCAAGAATATGTGGCGCAATGCGAGGGTGCATCACAATCAAGACGACGCAAAGCATCAAGGCTGTGGTGGTGGTGGTGGTTGCACCACATACTTTGAAGCCATATGCATCTCAAACAAAGAAACTGCCTGCCAACAGCTTGATGGCCAATTACATCACAGATTGAGCGCTATGCCAAGCTAAATCAAAGTGTTGCAAAAATAAAAGGTTTTATTTAAAAAAAAAAAAAAAACATACACTAGACTAGATATTTTTAAAAAGACAGTAACTGCAGATTTTATGTATTTTCAATATCCCCATTCAGGATTATTTTTAGACAATCCCAACCAAAATGTATATCCCCGGTCACGGCTTACAAGATTTTTAATTACCCCACAAATAGTGATCTGCAATGAAGCAGACAGTATTTAAACATAAGCCAAAAAAAAAAAGAAAAAAAGAAAAGAGCTTCCACACAAAGAAAACCATAAAGTGCAACATAACCAATCGTTTCTCTCCGTTATCTGCAATGCCACTTAATTCTCTCAGCACAGAGAAAATGTAAAGCACTAAATCTGCCTGAGGGCGTTTTAAGGACATTTCAGGACCTTAAAAACACTGATTACTGAACAACTGAGTGGCCCATGAGCGCTCTAACAGGTGTTAACCTTCCTTCCTACAGAAGCTTATGTAAATACCTACACAGAGGAAAAAAACATGAATGCTAAACTAGGTTTCCAAAGATATAAACAATCAGTAATAAATGGTGGTTAGCCATTCAACAGACTGGAGACCTCTTTAGGGTTACCCCTGCTCTCTTTATGGCAGCTGGGATAGGCTCCCACCCCGCATGACCCTGAATTGAATAAGTGAAGGAAAAGGGATGGCTGGATGGATAAATAAAACATTTTTATTGTTTTGCTTTTGCACCAACCCTCTACATGTCCTCCTTTGCTCCATCCATGAATCTTCTCTGTGGTCTTCCTCTTTTCCTCCTGCATGACAGCTCCATATTTCACATCATATATCCAATATTTGCACTCTCTCCTCTGCACATGTCCAAACCATCTTTGTCTTGCCTCTCTAACTATCTTCAAATAACGCAATCTCAAACTCAGTGCATACAATAACTCTGTCTACTGCTAAAATTCCAGCTAGTTCCAGCTGTTTATTGAATTCCCTCCTGACTTTCAATCCTCTCAAAGTTGGTAGGAAAAAAAAAGCCTTTACATGACGATTTGTCCAGTCCTTGTAGGTCTCAGCGTGTCTTCACATTTGCAATCTGAAGTCTCATGTTTTGAATGAAACCCAGAGTGAAATTCCGAGTCAATACCACCAAAGTCCCAAACTTTTCTGTTCAGGCACTAAACAAGTGTTTTTCCTTCTCTGTCTGCTGGATTACACTGCCAAACACACAAAACTATTCTGCTCAACCGATCTGGACTCTTTACAACAAAGATATGGTCTGAATTTCCAAACTCTTTTTATGACTCTTTTTTCATAAAAAGATCTTTTTAAAGTTTAAAGTCGCCAAATAACTGCATCTTAAAGTTTTACCTCACTGAGAGGACAAAGGAGGGTCAAAGAGCTTTTTTTTTTCTAGTGAGAATTTTGCTTTCATTTCATACATCACTGAAGATGCAGAGATAAGCTCCTGCATCAGGGATAACGAGGCAGAACACAACACAGCCCCAAGACATTCATCTTTTTCACTTATCAGATATCAACTAAAAAAACAAAACAAAAAACCAGTGAGCATCTTTTGTGAGGTTTTGTAAAACAGTTTCATTGTTGTTTTCACTGCAGTCAATTTTTGGCACTTTTCTATAAGGATACAATTACGCAGGACAGTAAAGAAATAATGTTTAGCAGCTAATGCACTGAGTTTATATCCACACTCCCACCATAATTCACACATTTATTGATTAAGATCATGCTGATATTTACGGTGTTTATCAATTTAGAAACACCTTTCAGTATTACTGTGCATTTTATCAGCATATGACAATAAACTTTAATCTCATTCAAGCAGTTTCAGCAAAAACTCAAAAGTGTAACCAAGTAGATCAGTATTCCTGGGAATTTTGAATATATATATATATATATATATATATATATATATATATATATATATATATATATATATATATATATATATATATATATATAGAATAATCCATCTGAGACACTAAAGACAAAAACAAAAAGGTTTGTCATTACTCCTAATCTTATAAGTCCGTCACTGACGCCCAAAAAACCCCATGCACTGTTATCCCCCCCCCCAAAAAAAAGAAAAGAAACCATACCTCACACTGCAGTGAACAGCTGATACCGAGAGAAGACTACAGACTGTGTCTCAGCAGGGGGCCTGACTCTCACATAATCTGAGTTTTAATAAGCTTTTCCGACCCTACAATTAATTTGTAGGGTCGGAAAAGCTTATTAAAAGACCGCTGATTAAGGATCAAATGTCAGTAATCAGGTTACTAAGATTACCTGCAAACCATAATATAATATTTACACTGTAAAATTCTTGATAATACAGATTATGTCATGGGTGTAGGTATGCATGTGTGTCTTCAGCTTGTGTTACATAAGAGTCAGTCTGCCAGAAGGGTTTAATTGTTATGTACGCAATGAGAGTTGTGTTTCTTTCCTACAGCTGTTTGTAGGAGTCTTTTTATTTGACTATGTTAAACTTATAATACAACTTTAATATGATATGAATGCATTTACAAAACAATGCATTCAAACAACAACAGTAATTATCTTTGGCAGAGCCCATCACTGGCCCATAGCTTTAACAAGTCAATTAAACACTGACCTAATTACCAGAGTCATTAACCTGCCAATTTTAAATGCCTTTACATTTAAATCTCAAGTTAAAGATATATGGTGGAAAACCTATAACACATCTATAGTATATTGTGAGCCCAACAACCAAACCATACAGTTCTATACAATGGTTAGTAGAACCTGATCATAGAGGGTTAGTATTAAGAAGCTGCAAGTCTGCTTACTGGTAATCTTGAAAGAGGTCACATGTCCATCAGGATTTCTTTATTACATGGTTATCAGCCTAAACAACTATCTGCTGCCCTGTAGTACACAATAAACTCTGTAGGTTATCCAGGAGCTAAAATATGCAAAAAAAAAAAATTCAAACTACTTCTGGGATATGAGGAAGTTAACCAGAGATCATCTCTTATCACTGTATAACAAATTAACTCTCGTAAAAGCTCGCAAACACACGTGAGTGTGGGTCTGTACCAAAAGGCAGAACGCGAGAACATGACAAACACCTGATAGCCGCTTCTCACGCACAGCACAAATGAAAGCAGTGAGGTCATTAGAGGTTCAGCAGGTTAGCCCCAGGCACACCCCATTTAAATCCGCACTGTCCCAGCGGTCATTATTCCTGCTAGTAGCAGGGAGTTCGAGCCAGGAGCCATATTAAGCTGCACGGCAACTTCAAGTAACGCACAGGTAGCAGTAACGGAGACGGCAGCAGTATATGTCTGTAAGGAACTTACTTTATGAAGTAACTGGCCCCTTCGTCCGTAAAACCTTCCTCCCATCCGCAAGGCAGGTCTAAAATAAAACCAGACAACAGACTTGTTCGTAACACTTGAAACTTTGTCGGGCCCGGACCGTATAGTGAAGTTAGCAGCGACAAACACCGTTAAATAAGCAAATATGCGAAATAAGCACAGGTGAAACTGCCCTGGAGACCTAGCTTAGCTAGCTACCTGAGCGTATCATGTGTCCAGAGTTTACAGGTTGACCGGAGCGGGGATGGAGCCAGGTAGTGGTCCGTGTCTCATCGCTGCAGCACAGACAGAGAGAGGAGGGAAAAACACCTGTTACACCGCCGGGAAGAAAACACCGGGCAGACCCCGCCAACTCCCGTTAAACCGGGAGAGACGGCGCGATAAAGCGTTTGTTATCCCACTCACTTGATGAAGAAGACCCTGCCGTCCCCGCAGACACCGTAAGACCAGTGTTCAGGTAAGGTGTCCCGCCCGAGAGGCGCCGCCATGATCCGGCTTCAAGTCCTATTTCATCTCATTCCCTCTCCATGAAGTCTCCCGGGAGCTCAATAATCACTGCTAGGGCCAGCGCTGCCTTCAGGGACTCATCGGAAGCCCGTACATCCGAGCATCAACATGATCAGGCAGTTACAGAACAGGGCTTTAAACAGATGAAGATTAACTCCAAAATTTCTGGAAAGCAGGTTTAACGATTTTTTTTATGCATTGGTGTTTTGAACATTACCAATATAGGCAATATAACTGAATATAAAACGGACAGAAGCTGAAGTATTATATAGCATCCAGGCTTATATGTATATGTATTGAGTTTGTGTATATATAGTGAAGATTGCAGGGTTGTTGTTTTTTTGTTTTTCTGTTTCCCCGCCTCGCTTCTTGCCTTCTTTTTTCTTATAACTAATTTGCCCTTGTACTCTTTTGTCACCTCAGTAAAGACTCCTCTAACACATTTTTTAAGTCTTACTCCCTGTTAATCTTTCTCACCTTCACATTATGCTGACACAAGTTATTTCTCGTTATCTCTTATCTCATGGTTGTTACTTTCTAACCAATTACTTTATTCCCTATTATACAAATTTAAATTTAAATGGCAGCTCAAAGCTTAATCATATCTTTGCTTGCTTTCCAGACTCAGCAGTCCGTCTTGCCTCCTTTTACACTCATAGCTCCAATTAATTCAGAGATAGAAAAGCTTTAAACCCTGAACTGTCATTTGATAGCTTATTCCTTTCATTTATTATGACCAGAGGCTCAAACATTACCTCTAAACCTGTTAACTTCAGTCTGTGTATTCACATAGACACACATTTAGATTTACAGTCACAAAACATATCACCCAGTGTTTAAACAGATTTTAGGCTAAATTTAATTGAAAAAAAAAAAAAAAGCATTACAGTGAAAGGAATTTTCCAGTTTATTCTTGTCCATTTCTTTGAGTGTTGAGACTCTGCCAAAGCAATCTGGACTTAATGTCTATAGTCCTGGCTGTGGCTCTGTTTATGTGCTGCAAGCTTGTATGAGAAGCAATCAGCCTGAGCTCAAAATTGTGACTTTTAAGCGATTATTATTTTCACAGTTTCACCAGTTCTAGTCCAGTCAGAAACCATCAGTCATCTTTGCAATGACATCTTTGTGTCTTTTACTAAATGGTCCCATAAATCTGTATAAAATATACAGTTTCCACAGGAAACATTTATAAAGAAAAAAAGCCTGATTTGTTGCCCTTCTACAGCCATATATTCAAGTGCTGTGCTTTAAGTAGAATGTTCAGGTCTCTGTACTTTACTTCAGTAGTACTTGAGACAACTGTGTACTTTTACTCCTTACATTTTGAAAATGGACTTGTTACTGTGGAGCAGGGAAATTATTTTACTGCTATTGTTAAATAATCATCATCATTACCATTGCATTAATAATATAATCTGCAGCATTGATATTGCATTCAGAGGTTTAAACAGTGTGTGTCTTTCAGAAAGACTAAGTTGCAGGAGTTGACGGGAAGTTGCAGAGAGTTTGCAGAAGTGAAAGCAGAGTCTAAGTTATTCTGAGGAGCAGGCTAGACGAGGCTATTTGAATTACTAGGTTATTCAAATTGTCTGTTATACTTTTATATTCTTTTATTAAGCTTTTAGTAGAGGTTCTTGATTAAAACATTTATTCAACATAGTACATATAGTTTGAGTTAGGTTATTACACATAAGGATGAGCCTCTGGTCTGGTAAAAGGTCAGAAGTGCAACGGGTGAGATGAGAGAGCATGTAAGGTCAACACATACACACACATACATTAGTTAGACTCATTTATAGGTGAGAAGTTGGTCATGTTTGTCTCTGGAAAGAGGAACAGTGTCTGGCAGGATGTGGGGCTCGTGTTCCAGACGAGATAGAAGACAACGTTCTTTTAAACCGTGTTAAAAGTCATTGTGGTTTTGATTTGACGTATGTATATATTCTGTCTGTGACGTATGAAGGGGCGTCATTAATTCAAACCCTGATGCTATAAAAATCTGTGTATGCTTTGATTAAGTCGAAGATCAATTGCTGTCTGTGGTGATCTTCCCACGCGTGTAATCATTAAAATCAATTGTTTGACCAAGATCTTCTGGACCTGGTTGTTTGTACTCTCCTTCCTCAATCTTTGAACCTTAACATTACTTTTGCTTTAAGTCATTTGAGGGAAGTTATTATTTCGTCAATGCAGGCCATTAAACATCAAACTGATCTGAGTCTGAACAGCAACACAGGAAAGGAAGTCCTGTTCACCTATTAGTCACCAGGGAATGTCACATAAAAATAGATAAAAGAGCCAAAATGGTGTGGAATAGTCAGGGGTTAAAGTGGGCCGGTGTTTTTATTTATTTATTTATTATGCACAACATCGGAACGACTGCAGGTCGTGGTAGCAGTACTTCAGCATATAGCTAGCCCAACACAATATGAGCACAATATGTTTGAAGTCTTCTAGTTTTCTCATAGTGGTTTTGAGTGTTTGTTTTCTTTGTATTCTTTGTCTGTTTCCCCAGTCATGTCTCTGTTTATTGTCTCCCTTTGTGTTTGTTATGTCTGTATGTCGCACTCTCAGTGGTAGTTTCCTGTTTTATTTTGATAGTCTCTTGTCCTGCTTGTGTTATGTTCAGCTTTGTCTGACTTAGTTCACCTGTGTCTTGTTTTGCCCAGCCGTGTTGCATCTTCCTAATTACCTCATGTGTGCATTAAAGTCCTCAGTTTCCCTGTTGTCTTCATCATGTCATTGCCGTACTCCTCCATGTTGTGTGCTCAGCTAATGTTTTTGTTAGCCTTGCTGTTTCTACCTAATAAAGCTGCACTTTGAGTTTACTTTTGTCTGAGGGTTCCTGCATTTTGGGTCTGCTCTCCACCGGATGATCTGATATCCTCGTGTTGGTGTTGTTCCCAGACCATCATGAAAATGTTGTTCCAGGTTCAACATTGCAAGTGACCAATCACATTGTTGTGACGTTATTCTTTTGCGCGCCAAGCCATTCGTGCATTTATGAAATTCCAATGTTGCAAGGACGATATCAATTCTGCTTACTGTTTATTAAAGGGTTACGGTTAGGGTTAGGGTCAGGGTCCGTTGATCGGCGGACAGAGGCGGTTTCACGCAGCTTTAGTACAGTTTTTTGTTTTACGCCGGTTTTTCCCGAAGTCGCAAAAGTTTGACATCACAACATTCTGATTGGTCACTTGCAATGTTGATCCTGGAACAACATTTAGTATGATGATCTGGGAACAACACCAACACGAGGATATCAGATCAACCGCTCTCCACCTACCACCCAGCATGCCTATGCAATTCTGACTTTTTCATCAAAATTTCTTTTTTTTCAGAATTCTGAGAAAAAAGTCAGAATTAATAATAATGGATTGGATTTATATAGCGCTTTTCAAGGCACCCAAAGCGCTTTACAATGCCACTATTCATTCATTCGCGCATTCACACACTGGTGGAGGCAGCTACGGTTGTACCCACAGCTGCCCTGGGGCAGACTGACAGAAGCGAGGCTGCCATATCGCGCCATCGGCCCCTCCAACACCAGTAGGCGGTAGGGTAAAGTGTCTTGCCCAAGGACACAACGACCAGGACAGAGAGCCCAGGGATCGAACCGGCAACCTTCCGGTTACAGATACGCTTCCCAAACTCCTGAGCCACGGTCGCACCCCGAATTCTGACTTTAATCTCAGAATTCTGAAAAAAAAAAATTTTGATGAAAAAGTCAGAATTCTGACTTTTTTCTCAGAATTCAAGAAAAGAAGAAAAAAAAAGACGTGCCCACTTTTTTTTTTTTTCCAGTGGCCCTAATCCTCTTCCGTAGACACAAGTAAAATGTAGCCAATTGTGTTTATTGTCCCCCCCATCCCCCTACCCTGTGGTAGGGAGATGGCAGAGAAAATGGAGGGGGGATGGGGGTGGGCTTGTGAAGAAGAGAGTAAAGGAAAGATAGAAGAGGAAAAAGCACTAGGCGACAGTGGGGAGGAAAAACTGCCTTTCAACAGGGAGAAACATGAGGGTGAGGGTGAAAAAGAAAAAGAATGAAAAGGTGAGGGGAGAGGTTTTAGGAGAAAAAGGGAAAGAGGGAAGCAAGGGGGGGGGGGAGAAGGGGTGAAAATTAAGATGGAACAGAGGTGGAGAAAAAGGAGGCTATATCAGGTGAGGAGCAGCAGTCTCCCTCTTCTGGAAAAAGAGGAAGCGTTTTTGCTTCTTTTTCAGGCACTGATCCGGCACTTTTTTTCTCTAGGATGAGGGTTTTCAACTCATCGATTGTTTCTGCATTTTGTGTGTCAAGTTTCTTGCATCTTTTCTCCACTTCTGCAAATTTTGCTTCTTTTTCATCAAGCTTTTCTTTTAGTTCTTTAGATGTTGCCTCTTGTATTAGCTTTGCCTTGTGCATTTCTGTATTTCTCTGTTGTGCATTTCTTCTAACTGCTGACTTCTTTGGATTTCTTGAAACATACACTGCAGGTTTTCATGCGATTTTTCTTCTTGTTGCTTTTGAGCCTGTATTTCAGTGTTTTGGGACTTCAAGTTGTTAGAAAGTTCCTCAAGTTGTCTGTTTTTTCTCAGCATTTCAATGATCTTACTCTGCATCTCTGAGCATTGTTTTTCCAGTTTGTCCTTTTCTTCTTCCAGTTCAGTTGCTTTGTACTTCATGTTATTATAAAATTCTTGTATTTTTTTATTTTTCCTCTCAAAGTCCTGGAGAAGAGGAAGTTTTTCTTCTTTCTGTGTTATATTCTATTGCTCTTTATCTTGAAGAAACTCTTTATTTTGTTTCATCAAGCGTTATTTAGAGTATTTCTCTTCCGTGTCTTCAAGCTTGCGGTCCATTTCTTTCTGTTTTATGTCATGTTGCGTTTTCTCTTGAAGCAACTCTTGATTTTTGTGCAGGGTTTTATCAAGGCTTACCTGCACCCCACTGTATTTTCTCTCCATGTTTTGGAGTTCACACTGCATCTCTCTCTGTTTTATGTTCTGTTGTTTCTTCTCTTGGAGGATTTCTTCATCAAGCTTTCCTTGGAGCTCCTGGAGCTTTTTGTCTATGTCTTGGAGATCTCATTGTTTCTCGCCAATAATACCTTCCTTTTCTTGAAGTTGGTCGGACAGTTTTTTTAATTCAGCGCTCTTTCTCTCATTTTCTTCCATGAGGAACATAATCTTCTCTCTGTTCATGAGATTTTCATTCTGCATTTCTTCCAAGCGTTACTTGTTCACCCCAGGGAAGAGAGCTGAGGTAAGCTTGTCTTTTTGGATCTTCTCTCTGAGACATGCTGGAGTCTGGATACAGTGACTTTGAAAAGGATCCGAATGTTTCAGAATGCTTCTCTGGCAAACGATTGAATGCTGCGAATAATGGACTAAAAGTTGTTGCTTCTTACTTCACCGAAAGCCAATATTGTTCCGTTGTCATTCACGCCACAGCTTAGGGTCGCAATTTATTTGTTTTCCAGATGTTAACGTATTAATCGTGTTTTAGTAATACGTGAACATCTGTTATAGTTACATGTTTTCGTGTCATATGTAACTTCAGTTTAAGTGTTTTTCTTCTACACTGTCTGGACGTGTAACCTTGACAATACACAATGCAAGGTGCTGCAGTCAAGTGGCATGATTCATTATTGAAGAATGTCATAAATGGTTTGAAACTATTTTCTTATCAGTTTTTGACATTTTTCATTAAACGATTATCAAATTTAACTTAATATTTGAGTGTTTCTTAGTTTTAGACTAGCTGGTTAGTCTTCTTTTCCCCCCCTTGTTTAGTCGACTAAGAAATTAATTACCAGGAACATCCCTAGTGTGCAGATGTTTTGGGTTGTTTTTTTTAACTGAGTGGAGATCTTGCCATTGAGAAACTGATACTGTGAACCTGAGCCACCACTAGGCAGAGGTGGGAAGTAACGAAGTACAAATACTTCATTACTGTCCTTAATCTCTGTATGCACACAGAAATGCTTTTAATAGGCGAGAGAATGATTAAGGTGATACTGGAAATCAAATCAATCTCATTCTGATTTACTGCTGTATTCCTGTTTGCACCCAAACCTTAAAAATATGAGGCCAGCTATGATGGGTTTGGTGGTTCTATGACGATACAGAAACCCAGATTTCTCCTGACACTCTGCTAGTGTACGTGTAGGAGGAATATTGACAAAGCACATAGAATTAGGATATAATGTAAACACAGAATTCCACAGAATTTCTTCATGTAACTATTGTTTTCAGTTGGTACACTGACCTCAGTGAACGCTATTACGATATAACAAACCCCAAGAAGTCATTAAGGTGAAGAGATTTGTGGTCATTTCTGTTACCCGTTACCAGTGTTACTAGTGTTTTCATGATTACAAAATTTTAGCCAGTACTTAAAGGCACCACACTAGCGGGCTCCCACAGTGAAAAAACAGCAAAGCAAGAATGGTGCTCTGCCAGTGCTGTTTCTGAAGGTAATGGGCAGAGGGCATGAAAAATGTGCTGATTGTGGGCTCTTTTGAATATTTGCCACTTAGGTGATTTAACTAGGAAAGGTCTGATTTGATTTTATAAATGCTGCACACAGCTTGATTCCCAGCCAAGTCAGACACTTGTTGCCCACTTCTTTTTTACAGGGTCTTTAAGTAGGGCTGTTTCATTGTAGTTAAGCCTTAATGCTGCTATTTTTGCAAATTAGTTTCATAAGGTGAAACGCTGTTGTAATTTTGGTTTAAAAATAAAGTTTAGTATTATCATGAAACATGGGAGGGGGACTTATTATATCTACATTTACATATTTAACTTTGCTTACGTTTCTTTGAGCTTACCATACAGTTTCATTGTTTTTAGTGCTTTGTTATTGTTCAACAATTTAGAAAATAGTTTCTTAAAAATAGATGTCTTAAATTTTTTTGCATGTGAAGTTGACAATGTAAGTGGGAAGCTATGTAATGACTGAACACACAACATGATAGATACATCCATCCATTTTTCTTCCAGTTCAGGGGTCACAGGGTTGCTATATTCTATTCCAGCTCTCAGAGGGCAAGAGAGTACATCCTGTAAAGGTTGCCAGTCTAACACTGAGACCTACGCAATCATTTATGCTCACATTCACACCTACCACCAACTTCAAAACACCTGTTAACCTAACATGTATGTCTATGGACTGCAGGAGGAAGCCCGAATAATCGGAGTACAAACTCCACGCAAAAATAACCAGTGGATTCAAACTTGGAACCTTCTTTCTTCAAGGTGACAGTACTAATCACTGTGCCACCTGCATGATAGATGTTAGATTTTTTTTCCCAGGGGGGGGAAGAGAGAAAACAAGAGCTTGTATGAAAGAGTGAATGAGACATGCTGTATAAAGCGCTTGTATAAAGTATAAAATGCTGCCAAGAACCATCCATTTACCAAAGAAATGTCCAATTAAACTCCCCCAAAATGGGTTTAGTTTTTATTTATTATTATCTTCTCTTCTCTTTCTGTCTGTAAGCTAGAAAAGGTTTTACATTGATTCTAAACAAACTTTTAGGGGTGTAGAGTGGGGTCATGTTAAATTTTTGTAAATTTGCCTTATATCCACTGAGCATTTCAAGGTTAACTTAATGATTTATTGGTTGAAAATTGGCAAATAAAATTTAGAATAACTTACAAACTATGATTCTTTCAAGTGTGGTGTGTACTGTACATAGAGAAAGTACTATATAAAGATTCAAAATATGTTTCATACACTTACACCCATAATAAGATGACTGTCTAGACTTGTAGTTTGAGACTGTAATGTTTACTTGCAGCAAACATGTTATCGTTGGTTTTCCTCGGTGGCTCATTAAGATAAATACGAGCCTCCATCAGCTGTCAGACGCTGTTGTTCTGAGTCACTCATCAGGAACTCTGAGCTCACTGGAATTTCATTTTCCGAAGTGACTCCACATCCATGAGACATGTGATGGCATGCTTATGACAACATTCTGACACACCTTCCATGAAGACCTGTTATTTTGAAGTCCACATTTGGGAGAAAACAAAACAAAGCGTTCCGTGTGAGCTGTTGTTAAGTTCACAGTCAGGAGAAATCTTCTCACCAAAAACAGTCATTTCCTAAAGGGTACAATGCAGTGTGAAGAACACAAAGCCTTTGTTGATATTTGTCACAGTGGTCTTCATTTACCACTCCCTGGAGCCTATTCTAAAAACACAAATGTTTTCCATTGATTTCCAAACACTAGAGCATGTTAAACTCCATTTTGATTTTGATTTTGTTGTCGAGTTATAACAATTTTCCAATTTCAACACTTGTTTCCAGCAGGGAAGCATGGCCAAATAATCTGCTGGTTTAATTTTGCACATTTTTCACATCTGGGGATTTTCGAGTACATGTGTTTGGTACCCTCTCCCCTGTCTGGTTTCAGTTGCCAGCACTTGCTTTGTGGAGGCACCGCCAAATCAACAACAGAAACTCCTGACAAGGCAGAGTGAGCTGAAGGGCAGGTAGAGGTCGGCACGCACAGCCTCGGCCACTGAAATCCCAGGGGATTTTTCTACCATTTGGAGTGTATTTGTGTGGAAAGATAAAGTGCTCGCATATGAAAAAAACAATGAGAGACTTTTCCAGCCAAGTCATGATATCACAGGCTCACACGTCAGGAAATTGACGCTAACAGCTCTGCAGCACTATATGTATGTGTTGAGGTGCTGGCCCACCTAACCCTGAACTTACAGTATACACATACTGCAGATTTGCATACCAGAACATTAAAAAAAGGCACAGCCCCACTAAAATTCAATATTTGAGAGTTTTTTGTCTTTAAGGCTTTCTTTTTTTAAAAATATACGAATAATGTTTGTGTGTTACTAGCTGTCAGCTTTCACTTATTAAAATGAATGATTGAATTTACAAAAATGCATTAGAAGCAATATACATGGCCCCAAAACGCTTAAAAGTAGACCTTAAATGGCTTTTGAGGTCTGCATATGTACTCGAATATGTACTCAAAATGCCCTAAACCCTGGTTTCATACAGTTTTTTCTCTCCTTAAGGTCTTATGATGTCATTAAGAGTGGATATTCTTCATTGTACACATGGGTGGAGTTTCTGGGTGAGCACACAGAAGCATATAAATAATCATTCGTTTTGAATTTTTCAATCATGCAAAGCTACTTACATGCAATCAAACAAGCATGATAAGCATGGTAACTCCATTTAGCATGACTGCAGCAACATGGTACCGGCCCCCAACCAGTCATGACAGATGGATGACCCGTCCTTAAGCCTTGTTGTGCTGGATGTTTGTTTGTGTTAAAAGGGAGTTTTTCCTTCCCACTGTCACCAAGTGCTTGCTGGGGGGGGGGGTTCTTTATTATTGTAGCATCTTTACCTAACAATATAAAGCGCCTTGAGGCAACTGTTGTTGTTATAATGAACTTTTTTTTCCCTCTTGGGTGGCGTAGTACATCGAGCTGCAAAAACAACAGTCGCCTATCATCACTTGACAGTTGTTGCTGAACCTGTTAGTAAGTGATTACTCTGTTTTACACATATTGCAGACACAAAGCAACATAATTATCCCAGTGCAATGTTTTTCATGGAAACCCAGTCAGTGCTTAACTGTCATCACTAAATAGAATCAGATGCCAGTTCTTTGTTGGGTCTTTGAAATATTTTGTTTTTCAGTTATAAATATAAAATGTGTATTACTGCAGCTTAACATCTGTCAATATGCAGATTACACGGTACAATGATTTTGCACACTGCTGTTGAATCTGTGCATATCCTTACTGATAAACCACCTAGAAGGAGGCCCTGGATCCTGCATAATCCTCCTCTTTCTTTCTCTTCCTGCATCCTTCTTTAACATGAGTGCATGCAATGTCTAATACACAGTGACACACACATAAAAAGATACATCTGCTCACCGACTGCCACACTCACTTCCCTGATGACTCCATTTCCTGGATTAGGGAGACTCAATTATTTTGACTTTTCTTTCATGCATTTTATTGCAGCATTTTGTCATTGTGCTGACATTTTTATTTTACTGTGCTTGTCCTTGTCATCTTGTGTTCACTCACTGTAATTTGTTGCTTCTCCACTCCAACGCATTCTAGAGAATGCAGTTTAATTCCTACTGGTTTTTGGCCCATTCAAACTCTATGCTATCATCTGGAGGAAAATATCTACTATGTGAAAAAAGTGGTCTCATCTTATGCAGTTTGACTAGAGAATAGTGTGGGGTTGTTGTTTTTTTGGGTTTTTTTTACAAAGCAGACAGCAGCCAGCTGAGGTGTTTATCAGCCTGTGCCTGTTGCTCCCCTTCTTTTATTTATACTGCACAAAAACAGCAGTCACCAGGACATCCATTATTGCCAGTAGTGTGTGAAGCACTGAAAGACACAAGAGAAAACAAAGAAAGCAAACACAGAGAAACAAGACACCCGGATCTGGATGCAGGATGGGAACACTGTGGATCTGTGTGTACACAGAGCTGCCAGCGAGGCAACAAAAATGCAGATGTGTGTCAAAGAAGCGGAACGGTTGTGGACCAAATTTTGACAATTGTGACGATACCTCACATAGAAAAGTATATTTTTATACACATGAAATTCAAAGACTGAAATGAGTGACCATCTGTGGAGATTTTAAATGGGAAGTATGCTTGAATAAAATGACTCATATTTAATTTTTGAACCTCTAAAATCATCCACCTCACTTAAAGAAACAGTCTCTTTTTTAGAAATTATTTTCTTGATGCATCTGTCATGTCAAAAAGTTGTCTCTGAAAATAGCAGGCCAGTGGGGTAAAGAATAGTTTTCAAAATTCTCAAGCAATAAAACCTGCCTCAAGAAACAGATCGATGTGAAAGTAGCGAAACACACACACACACAACAAAGAACCACACTAAGTAAACGCCACTCTGCTGACTTTCAATGAAGGACTCGCTGTTCCAATCCAGAAGAGAAACTGCAGCAGCAGTTTTACATTAGAGATGTAAGACTCTTGATGTGTGCCATCTGCAGGTAAGGAAGGCAACAGCTGCAGGATTTTGACAGCTGTGCCACCTACAGACGGCTGCTGGCTGTTTTTATCACAAGGCTGAACAACAGAAATCTAAACATGAGTAGTTGCAATTCACTGAGGCCAGTAAATGATTTTTCAGTGTAGAAGTGTAGCTGTTTCCCCAGAAGAATGTATCTTGGTAATTGCCTGAAAAGCCTTAGTTTAATGTCAACTTCAGTGCTTTTAATAATGCAAAATAAATAATAACAGATCCAGTCTCCAGGTTGAAAGAACAACCAAACAGATGCAAAAATTAATTGAATTTGACAGTTTTGTACCTTTTGGTATTTGAGGCTTTATTTCAGGTTTCATCTGTGAGGTCTGAGTCGTCACTTTAAGTTTAACCCAAGATTTTTTGGGGAAAACAGGACATTTTTTGAGGGTCAAGAATGTCTTCTTGATCATTTGGAAAGTTAGAATAACAAATGATCAAGAAGCACTCCGAGAGCACAAACCTCCGACATGGCAGCTCACTTACCTTTAAGGAAATATCACAGTGTTTTCTCTGTATTCATTTTGTTTTCTTTGAGCTTTTTAAAAATAATTTAAGAAATGTTAGTGCAGTAAAAAAAAGTGCAAGCAGTTGTTGTTTTCCCTGTTGAAACCCATTTTTATATACCTGACATAATTTTGACTATAATTATTTTTCATGTGGATTTATGTGGACATAACACACGTGTAGCATTCATTTCACTGTTTGGTAAACTTTGTTTAAAAGTTTACATGAAAGCTAAGTGGAAAACGTTTTTGATCAAAGGTTTATGTTTTCCAAAATAAAAAATAGTCAGGAACATTGTACATGTATTTAAATATTTGTATTGTAACTGTTTGAATGTATTTAAACAGTTTTAACCATTCTTACTGTAATGAACATAACAAAGTCATAATAAAATGATATTTAGAACACCTGTATGTAATTCTCTATATGCAGTCAATACAAACAATGGCAGTAAGAAACATAGTTTTGAATAGCTCTATATAGCATTATTATCACTTTGACTTATCTATTGACCTTGAAGGAGAGGTCAGAAGTCAAATGTGACATGATATTTTAAATCTTTATGTGATACTTTCTATATGTTAACAATTGTAAGAATACTAGTTTCTCAGCTCAGTTTTAAGGCTTTTTGTTCATTTTCAACTACTAAATCATTAAGTTGACCTCGAAGACCTTGGTGGATCTGAGGCAAATTTGAATGGATTGTTAACATGACCCCATTCTGAACCCCTGCAAAGTTGGACCAAAATTCATTCAAAACCTTTTGTGCTGTTGTGTTTACAGACGCAATGACAGAAGGCACGCCAGCAAATGCTAACAGAAAAACATAACCTCCACCATGGAGGTTAAAAATTATCCGTATCTAATTGCCTGAAGGTAGCGCAAGAGTTCAAATTGTTGTAACAACAGATGCAAAGTACCCTTGACTGGAGGAGGAAACATATTTAGGGTATATTGAAGCTGCTAGGGCCCTCCTGAAAGATAGCTTGCCCAGTGATCACCTTGTCTCACAGTGAGCATTGTTTTGTGGAGAATCTGTTTCCTGTCCAGCTTTCTCTGACACTTATTCTGGTGCTTCTGGGACTATTTTGTAGTTTTGTTTTAAATCTTCAACTTGCTCATTCACTCTGGTGAAACTGCTAAACTCGGTTAATGTGTTCAAAATAGCAACGCTAATATCAACACTTGAGCGCTTATCTGATTTCTTTCTGACTCAACACAAAGGCATGCCATCACAGGAACATAACAGTATTACTTTGTGATTGTTTGAGCATCATATTACATCATTTGTCACCGTGAAGGAATTCTGAAGTAAGTCATGGCCATTCTAACCTGTGTTTTTTCAAAAATGCCAGAGAACCTGGTTTGGCTTTAAGTCCTCAGTAAACAGAGCTTTCAGACAGAAAGATAAATGTGCACAGAAACTATCAGCCTTTATCTGCCCGCTCCCTTCTTTGCTCTCTCTTCTTGTAATGGGTAACCAAAGCTTTCATGGATTCGAGGATGAGCCTTGGGGTCTGTGCCCTCGTCTAGATTGCGTCAACAATTGTTGGCAGAACAGCAAAAACCTCAGGTGGCAAAGAGATTCACGGGAATGTTCAGAAACACTCTTGATACGCCAGATAAACACACACAAACACACAGTTCAGCCATACACTTTTTTTGGCACCGTTCTCACTATTGTGTCTTATGTAAATGTGGGCTGAATAATGCATGGCTCTGCTCCATACAAGGGTTTGTAACTTGTGGAACAGCCCGCAGGCCTGGCAGAGCCTCACCCATCCTGTGTGGACTTCCTAAATGTTAAAAACATCACCTGGAAAACCAAATTTGGAGCTTCACTTTTAGACTCCAACAACACAGAAAAAAGTAAAGTCACTGTTCTGTTAATTTCAGTCTTTCCAGCGTTCAGCTGCTGAAAATGTGGATGTTCTGGCAGTATTAGTGAAAACATGTAAATGCAAAGTTTACAGTCAGTTTAATGAAAAAAGTCATACAATCATCACAGTTAATTGTGCTTTCTTTGCTGTCTGTGTTATATAAGTCATAGTTAACTTTTTTGTTTTGTTTTTTTTAACCTTTCTGCAAATCATGATCATCACCCGATGACTCATGAAATGTGTTCCCTTCACTGAGGCTGTTAAATGTGGTCAAAACCTATAAATTTGTCTTTCTCTGTCAAAAAAGACAAAAAAGGTTTTCTCCTTAGAAAGAAATCTGCCTGAAGTGAAAAGGTCAATATTTCTGAAACAATTTCACTATAAGTGTGAATTCTCTCCACTATGCTGCTCATATTTCCATTCGAGTTATGAGAAATTATCCAGTCAGTTTCTTCAGAAGACTTGTTGATGCCTACCGGACCATCTGGGACATTTTCAGCGTTGCTCTGTCTCCCTCTGGTGGAGTTCAGATGGCATCTTCAAGCTGGCTGTAGAGCAGAAAGCATATTAAGCTTATCATAATTGTCTTTTTTAGCTGATCTAGTATCCATTTTCCCCGTAGCATATGTCCGAATTTAAAAGGATATGCAAAAATGTGTAAAAATTGTCATATAAATTCTACAAACAAATAAGTTAATTTACATGAAAATATTGGCTTGTAGCTTCCTTTTACATCTGCATGTGTGTTTGTGTGTCAGATCCAGGGCTCAAATGTAGGAATCTTAAGGCAGCACAGCTGAGTCAAAAAGTCTTCCTGAGCAGCACAACACATGACAGACAGGCAGTAAATACAGGCATTCTGGCAGAAGACAAGGAGAGACTATCATTACCTTTTTATAAGGAAAAAGAGCCAAAAAAAAAAAAAAATCCCAATTAACATATGCACTGTATGTTGCAGGTTACAGTAAAACACACACACACACACACACACACACACACACACACACACACACACACACACACACACACACAATCATTAATTAGTGTGCCCCTCATCTGCATTGATCATTGCACTAATATGCCCCATGGACAGGCTTAACTTCCGGATGTCATCCAGTGGGGTGGCTCCCACTCTTCAATCACTGCTGCCTGGAGTTGCTGCTGAATCTGTGGAGGAGAAGCTCTGTCACTCAAGCGACTCTACATGTTGCAGGGCAGGCAACATGCCTGGTTGCCTGCCCTGCCACGACCATTTCAATGGCACGATCCCAGTAAGGTTGCCCCAGTTGTGGCATTCAATAACAGTCAGGCGTGACCTAATCCCAAATGTTGGTTATTATTATAAAAGCACATATTTTCCCACGCAACTAGTTTTTCTGATATAAAAAAAAATCATATTTTCATGATATAAAAGGATACTGGGAAAGCCTGGAATACTGTAAATGTAAAAAAAAACAATGACTTTAATATATCTCTAAAGGCCTTTACTGAAAAAAAATTGTATTGATTGAGTTAGCTGTAGGATAAACATCAAAATAATTCAGTTCAGTGTAATTTATACTGCATAATATAACAACAGCAATCACCTCAAGGATCAGTAAGTTACATGATAGGGTGGGGCAAGGTCTCACAATGGGCTCACTTGAAACCTTGGCTGATGGAGATCCACACTGGTTTTCACACCTTGGCTCATGTGATTAGGCAGATGATCAATAGTGGGTCCACGACCCTCTTAGGAATGCTCCCAATAGGTCTTAAAAATCTGACACGCTCTACCATTTGCCCTTAGATCTGAAGGAGCTTTTCGGATGAGAAGTGAAATATCTTCAAGAAACTTAAAGAACTACAGTCACTTTTCTCTCCAAGCTCCTTAGTTTACCATGACCTGGATGACTGAGAACCTTCACAGACATCACATACTTAAATGTGAGGCTTTATGGACAAGAGCTCACCTTTTTAATAAGACAACACTTCTAGTGATCCTGGTCAATCAGAGGCCTTTCCATCAGCTGGGTCAGTGCAGGATCTCACAAAAACCAGACTAGATTGGATTAAAGGGTAATTTGTTCTGTTTTCCCTTTGACAGCATTGAAAACTGGCGAACACATAAGAGAGACTAATGCAGTCTTAGTGCCTAAAAATCATGCTGAGCACTACTGTCACTACTGTAACCATCACCTTCTCAAACACCAGTGGATTAGTTGGTTTTGCAAGTTGGAAAAATCATGATAATAATAATAATAAAAATTTAAAATAAATAAATAACCCTAAAACATTGCAGTAAAGTATTGTAAATGTCATTTTGTGCTACGGGGACTGAATATTTGACCGAAAAAATGAACTTCCTTGTTTTGTATCCAGCAGGGAATTTTGTTGCATTTCATTACCTCTCTCTCTCTCTCTCTCTCTCTCTCTCTCTCTCTCTCTCTCTCTCTCTCTCTCTCTCGCCCCATTCATTTCCTGTTAAAAATTAAGCCAGAGTCTAGTTCCTTAAAAGTTGTGAAATGTGCATGCCTTTCTGTTTATTTGCCTTGCACAAACAGCTGTTCCCTTTTGTATGCAGGTCCAAACAAATTAAAACTCTGCAGATACCTTAATCTAATTTTAGACTCAGGCCTAACATTGGCCTAAAACTGGGTTCTCTTTTGAGTTAAATCAACAGCAAGTCATAGAAAAAACAACAACAACAACATCAACAAGAAAACCCTTTTGCCGTGATGTTACCAGCTTCACCACATGAGGGCAGCAGACCTACATCATTTCTTTGTGTCCACATAGCCTTGTGTCTCAAAGAGATGACTAATGACCATACTGGATGTCCAGATATGGTCATCTAGTTGCGGAAGTAAGCACCAAATATACATGCCATTCCAGGAAAGAGACTATTTTGAGTTACAGATTAATGTTTCAGAGAAGGCTGGAAGCTAATAAAAAAACAAAACAAGAAGTCACGTTATAAATATGCTGTTGTCGGTTTTAAACGGCGAACCCTTGAATGTGAATAACATGAATAACTGATGCATTCACGTGACTCTTAAAAAACGTGACAGGGGTCTGCAGCACATCTTGTAGCCGTTTCTTGCAGTCATCAATTAGTAACCATGATGTCTATGTGTGCTATGTCACGTACCAGAAGACGGTTGAAGAAGGCAATGTCCCCTAGTGGTTAAATTTAAACACGACATCTAAATTCAGCTCCAGCTTGAACCATCTGTCTGTATCGTCTGGGTGTTGTTCAGACGCACTAATCCACATAAACGGGCTATATACTGCCATGGATCACTGTTTACCACATAGCTTCATGTCTGACTATGCAATACTTCACACTTACTTAAGGAGGTGGATCTTAGGGAGAAAATAATAGGGAGAAAGATAATAACAGTAAGCATTTCTTCTATTACTGTTTTCATCCATGCACTTAAATTGGTGGTGAACCACTCCTTATGTTGCTCTCTCTGGAGCCAGTTGAAGGGCCCAGAAAGGACCTTTTAGTTGATTTTGTTGATCGGTGAGTGAGACAGAGTATTCTCCCTGGCGCATTCAATTTCAATATTGAACAAAAGGGTTGTGAAATAATTTGAATCACAAACAGCAAGTTTAAAAGGGAACATGTGTCTCAAAGAGAGAGTATAGATGAACCAAACACCTCATCTTATTACACAGACAGCCTGGATCGCGTAATCCATGTAATGGGCAGGACAAACAGACTTGTTGCGTTTTGTATTTCATGCACTCTGTCTGTATGAGGTGGTGTCAGACACAATAGCTGCTGGTAGGTTGCATCATCAGCTAATTGTGACCCAGGAGATACACTTCTCTGGCAGGCGAGTAAGAGGGGGCAACCGAATGTTTGTGTGTGTGTGTGTGTGTGTGTGTGTGTGTGTGTGTGTGTGTGTGTGTGTGTGTGTGTGTGTGTGTGTGTGTGTGTGTGTGTGTGTGTGTGTGTGTGTTTGACTGAAAGCCCACTGCCTCTGCTGTTGCTTCTGCTTCCACCACTGCTGCAATCACCTGCAATCCTTTCAGCGCCTCGCCACTCCTGCCGGTTGCCTGGAGACGGGGTCGCCTAGGCCACTGAGCTAATGGTACTGGGAGCAGATGAGGAGGAGAAAGATGGAGACAGAGATACAAAGAGAGGGGAGTGGGTTATAGAAGAAAATGGGAAGGAAGGAAGGGATCAACGAAGGAGAAGCTACTATATTCCCGGAATGGTGAAGTGATGAGCTTCATTTGGCCCTCATCACTGTCTGTCTTCTTGTAGTGCCCTTGAGCAGGACATAGAATCCTTGGTTGGTTATTCAGTGTTAAGCCAGTCAAGTCATGTCTGACTGTAAAATCAGACAGGCAGGCTAAAGGAAATTAGAGGGACAGATGTACCTCCCCCACCTTCACCACCCTGTATGCAAACACCAAAAAAAAAGAGAAAACCCCATAGATGTGAAAATTTGTTTTCCAGCTTACAGACGACGTTATCAGGCCAGCCTCTGAGAACAAAAGCAAAGCATCCAGAAAATGTACTCTCTTAACAAAATTCATTCCACAGCCTTGCACTCTGAATAACAAGCATGTTTTGATGTCTGTAAAGAACATACACGCAAGGACGGTCTGAGCACATCGTGTGAAAGACTTTCACATGTTTTTAGGGCTAAAAGAATAAATTTAATAGCAGATCATATTTAGATGAAAGGCCGTCACAAGCAGTACAGAGTTCTTGTTCCCATAAAAGCTCTGTGTGTCTGTCTGGGTTGTTTGAATTTCTGATAAATTGATTTCATACTCTTTTCAGATTTTTAGACTGAGTTAAAATTAAGTTCTGGCTTGAACTATTTTTGGTGCGGTTAAATGTATGAAATAACCCAAGTTAGTGATATTAAAGTATAATGAACTCCACTCAAGGGTGGGTGCAAGACTGAAGCAGATGGTGAATAACATACACAACATGCTGCAAGGGGAGGAGGTGGTGGGAGATCAGCAGTAGGCTTACCGCTGCGTTGACACAGCAACAATGTCAGTGATTGCTCACCTTTGCACCATGGTGTGTGCACATGTGGGAGGGGACGGGGTGGGGAGACCTGCTAATTGATTTCATCCCTCAGGAAAGTCATTTCATCATACTTTGTGTTTTTAACCCTCGTCTTACGACAGCCTTACGGCAGCCACTCTGCACGGAGACTCACGTCCCAGTGGGAAATTATTAGCTCCTGTGTGCATGTGTGTGGTAACATGTAAGGGAAAACACATGAGAAGTAAAAAAAAAAAAAAAAAATATATATATATATATATATATATATATATATATATATATATATATATTCATATTCATATTCAGATAGGGAGCAGGCCAAAGTCAGCACTTTGTATACAATAAAATTGTCTTGCAGACCTCCAGTTACCAAGCAACCCTTTTGACCTGTAAATCACCTTATCAGAAATGCACTTACCTTTATCTCTTCAGTGGTTGAAGTCCACAAAGGCACATGCTTTGTTGGAAATTTCACACCCTGGATGACCACACTTGGGTGTGTCCAGATGGGGTCAAAAGGTTAAACCAGTTTGTTTGGTCAGAGTCAGGCTGGAGGTGCTGATATCCACACTTTCTTTTCAGAATGTAGAGAAACTTGTCTTTCTCTGCACATTTACACAACCCCACACCATGTTTGTGCCATTCACGCTTTGAATCTCATCACTTTTCCAGTGATTTACTTATTTTTCAGCATTGTGTTGTTTGCAAATTTCTGGGACCTCAGGGCCACCTTTACTTCACCAATTTCTCATACGTATGAACTCATTTCTTTTTTTGTCCAATCATTTGTCAGGTTGTGAAACAAGCCAAACAGAAAAAAAGTTACAATGTAACAAATTTTATTGATTCAGAGCACCTAATGATCAATTTGCTCGGGACAGTCTGGCCACACAATGTTATTGTGACAAGCTGAGTGAGTCACAGAGGACAAAGTGTTATGCAGCAAATACAATCAGATAAACGCCCATCTTCACAATCAGCACTAAAAAGCTGCCATTTATGTGCAGGAATATAAGAAAATACAAGACAAAGACTTAAATATCAAATCCTAAAGTTGTAAGACAGTAAGACAAGAATTGCACCAGAACCTGACGCGTATCCATCATGCTTAACAAAACTTCTCAAAACACTTTGCAATATAAAGCTCTGCTTTTTTTGTGATATCCTTTTCTACTTTTTTCTAGAGTCACGACTGTGGTTTCTTCACACATAAAAACTGCTGAAAACAAAGGTAAAAAATAAATGGCAAACTTCACCAATAAGTTACATTACTAGGTCATTATATAAGGCATACAAAAACAACATTCCACACAGTAACGCGGAGCTTAAAATGAGAAAGTGTCAGTCAGTGCAACAGTTACACAATGTATAAAACCTTCTGAGGTACAAAGTTGTTCAACTCGACACCAAACATTTTACGTTGGCCTAACATCAAAATTCTAATTGGCCTAAATCAAAAATCACTGTTGCATTGCAACCAATCACAAGTTCTCATCCTAAAAGGAAATGAAACAGTCAGTGTTCAGGACCCTTTTGTTTTTTTCAAGGCACTGTCCAGGTAGGCCCGCATGTTCTCTCTGTGGGTCTGGGTGAAACAGTGGCCAATGACCTGCTCCAATTTATCAATTCGCCTCCGGAAGCGGTCACGGTCTCGTGCCATCTCTTCCCAGTGTCCTTTACGAGACGCCTGCCGCGCAAACGGCCAGGTCCGCAGGACATGGAGTTTGACAACAGGAGAAAATCGAACCTGAAATTCAGAAGAATTATATTATAGTTTATTGAACAATACTGGAAGTCATATGACGTTTAAGTGCTTGTATTTAGGGATCATAAACTCTAAATATCTAAAAGCTACATTTGAGTCAACTCTTTCCAACTCCAAGTACTGATTTTTCTAATATGACGTGACTTTGTCCAATCATAAGACCTTTGTGCTAACTTTGCAATACTGCTGCAACTCGATACACATGGAAGTCAGTCTCTCCTGACTCGCTGGTGTCACATGACTGGCTTAGTCATGACGACCAGTGTTGCTAAGCGAAAACAAACAACTCAGCTTAAGACACTCAGTCTGGAGGAAGGAATAAACAGTTATCTTTATCTCTATCTCTGTTTCACACACACGCAGTACATGAGTCAGCAGTAGGCCCTCCTCTTCATGATATTAACATTCTAACTTTAAATATGAGATCACCTCCTCTTCTATATTTGTCTGGGTCAGGGATGGGCAACTCCAGACCTCGAGTGCAGGTGTCCTGCAGGTTTTAGATGCGTCCTCGATCCAACACAGCTGATTCAAATGGCTAAATGACCAAATCAACATGTCTTGAAGTTCTCCAGAGGCCTGGGAATGAACTAATCATTTGATTCAGGTGCGTTGACACAGGGTGATATCTAAAACCTACAGGACACTGGCACTCGAGGCCTTGAGTTGCCTACCCCTGGTTTGGGTCAATGAACTGAGTGTGATTTCTGACAATATGTTTACACACTCATTCAGTTTAATATATTTAGCCCACAGCTAAAAAACAATAATAAATACACCAAAACTTTTGTATTTGGGTTCCTTTAACATCTCCATGTGGAAAAAGTGAAAGAATAAAAAGAAATTATCAGACAATTACCTTCTTCTGGGTGGTGTCAGCCTTGCTTTCTTTCATCTCTGAAGTTGGTGTGGGTGTTTGTCCAGATCTTTTCCAGGGCACTAGTATAGTCTCTGGATGGGAGTGATGCTTTGTCTGTCTCTCTGGCAACACAGGCTTCTGGGGTGCTTTTGCCCATTTCTTTGCTTTTGTGGATGAATTTGGTGTGTGGTGAACATTAAGAATATCTGAATCATCGTCTTGCAGGAGTGTTCGTTTTGGAGAGCTCTGAAGGGGTGCCTGGAAGTTCAAAGGGTGGTAAGGGTCATCCTTTAGGCAGAGAGATTTCCACAGTGATTCTTCATCCTCTTCGGATGAAGGGGGGATGGTGCTCTCCTTCTCCTCTGTGTCTGTGTCAGATTTTGGGGTTTCGCAATTAGATAACATGGTGGCTTGGGGAGCTGTGCTGCTGATTGTGCATGCAGTGAAACACATGGGATTGTAAGGGTCTTCAGGACTGCTGAAGAAGTCCCACAGCCTCTCACTTTCCTCCTTGTCGATGTCAGGGCTCGAACCATCCGAACTGGCCCAACTGCTCCAACTGCTCTCGCTGTCGGAGCGACAGACCCAGGTCTTTAGGCCCTGAGACCCCATCATTTCCTCACTGGCCTTGCTTACGGACATGAGGTCGGTGTCGCTACAGTCTTTTACTTCACTTTTTCTTTTGCCCATATCTGTGTTAGTTGAAATGCAGGCGGAGAAAAAGAAAGGGTTGTAAGGATCACTGGATTTTGACAGAGATTCCCAAAGTGCTTTACTTTCGTCACTCTCAAATTCTACTGTGTTCTGGTCTTCCTCACTGCTCCAGTGAGAGTTTCTATCTTCTTCTGATGTGTCCTGCTTGAAAGCTTTTTCCTTGGAAATATCCCATTTGAGGTCTTCCTCACTATTTTTTTGGCAGGTGTCGTTTGAACCCGAGTCCTCGCCGCTCGACACAAAGAAGTTCCAGTCGCCAGGGAAGCCCATTTTCCAGCCAGATTGGTGTCCCAGAAAGATGCCCTCTTCGTTGCCAGCTGTTCTGGACACAAACTCATCCACAAGCCCGCAACACAGGTCGTCAGCACGGAGACTGGACAGCAAGGCCTCAGCAGTGGATTTCCCAGCAAACGGGTCACCAACGTCTGCACAGAAGTTGGAGAGGGGATTTGAACCACCAACCATGTTGTCTCCCTCAAACAAAGAGGTGAAGAGGAATGATTCTGTTGGGTTTGTGGCTGTGGTCATGTGCTGGATATGCTGACCAGTCTCATCTGTGATTCTCACGTGAACCTCAAACCTGAACATTTGGAAAACTGGAAGAAGAAAACAAAAAAAGCTTTTAAGTACAATAAAATGTAATCAAGTTAAATTTTCTGAAGAAATAATTATTCCATTCATGCTATGAGGCCAAGACAAGGTTTGTGTTTGTACTGCAGTTTTATGTATTATTTCAAAGAAGGTTTACTGAGTGTAACATACAAGTCCGTGTGTTGTACTTCAAGTGTTTTACAGGAAGTGTTACTGTGATGTCTAAACAATGTTCAAATGCTGAAAACGCACGTAAACATTGCGGAAGTTGGAAAAGAAACACCATCTACAAAAAATAAAAAATCGAGGAACTATTCAGACAGTAAAACACAGCATAGTGTCAGCCCCATAGAATATTAAGTTTGCTAAAAGGTATGTCGTTTAATGAGTTACTATATTAAAAAAACTAAACATATCTTACACCTACACAGTGGTCTTATAATTTCCAACATCAGTAAACACACCAAAGGTTAACCTTAGCAGCTATAAAGTGGGCGTAAGACGCAAGGAAAAAACTTTTGATTTCGTCTCACTCTTACCTGACAGGAAAGTGTAGTAAATGACTTGAACCAGCAACCGAAGCTGTTCCCACAGCACGGTGAGCATCTGTTTAGTCCACGGCAGAATAGCCATTCCTCCGCTGCCAAACCTTTCCATCGCCGTCCGCTCAGAGCTAGTCTGGGAACCAACAACCGTAGCCATTTTCACGTCTTTCTTCTCGAGTTTCGGCGACTGTGTTGAACACAACTCCTCACGTATTCTGGTATTCCTCGTCGAAAACCAAGAGATTTCGCGTATTCGTCGGTGACAGATATGCGTCGATGTTTTGTCGCTTCATTTTTCGGCAAGACTGTGCCATTTTTTGGTGTCCTTCGTCAAATGTTCTCATGTATTTTCTCCATGTTCTTCAGCTGTATTTTCGTCGTTGTAGTAGCAGGAGTTGAATGTCGCGAGGTTGCAACACTCCCGTTAATATAAACATACTGACGTCACGCTGCACCGTGATTGGACAGAGTAACTGTATTCGCTTAGATCCCTACTCGTCTGCTAACTCCTCCCACAGGTAACGTAACGTGTGACGCATAGAAAGTGCCCGTAATTTCCTCAGCTTCCTGGAAAACCCGGGTTTAAAAGTGAATTTAGATAATAACGAAAACTTGTAGAGTTTCCCAGAGATAAAAACAAAATGTATAGAGATTGCAGCATTTCATTCATGAATGGACTTTCACTTTCCTTGCGTGACACGTTTTTTGGTTGTTTTCCTATACAAACCTATGTATAAAAACAAAAGCCTATTGGTTAGCATAAAGTGATGCAGAGAAGAAATGTATTTTTGTTAGATTTTACTCTCACTTATTCCACCTTTTGTCCCAGGGAAGTGGAAAAAGAGTTAACTTTGGAATTAATATTGAAACATTAGGCGCAAATTATGTTTTAGAGTAGAAACATCTGATGAGTAGCAGTTGTGCTCAAAAGAGTTGTCACGCTGTTATAAACAGACAACACTGGAGTGCGCTAGCTCTTTATGTTTTGTGTTTACATCCACTGCCTACTGACCAATCAATACTCCAGAAAATAGCATCATCATTCCTAGAAGATCCCTTGGACCTCTGTAGGGAGAGAAGGAGGGAACGTCATTCATCGAATGCAGTTTAACTTTCCTTTTGTGACACTTTCTTGGTTGAATAATTTCTTTTTCAAACCCATGTACATAAACAAAAGCCTATTGTTTGGCATAATGTAATGCAGATATCAAAGCAGGGAGATCAGTGCATAAATGGCAATGTACTCAATCAATGTATTTTTGCTAAAGTGTACTTTCTATGTCATTTATCCCACATTTTTGTCTCCTTTGAAATGGAAGAAGAGTTAACTTTGGAATTAATCTGTGAACATTTAGACACTGCAAATTATATGTAACAGTAGACAGTTCCCCAGATGAGCTTCATATATACATATAGATGTTTAGACAAATTTAGTTCTCAATTTCTTCTTTCTCTTGGCAGCAAGCGATATTCCAGTAATTTAATTTAATTTAAAAAGAAAAACACCTACACTGTACTTGTTGACTTCATATAAAATTGTGTATGTAAACTAAACCTATGTTTGAATTATGTTTTTTATATATCATCTTTACTCTCAAACCCTTATTCAGCACAGAGTTTGCAGCTGAGAAAATAAAAAATAAAAACTGTTGGGAGCAGGTTAGGTTTATAATAAGCAGCGCACGCTGATTGATCCTTTTATTCACAGCATGTTTTAAAGTGGACATGAAACACTACATGTAGGGGAGACCGGGGATAGTTGTAACATTTTTGACATTTCTGTCTGTAAATTGAAGCTCTTTTAAATTATGTTATTTGTATGTCTATGGGGATATATTCTGTGTGGGTCTTTAGTGCTAATGTTTTAGCCGTTGGCTGTAATGTTAGCTAGTTCATGGCTATAGGAGTCTGGGTCAGTTGTAACAGCAACAGTCTGGGTTAGTTGTAACAATGCAAATGTTACAAGTTGCCACACTATTACTTTAACTTATATTAAACAAGTTGGGGCAACGACATCAGCAGAGAGAGGTTCACTGGTCGCATTTGTATATGCAGTTAATGGTAAATGGCCTGTATTTATATAGCGCTTTTCTAGTCCCTAAGGACCCCAAAGCGCTTTACATATCCAGTCATCCACCCATTCACGCACACATTCACACACTGGTGATGGTAAGCTACATTGTAGCCACAGCCACCCTGGGGCGCACTGACAGAGGCGAGGCTGCCGGACACTGGCGCCACCAGGCCCTCTGACCACCACCAGTAGGCAACGGGTGAAGTGTCTTGCCCAAGGACACAACGACCGAGGCTGTCCAAGCTGGGGCTCGAACCGGCAACCTTCCGATTACAAGGCGAACTCCCAACTCTTGAGCCACGATCGCCCGTTAACCAGCCAGAGCCCAGACTTGAACCACTGTGTCAGAGATGGACCAGTAGGAAGTGGAAATAAGTCAGGATGGGTGCAAGAAACAGATTTCCTCATCTTTCTGAAGCACTTTGCAAACCACACCAAGGTAAGCCATGATAAAAAGTAATGGAATTGCCATGCTGGTGAACAACTACATTTTTTCAGCTTCATTGTTATGTTCAAAATTGGTGCAAGAGTTGTAGGTTATAATGCCCACTGAGCCAATGAGGCCAAACTCAAGGAAGACCAACCAAAATGAATGAAATATTCAGTTGCAGAAATTTCCATAATTTGTCTTTTTTGGGGGGTTGGAATATGTTCAAAAGCTAGATTTCTGCATTCTGTCACACACACACACAGCTACATAAATGGCTCTAAGTGCATTCATGTGTTGAATAAACAAAGATTACATGTTAATGTTTTGTTAGTACCCTTATTTCATTGTGTTACATTTCACCCCAGGATATGTTACAACTAACCCAGACTATGGGGTTAATTGTAACATTTCACTCTTCGTGTTTGAGACCATACCATGCAATGGGTAATTGTGCTGCAGAGAAAATAGCTGCACTATTTAATAGCAGAGACATGTAAATACTTTGCATTACATTTTGAATCCACTACCTTAAGTTTGATGAGTTTAACTGCAAAGCAGATAATGCTATTACAAATTGAAATAAAGTAGAAAAACTTACTTTTTGGCATATAAATTACTTTTTTTCGTGTTAAATTGTCTGTGTTTGACAAAATATGCTGATTTTTCACATGTGATAGCAGAACTGAGTTGGGCATGCACAGGATGAGTCACATCATTTGAAACTTAGCCCTGATTGGAGAAATTGGAAGTGTTACAACTGACCCACGTTACAACTATCCCCGGTCTCCCCTAATAATTATTTTATAGAAGAAAGCTGCAGCGCTAATTTCAAACAGATGAACACTTTGAATATGAGACAGGATAATACCACAAAAACCCAGCATTTATTACTGGCTGAGCCTAATTAAACTGATGTTATGCTTAGATGTCAACAAATGCATCGGTGGAGGTTCTCCATCCTTTCTTTGAGTCAGACCAGTGATCGACATTCAGTTTGAAACCACAAATGGGGTTGGGTAGGTTAATTCAGCAGCAAAATTACTACTCCTTCTGCTTACCTATCCATTTTGATCAAATTTGGTTAAATTATACACACTAAATCTGTAAAACCAAATACTTATTTAATTCTGATTACAACAGCTTAATATTTCAAAACCGGAGGTTTCTTCCTGTTAAAAGGGAGGTTTTCCTCCCAAGTATTGCCCCACTAAGTGCTTGGTCATAGGGAATCGTCTGCTTGTTGGGATGGCCAATACTTCAGAGCAGCCATTGCCAAAGAATACTGCAGTCCACTTGAAAAAAATAAAAAAACAAAAAAACCCTGAGGCCCACCGAATCTTAAATCTTCACTCTGATCAAAATACAAGATAAAGTGATGAATTTCCTTGAGAATTTAATTAGAAAAACATCAACATCATAGGCTGTTGGTTATAAATTGTTAAAGCAACCCAATCATATGCTCAGTGATAAGAGCAATGTGTGACCCACTAGCCAATGGGACACAAAAGTAAATTTAACTTAAAGTAACATCCTCCTATTAACAGTTTTAATTCACTTTTATATAAATCAATGAATGTATATAAATATGAAATTGTACATACTTGTAATTTCAAACTGCAGATTTGCACCTCACACTTTGGGAGCCCCTGCTATAAGGGGAACCCCCCAACCCTGAAAAAACCCTATATGATTTTGAACTTGGGCACAACTTGGGTGTAGGCCCAGTAAGTAATCACTGTGTTCAAGTTTCACTGTTATAAGAGGAGCAGCAATGTGGATTATGGAGGGATCAATGGGCGGACATCTTACCATTGCATAGCTTCATCAGTCTTTGCTACATCACGTTAACACAGACAATTTAAATACAACTTACTGTCTTATGTCACGATGAATAAACCAATATGAACTAAATGTTGTTTGTAATTCTTAAAAAATACATGCAAAGGCCTTTGACACATGGCCTGAGGAAATTCAATGTCACTTCTAGAATCAAGTCTTTTAGTATCTTCCACATATCCCGCTTTGCACACTGATGCTACAAATAGAATGAAACCTCAATACTTCAACTGTTTTGCTCTAACCGCTGGGTAAATTTTAATAGTTAAAATTATATAGTTACATCTTCGATTATTTAGTACTTCATTTTTGTTTAAAGACAAGCTTTAAAAAGAGATCCTGAAATTCCTCATAAAATGCTGTGAATGCAAACTACTCTTCGTGTATTCAGCTGCTAGTTAGAAGGAGCTGTATGCCGGCCTGTTTTCAATGGTACCCTGTGAAGTACCTATGATCTCAAAGAGGACCCAAAAACAGCACTGTTGGTATAGATAGTATTGCGAATGAGTATCTAATTCAAAAGTAATTTTCTTAGTAACGATTACCTTCCGAATATTGATTTTTTTGTGACAACCCTGAAGGGATCCTACCTTCCCAAACACAAACATGAGCACGTCGGCAGTGTTTCAGGTAGGTCTCAAAATTTGTGGCCATCTGAACTTATAAAAGTCTAATAAAAATAGTGCTTACGGTGTTCCTTTCTTCAGTTTAAATTCCCCACAATCAAATTAGGACATACTGGTTAGTAAAATGTGCAAAGACCCAAATAACTTCTCTAAAATCAGTCTGATCCAGGGTGGAATTTGGCCTTTGCTTAAAGAAAAGCTACTCCACTTTATATTACATTAAATAAACAGAAGCAGCCACTGTGGGGAAAAACATTACATTTACAGAAAATTAGAATATTAACCTTTGGTTTAAGTTAGTGAGCTGATAACCAGCTTTATGTGACCTTTTATCCTGATGTTGGTAAGTGATGATGAAAAGTGCCCTGGGTATGTTGAACTTTCCCTGTAGTATAGGGCCCTGCTCTCAATGGGCATGTATTGCTGCATTTGTTTTCCCCTAGGTGGTAGAGCAGGTCACCTACTATTCGGAAGGTTGGTGGCTAGACCAGTCTGTGTGCTAAATATCAGTGGGCAAGAGTCTAACCCCAAGTTGCTCTTCCATGAATCAACTGGAGTATGAATGCGTGTGTGTGTTACAAAGCACTTATGTAGAAAGAGCATTAAAAAAAAACAAAACATTGCTCGTGTGAATGAGGCAAGTTGTGTAAAGCGCTTTGAGCGCTCAGAGTAGAAAAGCACTGTAAAAGTACCGGTCCATTTAAATGTATTCTTTTTTGTATTCGGTGTTTGGCCTGTATTTCAAGTGCATCTCTAAATCTTAACATACACACAAAAAGACAAACAAACAACTCCCAATTTAAACGGTTTTATTAATCCAAAAGTGTAGAATTTATGCCACCAGAGCAGAAGCTGTAGAGGACTCACTGTAAACAGAAAGGGGAAAAAAACATTAGTAAACAAAAACCTTTGACTTAAAAACAAAAACCCATTAAATCTTCATATATATTTTTTTAGGGGAACAAGTATAACCATCTCTTTCCTATTACTCACTCATGATTTTTACTTTGTTGTAATTATTTCTTTATATTCAAAATTAAGTTCATGTTGGCCACATAAATTACAACCTGCTTAAAACGCCACATGTGCAAACCTACAAAACTACAGCTGAATAAAAAGGACCAAGTTGTCTTTTTAGAACATCAATGTGTCCATCCACACTAAACCACACATGTACACAAATAGTTTCACTGTGTGAAGGGGACTGGCAGAGACTGCACCAAGTAGCTGCTCTGCTAATTTACCTCCAGTTTTTCTCTAGCACAACAGAAATATCAATACTCCTAATAAACAATGAGGAGCATGACAATGAATTGTGCACTTCCATGTATACACTTAGTGAACATTACAATACAGTTAAACGATTAGTGTTGTAATAAAAACTACCATTTGTGACAATTTTTTTTGATAACAAACAGGTAACCGACATGCAAAAATTTAATTTTCCGATCCAAATAACAAGAAAAGCATCTCCAAAGCATCACAGATACATACTACTTCCAGTTGGGGGCCAGTACTCTCTTGGTCTTGTAGTAACGGGCCAGCCTGTGGATCCTGCTCTCAATGAGAATCAGGCGGAACTTGGCATCCTTGTCCTGCAAATATAACAACAACGTGTTGCATTCAATTCCCATTATATTTCAAATTGCTTGCATTCCAAAGAATAAAAATCCTTTAAACTGTTGATGACAACATCAAAATTACATTTTTAATTTTACATGGAAAACAAACTTATCTTCCAAGTTATGCTATAGGATCTTGTTCCAGGTCATTGGCCTAGCTTTGCTGTACCTTTCTGTTTCTCTCCAGGTGCTTCCTGACCGCCACAGCCTTCTTGATGAGGTGGTACAGATCCTCTGGCAGGTCAGGGGCCAGACCCTTGGACTTGAGGATCCTCAGAATTTTGTTGCCAGTGACAAAACGTACTTGGGCAACACCGTGGGAGTCCCTCAGAATAACACCTAGAAAGGTTTATAGACATGATAAAACTGAAACAGGCATGGGATTTTGCCAACAAATTAAGTTTTGCATAAATCTGCCAAAACAGTCTTAAAACAGATTTAAAAAATTCCAGAGAAATGAAGACTGCATATTGATTCAAAAGCAAAACTAAAAAATTTTCAAAGTGAGTAAATTGTGTTTCCTGGATTTATGTAACACAAGTGGCATCTGGCTAATGTAATTTTCCTAAACAGAGAAAGAGTTGAAGTTTTCTCTGAATGGCATCACATTTTTTTGTCACTGATGACAAGTCATTTTATTCAATGATTGTTTGCACAGTAAGATAAGTTGGCAATAATCTTTGTAGGACTTTTCCAAACGTTTTGATTTGACATGAGTTTCTGTGGACCCTTGAGGCCTGTAGCTATCAGTCAATAGGAAAATGTATACCTGCTCCATCTCGTCTTTACTTTACTCACAATACAGACAATCTATCCTAATTTGTAAATATCAGAGAAAACAACATACACTTCTTATTAGGGCTGCTCGATTATGGCAAAAATGATAATCACGATTATTTTCACTGAAATTGAGATCACGATTATTTGACGATATTTATTTAACCCTTTAAGACCTACCATAGAACCAAGTCCACCAGAGCTTATATTATTTTTTTTACATGCTGTAGTGCCATTTGTGGGAGCATTTCAAGTTGCTATACATCAATACAACTGTTATAGCCCATATTTTAATAATATGTATGCATTAAGTCCATAGTAATTACATAAATTGCAAAAAAGTGCAATAAACTACAAAAAAAATTGAAAATCGCTTTTGTTTTGTTTACATATATTTCTACTTGGAGAAATTTAAGAGGTTTATCTCTCAAAACTTTAAATACAATAAAGTTGCAAAAAATAGTTTACAACAACAGGAAATTTATTTTGAGTGTCTTCATAGTTTTATTTTGGAGATACAGTTTTTATATACTGCAGGAAAAACAAAAAACAATCCTATGATGCAAATTTGCAAAGAAAACAGCATGTGCATCATTTCACTGTGGGAAGTGTTACGAACAGCTGATGGATCGGCAAAGCGTGTTTCTGGAATATTATGTTTTTGTTCCTGCAAGCGCTTTTTATGCAATTTTTGCAAAGCTATATGTGGAAGGAAACCGTGACCGAGGACAAGCTGATGGCATCAGATGTAAGTACAACTCCTCCGGTTTCATATGCAAAACAAATTATTGCGCTAGCTTACACGGTTCAGGTTCTACAGGGATTTAAAAATAGTTACACAACACGGAGCGTGCTGCTCTGACCGGATTTAAAGGGTTAACAATGACTTTAAAAAATAATATAACATAGTGTGCAACACCACTGAAGTTTTTTTACCTCTCTTTTCAACCAACAGCAGTCACTCTCCTCTCCAAATAACTCCTGCTTAGCTTTCCGAGCTTCCCTCGGGTCCTCTTAATCAGCGGTCTCCAACCTTTTTTGCGCCACGGACGGTTTATGCCCGACAATATTTTCACGGACCGGCCTTTAAGGTGTCGCGGATAAATGAGGGAGGGGCTAATAATCGGCTCAGTCATTTTTAATGATCGTTGAAAGCCCAGATCGTAATCGTGATTAAAATTCGATTAATTGAGCAGCCCTACTTCTTATTGTATTATAATGGCTTAGAATGACAGTGTAAAAACTTAAGACTAGACAGTGTGTAATACATCTGGTTTACATTGCACTGAAGCTCAGAGGACAAAGAACAACAAGAACATGATAACAGCAACCCCAACGTTTACAATTATGAGAAATTCTGAATTAAAAATTACTGCAGAAATTTAGCATAATGGTATCAACATCATGGTCAGCCAAATATCTGGAAGGGCATCTAGCACAAGTAATGTGCAGCCAAACGTTTTTAAACTGCTCAGCAATATCTGAGTCTGCCAAAAGTTGTGAACTGAACTGTGGTGATCTTCAATTATTATAGTCATGTCATGTAATTAATCTCAACATCTGCATGTTGCAGGGAAGAAAACCTAAACTAGCACTTACCAATCTGGGAAGGAGTCAGACCCTTCTTGGCCAGCTTGAAGATCTGCTCTTTGACATCATCAGATGTGAGCTTCAGCCACTACAAAAATGGGGGACGGTATTAAAATAAAGGACGCGTGTTCAAAAAATGTGCAATAATCACTTCGCTTTAGCGAAATATAATGAATGTGTACTCACAGTGGGAACACTGCGCCTGTAAGGCAGAGCTGACTGGGACAAGCCCTTTCTGTAAGCGAGAAACAAAATCCCGTTAGTAGTGAGAACTTGACAGTTTGGTCAGAACAACGCAAAAACTATCGTCAAGTCAACAGGGGAAAAAACGTTAGGCCGGGTTATGCTCGCTTCATACTAGTGCTGGCTTACCGATCATGAATCTTAACTAAATGATCAGTTCACAGTAAATTAACTTTATCAGTAAGAAGAAACACGCGTGACTTAAACTTTGCAAGTTATACATTTATATGCAACATGATGTACAACTCGGGGAGTTAAAATCGTTTCGATGCGCAAATGTGCTAACTTGGCTACCACAAGCTAGCTAAAGGAGGATGTCGACTGACTGTGTGCATGTAAGTCAATTTCTCACTTTTAGGTTGAATCCCAGATTTCATTTTTGACCCCAGTCAGCCACAACATGTTTAGAAACTATCTCCTGCAAACAAAACCAGTCTACAGAAGGAAAATACCAACTTTAAAAGACAAAAAGAGAGCTCACCCGGGAGCGTGCATGCGACCCATGATGGCGGTAGAGGAAGAGAGGCCGCACACGCGACAGAAAATGGTATTTTGCGCCTGCGTCGGAAATGACGCAATGACGTAGACCGGAGTTTTGTTGACGCTACCTGACGTCAACAAAACTACCCTAGCTCAGCTTTTTAGTATCTCCCTCATTCTTCTTCAGTCTGACTGAATACTTGAGTTTGTAATAGCTGAACAACGATACCTTGTAAAGGACGCTAATTTTTATCACACTGAAACCGCTTTAGTTAGCGCCATTTTTTCTCAATTGAAGAAACTGGCCACTGACATGTGAGCGGAATTTGTGGGACACCAAGCTCAATATACATTGTGGAGGTAAACACAGACAGTGGTCCACCGCAACATACGATTTTTTCGTAAAATAGCTTCTCTTCATATCTGCAGAAATTAAGGTATTTCTCATCCAGCTGTAGTGTTATGTAGTACTGTGCAAAAATAAAACGGGAAATGGGAGCAGTAATTTAATGAAACGAGGGAACACACATGGAAATCCAGAATATAAGGCTGAAATAGAGTCTGTACAATTTCAAAGAGTATTTGTTGATCACCTCTATTCTTCACGGCAGCCTGAACTCTTGAGCAAGCTTTCTTGTAAATTCAAATATCTTCAGAAATAACTCCAGGCCTCTTGAAGGACACATCCTTTGGAATTTAACTGCCTTTTGTTCTGTTCTCTGTGAAGATGATCCCTGCTTCAATAACATTGAGATCTGAGTGCTGTGGAAATGCGAATGCCAGTCCATGACCAATGGATTGGAAGTGTGTTAGGGATCATTATGTTGAAAATGATGCTGTTGCCAATCAGATGATTTTCAGCTGGTATTACATGGTGGATGAAAGCCCCCACAATGTTTTAGAAATGGGTCACTGTTGTAACTCTTTTCTGACCTTCTCCATAAATAATGACAATGACTTAAACCAGTCATTTGAATTTAGATTCAACACACAAAGACCTTTTGCCACTGATTTTCAGTGCAGTTTGTAATTTGCAATACTTTCCCTTCATTTCTCTTAATGGCTGTAAACCCTTACATTGAAACCATTTCTCAAGAAAACAGATGTACTCCCAGATTCTTTATCAGTTATTAGATTATTTATTTTCTTTCCAGTTTAAAGAATACCGTTTACAGATGTTTATCTGCACGTTTCCAGGTTTTCTCAAAGTATCCATAACCATGACAAGATATGCCAAGTTTCTGGTTAATAGTCCTTTAGGAATCAGCTTGTTGGAGGAAAAATACTATTTTACGCCTGTCAAACTGAGTGATCTTTGGCAATTTGCATACATTCAAATGAAGTAAAGTGAGCAAAATACATGCAAATAAGACGATGGAAAATTGGTTCTTGTTCAATATGTAGATACCATACTGGTTTCCATTTTTATGCTTGAATGACTCACAGGTCAGAGTTAAGTAGCTTAAACACAAAAATTCTCAGAAGATGGTTGGGTACAAAGACTGAATTCAAATTGAGGGAAAGAGCAGGCAACATCCAAATAAAAACTTGAAAAAGCCACTCAGGAAGCCTGAAGAATTATTGTTCAAGAACAATTAAAGAAAAAATATATAATAGAAAGGTCTCTTGGGAGCAAAATATAAAGAAATTAGGGGGTAGCTCAAGACATTTGCACAGTACTGTACCTAACTTGCGGGCAAAAAAATTGAAACAATAGAATCAGTAAGCAGGTTTGTGTAATCTACCTTCAAACAAATTTCACACAAAGACCACAATTTTGACACATACGTTCCAAAAACATTTAATTTGCTTTAAGAAAGAAGGATTACAGTACACACTGATCCATTCAGGCAAGAGGTCACCAATTAGGAATAAATAACTGGCCATGTTAATACAAACTATGCTTCCTTTCTTTGTACAGCTGCTAAAAGAACAAATGAAGCCACTAATGATCATAACATGACGTTGTCTTGTGGATCTCTAAAAAACTTTTTAGAAACATTTATCTTAATTTCTTTATTAAACATTAACAACAACTTTAGATTCATAGTTAGGCAAGTAGAGAAGAAAGCAGCTAATCTCATGCTCACGATTCCTGTTCCCTTTTTGTGAAGACGTTTTAAGGTAAAGTTGTCCTTTCAGTATCTGATTTGTGTCGTTTTGCCAAAGCATTCCCTCAACTAAATGTCACAAAACCTGACTTGTTCTGGACTTCACTGGCAGCTATTACCATCCAGTGACTCATGGCATTGTTACACCAGTATTAGGCACTAGGGGTGAGTGTGGCATTGCTGCCCAAAGGTGAAACAGCCTCAGGTCCAGACTCCAGAAGTAACTCAGTTCCTGACTTGTGGTTTTGAACCATCTGAAGAACGCACCAAACAGACTACCAATCAGTGTCTTCAAACAATCATAATCTTCAACCCGAGCAAGTATAAAAGCATGTTCTGAAGCTTATTATACAAATTCCCCTTTTAAGGTGTGCTGTGTGAAAACAGTCAAGTAATACCACGAGTGAAAGACCTAGTATTGTGCATTTAGTGGCATTCCACTGTCACAAAAAAGGTTGCACTCCCACACTTAGACCTGCTGTGGAAGAACTACTGATATAGCTTTATAGAATATAGATTTTTCTTTAATAAGGACATCACATTGTTAATAAAATATAACCTGTAATAAGGCCATGTTGAGCGTGAGCACAAACAAAGGCACCTTGATGAAAGTGTGGTTTGATTTACTGTCCTTTTCATTACTTTTGGCACATTTTTGGGGAATATTAAGGTCATGGTTGATTTCCTGGCGCTCTGCTCTAACCCAGAGGTATCTGCTACAAAGCAGGAAACCCTGATGCCTCCTATTTGTCTATATAGAAAATAAACAAGGAAAATGTCAAAACAAGCCCCTTTTCTATTACTTAAAAAATAAATGTGTCAGCCTATATATACTCTTCTGAAAGTAAGCCGTTTTGGTCCTCTAATATCAAAATGTACAAAACGTTACAGCTCTTTGTTACACTTTAGGAAAACTGAGACAAAAGGAGGAGATTGTTTGTCACAAAAACAATCTTGATTAGCTGTAGAGGGAAGAAAAAAAGAAATGGTGAAGAATGAAGACCAGGCTCCCCCGTTTGAAGATTTGTGAATTAGCCCGAACGATCGCCCTTTGAGGGCACGTCTGAAGGAGTTTTTCACACATTCACGTCATATGGGAATAACCTCAGTGGCAACATAATTACATGCAACCTCATGGTAAAATTCAGCAGAATGTTGTTGCTCGTGGTATATGTTTGTCAGCAATGAGAACATAAGTATTCTTCTTATGAAATCTTAAGAATACTAATTACAACACAATTCATGTGGAAGAAATAGTTAATTTGGTTTAATAGATTTGAAAGTAAAATATTGCAGATTATTACTGAACGATCTGAATGGTAGGAAATTCATCCATAAAAGAAAAGAAGGAAAAGAAAGAGCAGTGCTGAAGTGAACTGAAAGCTGAGGTGACCACCATTTTCAAGTAAGCATCTGCTGCATTTCCCATATGATTTGAATGCAGCGCTGTTTTTTGTTTGTTTTTTGCTTGAAGAGGCAGAGTCAGAACTGTTGCTTCGGCAGAGGGAGGTGGGCAGGGGTTAGAAGTATGGAACGGCCGTTAGTTTGTACCACTTGACCGTCTCGTTGCTGAGGTCAAAGTCTTTGAGCCTGAGCGTAATGCCACCCAGGAAGTAGTTCTCACGCAGCGACTCAGCACTGAGCACGCTCAGCTGCAGCTCCCGAAGGCCCAGAGTTTCTTTGCTGTAGCCGCTGTACACCAGCTGTGGAAGAAGAGAATGGAAAAGTTAGCAAAGTGAGTGTCTTTAGGCAGCTGACCATGAAGTTCTTGGATTTCAGTACCTCAGTAGAACATCTTCATATCAAAAATAAATCTGTAAATATCAAAATAGTCTAACATTTTTACGATCATGGTTCTTAACAATGCCATACTAGATAATAAATATAGCTTATAGTATTTCCTAACCATCTCATTGAAGGTAGGATTCCTGGTTTTCCTTGAGATCTTTGTCTTGCGTTTGGAAGTCTTGTGTGGATCTGGAAGCAGGTAAGTCTTCACATACGGGTTGGGATCTGTTCCATCTTCAGAAACCTGACAGGAAAGAGACGGGTTAATTGTATGACAACAGAGAGAAATAGAAAAAGAATGAAATGACATGAACAGATCAAAACAGTATTTTAAAATATATATTTAATTCTTGAAGCCTACCAGGTCTCTGATGTGCATGACCATGATGAATAGAGTACTATTCCTGTAGGAGATTGACAGCTTCACTTCTCCTTCCACCCGACCAGAAGTGGGACTCAGTGGAGGCTCTGCAACAGTCACACGCCACACATAACTCTCATGAATCTGGATGCATGCAAATGCATTTTAAAATGCATATGCATTTTAAATTTTTATTCAATGAACCATTAAATATTTTTGCCTACAAACTCAGAGTGACTTGACAAACTGGTAAATTACTTGTCGATATTTATAAACAGTACATGGCTTAATGATAGCACAGTAATGAAAGCAAAAGCACAAACAGTGTCAAGAAAATGACAAACAGTAAATGGAAATGAAAAGTGATGGTATTTACCAGGTGCTTTGGCCATGGCATCCACACCTTCTGTCTTGTCATCCCGCGCAATTGGATGAAAGAATGTGTAGATCAGGTCACACTAGAAGAAGACCAGAAAGACTGAAAATCTATTCCTGATTACTATCATTCCAGTATACGGAGTGTGTTTGTTTGTGTGTGTGCATACCTGGGTAACCTCTGTGGAGCTTCTCATCAGGTTGTGGACATAGTTATTGAGCTCCAGCTTCCTCTTGGCTGCTACTTCTTTAATTTGGCTTCGGCCAAGCACCATTTTGCTGGGGAAACTAGAGAAAAAGAGAAGCAAGGTATGATTAGCCGATCTACTTTACAGAATCTGATGTAACACTTAGACCGGCAGTCACAACACTGATTACAAAAACAAAACAAAACACCAATTCATTATTAGGCTTACAGCAGGATGGCATTTTGGGAGTGTTAGCGAAGATTGCATCATCTCCAAAACATGATAATTAACTGGCCAGTTCACTATCTTACAGGTTTTAATTAGATTGATGACATTGTTGGATGATAAGGGAGTAAGCGGGTGGTGACAAAACTACCTTGGCAGCTTCCAGAGAGGGAAGAGGATAGTCAGTTTATTGTGGAGCTCTTGAAACTCGTCAAAAGTGCGGAAGACAAACTGTGGCTCATTCTGACCTTCCCTCAGGAGTCTCACCACATAGATCTGCACAGAGCGGAGAAACAGCCAGTTTACAGTTTGGGCAAAATCCAGTATGAGACGAAAAAGGAAAATCGAAAACAAAATGAGACTTCACTGGTGCTCACATAGTGCTTGTCTGGGTTATATCTCTTCTGAAAGGAGAAGATGGAGGCGTGGACGATGCGTCCCTCTTGTTTCAGAGTATATGTCTTCGGGGAGAAAGAGAGGATTGGCTCGTCATTGGCCGGCAGACCAGAGAATCGTAGCTGGGCAAGGTTGTGGATGAAGAAGTTGAACTTGGTGGCCACACTTCCTAGACTGGACTCTATGAGCCTGGGACAGTTAGAAAATAAGGGGAGGAAATCTGCATTAGATCAGGTGAAAATGAAACTAAATATTTAACATGCCAAAGACACAATTTTTAATTATGCTCCCTTGACCTTTGGCTATGTGAAGAAATAAACATTCAAAGCACATTTCCAGTTTCAATCCAGTCTGACTGGTCTTTCAAAAAACAAGCATGCCTTGTTCTGGTTGTACTTTTGTTGTGTTGTTGCATAGCGAGATAGCAGCTATTCCTGTTTTGCTCCTAATCATGTACTGCCACCTGGTGGACTTTTAGTATCTGACATCATAAACTGTACACTAAAGTATATCTTGCTACAAAACCTGCCACGTAGAGTGGAATGAATCAGAGAAAAGTATTAAAGTTGAACAAAAATGTGCTAAAAACCCCCCCCAAACAATAAACATGTCAAAATGTTTTTAGTTTTGTTTTTTGGACTGGAGGAGAAAGATGTTAATACATTTACCTGGTAAAGAAGATGGTGGCTTCAGCATCTGTGTTGTGTGGCTGCAGTGCATCAAACACATACTTTAAATCTTGAGAGCCGGTCAGCTCTGGGAGACCTGATGACATCATCTACAACAGACAGAGAAACACATGCCTGATATTTGAGGTGAATACCACTTGGTGACTTTTTTTGAGTTATCTGAAGTAGTTTTCTGCATGTTGGCCCACTTATTACTCAGAACTTTCTAACTCTGCTGTGTGTTCAGTTTGGAATATGTGCTTACTGGTGCTGCTTAATTGCACCGACAGGTGTGTCTACTATTTTGTTTGTCCAATGTATAATCAGCGAGGTCAGGCAAAGAATCAGTATAATTCAGTTCAGTTCAGTGACACCAAGACTGTCTCCGTTAGAAATGCAATAAACAGAAGTCTTTTCACTTAAGCAGAGCCTCTAAGTTTATTGCACACAAATTTCTAGGACAGAGAGGCGTTGATTTATTATGAATGCTCTTGGTTTGCATATCTTGTTATTTTGGCTCTTGCAGGTGTAAAAGAAAACAAGGTGACAAAAAGGAGGCCAATACCAGTAATAGGGACAGATGAAGATGTTAAATGGCACAGTCAGCAGTACAAAAGTACAAGAACAAAACTCGTTTTACCATCAATGTGTGTATGAACAGCTAGAGTGCTATGTACTATGCACATGTGTGTATGTACTCGGGCTTGTTTGTTTTGTTTTCTCTCTCACCAGTGACAACAAGTTAAGGAAAAGCCCGGAGTTCTTGCGGATGAGGTTGTAGGCTTGGCAACACAGGTCCACAAACAGCTGGAAGCGGCTGGTGGGCCGCTCGCCTCCGTTAATGACGTACGCCATGTCAGAGGTCAGAACAAACGGAGCTCGGTCTCTGATGGGAAAAAAGGGTGGAGACAAGATTTGACATCAGCTTCTCATAAAAGAGCAAAAAGTTTTTCATCACTTGTTTAAACCTCTGGGAAAACATGGCCTAAATTGACATCCTCCCTCACGTAAAACACTAAAAAAGGAGTATGTATGAATTAATACATAAATAAATAAATGAATGTATAAACATTTCAGCAAGAAAATGTTCCAAGGCCAAAAATAGAAGAGTGTAGTTGTAACAGAGCCAACCTGGACACTGTGTGAAAATCTCAGTTAAGAATCAGGTCATGACTGAAAACACACATTAATCTTACTGTGCTCAAAGTCATTATCCTCTGCTCCTGAAATACAGTCACCCACAAAGGAATTGTGGGGCCTTTGAGCACAGGGATGTACTCTAATATCTTACTATGCACAAAGTCTTCGGTGGGGTAGGTATATAATTTTTCGGGATTTGTTTGTTTTTTCACCTCATTTTGGGTGCTTGACATACCTTTCATCCATAAAAGTGAAGATCACACTTTTTAAATTGTTTGTGACAACTTAACACATTAGTTCTAAAGGCACTCAAAACAAACAACAACCAAAAAACACCTGTGTGCTGTGGGAGTCCCCTGGGAACTACGAGGGTTGTAAATCAATCATATCACTACGGCACACCTTCAAAACTTGATAGCGCGACAAAGCATCCTTTATCTATAGCAATTTCACACTTGCATCCATGATACATGTGAGATTTGATCATCACCTCTTGAAGCTGCCAAACATCTGGGCATGGCCCAGGAATTTGCCAAAGTCGATGTGAAACATGTGACCAGTGGAGCGCAGCATGATATTATCATTATGACGATCACAGATGCCAAGCACGTAGGTTGCAACACAGCATCCAGCACAAGAGTAGATGAAGTTCTCCGAAGCCTAAAGGAGAGGAGAAAAGGGTATTTTAAGCATGGCTAAATAAAGCGAGTACTGCAATGAAATTAAAAAAAAAGAAAAAAGGTTGCATGTTTGGATTAAGGATTCACATTTATAAGGGTCAAAGGTCAAACAGACTAACAAGTGCTTTAAATTTCATGAGAATATGTATCACCTTCTCATACTCATCCTCAGCGGGGTTGTACTTGCGAAGCCATTCTGCCAGTGGTTTGTCCTTAAAAGATCCTGTCACGCCGTACTCCACCTGGATCTTTCTGAGGGTGTCAGAAGAAGGCACCAACTCTACCATACCTACACAACAGCAAATCTTTTATTAACACTACACTGGCTATATAGTATATTTAACTGTAAATGTGGTAATTGGTTTACTCAACAAATTAGCTACATGGCAGGAATGCTTTCTAATAATGCTAGGAGCAATTTCAGATTAAACAGACAAAAAGGTGTAGGAGTATTTTTAGTACACATGTGTGCTTGGTTTGTAAATGGATATTTAAAGCCGACTGACGGGAGTGTGTCTTTATGTGCTTGTCTGTTACCTTTGTCCTTGCCAGTGGAGATGCATTTGAAATTTACAATGCGGAGGTCTAGACCCTCCTGCAGCCAGATTCGGTCCATGATGCGAATCATCTGCAGAGCCAGCATGTCCTGCCTCAGGTCTTCTCCGACCTGATGCATGCAGGTAGATCAAGAGAGAGCTAGTTTATACACACATAGGGAATCTTTTCTACTCTGTGCAATAAGTCTTTACAAAATTTGTCAATCAGAGAATCCTTAGCACTCCATTTTTTAGTTCAGTATAGTATTTATTTAAATACCTTGCACTGTTTCTTACAGTAAGCACACTATACACAAGAGTAATTACATATTATTTTTACCCATTTTTATTTTATTGAGGCACTTTAATTATCAAATCATTTGTTTTGTTATTCTTTTTCTGTTGAGATATTTAATTTTTTAAAAATACATTATTTTGTTTTTTTATTAAGCCACTTCATTTTGCATTTGTTGTTTGAGTAAACTGTATCTATCAATTACTGGCTGGTTTAAACTTCAGCCACCAGGGGGTGCAGTGTTCATATCAAGACTATGTAAACAGTTACAACATGTTTGTGTGCTACTGTGGGCTCCACTCATAAAACATGGAAACATGCATGAAAGACACACTCGAACCTGTTCTCAGGCGTTGTTTGACTTGCTGATCAGTGTACTCATTTTCAGCATTTTACATTGGGCGTGTGTGATTGTGTGTCTGCGCATACACTACCTTGAACATAACATTGATCTCTTCTCCCAAGGGGTCGGCGTTGACCAATGCCAGTTTGAGGGGAACAGCGTTAGAGTTGAAGAAGGAACAGGCCTACACACAAACAGCAATATCCTCTGCATTACATCACACTGTTATGTTGTCTTCCGAGACACATCCCAAAGTGATTTAGTGATTAGTGATTTCTCTACGGTTTTGATTTATTCGAGGATGTTTTTAAACCTGCATGTTACTCGGAAAAGACAGCCTGTGAACATTTAGCATTTTCTGAAATGTTATCATCCAGTAACTTCAGCAGGATAAACAAAGTAATGACTTTGAATAATGTAAAGACACTTATATATTAATTTTTTTTAAATTGTGAAAAATCATGCCTGCATAAATCATACAAGCTATATAAAAGGTACAGCAAGGTTTTGATTAAGGCTCACAGGATGGGGGCTCACACTGGCAGCTGTCATTTTTGTCGTGGTTTGTAGTTGATACCATAAGAGAAAGTAGCTGTAGCATTTCTTAATACAAGCTACATTTACCAGTGCTAGAAAGCTTTATTGTGCAGTGGTTGGTGGAAGAGAGTGGCTACAATTAGTCCGGTTCAGGACTTCTTCATCAAATCATAATGTGCACAGTAGTACATTTTGTCCTTTTTGCATTCAAGAGGACAGAAAATGTTAACAAAGACCAAACTTTGAGAGCCATGGATGTAAATCTTAATATAAATTTATATTTAATTGCAAATTAACTTATAGCTGGCAAAGCTGAAAGCTAAAATGTGCAGATGGAGGCAGGCAGCATGAGTCACCAAATGTAATCCTTTGTGTCTCATCTCTCACAATTCCCATTGTGCCAAGCAGTGATCCTCCTCTTACTTAGAAGAGTACAGCATTTACAGAAGTATAAATACATCATTTAGGGGATCTCATTAACCATGATAACCATCTCTGTAATATTTTGGAACATTTGTTCACATGCTTTATATTTTGTTCAAGTTGTAACTTAAGAAGCTCATTTCTTCAATTGTTTGAACTGAAACATTTACAGCAGCAAAATTCAGTTGAGGTTTTCTTCTATTCCTGCTCTGTGGTTGGTTCCATTAAACGATTATTTTATTTATTCTCTACACTTGATAATTTTGTCATCAGATATAGTCAGTATAGTGTAAAAGGTCTGCTGAGCTGGATACAATTTTAAACAACGCATAGTTAATGCATAGAGCGCAATCCTTTTTCTTCAGGTACAGCTAATGGTTTCAGATAATTGTTTAACTGTGTTTGTGTGTGTTACCTTAATGTTTAGCTCCTTTGCCACCAGACTGGGGCTGAGGGGCAGTCGGCAGCTGTTCCTCTGAAAGAAGTTCTGAATGTTTTCAAGGCCCTCCTGGAGTGCAACCTAACAAACGCAAACATGCAGATAGGTAAATACACATACACGTTTAGAAAGGACATTCTACATGGCCTTTAACACATGCACGAACACACATGTGCACATGCTAACCTGTCGTGTAGATCCACCAGCCTGTCGGACCCTCTCAGCAACGGCTCCCAGCAGCGTGACCAAGTGAGTCTGCTTCTCCAGCTCTGCCCTCAGCCTGGCTCCGCACAGACACAGCAGGACACCCAGCACCCGCTCATAGCGCTGTCCCCAGGTGGAATCTTGCACAGCATCCTTTAGCAGCCTGCAACCATTGTAGATATGGTGATGACCACTTTTTAAAATACATTTTCTTCACATCTATCACATGATTTCTCATATACATGTTCTTAAAGTCTTTAGGATTGTAATTTTTATTTATTTTTTGGCTGTACACTTACCAATAGAGGTAGTGTGCTATGTTTATGTTGCCTTGTGCTCTGGACAGCAAGAACATGACGAGGGCGTTTTTTAGGTGACACTCAAACTTTATTGCCTGGTGGGCATATGAGGAAACAAAAAACAGACTTTGAATTTTAACTGAAGGAATTGTGAGTGAGCACATGAGAAAAAGAATTTTAATAAAGAGGGAATAAATAGATTTAAAGTGGATGTAAAGCACATATTTTAGTGCAGACCTTTGTACATATAGCTATACCTGTACGAGCTGTGGCAGGTAGTCAGCCAGCTGATCATCGCTGCTCTTCTCAATCCAACTAACAGCCACGCTTCTCACCTCAGTATCTGCAAACCTACACAAACATACATTACAATGAGAGATGGGAGACAACGCACACATTCTATCCTCCTTTATATAAGTAAGGAATTTTTGTATTTGTAAAAATCTGTGTGTGTCTAAGTACTGAGCTCACGCCGTACTTTGAGTCAAGTAGCTCCAGCGCTGTTACGGGGGGCAGGGTGGGCCAGTGGTGCAGCAGGGAGTGAATATGAGCCATGCTGGCCCAGTCCCAGCTGGGCGCACTGGCCAGTACCTTAGGGAGGCTGCTGGGGTGGTCCCTCCGACAGTGGAGCCTATGGTCCCACAGCAGCTGGTGGTCTGCTCGCTTCAGCCTGGGGACAAAGGAGGAGGGGGGGGGGGGGGGGGGGGGGGGATATGTCTAAATGCTGTTTACATAAAATTAAAAGAAAGACTTCAACTCAAAAGTTTTTGAGTTACACACGTGTTTAAAAAGATTTGGTCATGACATCTCAAAACTCAGAAATCTCAAAATTATTAAAGACTCAAAAGTGATATTTAAAACAGACTGGGCCCTTTCAGCAGAATCCTACATAATGCAAAGCGAGCAATAAAATCTCTATAGTTGCAATGCACGTTTAAACAGGAAACTGAACACAAATTGGAAGGACTTCCTCCTTTTATGGTTACATATCTGTCGCATGTTTCACTAAGGTCGACTGCTAGTCCCTGAAAGACAACTAAATCACTTTTTGATGCTCTGCTTTAAACCCAAATCCTGGAGATTACTCCCCCCCTCCCCCCCTGACCCCTCAAATAAAAAACTCCAACTTGTACCTGACCCCGACCTTCCAGTAGTAAATAACAATTAAACTGCCTGCTTCAGGGAGTAAAGGAGTGTTGCACACACAAAAAAGACAGCTCCCGCTAAATAAGCACTGATGTGGCTCCACAAGCCCTGTGTCCACAGAGGCTACAGAAATGAATGGACAGGACAGCAAACAGGCGGTGAGAGCCCAGTGAGAGAGAGCTCTGCGTTAAAGTGCCGGTTGAGTCTCGCGGATGTTGGCAGCGTGGAGAGGAGATTTGGCTGGCAGCAGGCATAAGAGAGCATTTAACTGGGCCCGTAGCAGCTGGATGAACACAGACACGCTGGAGCAGACAACAGAGAGGCATGTACTGGGAACTGTGGCTGGCAAAGTCAGCAGCATCTTTTTAAAATCCCTTCTTAAATCTATTAAGTCTAATGGATTTTAGGTGGCCTGAAAGAAAGCCAAAAAGCTGCCTGCTTAATGGGAGACTTAACTAGAAATACTCTTTCTGTGCATATCTTTTTAAACTCTCATAACCCCAAGCACTGCAAGTCTAGTACAAGCCTAACTGGCATCAAAAGGGCAACGATTAGAATTTGAAAGCGTATACATTAAATTTGATGAGGTGAATTCTATTACAAAGACTGCCTTACACATCCTATTTATAAGCTTTAGAGTCATTTATCCATTTGCATGAAAAGAAAAAAAAAAACAAGGAAAAAATTAATAAAAAGAATATTGGGTTTTGTTGGATTTTGGACATATGAAGACAAAATAATTACAAAAATTGAGAAGTTATTAAATGCAGTAGTTGCTTTGAGCCTCTTGAATAACATCTGTTACGTGCATCAGGCTGAGTAACTCCAAGACTCGCTCTCTAGTGGTTTTAACTGATATCAGTGCTTTTATTTGACACCGCAAAATGCTGATACATTAACTGTTAAATACTTCTGAATTCTGCATTACAATCTTTCCCTTATACTTTAGAAAAACACAGGGAATAATCTCCTACCCAAAATTGGAAGCTCGGCTGCAAATTTTCTCCAGTTTTCGTCGGAGGTCAGGGTCCAGCTCCTCCAGTGTGTGGGGCTCAGGGCTGGGGGCTTCTTTGGGTCCAACATACAAAACATCCACTGGTGAGTTGGGGAAGTTCACCTGAAGGTAACAAAAAAACACCAGAGCAGGGCTCAGTTTATTAATAGGACTAAATTTTTAAGCGGAAAGAAATTTTGAATCAAGGTGTACAGCAACCTCACATATTTCTGCAGAGGAACTTGCACACCAGTATCTACTTGTCTTTTAAAGATATTCTCAACAAGCAAAAGCTGAAGATGTCTGCAATCACCAGGAAAGCTACAAAGTGTCTGTTGATGTTTAGGGGTCCAATACTTTAGGCAGTCATTGCCGGCAACAGATTTTCTACTAAACGTGATGATCCTGTTTGACTTAAAATGTGTCCAGTTGGTTGTAAACAACTACAGATGTACTATATGTTAATCCAACACACTGTTCTTTGTATTTGATGTAAAATGACTTAGTTCAGCATCATGAACAGCAGTGCTAATACCAATCATATGCAATCATGTTTCCAAAGAACATTTGTGATAAAAAAAAAGATAAAATAAATAAGATGTAATGATTTGCACTACAAAGAAAATACATCAAAAATGGAAACTTTAAAAAAAAAAAGAAAAAAGATAGTTGGGAAGAAGTCTGCACTAATGTTGTTGCCAACCTGCAGTACGATTCTTTCTGTTGGTACCCTCTTGCGGCTGCCTGCAGAGCTGGCAGCAGCGGCTGCTCCCTGGGCAGACGTCCACAGACACAACAGTCGGGTGCCCCTAGCAAGCACTCTGCAAAAACAGTCGGCAATAAACAACAAGAGCAAGCAATCCTAAGAAGAATGGCAAGAATATAAAGTTTTATGATCCTTTAATGTTAATTTCTGGCTTGCTAATTTTTTTTATATTTTTTGTTTTAGAGATTCAAAAAAGTAAAAGTTCCTTTACTTTCATCGATTACTTTTAGTGATTAAAATAACATGTAATAATACAGAACGTGTGATAACTAATATGAACATACTAGGTAAAATAAGTGAAAAACATTAAAACATAGGTACAGCCTTTACCGGCTGCTCTTCTTTCCTCACCGTCTGAAATCAAAGAGTGGCATTGAGACCTTGCCCAGCAGCTCTGGGGCTTTCCTTTGCTTGTTTGAGTCTGGGGAGCCACTGGCATTCTGATTCAGCACCCCAAACAGAGCCAGGCTCAGTATGGACTCCAGTGGGAGCACAGCTACTGCTATGGGGAAATTGATCCTTGGACAGACAAAAAGCAGTGTCAGCAGCATGGACAGACAATAATATTACATTATTGTTTGAAAAAACAGAGAAAGAAAGTGAATTGAGTACACTGAAAAGGAAAGACTTACAGTTCATCCCATTTGATGTGGTAGAAGAAGCTCTTATACGTGCCCACTCTCTTGGACTGGACTGGTTTAAACAAGTTCTTGCCATTGTGGGTGAGGGAACACACCAGGAAGTACTTCTCGTAACTGAAACAACCCCAGAAAACGTGTGGTTATTTGTCCACAACTAACTGCATATTCTACTGAACACAGAAAACATTGGGCAAAACACGGAGTTCTATCTAGTAGAACTCTAGTAGTCTGTTGATGGCATGTTGCTAGAATAAAGGTATAAAAAAAAAAGTCATCCAGTATTTAATTTTTCACACAGGTCTGTTTTCAAAAAGTGATTTCCACACGTGCACCAGAGCATGTCTTTTCTACCTAACAGAGAGAATGTAAATTTGAATGGCAATGATTGAAATTGAAGGTGTCGAGTGGATGCCACATGTCCTGTCTCCAACACAATCTAATTGGCGTTTTCAGTAATGACCTTGAGTCTGATGCAGACCATATTCTGTTGTATACTAAATAAATAAAATATACATGTAAATAAAAGAAAACTGATAATGTATTTTCACTACAATCAGCCTGATCTGCTGCTCAGAGCCATCTGTGCTGGCAGCTCTACCACTAGCCGTGGTGTCTCAATATGCTGGCTTCTACTGACACTCCAGATGGAGGACATGCTAGCAACAACAATGCCAAACGCTCAGCTTCAGTAAGGCAGCACTGGTATAACACCACAACACAAACATACTTAGCCACTAATCTGGGACCAGAAATATTGGAATCACTGTGTCCCTCTGCTATAAATATTTTTGGAGGGATCCTCGGAATAACTGTCACTGCAGCAATGTTTGGTGCTGGCTTAAAACAGCTGCTGGAAGAGGCCAAACCAGAGTAAACAGGCCTGTTATTAGACAGTTCCTCTCTTTATAAAAGGCCTAAACGGATGACCAGAAAATTACTATTGAAGGCACACTGCAACAATCCAAAATGATAGATTAAAAACTCTTCCCGTCTTACTGTCAGGGTTACAGCTCCTTTTTTCTTTGATAAGAGCATACAAATTCTTTTCAGATCTTTAGAGATCCTAACGTGGAGGGGGCTTGTCAGAAACGCCCTGATGCTGTTCACCAATGCGTGACAGAGCTGGGAACAGAAAATTCGGTTCAACTGTGTTCCAGACGCACTGAAACTGGACACTGGCATGGAAAAATAAGACACGGGGAGCAACACCAGTGCCATTTGTTTAGTAGAAGAAAACAAGACATTCTGTGACAGTACAGTTTAAGTGACTACTGCTTATTCTGGCACCAATGAAATATGCTCCTCATTCCTAGCTGCTAAACAAATTGTTAACTCTATAACACCACATTTGTTGAATCTTATATTGCTATTTGCTAAAAGAGAATTTATCGCTTCTTTGTTCTTGTAAGCATTGCATGCACCTGCAAAATGAAGCAATTATAACTTCAGATAAGATAAGATAAGATAAGATAACCTTTATTAGTCCCACACGTGGGAAATTTGTTTCAAACTGCTTTCCACCACCTTCTGTCTTTCTTTGATCTTATCTTGCATAAGTAAAACTGGGTGAAGTGTGGGTGGTACTAATAATACCAAGCAAGTGGGTGATTGTTCATCCATTTGTTCTTACCTAAAAGTTTTAATTATCCTACAGGAAAGAATAAAGTTGTTCAAAACAGCAGCCTTGATAAGGTTTGGTAGAAAATAAAATGTTTTGTTGCAACAAACTTTCAACTTCAGGTTTCATGTGGCTTTCAGCTGTATGCACAAATGACCAGCAACTGGATTATAACAAAGAAAATGCAGATGAAAATGAGAGATCTGTACTTTGTAAAGTGTGACCTACTGTATCAGCAAGCAGGAGTTAGTTTGTTACAAACACCCAAAACATGTAGATTTAATAGGTGTCCCGCATAAATATAATCACCCCACCCAGTATGTTTATATTCAGATCTGCATTCATCCACTGACTGCTTACCTGCTGACCCAGTTGGCTGGTATGCCGTGCAAGGCAAACAGTGTGAACTGAAGGTGGTCTGTGGTGCCAGAAGCTTCTTTGCTTCTCTTCACTTCCACAGCGTCTCCATCGGTAACCTGGGGCAATGGAGGGGAGTGGAAGGAGGAGGATGGAGAGGAGAAGGAGCGCAGGTAGAGCTTGGCCAGGTCATAGATGGCCTGTGTTAGCAACGCCATGCTTTCCTCCACAGGACTGGTGAGACCTGTGGATCCATGTTAGGTCAATATGTTATTAACAATGCATCTACAGCTCACTGTTGCAGTGTATTATAGATGGGAGAGCAAACACAGTACATGATTTTAACTTCATTTTCCTTAGACTGCAAATAATTTGCCAAAATTGTAACACTTTTCAACAAAAGCTGTTTCATCGTAAGGGGTGACAAAGAACTTTGAGCTGAGCTGTTTGAGTCTCACTGTATATTATTTATAGAACTTACCATTTGATGACTGGCCAGATGATGTCAATCCCATCTAGAAAGGAAAGCATGTTGGTCTTAGAAAGGCAAATGAAACTAAGCAATGGTATGAATGAGCTAGCGTGTGTGTGTGTGTGTGAAGTATATATGAAGAACGAACCATGGGTGAGCGTGTCCTGGGTAAATTGACAGAGTGTCTTAGTCTTTTGACTGCCTCTGTGATGGCTTGGGTCTCCACCTCATCTAAAGCACAGCACATGTTCTTTACAGTCTGCACCAGCCGATCCACTGTCTTATACTGGGTACTCTAAACAGAGACACAGAGCAGGTTAGTACAGCAACAAACTTCTGCATGCTAAAATTGCATCATTTAGTAAACATTATTTCGTTCTGGAGAAGGTAGCTCAAACACATCTTGAAGCACTCATCAGCAACATGCCAGTTTTAGGGTTGTATTGTCTTCACTCCCCCATTCAGGCTGCATTCAATTAACTCACAACAACAAGCAATGGCTGAAAAACATTTTTGTAGAAAACTGCCTTCCAAGAATGACCTGGTTTACTAACACGCATTTCAACAGACACAAAAATGGGCAGGGAATTTGAAAACAATGTTTGGGGTATTTTACGACATTATTAGTTTTTATTAGACTAAACTTTGAAATTTTTTTTTTTTTTAAACAAACTACCATCCTAATCATTTAACAATATTTTCTCTAATTGCACGTACCTCATTCTGTAGACAGATGTTGACTTGATTGTGATAGCCTTCCAAATAATCAGCCAGACCTTGTCTTCATGAAGATACACAGATATTAGGCGTGATCAAACAGTTCTTGAATCAGAGACATTGAAAAAGACACAAAAAAATCCCCCTCCAAAAACAGATGAACCTCATGTGATTTAAATTTGGCGAATCCCTCCATCAAGACAATCTTCTTGCTGACTTTTGCTTTTAGTGCAGCTGCCATTTCTAGATCGCTCTGTGAACATTCTGCTTGTGTGTCCCTCCACTGTTTTAAAACCATTACCTTTCAACTTAATTTCCATTTTGGGGAACGTGATGAAGTAGTAGGGATACAAGTCTGGTGAGCAAGATGGGACAACTGTGCTTATGTGGCAAAAAAACAAGAAAAAAACAAAACAAAAATCATATTTGTTTTCAATGAGTCATGTTTGACAAGTGCTATAGTTCTTCTCCCTTAGACACCTCAGGAAATTACATAGGCAACATCATCACAGTGCTGCCTTCTTCTCTTTGAATGAAAGCTGCTGAAAAGTGCTCCATTCAGAGCTGGGGACTAAATTTTCAACACCATTTGATGAATGTATATTTGCTCTTGGCATACATTTGAGAACCAGAGTGCAGAATGGCAGAGTGCACAGTAAAAAAGGGGTGAGAAAGAGACTCCCAGGGAGCAGTCTAAAAATAGCAGCAGCAGTGGAAGCCACCCAGAGGAGAAGTAGACTTTGAAAGAAAGCCAAATTAATATCAGGTAGAGTTTATGTTTCTTCTGGGGGTTTTTTAAAGGCAGGCTTCAATTATTTTTTTAATCACATCTAACTTTTCTGGAAAGAGCCAAGAGAGGATTTAAAATAAGTAAAATAACAGTAGGAGTGAAAATACAGGACTAATCATCAACTGAAAATGGAATACTAAGTCTGCTTGTTCTGAAGTTGTTTGTGACATTTCTAACTAATGTAGGATGCTCAGACCTTGTGACATTCTCCTTAAAAGGCCTCTCCACCAGGCCCAGGTGCTTCTCTAAGTTTATGGTAGACTTGTCATCTTCTGCCTAAGTAAAAGAAGGAAAACAGCAACAGTCTACCAACCAAAAGTATATCAGTCAAAACACGATTTTACCATATGAAGACTGCATGTTGTTGGTTTTCAGGAGTGGGTAAGGAGCCCATATGATAGGATGACAGAGTAACTCACAGTGCGTGCCAAGTCCCTTCTCATAGTTGAGTGAGAGAGCAGTTGTAATGTGATCTCATTCTCCCACTTCCTGCAGTTCTGAACGTACTCATGGCTGCCCAGGCTGTGTTTACTGTGGCACGTAGTGACAGATAAAAAGGGTTTAAATCAAAAAAGAAAAGAAAAAACAAACAATTATATGTTAATATTATAGAGCAATTGTTGAAAACATTTTAAAGGAAGGTTTTAACAGAAAGGGGTTAACCCACTGATGGTGTATACATTTCTCTAAAAGACAAAATAATATTTGCTTATATTTGTGCCTATTTTTAGCAAATGGGCCATTCAATGAAAACAAAATCAATCAATGCCAGTGACAGAGTTACAGACCCTCGAAGAATAATTTCATCCCAGAGGTGGGATAAAATTTTGCACTTTTTTTCCCCAGCATTTTTTAACCACGATAATTTCTTAACTACAGAAGATAGACATATTTAATGTTCAGGGCTAAAAAACATTTGTAAGCTCTGTTAAAAACAAAATAAATAAATCAGTATTTTTATACTCGCAGTGTCAGATTCTAAAGGGGAAAAAAAAGATTCCTTTTATATTTAAAGAATCCAAATCTCTGTTTCAATAACAAAACTGTGTCTGTGTGACAAAAACAAGCACTGGTACCTCACATATTTTTATCCATTTTTGATGAAAACTCTGAAAACTGTATTTTTGGTAAACTCTGTAGGATCATATTATCAAGTGGGATATGGTGCTGGTCAAAACAAGTTACCGTTCTCCTTAAAGGTCTTAAAACACATGTTGATACCAGACTCGTATTTTTTTCTAATACAGTAAAAGTTTTCCTTGCTAGCTTACTATAAATTCCAATAATCCAAAGATGTAATCCATAATAAAAATACAAGCACTTAAACAACATATGTTTAAAAGTATAAAGTGATGGTTACATACATAATGATTTTACAGTAAATGGTATCGTAGTTCTGAGTGTAGCCAGTGCAAGATTATTAAGCTTTATTCCAGCAAACGGTCGTGCAACAAACACAGCATTAATTTAGCCAGCAACTGATGACAGATTAAACACGTTGCCAAGATAGGAGACTCACAGACAAAGAGATGAAAGAGAGAAACTGAGAAAGAGAGTAAAAAAATGGATGAGAAAATAAACTTATTAGAAACTCCTGGGAGAAGTGGCTTCTCACATGCCAGTGTATTAGAAATACTCACTTTTGCAGCACCTCCTCCCGGCCACAGACTTTGAGCAAATAGCTGGAGAAGTCTACCTTGTCCAAGTCATCATGGACCCAGCACAGAGTCTGACTGATCAACAGCTCCACTGGAGAACTCACTTAAGGAGAAAAAAAAAAGGTATGAGAATTATCCAGAGACAATAATGAAGAAAAGAGAAGAAGGTAATCATGAAAGAGAGGTAAACGTGGAGCAGAGGCAAAAGATGGAAAGATCAACAGATGGAGAGGAAAAGGTAATTATGGAACAAAGCTGAGCACACGACCTACTGGGTTAGCATTAAAAAATACATTTGGAGCATTCTCAAAACAATTCACCACAGCATACCTGACAAACAAAAAAAAGACTAATTTGAATTAGAAAGATTAAAAGGTAAATAGCCAGTTCCAATGTTGCTTTTTTTGTGAGACTTGACCACAATACGTTTCTGAGGCTGTTAAAAAGCTGTTTTTGCAGGTGTAGGAACTGAACTCTAAATCTTATAGTGATCAAAATTCCTTTCTAACCACAAAACACATCCTCCCAGGTTCTGAACAGTTCGTGTTTCATATTTCAAATCAAACCAGTTCTCGAATCAAAGGCATTACCGCAGAACGCTGTGAAATGATATTAAGGGGGATTCTAGGCATTTGCGTGTCCTACGATACCTGATGTATCAGGCCAAGCGAAGCTTAGGTGGAGAGCGTAACTTGACACACAGCAGATTATTCTGCTGTTTACCTTCTTCAACTGAGTTTTTAAGCACACTGAATATACATAAACACAGGCTGACAGATAAAAAGACAGACACAGACTCTTCACACACAGAAACATCTAGACGTTGGATTAAGCACACATGCTCAGGTTACTTAAAAGAAGTTCATATTGACACACACGGAGCTGGACCACCCCTGCCTAAAGCAATAACACACCACCCTCCACCCTTTGGAGGAATGGTGAGGCTTTTCTTGCTGCTTAAGCAAGCACTGCAATGCCTGTGTGGCAATGGTGGTCATATATGTGCTACAAGAGCATTTTATAACAATGCAATTACACAGACTATGCCTCATTTTGGAAGTATTCTGAACTGGTAATGGAATTCCCAGCGGGCATATTTGAGGGCACCAGTTACAAGAGGAGAACATTCCGAAATCACATGTTAACCATTTCACACATGACTGGGGAATGGTGTTGGTGGAGTCACACTCGAACAAAAATATTAATGGTTGATTTAGTGCACATGCACGCACGCGCACAGAACTGAAAACAAAGTGAGACCAACAAAAGTTACTTTTTGTTACAGTGCATGTCAAATCCCTTTTATGTAGAATCCGAGTAAGAGGGTCAGAAGTCACTCTACACTTGTTAAATCTACAAGGCAAAGATCGGAAAGGTGTGAAGAGAGGAAATAGAGATTTATATTTTTGTAACAAGTCCAATTGTCAGAGAGAATCAAAGAGGGGGAAAAAAAAGAAGAAGAAAAAAAAAAAGAAAAAGAGGCCCACAACAGCAAAGGGAAAACCACAATAAGAAGAAAAGTACCATGCTAAAACATAACAGAAAGTGGAAGAGTTTAAAGTTGATAATTAAAGCATACTGTATTAGTGATTCTATGATACTAAGAATTTCAGGCCATCCATCCGTCCCATGGGGGCAGCAGCCTAAGAAGACCTCCAGACTGCCCATCTCCACAGCCACCTCCTGTAGCTATTATGGGGCGAACACCATGGCATTCTCAAGCCAGCTGAGAAATGTAATGTCACCAGTGTGTCCTGGGTCTAACCCAGGGCCTCATTTCAGTGGGACATGCCTAACACACCTGACCTAGGAGGCATCCTAGGCAGAGGGCCAAACAACCTCAACTGGAGAGCCCTGACAGCTTTCAGAGGAAACCAGTTTCCGTTGCTTGTATCCACGCTCTTATTCTTTCAGTCACTATCCACGGGCCGTGGCCAAAAGTGAGGGTGGGAATGCAGATTGAAGAGTACATCTATAGCATCAATTCACCACAGCAGACCGGTACATCGCACTCATTACTGCAGATGCTGCACCAATCGATCTGTAAATCTCTTGCTCCTTCTTCCCTTCCTCTTGAACAAGACCCTGAGATACTTAAACTACACTTGGCAACTTATTCCCAACTCCAAGTGGGTACTCCACCCTTTTCCGGTTGAGTACTATGGGCTTAGACTTCTAGGTGCCAATTCCCATTCCAGCCACAGCCAGTTTGATTTCTGCATTTTAGTTTAGTTAGACGTTACCTATTAAAAGTTCTTTCTGACAGAGGTTTTTTTTTGTAGGTGAAAGATTTAAGAAACATGGTGTTGTCGCCTCTCCAACACCCTCCCAGCAGCAGACGACAACCCGGGTCTTAGAATTTCACTTCTGTCATTCTCTACACATTTACTTCTCACTTCAAGCAATTCTCATTCTCTTACGCGAAGTCTGTACCTTTGGCACAGAGTTTCTTCATAAATATCATTCTTTGGTTTCTCTCCTTTATAAATCATCTCTTTACTCCCTTTAGCTTGTCACATTTTTTGCTCCATCCTCTTTTGTAATTCTTAAATGTATTGCTTCCTCCCCTTCTCACTCTCTTCCATCTTCCCTCTTCAGCCACAGTATGTAAGGAATCCCTGAGAAGGCAGCAGCAGTTCACAGCCAAACTTTACAACAATCAGTTATTTCTCTGTCGGCCTGTTCTCTACAATATGAGCACAGTCAAAGATTTCAGAAGGGCACAAACATTGTTTTTAATAAAATACACTTTCATTTATAATAAGAAAATCAGCTGCAAGTGGATGCACCACTAACAAAGTCACAAAATTTTGAGGCTTCCACAACAGATAAAAGATGAGCTACTGGGTGATAAATAAGAGAAGATGAAGATCAAATAGAATGTGTGAAGAAAAGAAAAAACTGAAAAAGATGGAGACAAGAAGGTGCAGAGTAGATGGGAAAAATTTCTCATGTGGCATTTTTAATTTGTAGTTTCTGAAAAAAGGACAAGACCAAAAAGTGGGTGAATGAAGAGCAACACTGAGAAAGGTTTAGGGTTAGCTTTGAGTTGAACTAATGAAAAAGACATCACTCATGGACAAAAGAACCCTATTTAGAAAGTGACTGGGAAGACAATGTAAACTATGATAAGAAGCAGGAACCTACAAAAAGCAAAAAAGTATTAAATACATTTCTCATAGGTTTTTTGATTTTGAACTGGGCTTTTCAGAGTGGTGCCTATGTCATAAGTAATATATATGTACACACTAAGGCCTGAGAACTTGTCTATGTCTAAGAAAATATGTTTGGTGTTAAAACGAAACAAGCATCATGGTTTTTTTTCGGGTATGGACACAGACAGTAAGATGCAAAATAATCTAGATATACACTCACACACAGACACACTGATCCTCAAAGACCCAGACAGTGGTGAATTTGGTCACACAGTTGGAATAACATGTCCAACAAAAGAGCGCAGTGGACTGCCTGACAGCCTCCAGTGTGTTTGGCTTCAGATCCTTAAAGACATGTCAGTCAGAGCGGTTGTAGATTTGTATGTGAATAAGGAGGGGTTAGCCAATTACAGCTCCCCAAATAAACAGGGAACTAAACCAAAATCCTTAATAGGACCTTGAGGAGGGAAAAAAAACACAACAAAAACTAACTCCACTTCCTTTTGCCCAACATGGCTACTGAATGGTGAGGGCACAAACCTTTATCTGTGTGGAAAAGGAACATAATATAATTCCCACGACAGAAAAAAAATGAAAAGAAAAATGTGTGTGCGAAGAGTTTGGCAACTGTGAATGTTGTTTCCTCCTTCAGAGCTCTCTTATCTGAAATTGGAGCTGCTCGCTCTTAAAGGCAAAGAGGCACAAGTTTCCTTTTTAGCCAATTCACGTGGTGTCCCATCCGTACAGGAATTTGGCATTTTGCACCAGGAAGCACTGTTTTGAAAGTCGCTAAGAATGGATCAAGCAATTGTCTGAAGAGTCTGAACCACAGGTTTGAATCATCACCAGTTTTTCAGCTTTCTGACTAACAAAGACATTGCCTATGGACCCCCTGCAGTAAGGAGATGTGCGAGTGTATAAATTGGATTTATGACAGTAGTTTTTTTGTTTTTGTTCTTTTGCACCAACAGCAAACTCTTTGGGCTTCTTAACAGGTTATTATGCAACAATTTTAGAACAGTTTGAGATCAAATAGGGGTGCATCCAACAAATAAGCTAAAACAAACTTGACACCTCTTTGGTTCCTTCATAGTGGCATTTGTATCACGTGACGTATCAAGCACATATTCTGTCCTTTCATCCTGTAAAGAACTGATTGAAACACGGCTCATAGAACAGACAATTTCTGACTTTGTTCAGATGCTTACCGTCACAGGTGAAGGTTACAGGCTGCTGAGAATCAGAGATTTCGATAGAAACCTTGACAGAACAGCTATTATCACCACCACCATTTCTCTGGGTAATGACAGGGCTAAGGACGAAGCCAGGGTTGGTTGCAATGTCATCATGAGGGAATTTGGAACGTAGGCTGGTAGGGGGAGAATAAAAATGTTAATAAAGAAAAAAAAATCAGAATACAAACGTACAGCACTTTCTGCTATTCATATTTTGGTCTACTTGGCCAGTGAAAATACATTAGGGGAAGCCAAGGCAAGCCAAGCATATGAATCAGCTGGCTTGGATGAGACTACTAAATGCAGGATGGGCAGTGTAACAGGAAAAATGGATGGAGGGGAGAAAGGAGAGCAAATCTGAATAGCACATTATGATTACACACATGGAAAAGATCCTATAAAATCACTGAAAACCAATTACTCTCCAGTCCCAAGAAGCTTCCATAAGGCCTCAAATTAGTCATCTGTAAGTGTCTGATGTTGACCGACAATGTTATGAAAATGCCCCCCCTACCCCCCCACCATGTTCTCTCAACAGAATCCATGCAAACCATTTGTTGACCCACAAGCATGCAGGGAAGTTGTTTGGCAAACGACAGTGGGTGTTGACTTTATTAACACAATGAAAATGGATTCTCCAAGCAGAGCGTCATCTTTACTCCACCCAAAATAACTACCGGAGTGAGAAATTCTGTACAGCCTCAAGCAATGAAGAGAATTGAAACCATGCAATTAAGCAAATGCATGCATGAAATTCTATATTTGGTAAAAGCATCTTTTTAGGCAGTTACAACCAACTAAAAGTAATTTCTGTGGCTGTGTGCTTCACTGCCTACAGGCCGCACTAAAGGGGCAGCCTTTGGATCAAAAAAAAAAAAAATGAAACCAACATCCAAGGGCAAAAAACTGCAGTTAGTGTAAATGTCACTTAAGACTATCTTAAAATTGACAGAATCCCACATGCCTAACTAAAAATGTGTATTTATAGCCTGGAACAAAAAAAAAGAAGCCTTTGGCCACTGTGGATCGTTTCATTTATAAAAACTATGAGGAGGGTGAATGGATCCTTCAACAGACAGGTGTCTCGACAAAAGTAGCAGTAGCCTACAAGGACTCCCCTTAAACTTAACTATTGACTTGTGGCTCCACTCTTTCATCCAAAGATAGTGATTCTTTTGCTCTGAAAACCAATATGGCGAAGAACTGAGACTGCAAACGAGTAACATCTCCCTACATTCATACATTTCTCTACATCCATCATTTACACCGTTTTAACTTATCAGTAGAACTAATGGCTCCAACTTGTGAAGATCCTGTGGTATGTGAAACGTGACTTTGTGAGCGGTTTAATAAATTGTTTCATGTTTATATTTAAGCATATAAGAAAGGCAATGGCAAGAAGAGGGTTCTTACGATGCTATGTCTTCACAGAAGGCAACGATCTCCAGGTTCTGTGCATCCTGTTCTTCCAGGGCGTCATTCTTTACCAGAGCGTTTCCTTTTCCCTTCTCCTACAGGAGCACAGTCAAACATGTAGATACCGAGTCAGAGAACTAGAATAAAACATGAATAACCTACCTACATATTTCAAAAGACAAGCAGGGCACAAAGAAAGCAGCGGGGGTATGGCTTCAGTGGCATTCGCTTTTAGTACGTTCAATTAAAATCTCCATATATCAGTGTAAAGGTGCTAAGGTTTAGCAATGCTAAAGGTCTTCACGGTGATTTGTGTTGATTGTTGGTGGTGGACTATTGAAAGGGCAGTTTGATTAAAGACAGCTCAGAGCTATGAATCCTACAGGGAATGAACATGTCAGCAATGGCAAAAGCTTGATGCCTATATAGTTTCCCAGCTATTTTATGCTGCTGCCTCTTAACCTATGGTCAAGCAGTAGTTTGGTTCAAGTCAAAATAAACATGACAACAGCTGAACTGGATATTTCTTACACACAATTTTTTTCTTTTTTAATCTCAAAATAATTTTAAGAAGTGAGAGTTCTAAATTTGTCTTGATCCAGCTCTGTCACTCACAGCCCAAATCCTGAGACAGCCCACTGGGAGTTACTCCAAGATTCCTGGAGGCTGGCCCAGTGCCGGGAACTCACAGTTACACTGTGCTCTTAACTGTGGTTCGACTGCCAGCAGCTGAGGAATGCACTTCCTGTGGTACAGGAAATGAGAAGTGAAAGGGTCCTGCCCCTTCCGGTGCTAGGCTCTAGGCGGTCTAAATAAAGTGCTCAGTCATGCGTTGGAAATCTGTGACTCTGACATAATTCCCAAAGAAGTCTGAGGACTGTGGGAAGGGAAAGAAAGAAAAGGGATGAAAGAAATATCTTAAATGCCATAATAAGAGTTTGGTTCTCCATTCAGAGACTTCTGAGGAATTCTGAATCCAGTTTTTTGAGGAGCTTGGTGGGGAGTATGGAGCTGAGCTTCTATGTTTTGATGACAATAAAACTGGACAATTAGCTTTTTTTTTCTCTCTTTTTTTTTTTTTTTTTACAGCTTGTAATGTCCTGCTAATTTAACCCACACAATTCCTTTTATGGGAATTTTTTTTCAGATTTTCTTGAGCTGCTCCTGGATCAAGTCTTGTGGGTTTTATGGAAGTCATCACGCAAGACTTGTGTAATGACTGAATAATTAAACAATGCAAATTAAAAAATTAATGAACATATAAACGAGCAAAAATAATAACAAACAAACAAACATACGGTAACAAAGAGATGGAATGTAGTCAGAACTGACTGGATTGCACTACCGGAAGGCAACATTGCAGACATTGAGGACAGCTACAAGTACCTGGGGATCCCACATGCAAATGAGAACCACTAAGAGGCTGCTAGGAAAGCTGCAACCACCAAGTACCTGCAGTGGGTCAGGCAAGTCCTGAGGAGTCACCTGAATGGTAAGAACAAGATCATCAACACCTACACCCTGCCGGTGATCAGGTACGCTGCTGGGATAATAGGCTGGCCAAAGGAGGAGATGGAAACCACTGACATCAAGACAAGGAAGCTCCTGACCATGCACAGAGGGTTTCCACCCCAAATCCAGCACCCTGAGGCTGTACACTAAGTGGAAGGAGAGAGGGGTTGGGGACTTGTGAGTATCACAATCATTGTCTAGGATGAGACAACAAACATCCAGGAGTACATCAGGAAGATTGTCACAACTGACCATGTGCTTAGTGAATACAGGCAGCAGAAACCCAAGAAAGAAGAGGATCAAGGGGAGGAACCATCATGGAAGGACAGGCCCCTGCACGGTATGTACCACCGGCAGATAGAGGAGGTAGCTGACATCCAGAAATCCTACCAGTGGCTGGACAAAGCTGGACTGAAAGACAGCACAGAGGCACTAATCATGGCAATACAGGAACAAGCTCTGGGCACAAGATCCATAGAGGCTGGGGTCTACCACACACGGCAAGACCCCAGGTGCAGGCTGTGTAAAGTTGCCCCTGAGAGAGTCCTGCACATAACAGCAAGGTGCAAGATGCTAGCTGGCAGGACATACATGGAATGCAAGTGGCCGGCATAGTATACAGAGACATCTGTGCCAAATATGGCCTGGAAGGACTGAGATCAAAATGAGATACGCCCCCTAAGGTGGTCCAAAATGACCCAGCTAAGATCCTGTGGGACTTCCAGATACAGACGGAAAATTGGTGATGGTTACCCAACCGGACAAAGTGGTGGTAGACAAACAGAGGAAGATGGCTGTAGTGATAGAGCGAAGCGATACCAAATGACACCAACATCAGGAAGAAGGAACATAAGAAGTTGGAGAAGTATGAAGGGCTTAGAGAAGAGCTCGAGAAGATGTGGAGGGGGAAGGCAACAGTGCTCCCAGTGGTAATCGGAGCACTCGGTGCAATGACTCCCAAGATAGGCAAGTGCCTCCAACAGATCCCAGGAACAACCTCTGAGACCTCTGTAAAGATACTGTGCAGGACCATCAAGCTCCCAGGTCTCGGGTAGAGGACCCAAGGCCAAAATTTGGGACCGAAAATCCCTGCAGGGATGAAGTAGAGTGGGTTTCTGCCCTGCAGTTTTTTTGGTGTCAAACTTTGTCTTAAATACCGTATTATCATCTACACATTACTCTACTGGAGAATAGTAGCAAATCTGTCAACATGGTATGTCTGAACAAAACATAATTATCAAGGTTGACTAAATAAATAAATAAATAAATAAATAAGGGTCAATTCTGTAACCCGAAAAGTACTGAGTGATCACATTTTCATATGTTTTACTTTCCGCATACGTGAAGGAATCTCGGTTCGAAGGGGGAAAAAGTTTTAAACAGCAAACAAACAAAAAAAAAAATCAATAAATACATACAGGACAAACAGAGTGAGAGAGAGAAAGGTATCAAACAAAAAAGAGAATGAAACTAAAAAACAAAATAAACCCAAAAAACAGGATCAAAATTGCAAAAGGAAGAAAATGCGAGGAAAGGAACAAAGTAAACCTCAGAAACCCAGCAAAGAATGAGACCAGTAGAGGATATTTGAAGTGTTTATGTTTGGAGCAGGATTGCTGCACCAAAAACAAACATGAGCAGATAATCCAATGAGGTCGTGTGAGCTGACAGGCATAGTACATCTCTCTCTCTCTCTCTCTCTCACACACACACACACACACACACACACACACACACACACACCGGGCTGTACAGTGAGACAGGCCAGTCTTTGTTTTGGTTGATCAATTTTGTTAGACCCAGACTGAGAGATCCTGGTGTCCAGAGTCATGGGAATGGCTTCGTATGCTTCACGAGCTGATTAGTCTTTAACGCTCCGCCTCCGTTTACTGTGATGTGTGATGACATTGTGTTTCTGGTTTTACAGTCTGAGTACAACAGATTATGATCGTCATGGTGGCTGGCCTTAAAGGACACAGAGAGTATGCTGTGGGACTGGTCACATCAAACCTATCAGTCATGTCTTGAACAATTACTTTCATCTCAGATTCTTACTAAAGACCAAATTTTCCACAAGTATACTGGTGTTACCAAATTTCTCCAATGAATGCACCAGTACACAAACTAGTCAAACACCCTTTCCTTCTAGTACAGCATGGTATTATTCAACCTTGCATGCTAGCTTTATTTGCATAACCTAGTTTTGAATGATGTATGCATTGATGGTGAGTGGATACTACATAAAAATGAAAAAACTTTAATATTAAAAAGGTCATGGATCCCATGACCCTTCGCCATAAACAATGGCTGACAATATAGGTAACGTCTTAAGAACGAAAAAAGAAAAGAAAGGCATGTTTGTTTTTGCCAGCTGAAAAGGAGCTGGGATAAGTCGAGTTTTCTCCAGCTTCAAAAGGAGATTTTCAACAACATTGGTTACCAGCGTTGTCTCACAGCGAGAAGTTCAAATACCTTCATCAGGTCAGACTTTTCAGAGCATAATTTGTATGTTTTTCAAGTGCCCATATGGGATTTTTCTGGCAACTGACTTCCTCACACATATTCCAGGACAGTCATTTTAGGCTAACTGGTGACTAGAAAAGTGATATATATCCAATAGTACAGGGGAGCAATGGTATCCACAGAGAATGTTGTGATCTGCGATGTTAGCCACTTAAGTAGCTTATGTGAACCACTCCCTTTGAAACTGCTGACCTTCACTGTTGCTTTCAAAGAGAGGAAAAGTCAAAGTACAAGCAAGATGACAGCCAGCTTCTGCTGATGTTGGGATTATACTCTGCTGTGTACATGAACACCATGAATAATGACTTCTTTGAAGTCCACCTGAATGGCATAACCATAGATTCTGCACTACAATTTAGTGTCTCTGTCTGAAAGAACCTTCCTGCTCATTCCCTAGCACACTCATGGACGGAGAAATTCCAACAGCAACATTCTCTGTTATCCAATACTTTGTTTCATTGTAATGTGTCTCTAGTTTAGAGAGTTTTCTACAACACACAAAGCATTCCCTTTTCATCACAATGCAATCACAAGTACTGCATTAACCACTGCAGTTGAAAGAAGCAGTCTTTTTTCTTTTCTACTGGTTCAGTTGTCATTTTCCCACCTACACTTTTACTCTCTTCATCAGCCATTCGTAATTCAGGAGCTTTCTTTGGCTTTCCCTCTCAGTCAACGCCCTTCTCATTCTCTCATCCCTCTTATTGTGTGTGTGTTTTTAATAAAAGATAAAAGACATCTTTGTAATGTTATTTTATTTCTGGCAATTTGTTTACATGTACTCATGACAAGATATAGTTAAGGATTGACCAACTAAGCCAAAGAACAGAAAAAAGTTCTGCATTCAAAAACAATGGCTACTGCGATGTCTGCCTGTGCTTGAGGGGCGCCAACATAGCCACAAATGTGGTCACAGGTAACACTCAAACACTCTCAGAAAGGCACTACTAACTGTTGTCAAGCTTACCACTTTACAGACTTGCAGGACAGATCTTTATTTTGGTGCACAAAGGCTGAAAAATTACATGAATATGTTTTTTTCTGAAACCCAACTTTGGTGAGAATTTCTTCCAGCTAACAGACAAAAAAGACTGAAACTTGTCACAAATTATTTCTCATAACTTTCCAAACCTGCTGAGAGGTTTGGAAAAGGTAGAAAATATAACCATCCTGAAAAATGTCCCTATTGGCTCGATTCAGTTCGGGGAGACAGGCTTGTTTGTCCTTGATGTCACGCATCAGTTAGTTGGCCACATTCCGCTTCAGACTGAGACACATCAATTATAAAACACAAGACTCCTGCTTAATCAAAATGACAGATGTAAAATTATCTGTCTTTTTCCTGGGGTTATATACAACAGTTATACAACACAGGCATACTAAATAACACTGAAAGACATAAAATTTCAGTAATATCTTCCTCAGCAATTGTTTAAAGAGAACACCTACGGCAGGGGTGTCGAACTCCAGGCCTCGAGGGCCGGTGTCCTGCAAGTTTTAGATCTCACCCTGGATCAGGACACCTGAAACAAATGATTAGCTCATTACCAGGCCTCTGGAGAACTTCAAGACATGTTGAGAAGGTAATTTAGCCATTTAAATCAGGTGCGAAGGAATCAAGGACGCATCTAAAACCTGCAGGACACCGGCTCTCGAGGCCTGGAGTTCGACACCTGTGACCTAAGGGCTTGAATCTATCCACGTTTTACCAACATTAAGACAGTGACTGACCAGAGTTATTTCTGAAGATGAGCAGCCATCTAAGGCATGCGAGACACATGGCCTAAATGTATCAGAGCACTTTAACTAAGTTCTTGTCAGACAGTCAAAATGCAGCTTTACCTCCAACATCCACACCTTTCCGCTGTCACAATTTGTAGTTTAGGTGATGTTGACGAATGCCTTCAGGAAAAGAGTACTTGAAAGTCTGCCTTGAGTCACAATCAAACATTTACTTACATTTACTAATTTTTTATTTTATTTTAGGATAAAGATAAACTTGATAAACAGTACCAACTACTTCTGGCCTAGTTGACTAATATTAGCATTCAGGCAAATGGCAAATAAGATGACCCATATTTATGTGCTGTACCACATTGATTTCACACTGGTTGAATGTTCAATGAACATGTGAAATGCTGAAACACTTTTAGAACAATTCATTCTCAAGGGTGGACAGACAGAAAAAGACTAGCATGGATCTGACAATTAGAAACCATAGCATGTCAACGACAAATGTGATGTGTAGTGTTGACAGATGAAATAACTGGTTACCAAGTTATGCAGTGATAAAAGCCAGCACCAATGGGATACCACTGGTTAGCATATAACCAGGTGGTGTAGTTAAGGTGTGCAGAAACAGCCACCTGATACATGCAACAAATGACAGCCCCCTGTTGCACCATTGTGATGTTTAGAGTAAGACAGATAAAACCCACTGCAGAATAGTGCGGCCTTACAGCACTTAGACCTAGAAAAGTATGTCAGCTGTCTAGAGGCCGTGTCACATTAAAATGACATAACCACATCCTGAACAAACATATAGATGCTAACCTACCAGAAAAGAGAATAGATTGTGCTAGCACTGCTAACATTTGCCATACTCCGTATACTAATCTGGCATCGTGTTTTTGCGCAGCAAAGTGCCACAGATATTAGCATTTGAAAGATGTTTAGTGACAAACATAAAGAGTGTGAAAAGGCTCAGGAAAAAATAAAACAAAAAAAATCCCTAACATTTGTATATGTTTAGCCATTTCTAATAATCTGATCTTCATTTTGATAGTTCTGACAGAGTAGCCAGGAGAGTGTTAAGTGTCCAACTGGAGTGGTATTGGCCCAGAATTTCACAATTGATGCAACCCTCACATATATTTTTTTTTTGCTTTTTTGTCCAGCTGCTGAGAGCAACTATTCACACTTTCACTTGTGGAATGACTGTAGGACTTGCCCTTCCCTTCAAAATTTAATTTGGCATGCTGATCCCATACAGAAATGAGCTGAAATGTAGCACAAGGAAAATAAAATAAATAAATAAATAAATTAAATTATATTATCATTTAACCATGAGCAATAAATAACTAAGAAAGGAAAAGCTAATTTCTTAAGTGCATGAATGAAGGACCATGTGCGTGTATACTACATATGCAGTCTGTTCATGCTTGTTTCTAACTGAACAAAGTGGCAGTACAGTTTCAGCTGGTGGCTGGCAGTAATTCCATGCCCAGCATCAGCATTGAGTTACAGTGTGTATCTAGACACCAGATAAGTCCTTACCTCTATGTGCAAGCCAAATGAGAATTACGCCTAGACTGTCAACATGAAACCTGCACACAAATAGTATTTGGCAAATATGGATATCTGACCAGCCATAAAGTTTTGAGAAGTTACAGAGTAACTTGAAACTGCTTAGCAAAAAAAAAAAAAAAAGGCTGGCCAATTCAAACTTCAGATTGTGTCAGAATAGAAAAAATATTGAATAATTAATATTTAACCTGCAAATGACCGCGATTCAACATGGAGGGCAAAATAGAACTACATTAGTCATCGGCAAAGGCCAAGGTGTAAAAACAGAGACAGTCTGACTTACTGCCAACATGTTGAAACATGGAAAACCATTCCAGACTCCCAGGTGTGCTTGTCTGGAAATACACTCAAGAGATGCTCACAGAAAGTTTGTCTTCCTAGAAGACTTATTGCCCTGAGTCTGAGTTGAGGTCAGGTGTAAAAAAAATATCTTTAACACTATTTTACCCCTTCACCTCTCTTCCTGGTATTTACCTGAAGTGTAGATCTAAGGATAAATTTTCTTGCCAATGTCAAGAAAATCAATTGGCAAACCCACACCCAAGTTTTTAAAGATGGAACTAGGAGGAAGGTAGTGAGTAACCTGGCACACAGATCCCATCCTCTGAGCTGTGGGAGATACGATATAATTCCTCTGGCAAACAAACACATATTTACATACTTTAAACCAAGTGCCACCAATATTCCAAACTCTCTAGTTCTTGGTATTGTCTAGGTTTTATATTCCAATATAAATTAACATAAGGAAGGGTAAGTGAGGCTTTCACAGAGTTCGAGCAATTACTGATAGGATATTGCTTCCTTTTAATGGGTTGTGTATACAAGCAGCTTCCATTAAGCTAAAATGTTTGAGCTTCACATACAAGAAAGTCTTTAACAATTTGGAGGCTGTTTCAACAAGAAATGCTGAGCTTTACATCAGAGGAACAAATGGCTTCGAGAACACAAATCTACTTCTTCTTTCAATAAGGAAGTGACCAGTGTCTATCGAAGTCATACTTCCTGTAATAAACTGAAACACCTAGCTTAAAAACCCCAAACAAACAGTATCTTAATGAACAAAGTCTTCATGAAGCAGAGACTGTGACATATTCGTAACTGGAAAAAGGACTTTGTCCGAAACATTTCCTAATTTCTCTTACATCTGTTAGCAGGATTATTATTGTGTGCATTAGTATCTCCCTTCTAATTGCTTAATTACTCTTCCACAATACTCTTCTTTTGTACCAGTAAGGAAGTTCAAAGGTTAGAAGACAGACAGCTGTTTCCCAGTGAGTCAGATATTTAACTGGAATGCACGTCACATCCCAGCACTGCAACATCTTCTAATAATGCATTTGGTTGGAAAAGAAAATTAAGTCTTAAATGCACTTTAGCACTTCACTACACTTATTCACAATGTATAATTAGACAATAATAAGAGAAAATGTGGCAGTGTGGAGGTGTGAGAGAAGTAAAATAGGTTGTGCGAGCCTTTAGATATGTGGGGGAAGAAAAGATTTGTCTGTGTGATAGATTTAACAAAAAGAGAAAAAAAAAAAAAAAGGTACAGTGTAGGCTTCAATACACACCACGCATTGTGATCTTCTTTCACAACTCACATTCAGATAAAAATGGCCTGTGGAGATAAATCTCCCTGCAAGTCTTTTTAATAACAAGAGCATGAGCAAACAGCCGCACACATGCTTAACTAACCTGCACTGAAAGACCAGAAGTGTTTGTGTAATTTAACACTACTCCCCTAAATTTAATATTATCTACTAACAATAGTCATACTGTTCATTATCAGTTATAATACTGAAAACTGAGTTATTTAGGCAACATACAGGCTAATGGTTTTTTAAAACAAATCTTTCGTACATCTTTCAATTCTCTGTAGAGTTATGAGTTAGCCTCATTTCAGACAATTTATGCATACAGCTAATGAAAATGTATATGGCCTCAATACCCTTGAAGAATGATGCATTTCAGGGCCCCTTTGCAAAAAGCAAATGCAAGGCCTGAACAGACACTGATGCTTTAGGGTGTATCACCGGTTCTAAAGAAAGAGAAATTACTTTGCTGATTACCATTAATTTACACATTTGATCCTAAAAAGCTAAACTAAGAAATCATAGCTGAGCACTGTAAGCCATCAGTTATTTAACAGACTGAAAACTATAAGAAATTGAAAGGAATGAAATTGACACCAGTAAGAAGTAACATACTGAAAGAATGCAAGGACACAACAAGCCAGAGACAAATAAAAATGACAGAATGAAAAAGGAAAGACAGAAGACAACACAAGACAAAGGGTAGGGGCAGTGTAGTAGAAAAGGAAACAGGGGCAGACACAACAGCCGATCGCTTGATTCTGACTCAAAGTCTTCAAGTTCAAGCACATTTGTTCCATCTTACACCCCATCTGCCCACACGACCGCATCTTATAATACATTCTTGCCAGATATAACAAGGGCTGGCAACCACAGGCTAACTTAAAGACATTCAAACAATAATCTTGGGAATGTCTTGTGATTTCTGACATTTGCTGGTATAAATTCAGCTCATAAACAACATTAAAACAGAGCACTGACAATCACAAAGCAAGTGAAACCATATATTTCAATATATGTTGCTGTGCTATTGAAGCTTTAGAGGTAGGGCTGTGTTTAATATGTGTACTGTGTACGGGCTCTACTGTAGATGTTTTCTGTCATAACAGATACTTATTGATGGTAAGTTCATTACATCATATTATTGTCTATTTGTCGGTAAGTTATCTAGCATCCAGTTGTCCAAATGAACAATATAAACAAGGTCAACCACTCCCAATAAAAAATGAGTTTACAGTGGTCCCTCGCTATAACGCGGTTCACCTTTCACAACCTCTCTGTTTCACTGACTTCTTTTGGTGCAATTTTCCGTTTTTTGGGTTTTTTTGACAGTGCATTATGTTCTGCATCCTGATTGGCTGTAGACCATTGTCAATAAAACTCCTACCGTGTCTCCTATACAGTACAGAATGCATTCAGCTTGTCAAACTTGCATAAATCTTCGATCGCTAGCAGTGTGACTCTGAAGTGCTGTACTGTATGTTTGTAAGTTTTCTCCCCAACAAACACAACAATGTTGACGAAACATTTTACAATACTGGTTTGATAAGTGCTATACAAATAAACCCTCATTATTATCATCACTGACTTAAAAAATATTATTACTAACTTTAAAAAAAATGAAAAAGTCTTAGACAGGATTTGCATGCATGGTGTGGAGGAAATTTACACCCTAGTGTGCAGTCTCAGACATGGTTTAGCAATTCCTGCACAATGTGGTTTGAAGTCTAGTTTCACTACTAAGTTCTTGTTCATGTCTTACAGACTATAGCCTCACTGTTTTCTGTTTGTCTTCTAGCTACTTTCTTTATTGGTGGCTCAATAATAAAGAGGTTTATACATTCACCTGACATGTGAGAAGACACAAATACCTAAACCAAGAGTCACCTGCTGTGGTGTTATCTTGTGAATAAAGGAGGAGTAAAAAAAAAAAGAAGCTAGCTAGCCACTTTCTGTGTCAAAATACATTTAAAGAAAAAGAAAAAAAGTAAATGAAAAAACAAAAAAAACTGGAAGATGGGAAATGTAAGCCAATTTGTTTTCATTACATGCTCAGAACACAGTAGCTAAGCAGTTCTCCCTAGTGAGTGTAAACGAGTGGAGCTGGCATAGCAAGCCAAGAGGGCAATCTGTTAGGTCATTCTGTTGCTGCTGTAGGGCACTGGGGATCTGTGAAGACTTGTTCCTGTTTATAACAGCACGGGCACCAACAAGCAAGCAAGCAGATTGAACAAGGAGAGATAGCAAGTACACACATCATCATCGCCTCACATACACAAAGAGAGCAGACAAGATTGAAGCAGATAAAAACAGAGTGTAGAGGGACATATCTGTAGTAGGCTAAGCTTTAAAGGCTCAAGTTACACGGCACAGTAGACTCACCACATGCTTGACCCTAGGCCTAATATACATGCAAGAGTAAGCAAGCAACCACCGTTTTATCCTCCTGAGCAAAAAGAGATCAACTGTGGAATGAACTGTATACAAGCTGCCTTTGATAAAAGGCAAGGTATGTCTGTATGTCCTAAGTACACACTTAAAAAAAACCATTTAACCATGCCAAATTATGTGTGAAATCCTTAAATAAAAAAATAAAAATAAAAAAAAAAGGTGGGGGGGGGGGGGGGGGGGGGGGTATGATACTCTCTATATATCCTGGTGTGACAAAGGCACCCAAGACCCATTGTTTGGTACTGACACACTGAAACACAATGACCAGGAAGTGGGAGCTTTGTCTAAATAAATTTTTTTTTTTAAGAATCAAGATTTGCAGGTGGTTTTGACCACTGTGAGTAAAGCAATGCAATATTTGAGTAAAAGGATCGGTGTATTGTCTGCATTTACATTACTCGTTTTTACCAGCTGTAGACAGTAGTAACTAAACATACCATAGCACCTTTTTATATTCCAGTATGTCTGAAAAGCACTGCCGATTAAACATTTTCATTTCAAAGTAGGAGCGTTTCAGAGTAGAAAGAGGAACATATAATGACACATGTATATTTTTGCTAGTAGGCCTCAGTATGGCTATGCTACTCTGTACAGAAATACTTGTCTCGCAACCACAACTCAGAGCTAAAGCCAAACGATGACAGATGGTTGTTCAGTTTTAACAAAAAAAAAAAAAAAAAAATTTGAGAAAACCCATGCCACTTGCCCACAGCACTGTCCCAAATGAATGATCTAAATAATCATTTTGAGAAATTAGATCACTCCCATCCAGCACGGCAAAATTATTCAGAAAATGGAGCTGTGAGGAAATTGTGAGGTGAAACGGTGGGCAGCTAACCACAATGAAATACTTAATTACAGGGAGCAGAAGTAAGGAGGATGTTTTGCTTGTGAATGAATAAGGAATATAGATGCAGTTGTAAGCAACATGTTCATGGGTGTTTTGGTTGAACGAGGTAATCTGCTATCATCTGCTCTAAAACAAAATATTTAAGCCCACTCACTCACCAATGTTTCAAGACCACTTGTTTTATACCCTCACTCATTCTAAAATGCACGTTTGCAATTATGCTGTGAGCACTCTAACAGTGGATGATAAATAAGGTCTGGATAAGGTAAATGGTTGGAAGTGACGAGTAGCAGTGCTTAGTATAACTGCTGATATTTAATTGATGGTGACCTGACTAAACAGGCAAACAACTAAACAACTAAACCATGTTGAGACATAAAATGATAAAAATTTCTCCTCCTTTATAAAATTGTGTAAACACTAAAAAGATGATTAGTGTGAATTAAAAATTCAAACTTTTCAATTTTACTGTGTTCCCACCTGATTGATTGTTTTGTGCTGTGACGAGGTCTCGGGGATGTTGAGTGAGTGACTCCTAGCGACGGGCGCTCCTGTTGATGCCCGCCTATGTTGTGACCGACCTGTGTGAGAAACTCTGCCTTCCAGTTTGGGGCTGCTGCTACTGTTACTACTGTTGCCTTTAGTCTCAAGCACTGCATCCCAGGGATCGCCCGCAGAAGCTCCTGACACAGTCTGTGAACTATCTACCGATTCCAGAGGTGCTTCCTCATTCTCAGACTTTCGCTTTGTAAGTGGGTCCAGATCCAGCCATTCAAAACGGCTGATGGAAGAAGATTCCATAACTGCCGGTTGTTGTGGTGGTGGGTTTGGTGCCAAAGAGGCTATACCTGCTTGAGAGGAATTAACATCAGTGCTGGCCAATCTACCATTCTTCAAGTATTCTGAGGTGCTAGCAATCTTGTCAAACAACTTAGCCATCTCTGGGTCTACAGTTGGCTGTGGGAAGACCATGGCAGCAGCAGGCTGGATGGGAGTGAAAGCCATGGTCGGCAAGGCCATGAAAGGTGTCATGGCTGGAGTGAATCCATTTTGAAATGTTCCTGGTTTGGGAAATGGAGCTGATGGGAACATTGGTGTGGGCTGAAGGGTGGGAGTGGACACACCAGAGCTAGATGGATTGGACAGAGCAGGTGTCCACTGGCTGCTCTGGAAAGGAGATGAGCTACAAGCATGGCCTCCAGGATAGGAGGCACTGAGGTTAAACCCCAGAAGTGACGAGGGGCGGGACACTTTGGAGCTGTTAGCTCCAAAGTTTTCATCAAGTAGGAGCTTTTCGAGTTCCTCATTGGTCAGTTTTTCAACATCAATATCCCTGAACGTATCCTGTTCTGCCTGTTTCTTGGTCTCTGGGAAAACAATGAGGTCCTTGTCCGGTCTATTAGTATAAGTTGAAGGCTGAGGAACAGTAGTGGTAGATTTAGATGGTTTTGGCTTAGAGGAAGACGAGGATACTGCTCCAGAGGAAGATGAGGAGGCTGTAGCTGTAAGAGTGTGTTTCTTCTCCCTTTGCAATTTTGCTAAAGCCTCTTCTTCCATACGAAGGGCTTCCTCTTTACCCACAACCCCCTTTGGCTGGGGGACATCCAGCTTGAACCCATTACCACTTGATATCTGGGCCATTCTGTCAAGTGGAAGGTGCCATGAATATGATGGCTTTTAAGTCAGCGTGGCCCAAAGGGTTGAGGAACAAGGTTTTAAACACCTAAAAGAAAAAAGAGAGAGAAAAGCTATTTATGACAACAGGATGATGTCAAACAGAATCAAAGCAAGGAAGAAGGAATTGAAATATTAACCTATAAAATTATTGAATAATTCTACCCATTAAGCTACAGATATCCAGGGGCCACAAGTAGTTGCATAGAATGGAGACTGTGTGCCCACCATGCTTTTTTTGTATTGATCAACTCCTAGTTTCACATACGCAGAGCCAATAATTACTTATGTGTGTTTTGAAGCTAGGGGCATCAATTAGGTCACATAACTAGCCTGGGCTACATCATAGGCCTGTCACACTGACAATGAACCTGATTCACTCACTCATAGCCAGAAATGATATTTTTATACACTTCTATGTGGTGTACATTACAAATATTTGTAAATGATCATAATCAAAAATCTAAACAATATTTGCATTTTACTTTTTTTCCCCAAATCCAAACTATTTATGGCTAACCTTCCACAACAGGAAACGACCAAGAGTTACGTCTATAATATGTGAAAAACATTGCTGCAAAGAGTGCTTTGTGATTCCAAAATGACACAGCGCCTACTCAAAGCAACCATTCATCGAACGATCACAGCCCTGGGGTTGAGTGAGTTCCTTCTCTCCCCAGGCGTCACCAACCTCTCCTGAGCTTCCCCTCCCATTGTGGTGGAGAAGGCTGGCTGTGCTGGAGCTCAGTCTAGCCTAACACTATTGTGCAGCTGAGGAATTTGGCATGCTAAACAGCCCAATGGCTCTCTCTCTATCTCTCTCTCTCTCGCTTCCTCTGGCTCTGTCTGAATCTGTTAGCATTATGTTAGCACCATGGCCCAAGACTGTCTTATTCAGCTGTGCAAACCCCAGCACGCAGTGACAATGTGGCTGCAGTCACTGAGCAAATGACTTAGATAGGTTGGTGCCAACTTTACCAAGAAAACAGCTCGGAGACATTAAATGCATGAAAAGTGTCACAATCCTTTGGTCCATGCTGCCATTGATGTCATAACTCCCTGCAGACATGCCAGACGATTTAGATATAACTGATTTTGCACTGAATGTAGAATGCAGCTTAGTGTTTGTTTATGTAGTCATAAATCAAAAAGGTCTGAGCATGTTAACTGCTAGCACACTGGGCGCTGATCACTAAATAGTAGCTACTTCCTGATTCTGAATGTAAACACTAGCTTAATCTGAGAAAGCATGTTCAAAAATACTATTCTGGTTTACTTAACTGTTTTGCACTGCAGACTGAGCCGATGAACCAACATAGGGAAAAGACTAAGGAAAATAAAGAATAGATTAACCTAATTTCTTTTTACTAGAATGATCCAACACTACACTGATGCTACACTATAAGAATTATAACAACGACTGCATTCAGGAGATGCTGAATTAAGATAGGAATGTGCGTTATCATTAAACATACAAGGGGAAAAAAGATTCTAGAGAAGAAGCCAAGAAAGAAAAAAAACAACTAGAGCCAAGTCAAGCACTGCAAATTGTGCCATCTCTCTGTGGCAACTGATGGCAGATACCAGGATGTGCTTAACCTTAATTCAACATCTGAGCATTACTTCACTACTGCTAAATTATTCAGAAGAGAATCAGTCTGCTGAGTCACATCCAGTAAAAATTATTGCTTAAGTGAAAAGGTTTATGGACAAAAAAAATCCACAGTTCTTCTTCTGGAAATGGTGATTTCAGAAAGCCTCAATCATGATTTTAAATGTCTTCCTTAATTTTAATTTACCTTTTAAGAAGCTTTACCTGTCACTATTATGTGCATTTATATTGTTTATTAGCTTGTTTTCATGGAATTAGATTTACATACTGAGATATACACATTTATCAGTTTTTAAAAAAGTTTTATTGTTTTGAGCAACATTTGGCTGCACAACATAGCACGATGAGGTTGAACTCACACTTTGACTTCAGCCCTAATGAGTGACAGGCAGTCTACACATCCAGTAACTAAGAAAAAGTGCAGAAGTAAGCAACACATTGTGGAGCTGTTCAAAGTTCAAGTTGTTTTTGAATAGTAAAATAAGTAACAAGTTTTTATTTTCTGTTTTCGGTACTAGTCACTTTGTTGCCAAGGCAGGAATCCAAGCCTGTAAACTAAAACAAAAGCTGACAGGATTATGCTGTATAACCTGGTGTTAAACTTCTAACTAGTTCTATTCTATGCCATCTCTATGCTTTGGGTGCAAATAATGTACTTTGCACATCATACCATGTATTTTAAAGCTTAAGTTACTTACTATTTTTGCAGACTTAAAAATATAAAAAGCCAACCATTTTGATCTCATTATATAATATTATAAGAAGTATATACATTAATATATACTTTTTAATATAATTATTGATTTAATATTGGGTACTTTGAGTATATTTTCATAGTTAAAACTTTCTATTAGGATTTATACATTGTATAGTAAACGATTTATTTTATAGCACCTATTTAAAAATTCTGGAAGCGCCCCTGCTCCACAAGCAGTTCATATTCAGTTTGAATTGATGATATGTTCAAAGAAGGTACGACCCTCAATTGATAATCGTCTTATAAGACCAGAGTGCTGAGTAGTTTTTCTGATACTATTAAGATCGTGTTGTCGTAATCCCCCGGCTCATCTTTTTGGGAATAACTTCAAGGAAGACACAGTTTGGTCCCATACCCTGTGTTTGTAGCTCAGATCTGTTGTTAGAAGCTTAGCTCTGTGGCCAGCCAAGAAATGTAGTATTACGTAACACTTAGAAAAAGATTGTAAATACGACGCGTTTGATAAAGCATGATCTGTACGTTAACAGAACAATATCGAGCAATTTCTGGCGTTAACAAACACACATATATTATTTACAGATTATTTTGACAGCTAGCTAACACGTCTGCTGATGCTCACCTGACACCAACATGATGTGTACTGTCAATAAATCACGAACATTTAGTATTTTCCCATTGTACACATCTTAAAATAAAAGCCAGCTTGTGATAAACAAACGAGAACAGTGACTTTTAACCAATAATAACAAACTTCTCTTGCAAACATCCGGTTAGCTCGGTTTAACTCCACTCCTTGATACTTTTAATGGCTGTTTTATTAGTTGTTTTTTTTAACTATAACTTTTGCCTGTGCTGGATGCTAAGTTAGCCGCTAAACCTGCTAAATGCGCGAACACAACAACCAAAAAGAACGGAACTGAGAGTAAACATAAAACACATTTGAATTTAACCATACAAGGACAACTTACAGGACTGTTCCGTGAGAGACAATGATTTAATATTTTAAAAGTAACCGGGCAACTGCTCTGGTCCTGCCAAGTACCCACAGTAACGAAGAAATGCTGATTTCCTCAAACGGGAAACGGTCGAACGCGACTCAGACACAACCGATGACTGCAGGCAACCACAAGATCAAACTTTTACAGGCAGACATGGGCTGTAAAAAGCTTTATTCCTCACCTTTTAGCGGTGCGGCGTTTGGAGCCATTTTTCCTGCAGCTGCATTTTTCCATCCACTTGCACAGAGGGAACGTCAGTTCCTGTTGAGGTCGTTGGTGGACTTTTGGTTGGACACAGTTGGGTAGCTTTTCTGCCTGGCTGGGTCTCGTTTTCATTTTGTGACAACAGCTCCACTGTGTGGACTAAAGTGGTCGGTGTCGAAAAGTTTTCATATTTCTATTATTTATAGAAATTCTATCATTTCTGAGGGGTGCTTTGGGGGTCTTTTAAATGAACTGGAACGTGTGAGACCAAGAACAAGGCAGGGAGGGCACAGTAAATAAGAATAATTGACCAGAAACAAAAAGAGTTTAGAAAAGTAATAAAGAAAACATTGTGTACAATTTTCCAGATGTCAAAACTATCTTGTGGTAATAGTGACCTTTAGGAAATAATAACAGTTGTCTTGCAAACTAACTCAGTACTGGCCAGTAACTGTTTATAAAGGTTTTTCACATTTGCACAGTTATGCTCCAGACCATAATAAAAACATAGTACTTGAAATCTGGTTCTGATTAAGAATGACATTTATTTTGCATTAAAAAGCTGTTTTTCAAAGTTAAACAAGTATTCAGATACTTTAATTAAGTAAAGTTTTGGAATTTGTAAAGTTCCTAAGTAAAAAATACATTATGCAGAATCATATACATTATGTTATTGGATCATAACTATTATATATATAACTTTTCTACCCATATGGAAAAGAAATAGTAAAAACATATATGATTTACTCATGAAAGTGGCCACTTTCATGAGTAAATCATATATAAATCATATAAGGCTTACATGATTTACTCATGAAAGTGGCCACTTTCTCATTACTTTCATATATTTTTTTTAGTAGGTATACAAAACATACAAGTTTCATTATATAATTTTTCAAGGGATCTTATATGTGTTTTCACTCTTGTATGCTTTTCATACAAGTTTCATACAAGACAGATAAAAACTTTATAAGATTTATATATATCTTTTCCATATGGGTACTCTGCTTGAGCCTTCAAAGTGCTTTATAAAACCTGCCTTAATCATACAAGCACCTATTTTCTACACCAAAGTGCTTACTACCCAAGATTCATACTTTAATGAAGACATCTGCTGGGAGCAACTTGGCGTTCAGTATCCTGCCCAAAGATACTTAGGTATGCTGACTGGAGCAGCCAGCCTTCCGATAACTACATGACCTACTGTACCTCCTGGCCCCAATACTTTAGCAATGCACTTTAAGAAAGTTATATTCTGTGGTGCATGAACACTTGAGATTTTTTTTAGTTCAGTTCATAACAGCTGTTTTAAGATTAAGGTCTTATTGTATAAGAGAGACAACAATCAGATAATCTATGAGCAAGTGCTTGGCAAAGGTGGAGAGAAAGAACTACCATTTGACAGGAAAAGAGTGCCACGAGAACCAGACTAGTAGCTCCTTAGGAAATGAGGGAAATGAAGAGCCAAAAGAGGAGCATAGCAGGAACACAAACAACAAACAGAGCAAAACACAAGCTTTGAAAAAGTTTGTTGTTGCTGATTTCTGTTAATTCACATCCTGGCCTGTTGGCCTATTGTTACCCAACAAATTGTTTTTAAAGACATTTTTAATACCTTTTTATGTGTAATTCAATGCAATTCTTATTTAATACAGTAAAAGTCAAGTAAATAAAGCACACATTTAATGAATTCATGTTGTGTTCTTATTGTTTCAATGCATGGGATGGCTGAAGCTCAGGAGATAAAGCAGGTTCTCCACTATTCAGAAGGTTGGGGGTTTGATTCCTGGTTGCTCCAGTCTGCATCTATCAGAGTATAAATGTATGCGAATGTTAGATAGAAAGCACTTAAGCATAGAAAAAAGAGAATGTTAATGTGGAGTATATATGAATGTGTATATACTCCCTGACTAATGTTTGTTTAATACCCCTTAGCGAGTTTCACTTTTATGAGGTGCTTTTGGTAGCTATCAACAAGCTTCTGGCATAATTCTGGCTGGATATCTGAGCACTCTTCTTGGCAGATAATAGTGGCATTCCCCATCTAGCACTGAGAAATGAACTTCAGTGATTTATCATCATAACACATTCGTTTTACTAACCACCTTGGCCAGTGTGTTTTATGTAGAGAAGATCAACAGTTTAAACATTTTATTGCTTCTTTTCCTAAAGGAGTGGTTTGAATAAATGTTTATTTGGTAACTTTTGGTACATTTGCCTTTCTGTAAAAGTAACCATAGGCCACTGACATAAGTACACGTTATTCAGATATGTCACCATCACTTTGCAAAGGTCTGGAAGAAAACCCAACTATCACCCATAAATGAATAGAAATTAGTAAGGATTTTCAGGTTTCAACCCTGGAACCACCAAGTGTTAAGCCTGCCATGAACTGGAAACTGCTGGAAGACCAGCATCACTGTCCAAACAGCATCACTGATCCATCTTCAATATCCATGAAGATGGATTACCCTCCTAATCGGATGCTGACCAAAAAAGAAGCCCCTGTTCCAAAATCAACACCTACTTTTAAAATGAAAATTTTAGCTGGCCACATGAACACCCCAAATGCTTTCTCAAGAAAAGTTTTATGTTCAAATAAGACAAAGCATGAGCTATTTGGCTATGATGACAAGAAATATGTTTAGAGGAGCACAAGTGAAGATTCTAGCCTAAAAGACTGTACCAGTTGTCAGGCATGGTGGGGGAAGCATCATGCTACGGGTCTTAATTGGTTGTAGTGGTACTGGTACATTGCACAAAGTGGTGGAATAATGAAAGAGGAGAACTACCTCCAAATTCTTCATCTTCACCTCAGATCAACAGCTAGATAGTTGGACATGTAAACATTGATATAGTAGGCTAACATTAACCATTTGAAATAGTCTTCCCAAAGCCTAAAATTCAACCTGTTGAAAAATTGAGGACATGGATCCATGCCAGGAAACCAACCAATTTAAATGAAGTGCCAATTTTGCCAGAAGGTTGTTGATGGGTACCAAAAGTGCCTGGTCGAGCTGTAGCTAGCTAACAGCCAAATATTAGTGAGGGTGTATGTATACTTTTCACCCTGCGAGGATTAAAGAAAATGCTAAATAAATTCAGACTTGATTAATGCATAAAATGCATTTAATTTTTACAAGATACATTTGAATATTAAATGGAGAATCGTGTTTTGGTTTACTTTACTGTTCCAGTAAGTCATTTCTTACTGTGAACTACAATTCACTCTTTACTCAAATTATTATTATCTACTCTTACTACTTTTTATTAGTAAAAGTAGCAGTAGTAGTAGAAGTACTTCAGCTGCTCCTCTTAAGGATCATCATTCAACAGATCATTTACTTTCAACTCACCTTGTCCATAGCATCCTCCTCTGTAACACTGACCCACTGCATGTCCTCCTTCACTACATCCGTGAACCTTCTGTGTGGTCTTTCCACTTCTCCTTGCTTGGCAGATCCATATTCAGTATCCCTTCCCACTATGTCCACTAACCCTCCTCTGCACCTGTCCAAACCATGACTGATTGATTTTGTCTTCAAACTGCTCAAGCTAATCTGTGCCTCTGATGTACTCATTTCTAATCTTGGCCTTTCTTAACATTTTCTGCTCTTCTACTTTCAGCTTGTCTTCCTTTCTTTTTGCTAGTGGCACCATCTCCAAATCATACATCATAGCAGGTGCCACTACCATCTTATTAACTTTCAGTTTCCCTCTTGTATTTCCCTCTTTAGACTATTATTTAGACTTGTCCACCTTCACTACCTCTTTTGTTGCAGCTTCACTTTTCCATCTGTCTCTCTTTAATTTACACAGGTATATCTAGCTTTTACTGACTTTCATGTCTCATCTCTCCAGTACATACATTCATGTCTCCAGACTCTCTTTCACTTGCTCCTTACTATCACTAGAGATCACAATGTCGTCTGCACACATGATCGTCTGTGGTAACTCTTGCCTGACCTCATCTGACAGCCTGTCCATTACAATCACAAACAAGAAGTAGTTCTGAGCAGATGCAACCCCACCCCCACCTTGAACCCATCTGTCACTCCTACCTCACACCTCACCTCTGTGCTGCTGTCCTCATGTATGCCCTGCACCACCCTCACCACTTCTTTGCTACTGCTGACTTCCTCATGCAGTACCACAGTTCCTCTCCTGGCACCTATGCTTCCCCTGCATCCACAAAGAAACAGTAAAACTCCTTCTGACCTTCCCTAGACTTCTTTATCAACACTCTCAGAGCAAACAACTGTGGTCTCTTTCTTGGTTTGAAGCCGGCTGCTCTTTGATCATCACCTTTCTTCTCAACCTAGCTTCAACAACTGTTCCCCATAGCTTCATGGCTCCGCAGCTCTACCACTCTGTAGTTACTACAGCTCTGCGCATCACCCTTGTTCTTGAAAACTGTTACCAGTATACTTATTCTCCATTCCTCAAGCATCCTCTCCGACTCTAAGATTATTTTAAACTGCTCTCTCTCCCCAAAGCCTTGACCCTTCACAGGTATGTCATTTGGACCAACTGGCTTTCCACTCTTCATCCTCTGCATAGCTCCCCTCATTTCCTCCTTACTAATCCTCTGCACTTCCTCTCATTTTCTTCATTCATCACCTTCTCATAGTAATCCTTCCATCTTCTCAGCACACTCTCTTCACTCATTAGTACATTTCCATCTCTATCTTTAATCACTATAACCTCTCTCTCTCAGTCTGTGCTTTTCTCCTTCCTTATTGTTCAGCCTCACATACAAATCACAATAAGAGTTTTCCTTCGCTTTTGCCCCCTCTCTTTTTGCTGAACACCTTAATTATAAGTACCCATTTCGACTTTCTTAAACTCACTCTCTCATTTTTCTCGCCAGCTTTTTGCTGAAATAAATAAATAAATAAATAAATAAATAAATAAATAATAGTTGACTTAATATAATATTTAAATGCAGGGAGTTTAAGAGTTTTTCTACGCAGTCTCATTGCTTTTTTGGCCATCATTTTAATAACAATAATAATTCTTAAGGCTTAAGGCTTCCTGCTATGTTTTCGAACGAGTGTATTTTCAGCTCTATGTTGGTCTGCAGCATGTCCAAGTGTAATCTATATTTAATTAGAATATCTAAATGAAATATAAGATGAAATAAAACATTTATGTTGTGTATCCCTACGCGTATCCCTAGTATTAAATGTCATTGTTAAACAGTTTTATAATATGAGTAGTGTTGCACACTAACTCCGCCCTCGTCTGGGGTTGACCGAACGCCACGTACAGTTTGGCTCAACGCACCTTAAGCCAACGGGGGGCGGTTGTTGATACACTATGAGTGACAGGTGTATTGACCAATCGCCTCTCAACGCGACTGTTTTGTGAAAGACAGTATACTTTCTTAGGCCAATAAGAGAAGCCAGAGGCGGTGCGTTGCCATGGTGAACACAACCTTTTTATATAGGTTGTAGCCAAGGGAGGCTTGTATTGGTGGTTAACAGATGACCGTTGTAAACAAGCTCCGGTGAAGCTCAGGCACTTTGAGGAACACTAAACCGTGAAAGCCAGGTGAAGAATAAAAAAAGAGGAGAGCAAAATAAGCTCCACGTTACAAGTAAGTATTATTTCACGCGAGGTGACGTTTACTAACGCCGTTCTCTCTGTCTGCTGAGGCTTAGTTTAGAGCATTTTCTACATCCATGTAGATAATGAATTAGCTGGCATCCTCACTGCATGATCCCTACTGAACAACCTGTTCCTTAAACTACACACTCAGTCCGATTTTGATTCACTGTGACTAACAGGTTCACAGCGTTCAACTTAGAAATCTCTAAGAAAATATTCTAAAGTAAGCCACCAAACACTTGTGCTGCACGGGCCCTTTCTTATGGGAATTGCTTTTCAGATTAAGAGTTATTTGCATAACCTTATCAGTGTTCTGTCTCTATTTGAAGTGTTGACTTGCACCACTTTTTAAAATTACATATATATATATATATATATATATATATATATATATATATATATATATATATATATATATATATATATATATATTTAATAAAGATACGGCAAGTGCTCATTTTGTTCTGACTGCAGAGCTTTCTAAAAGATGTACGATCTTCACCTAACCTGAAACTAACTCCTATCTTTTTTCTTATCTATTTTATGTATGCTTTGCTTGACCAGATGGTGAGGAGTAAAGCCTTGGCCCGCTGTGGCCTTGTTCTGCTCAGTTTGTGGCTGTGTATCCAGTCAGTGCCTATCAGTGTGGACAAGACCAAAGAAAAGGCTAAAGAGGAGGAACTTGGTCCACCCGAGAGTGCTGTGAGTCACACGGGCAGTGTGAAATAAAGGGATATCCTATTAAAATGGAGTCTTACAGCTAAGTAGATAAAGCTCAGGGTGATCCAGACATGAAGTCCGCTGTTTCAGACACCTTTCAGAAATGCTTACTGACTAAAGATTGATTGAAAAACAAACAAAAGCAGTGTCTGTTAAATTAGGTGTAACTGTTCATTAGAAGAATTAATTGACTGGGAAAAAATACCCATAATCGGACTGAATAATGTTATGCATTGACAAGCTAAATGTGGTCTATTTCTCAGGACACTGGGTTGCACTACGACCGCTACCTCAGGGAGGTCATTGAGTATCTTGAGAAGGACCCCCACTTTAGAGAAAAGCTCAAAAATGCCAATATGGATGACATCAAGGTGCACACTTGCAAAAACAGCCCAATATTTTGTAAGCTGGTTGTCGACGTGGACATTTTTTATTGAACTATGGTATGTTGACTGTCTGCTTGCAGCAAGGCAAACTTTCCAAAGAGCTGAACTTTGTTCAGCACAATTTTCGGACCAAGCTGGATGAGCTAAAGAGGGAGGAGATGAACAGGCTGCGAATGCTCATAAAAGCTAAACACGACATCAAGGAAGGAAATGGTAAGTATCTTAAAGAAAGGGGAAAAAAATGATGTGTCACTGAGAAACTTGAACTTGAAACTTCATAAGTTTGCACAGCAACTTCCGCAGTTTAAGTCAGTCCATTAGTTATGTTATTGAATGCAGAACTTAACTCTTGAAAGAAAATTATTATTCAAATTTAAATTTTGATCATTAATAGAGGAAGCTGTATAAATGTTCATACAGAATAGATTAACACAAGTGTAGGTAGAGAAAAGAAGCAAAGATAGAAGTCATAGGTCAATTTATTAAAAAACAAAAATGCATTGATATTCATGTAATCCTTTAACGCTTTCTAGAATAAATGTATTAAGTTTTGGTACAAAATGTGTTTGTAAAACCCAGCGGAAAAGAATAACCATGACACAACTCCAAAAAACCAAGTGTCTTTGTTTTACAGTTGAATAAATCTAATCATTATTCCTTTTCTTGCAGGCCAAACAGTGGACCACCAGGCCCTGCTGAAACAGTTTGAGCACCTGAACCACAAGAATCCACACACTTTCGAGGTGGATGACCTGGACCGTCTCATCAAATCGGTACACATACACCTAGTCATTAGCGCAGCTACTTGAAGGTTAATACTGACCCTGTTTCTCTGCACTGGTATGGCACAGTCACATTTATAATGACAGTTGCTCATGCAGAAATATTGCCATACTTAGCATAGCGTATCGGGAATTTCAGTGAGGGATGTTTAACTAGTCTGGCTTTTTTTTAAATTTTAGATGTAATAAGTTGGAGGCATTCACAGCTTTGTTCCCTTTGTTGGAGAGTGCTGACTCATTAGAGGTAAATGTGTAAGTTTTGCGAGACCAACATGTTTCCTGTGTGTGAAATGAGTATAAAAGAATAGTAATGGGGAGGCCGGCTTAATGAGTTTGCATGCCTCTGTAGTTTTACAACAAAGCTTCCAGTCATGCAGATGTAAATCCTAAAAATATTTTATATAAGTTTTACTTTTCTGTAGCATTTAGCTTTGCTCTATAATCATTGACCTACTATTTTGCCTTGGCACTGCTTGAGAAATGCAAAGAATGGTGATAAATGAGCATTTGCTTTGTTTTGTATTACCATAGCATTTTCATGTACTTTATGCTGAGCAAGTCCTTGCAGGGTTCTAGAATAAAGAGCCACCCAGAGGTTCTAATAAAATCAGGCCAAAATAATAATTTTAAACTCACAGATCCAGATTTTGAACTATGACAACAGTGTATTTATAGTACTCAGCAAAAGGTACAGTCACTATCAGAAATCCATCCATCCCTACATCCATATATCCATACATCCCTTTTCTTCCACTTATTCATGGTTTTGAGGGGCTGAAGCATACCACAGTTGTCATAAGGAGAGCGATAGGGTCCACCTTGAACAGGTTGCCAGTCTGTTGGCTAACACATAGTAAACAAAGAGGTACTGGTAGAACTTCAAACAGAAACGCCCCCATGCTGTGAGGTGGCAGTGCTAAGCATTGCACCACTGTGGGGCATTGTCTGTTATTAAGCCCTACCAATACAAAGAGCTTTTAGATTCTAGATACACACACCAGAATACTTTTGCAATCAAACCATTTGTCCAAATATGTTTTTTTTATAAATCAACTTATTGTTACTGCAGCTCTCAGGTTTAGGAAGTCAGAGGTACTGTTTATTCATACCCAGTTAGCACTCACTAGTATCCACTAGTAAGCATGCTAGCACTAAATGGATGAATAAATTTCACCGCATGAGCTAAATACAAAAAGCATGCTATATCTGCCTGGGTTGTCTCTGCATTCAATGCTGAGTGATGCTAAGACTGTGACATGGCTAGTAATTATTCAGCTCAACAGTTTGCTTCATCCTCTATGGAACAACTCTGATCAGGCATCTGGATGTTGAATAGAGTCCATCTGTTTCAACGAGGTGCATAAATCTGCAGAATTAAGAGGTGAATTCCACTTCCCAACTTTTTGTTTTTACGTCTAGGCGACTAATGACCTGGAGAACTTTGACAAGGACCGCCATGATGAGTTCAAGCAATACGAGATGATGAAAGAGCATGAGCGACGGCAACGCCTGAAGAACTTGAATGAGGAGGATCGCAAGAAGGAAGAGGAACACTACGAGGAAATGAAGAAGAAACACGCAAGCCACCCTAAAGTCAACCACCCTGTAAGACGCCAGCTATAAAGCAGTTCATTACGAATGCTAAGATTATAGCCAATGCGGGGGAACAAATGACATTGAAGCTGAATGATATTATTTGGAAAACATGAATGTTTTTTTTTTTTTTATGATAAAATTAACTCATTTAGTTGGGCCAATTTTATTTAGATTTATATGCAAGCCATAGAATAAAGATGCTAAATAGTGCTAAATACAAAACAAGAAAAAGGAGAAACCTTGATGTGTACCTCTGTGTGTGCAGGGCAGTGAGGACCAGCTAAAAGAGGTGTGGCAGGAGGCAGATGGTTTAGATCCAGAAGATTTTGATCCAAAAACTTTCTTCAAAATGCACGGTAACCATAGACCATACACTGAAGGTCGTTTAAGAGCAAAGAATGAATATAGCATTCAAATGTTGTCTTATTTGCTAGTGTGCCAAAACTATGGATGGTTAAAATCAGACACAGATTTCCGTTGTTTGTTTTGTGTTGCAGACAGCAACGGAGACGGCTTCTTTGATGAGAGTGAGCTTGAAGCTCTCTTTACTAAAGAGGTATATGTTTTATGTCTAACTCTGGTTCTGCATAGTCTGCGATAATGTAATCTGCAAATGAACAAGTCTCTGAGGTAAAATTTGTGCATTTCATTAAGCTGGAGAAGGTTTACAACCCAGAAAATGAAGAGGATGACATGGTTGAGATGGAGGAAGAGAGACTGCGAATGAGAGAGCATGTTATGAACGAGGTGAGCCACCACAAAACTATAAAATGTACAGATCATTGTCATGTTTATTAGCATTTCTAAAGTATTGATTAGTATGTTATGAAGGTATTCTCTGTTGTCAGAATACAATCATAATGTATATTTCATAACAAACGTGTGGCATTGCTGCCTGAAATCTAATGAATGAATTTAAACATCTGTGTGTGGAGTAGCTATTTTAGCAAGGAGCTAAAGGTCAGGGCCTTTGGGACGTATCTGGTGAGTGATTTATCTCGATGACAGTTGTTGCTCAAAATTGCTTCATGTATTGACATTCAGGTGGACACCAATAAAGACAGGCTTGTATCACTGAGCGAATTCATGGCAGCCACAAAGAAGGAAGAGTTCTATGAAAAAGACGAATGGGAGGTAAGAGCTAGTAAGGTTTGGCTTCCCTCCTGGCATTTTTGTGTATAGAGTAGTATTAAAAATTAATGTGAACCCAATGTTATGTTAGTGTATTAAAATTCAATTCAATTATTCATCAATATGAGCTATGAAACTATGAGCTTAGGCTCGCGTAAGTGCAACACAATAAACAGCTGTTTTCAGAAATTGTCTACAAAGGGTGAGATTCCAAATCATTAAACTCCCCAAGAGATTTAACAGCTGACATTATATCATGAAATCAGAAATGTATATGATTTCTTATCACATCATTTATTTATGTGCCCTCTGCAGACTTTAGATCAGAACCCATTGTACACCGAAGAGGAGCTGAGAGAGTTTGAACAACAACTGGCCAATGAGGAGAATGACATCAACAAGAAGTCGGCTGAGCTGCAGAAAGAGAGAGAGGAACTTGAAAGAAAACAGGAAGAACTTGATGCTCAGAAGCTGGGGCTGAAACAGGTGAATTATCTGTCAACTATCCATAGCAGATGAAATACAATCTGAAAATAGGATTTTTCTATACAGTTGCTTGACCCTTTCTACAGATGTAAGAATCTGGCTTACAGTGTGAAACATGCTGAATTGCACTTAAATCTTGTTTTAGAGACTTGTAGACTTGAAACATGCAGGCAATAGCAAACAAAGTCTTAAACCATTTTTATGCTCTTAACATTTTTTTGTCCTTCTCTCGCTGCTCAGGCAATGGAAGAAATGGAAAGGGTTAAATCCCAAAGCTTAAATGCTGATGTAAAACGTGAGTATGAAATTTATGATAAATGATGCTGGAAACAACAAATCACATGATGTTAAAGGTCTCTTAATTGCACTCTACTTCCATTTTAACATTTTTTAAAATCAAGTGAAAATTAACCACCCAGTCGAAAACCTGCATCCAGATCCACAGAACAGCCAAAATAAGTTATTTACTTGTGCATCCCCAATCAAAATACACTTAAAAAGATGCAGTGAGGGAAAAGCATTGTTATCCTTTTTAATAAGACGAGATTAAAAGCTTTTTATCATATCCTAATAATGCACATATGAATCTTTGTTACAGAGCCTGCAGCTCCTCTAACTGCAGGTGAACATGCACCAGTTGTACCAGGAAACAGTCAGCCACCTCCGCCTGGTCACCAGCAGCAAGATGTACCCGTGCCTGGACATTCTTAGCAGGCCTCACCACCCTGTGTGCGATGTGAGTGAGCATGCAAGTGTGCTTGTGTTTTCATGATTTCAATTTTGGGTTATTGTTTAGAATTTTCAAAACACACAGCAACACATAGGGGGGGGGGAAAAGATCTCTTAGTGCCAATGATGCCCTTCCTTCTGCTGGTTAAATCAACTGAATGAGCCAGCCTGGAAATGTGGAGCTGCTCCAGTTTTCTATGTGGACAATCAACCCTTTTGTTTTTGTTTTTTTTAATCTTGTATCACAAAAGGACTCTGTTCTCTATTGGAAGTTCTTTGGGGTGAAATGGGGAGGGCAGCTGGCCTGATAACTGAATGTTTAGTTTTGTTCACACTGTAGTTTCACTGCCACTTTTTCCTTAAGGAAATCCTTTCAGAATATTATTTATTTTTATGGTAAATTGTGAATTATTTTGGAAAAAATAAATGCCAGAAAAGTAAGATTAGAGCCGAAATGAAGTTTTATAGAAAAAGTGTTTCCTTCAATGTCTTTTCAAGCTGTTGTGACCTCTGGATCAGATTAGTGCAGAATAAGAGATGAAGTTAAATATATACAATATGTATTTAAATGTTATAATTTTTAATAATTGTGTTTGTGATTGTGACAATTGTATGGATTATGAAGTGGTTGCCTGGATGTCAGTGCTTAGGAGTGTCTGTGAATTTGTGTTTATTTATTCTCGAACCACTGTAAATGAAATGAATGCAGTAGGTTGAAATTTGCCTTGTAAAAATCTGAATTAAACTCCAGAAGGAAGCACAAGGTAAAAAACAACAACTAATTTTTTTTTCACTACAGACTAATAGCAAAGAAAAGATGGACACAAAATACTTTGAAGAGTTGAAGTAAAATACACTGGTTACTTTATTTTCAAACAACAACCTCTCTCCAACCTGGTATATGTGCTGAACAGTTTATGTTTATGTGACTTGTTAAAAAAGTACTTAAATGTCCAACTAATGTCCTGTGAAAAAAAATCATGAAAATGATGTACAAGGTTTGAATGTCTAAAATTAAGGTGAATGAGCTTGCAGATACAATGTTTCTGTCTCTTATTTTCATCACAAACCTCAAGTTCAACTCATCTTATAAACACAGTCATAAGTTAACATTCAGTTTTATAATTACTGTAGAATCTGAAGTGACATAATCATACTTCTGACAATAACTCACTGAACATGATTTAAAAAAACAAACAAAAAAACTTTCTTAATCAAATGGTCAGAATGGTGGGTTCAAATTCAGCTTCTTCCATATGATTCATTGAATCGCTCAGTGAGATAGGCGCCTGCTGTAACTGGCGGATATTTGTTGGAGCCATCACAGCAGGTGATCAGAGCCTCGTCATCCGGCTGGACAAAGTAAGCCAGAGACTGCCGTGTGCTGGAGTCTCCGACAGGAGGCAGCAAAACCCTGTGGAGCTAAGAAACAACAAGCAACACTAAACTATAATCCTAATGCCATGGCCATATGCAAAAACTTTTTTGGGAAGCATTTTAACTCTGTTGGCTTCAAAAAAGATCATGGGTCACAAAAACATATCTAAAGTTAAAGTAGGTGAGACCTTTCTTATTTCCTATAAATGACCCAATCTGACATATGTAGTCGCATTTACTTTTCTAGTTACAGTGCATTTCCATAACCTTGTCATAAAACCTTGGGGCGGAAATATCCCCTTCACTCACCACAGAGACGAACTGATCGCTCGTCCAGCGCTGCATCAGGTCAGCGATATTGATGAGGATGGCTCCGGGGATACAGGGAACAGGGATGAATTCACCTGAGCGTGTACGCACCTGACGGTCAAAAAGTGTCAGGAGGATAACAGGATTATTTGATACTTTGCTTGACTTTAACACATAATGTGTTACTAACTAAGCAAAACACATGACTTACAATTGAAGAAACAGTGATGACAGCTGTTTAAAGTGGCACACCACAGGAATTCCAGCTTAAGTGAGTTTGTAAATTAATCAGACCCTTTTTCAGTATGTTACCAAGCAACTTATGTGCTTGTGTGTCCCAGTGGTACAGGCCTTACCTGCAGACCTTCTGAGCTCTGGAACAGCAGAGTAATGCTGCCATAGTCTGAATGCTCTCCACATCGCAGCTGGCCCTCCTTTGCTTTCTCACAATTCACTGGTGGGTAGTAGAGAGATCGCATCGTAGTGCCATTTTTGTCAGCTAGAGGAGACACAGCAGTGTTGTCAATGCAGTGTATCTCTTGTTTGTTTGTACCAATTTATGGACCAATCCTCCAAAACCGTAATCTGGTCTGCCTTGAGGTTACACTTTACAAAAAAGAAAAAAAATTCTTTCCCAGGATTAATTTTTGTTAGATTTTCAGTCATTTCCCTCGTTTGTTACTCGCATTTACATGTGTCTTGTATTTATATTCATTTTTCTTTTATTTTGTGCTGTATTTTTGTTATTTTTTAATTTAGGAGAAGAGCTATATAAAGTACTAAATAAATATAATATATAGTACATAAATTAAGCTAACATGTCTTGGTTGAACATTTTGCCCTTATTAGTATTCTCCCTAATTTTGTAGAATTAGATACTGCCAGTTTGTGTGTGTGTGTGTGTGTGTGTGTGTGTGTGTGTGTGTGTGTGTGTGAATAAAACCTTCTCACAAGGTCCATATGATCTGGGATCAGTGACCGCCCCTCATGACATGTAGCTTGAACACTTAGTAAAACTGATCATATGCCACTGTACACTGGGTACAGTGTATGGGGTAAACATACTTCCTATTAAACGGTGTGCACGCAAGAAGACTTCTGGGTCGAGTCCCAGACTGTGGGCCATCACCCTCAGCAACCGAAGACTCAGCTCTTTGCAGTGCAGAAAAAAGGATGTCTGGAACTCCTGAAAACTTTTCAAACTGCCTGATGATGGCCATTTCTACAACAGAAAACAACAGAACCACATCAGAGTCTGACTAATGATAATACTGATATTGATATCTTAAAGTACCCATAGTATGCTCATTGACCTACTTATAGTTTCAGTGTTATAATAAGATGGGTTTATGCTTTAATGTTCAATACATCAAAATTTTTGGTATCCTGTTATCCTGGACTTTACTGTACCAGCTCGTGTTGTTTTGTTATAATGTGTATTTAATGTAGAGAATGAGTCTGTAACCTTGCTGGTACTATTAAAAGTGCATAGCAGCTGAAAACGGATTCCAATTCTGATGGCTTGTTTGTATTACTCTCAACGGGGTGTGTTTGTGTCACTATTTTAATGTTTGTTTTGCTGTCAAATAACAAAGAATGAAATATGTAAAAAGAACAAGTTTATCTGGAATTTTGTGATATTAAGATGCAGGACATGTCAGTGACTTGATGTGGATTTTGGCTTTTAACTTCAAAATCCAAGAAACAAGGACACTCTGGAGTCCAGAGAAAAACCACCCATGTTTCAGCACCTTGTACGACCACCTGTGGTAGTAATATTTAAAGTACTGCCTTCTGTGCCACTCTTTCAGATTGTGTTACTGTTCACACTCTTCATTATAATGTTGCTCCAGTTCATCGAGGTGTGTAGTTGTTTTGCTTATGCACAGTTCTGTTAATGTCCCACCACATAATTTCAAACAGGTTGAAGTCTGTACTTTGACCGTGCCGTTGCAACACTCTCATTCTCTTCTTTTTCATTCATTCAGTTGTAGATTACCTGGGATCTTTGTCCTTTTGCATGACCCTATAGCTGTTGGACAGATGGCCTCACATTAGACTCTAAAATACTTTGGCATGCAGGGGAGTTCATGGCCAACCAGTGACTAAGGGCCCAGATCCTGTAGCTGCAAAACAAGCCCAATTTATCACCTGCCCACCAGTGTGCTTGAGAGTTAGGATGAGGTATATGTGCTAATATGCTGTTTTTGGTCCCTGATAAACAAGGTGCTGTGCACTGTAGCCAAACATCTCCACTTTGCTCACATTCGTCCAAAGAAGAGATTGAGGAGTCTTGGACAGAAGAGTCTTTGTGCTGGCAACCCTTATGAACAAGAAGCCATATTTGTTCAGTCTTTTCCTAACTGGAACTTCATGAACTTTAACATTTAACTTCCAACTGAGGCCTATGGAGATGTAACTTTATTTCACTAAGAACTGCATGCTCTGACCTTGGAGTGAACTTGTAGGATGTCCATTCCAGGGATGACTGTGTAATTGTGTTAAGATTAAGGAAATGCCTCTGGAGAAAGTCTCCCCCAGGTCAGCAAACTGCCAAAACCTCTGCTCATATAGAGTTGGTTACACTTGCTGATTATCAGCTAATTATGTGCATTTGATGCAATCAAGTGTATTCAATAAGCAGCACCCCTGCTGCTACTTTCCTCTTAATAGGGGTGTACATAGTTTTTCAGTACTGCAGTTCAACATTTATTTTCCTGATTCCTCTCCAAACTTAACAGAGCTTTCTCTAAAGTAACAGATACTGAGTAACTTGTACTTTAACCCCCTGACTAATAACCTTGTGGCACCATGCAGTTGTTGTGTCTGAGCCCAAACTCTTAAGGTTAATCATAAAATAAATAAACTGATGAAAACAAACGATCAAGGCTTTTGCCTCCGAGTTATTACTATATCAGGATGAAGGGAGGCAGTGTTGAAAGACTCCTTCAGGTCCCCAGGTCGACGTGGATTCAACCTATAAAGAAATTATCCGAATTTAAACTCTCTTCCGCAGATACACATTAAAGTATAAAACGTATGCTTCCTACCTCTCCGTCTCCAATGACACCCAACCGTGGTTAGGGTTGTTCACGAAACTTTTCCTGCTGAAGGGTTGCTTCAGTTCATCTGGCTGCAGGAAGAATTTCTTGGATATCTCCATGACACAGTCCACCTGTCCAAACACACCAGAAGAAAAAGACGGATTCCAGTGTAAGTTCCTCGATAATAATTTTATTCTATCTAACTGGCCTCACCTCCTCCTGAGTAATCCCCGTGTTCCTCAGAAATGCAAAACCAACATCTCTAAATGCTGATTTCAACTCTGTGCTTAAACTCTGCCACTGCTCGTCAGCGACATCCTTCTCGCTCAGCCTGTAGGCGCCGAAATCCACAACTGGGATGTTCATTGTAAAAAAAAAAAGCTAAAGTTTCTTCAGTAAAAACAGCGTCGGGTTAAAAGACAGTCTGAGCTGAACACGAACAGTAAAAATAAATCGCAAATGTCCACCACTAGTATCTAGGCTTTCGGTCACATGACATTGTCTAGCCAATAGGAAAAATTCTCTTAATAATGCCAAATTGTGCAATAGCGGACTATCTTCTCACCTTTGGGTATCCTCAGGTGTGTTGTTGTAAATGTGGCAGCGGGCAATAACTGAGCTAAAAAAAAAAAAAAGAATTAGTTTCTGCCGTACATTTTCCTTCTCAGAACATTAATATCTCAAATGTTTGATTTGAAGAAAGAGTGGAGCATCTCCTTTGCAGGATGCGGGTTCATGGGGATTTACTATGTTGGTGCCACCAGTTGTATCCTTGAACGGTTCCCTCGGTTCATACAAGACGCCTCTAAAATCTATGGAGCCTCTGCAGGGGCTTTGACGGCTGCTGTTCTTACTTTGGGAATACCACTAGGTGAGATTTTAGCTTCTTCTATACCTTCACGACCTCCATTTATCTTCTATGTAGACAAAACATAGTATCTACTTTGATTATCTAATAGGCAGATATAACAATAGTGAAGAAAGAGGCAATGCCGCTATCAGCATAATATATATATATATAGTCTTTGCAAAACTGCAGTTAAGTCATAAATTACTTTTTTTTTATGATAAAATGTATTGCTGTTCCGATGGTGGAAAACTGAGCACAAACAAACATTTATGGGAAATTACAAAGTATTGCTAGAGCTAAATCAATTGTCTGAATCATAAAAAACAACCTTTGCTGTTTAGTTATAAAAACTAACTAAAAGATTTGTGTCCTATGTAAAAGAGCCACTGTGATGGAAAAACTGAGATATGCAGTGTACTTGTATGTGTCTGATATTATTAAAAAAGAGAAGAATTTATATGCAGATGTTGGCCCTTGAACAAAAATGACTCTGGCACCCCTAAGTTATTGTTTTAATTCTCACGTTTTTCCTCTCTCCCATCTTTGATTGTCTGCACTTTTTTTTTTTTTTGTCCCGTTTGGATCTTTAGCCATCAGAATTGTTGTCTTAAGGCCAAGAAAGATGCCAAGTGGATTTATTTTACCAAGTGGATCATCATGGCCTTGCCATATTGGTCCATTTGATTGACCTTTATTATAATTATGAATTTATTTTATTTTCAGTTGCTACAAACGGGACAGACATGACTGGGGGATAGGACAGGGAGAAAGAATGAAAGAAAGAGAGGGAGAGAAAGAAAACCAAAGGGGAGAAGAGACGGTGAGAAGGGGGGGAAGAAAGAAAAAACAAAACAAAAAAACCCCAAAACACCTGGGTCACCTGTATGGAGAAAAAAAACAGAAGAGAAAGCAAACAACAAAGAGCAACATAATAAAAAAAACAGCACCATCACAATAAACTAGCTAGCAGTAGATATCAGTAGATACTAAATAATAAACGATGCAGCACGCAAGATAGACAGCGCACAATGTGCTTTGAGGCAGCAGCCAAGAAAGCTGTAGTCCGCGTCTGTGAATACCCGTGTGTACACCTGTGTGCATACCTGTGTGGATCAGCATGCTTGCATTCCAAAGGTTTCTCCATGTAACGATCTGCTAGGGAGTGTGGGGAGCCACAGCCCCGTCCTCCAGGGCATGAAGCAGGTATGGAGGAGATCAAAACTCCAGACATCCAGAGGCCCCCAGAACACAAGAGACCAAGGAAGACCAACAGAGGGGCAGCCGCGCCACTGTTCCAGTAAGAGCTGAGGAGAGTCCCAGATGAGGGCTCACTCAGCAGCCGCGGAGCAGAAGCCAGGGGGAGTTGCAGTGACGCGCCCGTGAGCTCCGCCGGCAGCCAGCTGCGCCTGAGTGACCGAGCCCCAGGCCAAGAGGCCGGGGGCACCCCACCTCCGAAGTGGCCCGAGCGAGCCCCAGGCTCCAGACCCCGATAAGCGGCCGCCAAGGAGTGAGCCGGTGTGTACCTGGACGCCCACCCCCAGACACAAAGAACCACCAACGCACCGACACCTGAGGGAGTCCGCCACTGGCAGGGGAAGTGGTGGTGGGTGGAGATAGGCCTCCAAACCTTGGAGGGCCTGAGATGTCCCCAGAGAGGTGGCGCCTGATACCCAACCTGACATATAGACACAGACATACAGGCACACACAGATACAAACATCCATTCCCACCCTCATGCTCTCATATGCACTTACTCCACACTCAACCAACGTGGAGACAGACATAAAGAGACACTGTACACACGATCACACTCCCCAAGCGTACTCTACGAACCGGGTCTAGGTACCCTTGCCCCTGGAGGGGGGAACTGCACCCAGACCCAGGTGGTGTTACCCTTTTCCCTGCGGTGGGGAGAGGCAGACCACCCCGACTCCACAGCAGCAGGGAGGCCCCACACTCCAGACCGCAGTCGGACGGCCAACTCCTCCTCCTAGCCCCCCCGCTCCAGCAGGCTGCAGAGAATGGGGGTGAGAGAAGACTCCAAACCTCCCTCCACCCGCTCATTGTAGTGTTGATGCATGTGTGTTCTGAAGTGCATTTAAAACCCAGGAGGGCATGGAGCTACCTGCCAGAGAGCAGCAGGTAAGCGCATGGTCCCTCCTGCTAGCCCTCAATGTCTACGTGTATTCAAAATTGAGAGGTGGGCAACGACGCCAGGGGTGAGGTGTACACCCTGATGGTAATTTGGACTCCGTGTATCGTGCCCACCCCCAAGATCCTATATGTATGTGTAATGAGAGTGTGAGTAATGTGAATGTCTAAGTTGTGGGATAAAATTGAGGCAGAGGCAGCCAGAAGGGGACAGAGGGGGGGGGGGGGGGGGGGGGGGGTAGCCTCCTCTGCACCCTGGTGACATACCCCTACTCCAAGGCCCTGCATGTGTGGGTGGTTGTGGTGGAGCGGGAAGAGGGAGGCAGCTGGAGATGGGGAGGGAAGGAAGGGAGGGGCAGGTGACCCCTCCCTGGGGCCAGCTCCCCCGCTGACCCCAGTAGGCACTCCCATACTCCGCGACCCGCCAGGGAAAGGGGGCCCAGGCCCATCCAGACCGGGGCCCAGTGCAGGAGCGCCTCCCGGCCCCACAGAGCCCGGGACAGTCCACCCAACCCCACCACAGATAAAACTGCACCCACCCCACCATCCACTCATCTTCCAGACTACATGAGACAATAGACGCCCAGGCTGATTGTCTGCACTTTGCCAGAGATGGTTCTAGTCCCCTCTGGTGTTGCTGCATCTTATTTGATTTAAAGAAAAACACATACACAGGAAAAGTAAAGTACATTAGCCTAGTGAGCTTACTCAGTATCTCTGATTGGTGACAAGGGAAAGGAAAACAACTTTAGTACAGTGACTGAAGAATTGGCTCTCCGAGTCTCTGTAACAGTTATCGGCTATGATTTTTCTAATATCTTGTTCTGTATTTTTTTTTTTTTAATCTGGTGATGTTTTGAATCTGGTGAGTCTATTTGATATTGGATTCACATCATTAAGACTTGTCTAACCGTTCAGTGACCCCTAACACCCTCTGGATAGGGAATTGTCTAGCCAATAGGGTGAGGTCTTTTCCAAGCCTAGAAGACACTGATCCCAACAAGCTATAAATGTTTAATCACAGGATAAAGGTAACCATTCAGAAAAACTTTGCATTCATTTACAGCAACCCTTGTGTCTTAAGGACCAAGTGGACCCAAGGATCAAGGGTTCAGATTTTTCCTTTAGCTAGATGCAGAATCACTCATGTGTTACAGTCATAATAGGTCACTTTATCTCAAATCAGCCAATTCTTAAAATCTTTCCTGCTGGTACAAAGTTTCTTAACATCACAATGAACCAGGCTCTATAGTTTGAGACGGACATTAAAATGTGTGATAACTTGCTAGTTAAAATATGAAAAAAGTCCAGTGCTCCTGCAAAGTCCCATATTTGAGCACTCATTAATAAAAAAAAATTAAAAAGGAAATTAGTGACAGTTTTTGAATGAATGTAGCTGAATTTTACAATACTGCAAAATAAAGTATGAAGACTTCTTTTTTGCCCGAGACTCTTAGCCACAAGCATGAAAAAAAAAATCCCTTTTTATTCAGCTTTCATGCTGGATTGACCAAGTGTGACAAGGTGTACCACAAAAAGAAAAATATCAGAAGATAGTTTCATCTAATTCAAACAAAAATCTGGAGTTTTCAGATAGTACTTTAATTTATTTTATTTGCAAGATTTTAAGTTATCCACTTGTGGAATATTTACTGTTAAACCTTCCCTAATTTGTATAAAAATGTTATCATTTATAGTGTGGATGTAGAAAGAAAAAAAAGTAAACTAAAAAAAAAGCAAATTATACAATACAATACAACTTTATTTATAGAGCACATTTAAAAACCAACGGTATGCCGAAGTGCTTCACATAAAAGACAGAAAATAAGACAAAAATATTATAAAAATTAAATATTATTAAATATTATAGGACCATAACAAAGTACCAAGTATGCTAACAGGTCAGTGTCACTAATACACAGGAATACCATAAAATGCATATCAACTAAAACATGTTAAAATGACAAAGCCATTTAAAATATGTATAAAAGGTAAAATAGACGAAGTCCAGGGATTAGATACAGGCATTAACTAGCAGGAAAGGCAAGGTTAAATAAATAGGTTTTTAACCGTGATTTAAATGATTGGATAGAATCAGATGCGCGGATAGCAATAGGAAGGTTATTCCATAAATCTGGGGCAGCCAAGGCAATTGCACGGTCACCTCTAGACTTCAGACAAGATCTTGGCTTCACCAGGAGTAACTGAGTAGATGATCTCAGTGCTCGAGCGGGAATGTACGAACTAAGGAGCTCGATAAGGTAGCTCGGGGCTGCCTTGTTGACAATTTTAAAAATAAGCAGCAGTAGTTTAAATTGGATGCGGTATTTAATGGGTAGCCAGTGCAGGTCAGCTAGAACAGGGGTAATAGAGGTATACCTCCCAGTTCCGGTCAGAAGGCGTGCTGCCGCATTTTGAACAGCTTACAGTCTATGAAGAAGAGCAGAATGATCAAATCAAATTTAAAAGAGCTATCCAGCAACACGCCCAAATTGCTAACAGTGTCAGAGAGGGAGCTGGCAAGGGAACCAAAGGCATCACGAAATTGTCTGTGAAGGATATTGCTATCAAATACCATGATTTCAGTTTTCTTATCATTTAAGATAAGGGTTTCCTAAGAGCCACTCTTTGACCTCACACATGCACTCTTGAAAGCAGTGCAGAGACCAAGCAGGATCATCAGCAAGTTCAAAGTAGATCTGTCAGCATAACAATGATAAGCGATATTGTATTTCTCAAAGATTGCGCCTATAGGGAGCATATACAGTGAGAATAGAATAGGACCCAGCACAGATCCTTGAGGCACGGCACAGTAGACAGGTGTAGGGGAGGAAGAGCAGGTGCCCGGGTTGACCGAGAAGGACCTATTGAAGAGGTATGATTTAAACCAATCAAGGGCAACACCTCTAATGCCTACAGTATGCTCAAGCCTCGCTAACAAGATGCTGTGATCCACCATGTCAGAAGCCGAGGATAAATCCAATAGAACTACCGCAGAGCATCCAGTATCAGCAATTAGAAGAAGATCATTTAGGACTCTAAGCAAAGCTGTTTCAGTGCTGTGACGTGGTTTAAAGGCAGGCTGGAATTTATCAATAATATCATTCGCATCCAAATACGACTGGAGTTGTGAAAGAACTATCCTCTCGAGAATTTTAGACAGGAACAGGAGCTTAGAGATCGGTCTGTAATTCGCATAATCATTATGATCAAGGTTTCTTTTTTTTAAGACTGCGGCTGGACTACAGCATGTTTAAGAGCTGACGGGACACAGCCAGAGAGTAAAGAAGAATTCATTAAAGATAAAATACTGGATCCAATTACGTCGAAGCAGTCCTTGACTATGCGAGATGGGAGGATATCATATATAGGATTAGTATTCTTCAGTTGCTCAACTAATCACTTGAGAGCAAGGAGTGACACGGGCTCAAACTGATGGAAGGTTGATGAACAACCAGGAGTAGAAACAGGGCTCGACACTAAAGGAAGCGAGGACTTAAGAGAAGAAACTTTATCTAAGAAGTGAATGAAAAATAGTTCACAAAGAGCCGGAGAGCACACCAGCGGCATATCAGGACGGGGATTGACCACAGAATTACAAATTTTAAATAGCGTTCAAATGTTGTGACCATGAGCCAGGATAATTTTTGATAAGAAAGCCACTTTAGCCATTTTAGCAGCAGTTTGAAATTTCGAGCGGCTGGCACGTAGGATTTCATAGGATACCTGGCGTTTATCTTTTTTCCACCTCCTCTCATCACGGCGGCAGACGTTTAACCAGTATTGGGAAAAGGTTCTAGGGTGCTTCAATTTACTAGGTGCAACAGCGTCAAGGATAGAGGAGCATATGGATACCCGTCACCCAGGTTCCAATATGGATCTGGGCGATGTGAGTAAGAGAATCTGAGATTTAAAAGTGTTTGTCTGTCGTAGGTTATTAGTGCACAACCATCTGCTGAGCATAAAACCAAAAAAATAAGGAGTACTATGCCAAGGTCCAGTAAAAGGGGTAGGGAAGGTAAAAAGCAGAGGCACAGACGTGGACGAGGACAGCTTGCCATACACATCGGCGCCATCTTTGAAAAAGAAGTCCTGAGAGATTAATTAAACAAAAAACACTTTTTTTTCCTTTTTTTTTTTTTTTTTTTACAACAAATAACCATTCCAGTGCATGTGATATTGAGTTACTTTTCTTTATGCAGAGAAGTGCTGTGCCGACTTGATGTCAATAGCCAAAGAGGCTAGGAAGCACAAACTGGGACCCTTGCATCCATCTTTCAAACTGCTTCAGAGAGTGCAGGACACTCTGCTGAAGCATCTACCAGAAGATGCCCTTGTTCGAGCCTCTGGGAAGCTCAGCGTGTCCCTGACCAGAGTGTCTGATGTGAAGAACGTACTAGTGTCAGAGTTTGACAGCAGAGAAGAGCTCATTCAGGTATATTTTACAGCTTGGAGCCATTTTCATCCAGCAAAACTCTTCAAGGTTCAAGATTCAGAATTCCCAACTTTATAAGTATACAAAAAAAAAAGGATCAGATATGACTATTGACCTGAAAAATTTGCATTTCCTGCGAAAATGCAGTGTGGATGCCTTAACGCTGAAGATGTAATTTGAAAAAAGCTGAAAAAATTTAAAGTCGAAAAAAATGCTGCCCTGAGTAGGATTCAAACCTGGCCATACTGGTCTAAGGGCAGCGACTCACCTCACTGCGCCAAACTCATTCTCACAAAGAAGAGGTGGAGAGACTGACAATTCTGGTGAAATTAGCAGAAGCTGCTTAGAATTGTGCTGATAAGAGGTGAAAAGGCTAAAAAAAATTCAGAAGAGGTGAATAAGCAGAATTTGGGCAGAAAAGAGGTGAATCAGAAGAATTTCTGCTGAAAAGAGGTAAAGAAGCAAAAAGATGAGCTGAAAAGAGATGAATCAGCAGAATTTCTGCTCAAAAGAGTTTTTTCTGAAAACAGCAGAAAAAACTGAAAATTCTGCTGAAAAGAGTTCAATCAGCAGAATTTCTGCTCAAAAGAGTTTTTTCTGAAAACAGCTGAGATTTGTGCTGATAAGAGGTGAAAAGGCTGAAAACTTTGCAGAAAAGAGATGAATCAGCAGAATTTCTGCTCAAAAGACTTCAATCAGCAGAATTTCTGCTGAAAAGAGTTCAATCAGCAGAATTTCTGCTGAAAAGAGCTTTTCGCTGAAAACAGCTGAAAAAGCTAGTATTTGTGCTGAAAAGTGGTGAAAAAACTTAAAATTCTAATGAAAAGGGGTGAAAAAGCTGAAATTTGTGTCGAAGAGAGTTTAAAAAAAGTTTAACTGTTAACTGAAAGAAATGTTGCCATAAGCGGGATTTGAACCCCGGTCTCCCAGTCTGAGAACGGATGCTCAACTCACTGAGCTACAACTCAATAGCATCCACACAATTATACAGCTATCACTGTTTTCCTCATTGCTAAAATGGATTTAAAGGCACAGTGTGTAAAATCTCAACACTAGATGTCAGTAGATAGCAGTCACTCGAACTCTGTTTTATTACTCCTTTCCTGAATTTCTGTTTTTTATTTACACTGCAGGAAGCTATAAAACTTTGTTACAGAAGTCAGGTCAGGTTGCTGCTGTTAGCTGCTGTTAATGAAACTTTCTTTAAAGTGGATCTAACATACACTGAACAAAAATATAAACGCAACACTTTTGTTTTTGCTCCCATTCCCCATGGGATGGACGTAGAGACCTAAAATTCATTCCAGATACACAATATAACCATCCCTCCCAAACAGTGGTCACAAATCAGTCCAAATGTGTGGTAGTGGGCACATCTGCCATATTGAGATAATCCATCCCACCTCACAGGTGTGCCACATCAGGATGCTGATCTGACATCATGAGTAGTGCACAGGTGTACCTCAGACTGCCCACAACAAAAGGCCACCCTGGAATGTGCAGTTTTGTCTCACAGCAAAATGCCACAGATGCCACAAGCAATGAGGGAGCGTGCAATTGGCATGCTGACAGCAGGAATGTCAACCAGATCTGTCGCCCGTGCATTGAATGTTCATTTCTCAACCATAAGCCGTCTCCACAGGCGTTTCAGAGAATATGGCAGCACATCCAACCGGCCTCACAACCGCAGACCTCGTGTAACCACACCAGCCCAGGACCTCCACATCCAGCAGGTTCACCTCCAAGATCGTCTGAGACCAGCCACCCAGACAGCTGCTGGAACAATTGGTTTGCACAACCAAACAATTTCTGCACAAACTGTCAGAAACCGTCTCAGGGACGCTCAACTGCATGCCCGTCGTCCTCATCGGGGTCTTGACCTGACTCCAGCTCGTCACCGTAACAGACTTGTGTGGGCAAATGCTCACATTCGATGGCGTCTGGCATGTTGGAGAGGTGTGCGCTTCACGGATGAATCATGGTTCACATTGTTCAGGGCAGATGGCAGCTGAGAATGTCCCAGTTCTTGCATGGCCAGCATACTCACCGGACATGTCACCCATTGAGCATGTTCGGGATGTGCTTGACCGGCGTATACGACAGCGTGTACCAGTTCCCACGAATATCCAACAACCTCGCACAGCCATTGAAGTGGAGTGGACCAACATTCCACAGGCCACAATTGACAATCTGATAGACTCCATGCGACGATGTGTTGCACTGCATGAGGCAAATGGTGGTCACACCAGATACTGACCGGTTCTGGGTCCCCAGACCCCCAATAGCGCAAAAAACTGCACATTCCAGGGTGGCCTTTTGTTGTGGGCAGTCTGAGGTACACCTGTGCACTACTCATGATGTCAGATCAGTATCCTGATGTGGCACACCTGTGAGGTGGGATGGATTACCTCAATATAGCAGATGTGCCCACTACCACACATTTGGACTGATTTGTGACCACTGTTTGGGAGGGATGGTTATATTGTGTATCTGGAATGAATTTTAGGTCTCTACGTCCATCCCATGGGGAATGGGAGCAAAAACAAAAGTGTTGCGTTTATATTTTTGTTGAGTGTAGTTGGACTTGAACAATGAATAAACTCTCATATGATGTGAGAACGTAATCAAACTGTTTATTAGACGGAAAGTGTGATTTTTAGGATACTCAAACCTCACGTTAGTTGGCATAATGTCAGCTTACAACCAGCTATTGTTGTTGTTTGGCCAACTCATTGTCAGCTGTGCACAGACAGGAGGGTCACATATTTAATCTTCTGACAATAAGTAACTGCAACTAGGAATAAACAAGCATGTTTAAACATGTTTTCATGTGATAGAAACTTGACTTCAGTTCAGGAGATGAGGCCTGAGGTGAGAAGAAAGAGGCTGAGGTAGAAATGAGGGAGGAGAGAGCAGTGGAGGAGGAGAAAGACATGATGGCAATATACATACTCATAAGGTATATATGTGCTTGATCTCTAGCTGCATCTATTAGGTGGATCAGTGACGTCTGTCTCAGCCACTGTATTCAAGATGGGAGAGCAACATGGCTCTTATTTATTTTTAAAGGATTTTCAGAATCAGAATCAGAATCAGAAAGGGTTTTATTGCCAAATGTTGAGCAGGTTTACAACATTAGGAAATTGCTGCGGTGCTTCAGTGCAAACATGCTGTCATAAATTGCGCTTAAATAGACATGAAAAAATAAAAGTAAGAATAAGAATTAAAAGTGCTACGTAGAAAGATATATGCATGAGATATACATGAGATATATACATGAGAATAAGAATTAAAAGTGCTACGTAGAAAGATATATACATGAGTGCAGGTGGTGATCAGTGCCAAAACATGGAATCATGCAGTGAACACAGCGTAGGGTCATGAGCTAGTGGTGGGAACAGTCATACGGTTATTGTTCATGTGACCAACAGCAGAGGGGAAGAAACTGTTCTTATGGCGAGAGGTTCTGGTGCGAATGGACCGGAGCCTCCTGCCTGAGGGTAGCAGGTCAAACAGACTGTGTCCAGGGTGAGAAGGGTCAGCTGAGATCCGAGCTGCACGCCGCGGTGTCCTGGAGGTGTACAGGTCCTGCAGAGATGGGAGTCTGCAGCCAATCACCTTCTCAGCAGAGCGCACAACACGCTGCAGTCTATGTTTGTCCCTGATAGTGGCTCCAGCGTACCACACGGTGATGGAGGAGGTGAGGATGGACTCGATGATTGCAGTGTAGAATTGCATCATCGTCCGTGTTGGCAGGTTGAATTTCTTCAGCTGCCTCAGGAAGTACATCCTCTGCTGGGCTTTCTTGATGACGGAGGTGATGGTGGGCTCCCACTTCAGGTCCTGAGTGATGGTGGTACCCAGGAAGCGGAATGAGTCCACAGAGATGATGGGGGTGTCAGTCAGGATGATGGGGGGGAGTGGGGCTGTGTGCTTCCTGAAGTCCACAATAATCTCCACTGTCTTCTGGGCATTCAGCACCAGGTTGTTGTGGCTGCACCAGGACACCAGACGTTCAACCTCCCTCCTGTAGGCAGACTCATCCCCGTCCGAGATGAGTCCAATAACGGTGGTGTCATCTGCAAACTTGATTAGCTTGACAGACTGGTGGGTGGAGGTGCAGCAGTTGGTGTACAGGGAGAAGAGCAGAGGAGAAAGAACACAGCCCTGAGGGGAGCCGGTGCTGATGGTCCGAGAGTCAGAGACATTCTTTCCCAGCCTCACATGCTGCTTCCTGTCCGTCAGGAAGTCAGTGATCCACCGGCAGATGGGATCAGGCACATTCATCTGGGAAAGCTTGCCTCGGAGATGGTCTGGAAGGATGGTGTTGAAGGCAGAGCTGAAGTCCACAAACAGGATCCTGGCGTAGGTTCCTGTGTAGGGCCATGTTGATGGCGTCATCTACAGACCTGTTGGCTCTGTATGCAAACTGCAGGGGGTCCAGGAGGGGGGCCGTGAGGGTCTTGAGATGCGAGAGAACTAGGCGCTCAAATGACTTCATGACCACAGATGTCAGAGCCACGGGTCTGTAGTCATTTAGTCCAGTGATCCTAGGTTTCTTGGGGACAGGGATTATGGTAGAGGACTTGAAGCAGGCAGGCACATGACATGCCTGCAGTGAGGAGTTGAAAATGCCAGAAAACACTGGGGCCAGCTCGTTTGCACAGTGTCTGAGGGTGGCAGGAGACACACCGTCTGGGCCGGGAGCTTTTCGAGCATTCAGACTCTTGAACTGCTTCCTCACATCTGCTTCATGAATATGAAGAGTTGTGGTGGGAGGAGGTGGTGTGAAATCCTCTTTTGTGTGGGGTGAGGAGGGGGGTGTTGTAGGTGAACAGTTTGAAGGTGGTGATGGCTCTATGGAGGGGGGAGAGGTGGGGGAATGAGTGTCCAAAGTGTCTCTATTGTTGGGGCCGTTGGAGGTGTGAAGGCTGCCTGATGGCTCGTCAAAACGGCAGTAAAAGTCGTTGAGGGTGTTGGCCAAGAGCAAGTCATCAGTGGAGTGGGGGGTTTTAGGCTTGTAGTTTGTGATATTCCTAAAACCTTTCCACACAGAGGCCGAGTCATTCTCTGAGATCTGCTGCTGCATCTTCTCAGAGTGCTGATGTTTTGCAATGTCCACTTCTTTAGTGAACCTGTACTTGGCCTCTCTGTAGCAGTCCCTGTCTCCGCTTCTGAACGCCTTTCTCTTTTCCAGCCACAGCTTTTTGAGTTTAGGAGTAAACCAGGGTTTGTCATTGTTATAACTCACCCTGGTGCGTGATGGCACAATGCTGTCCTCACAGAAGTGGATATAGGAGGTGACAGTGTCCGTAAACTTATCCAAGCTGTTAGAAGCAGCCTTCATTGTGTCCCAGTCTGTAGACTCCAAACACGTGCGAAGCTCCTCCACAGCCTCGTTGCTCCACAGTTTTTTTGTCCTCACGACAGGTTTGGAGAGCTTCAGCCTCTGTCTGTACGCGGGGATTAGGTGGATCATGACGTGGTCAGAAATCCGAGTGAAGCGCGGGGCACCGCGCGATAGGCCCCGCTGATCGTGCTGTAACAGTGGTCTAATGTCCTCTCCTCTCTGGTCGGGCATTTAATATACTGCTTATATTTCGGAAGCTCATGGCTCAGATTGGCTTTGTTAAAGTCCCCAAGAGCAATGATGAGAGAGTCCGGGAATGTCCGCTCCATGTGGAGTATCTGCTCCGCGAGTGCGCACTGAGCTGCCTGCGCATCCGCGTCTGGCGGGATGTAAACAGCGGCCAGGATGAATGAAGCAAACTCCCGCGGAGAATAAAACGGTTTGCAGTGAATAAAAAGGTATTCCAGAGAGGAAGAGCAGTGCTGAGCAATCACTGTTACATCTGTGCACCAGCCACTATTAATGTAGAAGCAGACACCTCCACCTTTGGTTTTACCGGAGAGAGCGGCCTGCCGGTCCGCGCGCAGCAGATGAAAGCCCTCCAGCTTGAGCGCGCAGTCCGGGATGTCCTCACTGAGCCACGACTCCGTAAAACATAAGACACAGGAGGAGGCAAAGTCTCTGTTCATGCTTCTCATCAGGGCCAGTTCGTCTATCTTATTCCCGAGTGAGCGTACGTTGGAAAGGAAGATCTCAGGAAGAGCAGTTCGCAGTCCGCGTCTCCTCAAACGCACGAGTGCGCCAGCTCGCTTCCCTCTCTTTCGGCGTCTCTTTAAAGGATAAATTCAAGTTCAAGAACGGATCAATTTGCTGGAAGATGTATTTACACAATAATTAATTTCTGTTTATGAGTACATTTTCTTCTGTTAAATAACTTAAACAAAGTACCTACTGTACCGTTAAAGGCTGACCAGAAAGACAAGAGACAAGACAGGACAAGTAGAAGAGAATTTTTGAGAAACTAGGTAGAGGAATAATTCTGTTGTCCTCTCTGGCATGGATGAGTTTGTGTTTCTACATCCAATGTGACATAATATCTGACCTTTCCTAGGCCCTCATATGCAGCTGCTTCGTCCCGTTTTACTGTGGTGTCATTCCACCCAGATACCGTGGAGTGGTAAGTATATTAGAAAGGTTGAAATGACAACCCAGTTGACATTACAGCACATAAACAGAGTTACACTTAGTTGTGTAACAGTATTCTGGTTTCTATCTGTGCAGCTGGCAGCATATGGAGACATCTCAAAACTCTGCTTGTGTCTTATCCTGATTCGTGAAACCAAGTTGAATTAAAGTTCTGGATGACAGATATGCTAAAAGTGATTGAGCCTTCATCAGAAACTGTGTACAGTTTTTTCAGTGTTAAATAATCTGAATATCTGGTTCTATGTGGTTGTGACATGGACCAAGATTATACCTAATGACAAACAGCTTACTTTTCCATTCAGCACTATGTGGACGGTGCCATCACTGACAACCTGCCCGGTTGTCAACTGAAACAGACAATCACGTTCTCGCCATATGCTGGGAAGAGTGATATCTGCCCCCGGGCAAGCACACTAAACCTCCCTGAGGTACGCTTCAACAATGTCAGCATCCAGGTCAACTCAGAGAACCTCTACAGAGTGACCAGCACCTTCTTCCCTCCAGAGCCTGAGGTGTGTTACAGATTTGTGTAGATTTCTATTATTTTCATCAGTTTTCATCAGTTTGAATTTTTACAGGCAATGGCTGAAATTTGCAACAATGGCTACAGGGATGCTTTTCGTTTCCTACAAGAAAACAGTAAGGACGTTGATAATGGCGGCTAAATATTCATGAGAATAAACTGGCTCCAAAAGATTCAACTCAAAATAAAACAAAAGATACAAAATAGACCATTCCATAGAAGCGTTTGTCAGATTTGTTTTTCTTTACTCCTTATCACATTGGACTTCTTTGCTTATCACAGATCTGATCAGCAGTGAGTGTCCCATAAGAAATCTGGCGATCGATTCATTTAAAAATGTCTGCTGTGAAGTGGTGAAGGAGTCCAGCGTGAAGGCACAGCAGGATGGATTGAACACACTTCGGGAAGATCACTGGTGGTTGGATCCACACCTCGTAGAAAATCTCCCGATTGAAATTCAAAGGGGTAAGGACAGTTCGCCTGTGATGAGATCAGCAGGGAAAATACAGCAGACAAATAATATACCATTGAGCCAGTGCAATCATTTTTTTAATGCAGTCAAAGTAAATATGTTTTTTATTGTATTTGTGTCAGTGCTATGCGTGGCCTGCAGAGAGACACGTACTGCTGATGGTCTGTTCTCCTACATGACTGGGTACCTGCCAAAGAAAGTGACTTCTTACATACAGATCCCCTATTTTCTGCCTGTTGAGTTGGTCAGCTCTCTATCCCAGAGGTACTTACTTACTATTCTTTATGTTGGATCCACAACATTCAAATGAATTATGCTTACACTGAGCCCTTTTCTTCCCTGTGATCTTAAAATCAAAAACTGTTCTTTTGTTGTTGATGCCAAAAATGTATTTTTCATTCTCAACTACTAAACTAGGCAAACATTATTTAGTTTTTACTGTCAGTTATTTTTGGCAGAAGTAAAAATTTAAAAGGGATTTTCATTCTGGACCAATATTTCAGTCTAACCTTTAATGTAGGATTTTATACAGATTATTTCCCCTTTAGTGATAATGCCGATTTTACTTCAAAGTGCCAAGTGCTTTGACCTTTCACAGCCATTATGGATTAATGTGTTTCTCTCTCTTTGATTGCTTCTTTCAGATTAGTTTACTGGATTCCAGATCTACAGAGGGACATGAGCTGGCTCTATAGCATGGTTGGAGACATATACAAACAAGCATTGAAGGACAACAAGGAGGAGAGTGATAGGTAGGCAGTGAAAGGAAGATATGCTGTGCATTCTTCCACTCTTGATAAAAGGATGTAATGTGATTTCACTGGTGCAGACATGATATCATATGTCAAAGTACAAATGTGATAAATGTAGTCCTTAGTTTTATAGATGTCCTGAACCAAAGATTTGGATAACATGATTAAAATCTAGATAAGATAATTGTTGAAAAATCTGTCGTTAGATTTATTTCTTGGAACAATGGCCATGAGATGTTCTGACAGTGGATTCAGAAGATTTTCCACACATATTAATTTCAATGTTTGTTTTTCCAGTGAACCACCTCTGCGCAGATCTAAAAGCCTGACGTTAGGCCTGAACCTGTGCAGTGAAGGAGAAGGAGATATAAACAATTCCTCAGTGACCCCAGAAGCCACTTCTGCCTCTAGCCGTACCTTTACGTGCAACACACACAGTACATTGGCTCACATGCTTCTGATACCACCCACTGGCAGCGGCACGTCTGGGTTTAATGAAACCACCCTAAAACCAAGTGCAGGTAGAGGCTGGGGTTTGGGCAGAGTTACGGGATGGCTGGGAAATTCAACCAAACAAACTTGAAATCTCAAGGAAAAAAAAAAACCATAACAAGCAAAAACAACTGTGATTGTGTGTAGCCCAGTCTGAGAAACTGCAAGACATATTATCTTTATGCCAGCAGCTGGCAACATCAGCTAAACAAAGAAAACAAATAAATAAACAAATAATGAATTACAATAATCTTTTTTGCCACTGTAATAGGATATAATGAAAAAGAAAATCATTTATCTGTGTCATCATGCCTCAATGCCCTGTTTACAAGCTTAGATAAATCATCTCTTTCTTGCCTACAAACTATGCAAAATGGCATGGCCGGATTACCATGTTCTAGTAAGCAAGCTCACATTGCTCATTTTTTAAATTTAAAAGTATTGTATTTACGCTAAATAGAGAGGCTGTAGTCTATTTACCCCATCTTCTCCTTAAACACACTGCTATTGGCTCAGTCAGTTGTTCCTCACACATCACTGAACACTAAAGAGTGGACAGAGCCTTTCAGACACTGGCACTAAGGGCTTGAGATGGTCTCCTACTACAACTATACATACCTGACTCTGTGGACTCCTTTAAAATGCATTTGCAAACTTGTCTTTCATATGTATATATTCCTGCTATTTTCTATTGTGATTCTTCCAAGTTTTTATTTTGTTTATTCCGTAAACTTGTATGGCTCTTTGTGACTACATAGCTGTATAAGTGTTTTATCAATAAACTCCTAATATTTTACTTACATATGAGTATTTAATGTTTACTTGGCTTTCATTTGGATCCATTCTTCTCACACACAGCCATAATGCTCAAATTGGAGCTTTTGAGCATTAACAAACAAATGAACAGTTTGATGTAAGGTCCAAGTGTCAAGTAAATAAATAGAAAGGTGTGTGTGTGTGTGTGTGTGTGTGTGTGTGTGTGTGTGTGTGTGTGTGTGTGTGTGTGTGTGTGTGTGTGTGTGTGTGTGTGTGTGTGTGTGTGAGAGCTGGGGTGTATTACTGGAGCTGTAAAAGTAAATATGTATCTCATGGTATTTTTGATTTTGATGTTGTTGTTTTTTAAAATATCTATTATAGCTCTTGTAACCACATAAATATTTTTCAGATATAAACAATACAAATAAGCCAAATATTTGATTTGAACAAAGTCACACATTTATGTTCAATATTGGGGCAAATAAATAGAATCACTTTATTTATTTTTTATTTATTTATTTTATTTATTTATTTTTTATTGTTTATTTATTTCACCTAATACAATGCTCATTGGCTAATATGATATAACACACACGTGTTTCTTGGATTTTTTTGTATCTCATAAATTATAGCCCTTCACAAACACCTACTAACCAGTCAGAATGGTCATGGCGTTTTCCCACTTGTGCCTCCCATATTTTTGTACACAGTGCGGAGTTGTGTAACTAATGAAAACTGTATCACATGTCATACAGCGGGCCAAATTACAGTTAGTGAGCAACTCCAGCTTGTTTTCTATTTTGAAACGTTTGAGCCTAGTAAGTTGTGCAATACCACACCATAGCCAGCTAAAACACTCCCCGTTTACATCTGACTGTAGTGCAGATAACGCAGGTCAAGTCAAACCTGGGAGGTTCCTAAATGCACCAGCTGAACTCTGAGACACGACTGACAAAATGACAATATTATAGATATCGTTCTGAGTTTTAATTAATCTTACAGTCAATGGAGAAACCAGGTAAGATGTTTAACTGGGTCGAGGAGTGGAACATCTCTTTTGCAGGCTGTGGATTCAGGAGCATTTACTACGTGGGAGCTTTGAGCTGTATCCTGGAGCGGGCTCCACAGCTGGTTCATGGTGCTTCTAAAATTTGTGGATCTTCCTCTGGGTGTCTCGTGGCTGCAGCTCTCACTGTTGGCATTCCCATTGGTGAGTCACATTTAATGTACACTGCAGATTACAGTTTGTCCAGCTCTTCAACAGTTTGTTTCTTAAAGAGAAATTAAAGAGGAATTCATAAATAAAATGTAACTCTTGGTATCATTCTCATACACAAAATTGACCAATAAAAATATGCAAGTTTATTTTATTTCTACATGCCTTGTTGAATATATGAAAACATTTTGTGTGACATAATTCATGTTTATTGCAATGCGTTGTATTTTTGTATGAAATTTTTGTCTTTTTTTCATTTGCACTTGAAGTACCCGTCCATTCATGAAGTTCAGGCATATCTCAAAACAAATGGTGTTGTATCTGACACTAGGCAGTGTATTTCATAAGTTCCTGACACACAAACAGCTGATACAACAGTGAGAGCAAATTCCATAGGTCGCACAGAATTCAAGGTCAAGTGAGCGGACTGTAGAGGAAAACAACTGCTGTGCAATAAAAAACAGACATGTGGATAATGCAATGATACATCATAATGTCACTGGTTCTCTACATTAGCCTGAACATTTGGTTCTGCTCCATTTTCTCCCTCAGAACAGTTGTGTGCTGATATTTTAACCACAGCGAAGGAGGCAAGAAAACACACCTTTGGAGTTTTCCACCCGACCTTCAGCCTGCTCCGGACAGTCAGGGACTCCCTGCTGGAAAAGCTTCCAGAAGATGCCCACCTCCGGGCTTCTGGAAGGCTCTGCGTGTCTCTCACCCGAATAGCTGATGGGAAAAATGTTTTGGTGTCCGAGTTTGCCAGCAGAGAGGAGCTCATTCAGGTTGATCAGATTGGTGACTTTACAGAAAAATTGTTGGGATCTTTTAGGCTTCTCTGTTCTAGTGATCTAACCTCTTTACCTTTGCAGGTTCTCATGTGCAGCTGTTTTTTCCCTGTTTACTGTGGTTTCATTCCACCTTCATACCATGGCATGGTCAGTAGAGCTTAACTTTTTTTTGTATGCTTTCTTTGCTTTTACTGGTCTTATTATTGAAATAAATGAGTAGAGATTTCTGTGCCATAGACCATAGAGAATGGGAAAGAAAAACCGCTTCAAAGCTACAGGAGCATTTTATTGCCAGATTTCAGAGGCAGGTAAATTTGGGAATCATAGAAGTGGAACGGGATATCATTCATATATCATATCAAATCCTTTCTCATCACGCCCTGTTGCAGTTGAGCGAAGACAACCATCTCAGCAGTCTCAGCAAGTTTCATAACATAACCTTACTAATCGGTCGGTGATGTTATGGTGGGCATGGCCATCTAATACAGTCTATGGCTTTCTTGGCTAAAAGACGCAATATCTGGAGGCTTTGTTACAGCCAAAGCTTTTAATTTTTTTCTCTGCTCACACGTTAATTTTAAACTCATTCAAGGTTTACATAAGGTAAGTGGCATAGAGCACACAGGTAAAGAGGCAAGCACACTTTAAATTATGATTGAGCATACAAACAGAGCACACAGCATACGTATGATCTTTATTTGAGAGTAGTAATCCACCTTTACTTTATAAATGCTATGGCTGCTTGGTATATGAGGACAGTTCGTGACATGTTTTTGTCACACTAGATCTACTTCGTCATCTCAGCTTGCCATCAATTTTGATCATTTTTCTTTCTTCTAAGCGCTACGTGGATGGAGCACTGAGCAACATGATGCCGTTGTCCGAGCAGAGAAACACCATCACCATGGCGCCATTCTCAGGAGAGAGTGACATTTGCCCCAGAGAAGGGTCATACAATTTCTTTGAAGTCCACTACGGAAACGTCAGCATTCAGGCCAACACAGGGAATGTATATCGAGTCTGTACATCCTTCCTCCCCCCCAGACTTGAGGTGGGTTCATGTTCAGAGCTCACGACTTTAAAGCAGTAGAGTGTACAGTAATGTTTAACTGTTTGTTTGTTTTTTGTGAGGCAGAAGCTGGCTGAGATATGCCACAACGGCTACATGGATGCTCTTTGTTTCCTGAGAGAGAAAGGTGAGATTTTTCCACCTTCATTTTCTTTAGCATTTCTGGTTTACACCATAAAGTTATATTAAAACATGTTATCAACCAACTGTCTCAGATCTGCTTACAGCACAAAATATTCACAGCAGTGCAGTGGTAGGAGCCAAATCTCCTTGCTGTGAGCAGACGAAGGAAGTGGGTCGTGCAGAAGAGAGGATGATGAAGTGTCACAAGGAAAACCATCTGGACCACAGAGTCATTGAGAACCTCCCAGTGGCTATCAAGAAAGGTAAGGAGGTCAAATGAGACGAGCTGATCATCAGATATACAGAAGTTTTTGTAAGACTTTATTTTAATTGAAAAAAAATGTCCTTGTAAGAGCGCTGGTTCAAATGGTAAAGAGGACACAGAAATGGAACAGGAAGAGTGTAATGATTTGGTATGAACATAAAACAATCATCTTTATGTTCGCCTTTCATGGCCATTGGTCCTGGATAAACCCCAGTGGAGGTGGTTGCATTGACTCACAAAACATCAGTTGTGGTGTACAAACCTAAACAAGGGGTCCTGAAAGCCTTTTCAAAGATTAACTTCTGACAGTTAATGACATTTAGTTAAATCGATTATATGTTAATGCTAACAAATTGAAAAAGTATTACATTAGGAGGGCATTACTTGCATCCACCATCTTGATACTGCTGTATTCTTCAAGGTAAGAAGATAGAGGAATCTAATGTAGCTCATATTTAAATAATCATAAAATATTTCTTTACAATATCCTCTCTGCTTTCAGTAAAATGGTAGGCTGTAACAGTCTTTCTGATCTATTCGGTGGATTTATATAGACTGCCAGGTCCACTGAGCAGCAGAATATGATGTAATCTTAAGATTTTAAACTAATGATTTAAATTTCCCATTTTATGTAAAATGTATTAAATTGAGGTTTAAATGAATGAACAGTGTCATTTATACCACACACTAGGTCTCTCACAGGTAGCATGACACATAATTTTATGTAATTTCCACCCTTTGTGTGTCTGTGTTAGTGCTATGTGAGGCATGCAGGGATAGTCATGACAGTAGCAGCTGGAGGCCGCATTACAGGGACTTCCTCACAATGAATTTGTTTACCCATCTACTTACCTTCCTCATCTTACCTGTTGAGCTGACCATCTTTTTTACCAAAAGGTAAAGTGTGAACTGTTTGATCTGAGAGTTCCCTAATATCCTATTCTCTACTGGGCTTTGGAATGAACTTGGGTTAACAACAGCAATTAGTACTTCAATTTCTTTCTTTTTTCTGTGTTTTACTGTGACAGCATGGTGTCATTCAGCTGTACAGCACTTTGCAGATTGTTACTGTGGTCTGCAGATTTCTACAAGCAGAAATGGAGTATTAGCAATGATAGCATCAACAGGTATGTGTACATAAAAATTCACAATTTTACCTCTTTAAAAAAAAAAACTGATTTAACCTTAGGATTATTAAATCTCATTTTTGGCTTTCTTTACATATGCCATGTCTTTGTCACTCCAACAAACTGTATCTGTTGCTAATATTATAAGGAGGTAACATTAATGAAAAGCTCATCCTTTGTGTGATTTTCAGTTTTTTTCCTCTTCATATTCTTCAGCGCATCTCAAGAGAATAACTGCATCTGCAGGTCATCTGGTTCAGACAGCAGGAATCAGAGAGGACGAGACATAAATACACAAACTCTGAAATCAAAGATGACCTCAAATTCTAAAATGAATCTCTGCTGGGACACCAATGGCAACATGGACCTTATGCCCCCAGTCTCAACTAGAACTGCATCTGGCCAGGTGATGTTAAACACACCAGGGAAGGGACGTGTAATCAACCATAAAGAAAGTGGAAAAAAGATTGATTAAAGGAAACCAACAAAGGAAAACAAACAAACAAAAAAACTTCAGCATTTGCTGAACTTGTTGACATCTTATCAACACCATGAGTCTAATTGTAATGTACAACAGGAAAATAAAAGGAAGCCTTTTTCTTCGCAAAGATTGAACAATAGCTACCATGTGATATTGAAACAAAGGTAAAACAAAAGTATAGAAAAAGCATCATCAGTAAATTTTAATGGACAAATGAGTCATTCCGTGTGACTGATATAATCATAAACATAACATAATTCTACAATTCCTAAAGCAAAATAAAAATAAAATAAAACCCATTATATGTTTCGTAACACATTTAAAGGCTGGTGAGATGATGCCTCTGCAGGACCTCTGACATCGAGTCATCACTTTGCATCTCATCAGTTCATAGCACCATGAATGTAACATTTTAATGCTAACCAAGTCCTCCCTGCAAACAGAGGATCACACAAGCTCACACTGATCAGTCAAGTTTATAAAATAAAATTTCTGGAACTTATCTGCTGTTTAAACAGCAGATGTGAAAGTTCTCATTTACTGCATTGCAGTGCAGTGCAGTACAGTACAGTACAGTAAAAAGGCAAAACAAAGGTTTAAATGATGTGTGACTGTCTTTGAAAAGACAGTCACACATCATTAGCCACTTTCAGACAAGTATTAATTTGTATTCATCTTACAGCATCTTATCAATGGGCACCCCTGGTCACTCTGTTCTAAAAGTCAGAAGGGCAATCTTATTGGGCCAAACCTAGTAATATTTACGAATCACTTTAAGAAACAGACAGTATAAAAACTGGTGCTGAAGCACCTTAAACCAAAGGTCGGCATAATGATTCATGTGGTTGTCAAAAAAAATTCTCTGGAATAATGGTATGTGTGAAAAAAGCTCTGAGGAACATTACCATCACTTATGTCAGGACAGAGCACCATCGATGTTGAACGCACTGTGTCTGAAAGAGGCTACTGTCAAGTCCCTGATTTCACATATTTAAAAAGACTGCAGTGAAGACGATCATGCTGTATATGTTTACAAGATCACAAAGAATTAAAAAGGTGCAGAAAATATATTCTGCAAATTTTCTAAAAAGTCCACTATATGTTTTTTTTTAATATTCCACTCAGACACTAATTAAAAAGGAATTTTAAAACCTGACAAAAAAAGAGGTAAGAGCTAAGTTTGCTCAAGTCTCTGTGTGTAGCACAGGCAAGCCCTTTTCCTCATATGCTACCATCTTTTGGTCCGCTGCCTATGTCTGGAATCTGATCTGCAAAAGACTGGGTCATCCACTGTCCGTCTGGGAGCTGGCCATCAGCTGTTTGTGATACAGTCGCCTCCTGCGCTCCTTCTGGGGGTGGAGAACACAGAAACAGAAGCATTTTTCTATGCATGTAAGATGTGAACGAATGATGTCTGTAGCAAAGTTCATGCTCATGGTTACTCCAGCTCCTGGCCAGGATTGTGCCATCACTTTAAGACAAATTACATATGTCCGTGCAATTACATAACGCTACATTCACATCTGAGTAACAGACGGACTTATAAAAACTGAAATTTATACAAACTACACAGATTTATGCAAATCATACAAACTCAAGTGTCTCAACAGGTGGAGAATACAACTACCTGAAACTAGGAACCATAAGCGCCGAGGACTGTAGATGAATGTTAGGTGCATCCGAGCTCGCCCTCAGGCTCACCCTATCTGAATGACTTACCTGTATTTTCAGCAGATGAAAACGTGCAGTGACCGTTGCTCTGGCTTTCAGCTTGGCTTCCTTCAGGTCCTCTCTCGACATATGCTCCGCCATAGGCATCTTCATAACCAGGGTCGTATTGTTCTTCCTTTATTGCCAGCCTCTTGGCATCCTCTGTTGATATAAAAGGGGAAGAATTAACAAAATGCTTTAAAAAATTAATAAAATGGACAGGATATTAAATTAATGACTTCACTAATTTTAGTGGCTTTGAGGCATTTCTACAATATTAAAAGTAGGGAAAGTATCTATGGTAAATAACAGCGTAGTAGTTTTACTTTTTAAAAATTGAATTTTAATTAAAATTTCTAATTAAAGCCGCTGTAAAGGTACTTAGTGGTGAAATTCAGGTTAGACAGCCAAGTTACACATTTTTTTAAAAGAAAAAAACAAAACAAAACCCAAACACGCATACGCATGCACACACACACCCACCCACCCAGCCCTGGTCATGCTTACCCTTGGCCAGCTGAAGGTCAAACATGTAGTTGACCTCTTGGATCTCTGTGCTTCTTTGGACACCCTTCAGTTGGTCTCTGAGTTCTCTCAGTTTGATGTAGAAGTGGACTTTGTCCTGAGCACGAGGGAATTGGGCGCAACGAGCACTGGATGAAGGCATCAGAAACAAAGCCTGCAAAGAAGAAATAAACTCTTAAGTAAAGTCTTCAGAATGAAGTATCAGTTACTTTTAAGTATCACACTTGCAGTTCTTAATTTTCTAGTTGTCTATATTGATTTCCTTTGATATCAATATGTTGATCATATCACTTCTAACACAAAATATAAAGGCTTGCACATTCAATTTCGGGTCAGTTCCTATAATTACAAATTTAAGCCTTTATGAACAACATACTAGAAAAATTTTATTATTCTTAATATTATTTTCACACTTTGAACATTGTCTATTAAATTTATTGAATAAATACAAATAACAGATGAAAATATTTCTTAAATATTCTTGAAGAACAGCATGTATCTGTATCATTTCCACCAATATCTGAAGAAACTTTTAAAAACCTGACTGAAAACTGAGTTCTCACCACGTCACAGTCGGGGATCTTGTGTGGCTGCAAACCAAATTCGAGTTTTTGTGGTTTTTTACCAAACAGTTCTCTGCAGAACATTTCATAGATGCCTGTGGACAAAATAAGATAACTATTAGCTTAACTGACTTAAGCAAACTGTTTTATGGCAACTATTGCTCTTTGTTAGTAGGTGGGCTTACATTTTCCATTGAACACAGCAATAAGTGGCTTGTATTTTTTCAGCTTCTCCACAAGAATTTTGCCTCCTTCACGCAACTCTTTACTGGTGAGATGAAATGAAAGAAAAAGGTTTATGAAACCTATAAAATATTTATTTTCTAATATGATGACTGAAATCTTTTACAGTCATATACCTTGTAAGATCTTTGCTCCCTGGTGTTGCCCTGGCCACCATGTTGGTGAAGCCCATTTTATACTTAACAGGTAGGACGGTGTCATGCATGTGGTTGAGCTGCTCATCAGTAAATCCAGACAGAAACAAACACTTCCCTGAAATCAAAAAGTGACCAGGTGATTCAGCACCAAAGGCTAATAAATACGGACATTTTATTGAACCTGTGTACCCAGAAGAATTCCATACAGGAAGAGAATTTACAAACTTCACAGAGAAAGGACCAGGACATGTTTTATTCTGTAAGGTAAAAATCTGCACCACTGTGTCAGCAAATCAATAACCTTTCTGAAGCCTAAGATCCATTTTTATGTTACCACAAGACAACTCAAAATAATTACAGTATCATAACTTACAGAAATGATTTCCAGGACCTGGAAACCATCTTCCAATGAAAGCTGCCATCAGACCTGGATTGATACCAATCTGAAAGCAAACCGGTGAGGTTAGCCACGCTTATGTTCACATTATGGTCTAGCAGTGAACTAGACATAATATATAATTATCCAACTAAAAAGTGAATCTTACAATGACATAGTCTAGGTTGTAGTCCAGCAGGTCTGGTAGAGTCTTTTTCATGACCTCCTCCTCTGACATGCCCTTGAAGCGGTCTACTTTCCTCTTTACCTTCTTGAAAGTTTCATCAATCTTCTCCTGTTTCCCATCAGCCGGAGCTGCCTTTTTGGGCTTTGGACCTGGTTTTGCTTTAGGTGCATTTGGGTCTTTTGGTGGCTTTCGTGCCTTTGGGACTTTTGGTGGTGTGGGTGCCCCTGGTTCCTTGGGTTGAGCTGGTCTGCCTCTCTTTTTAGCTGGAGCTACAAGAATTGAGAAAACAAAAATAAAAAAAGATAAGAGACCATGATGTAAGTACTGTTGGAAGTCATTTGCTCTTGTGTGGTGTTAAACTGCAGTTTTGGCAGACTATTTCTATATATCATCATGCCCTAATATACAGCAAATAAATTCTATTAAAAAAAAACACCATATATAATGGTAAGACTGTCACACTAAACTAACATTAGATCCTAAACTGAGGATAAAGTGCAACAAGGGGAAAAAGTTTATAACCCGCAGTAGATTTTTCTTTGTGAACAGGCTGCGGTCAGCTGCCCTAGCAAAGCTTCCTCCTTCCTCCAACTTATCAATACATACTTTACACAACTGAGTTACTGACTACACAATATTCATGCTTTGGTTAATAAACTTACTTCCCTTGTCACTGTCTATGAGCAAAAGGAACTCTGAGCGACTGTAGGAAGGAGGAAGCCTTTAAAGCTGAGCACATCATGCTTAGGTGTAGCTCCAGCCAATTTACCTGCTCCTGCTGAACATCATGCAGCAGAAAACAAAACATAAAGGCCTAGTGCCCAGATAGGCAATTTAACTCATAATGTTTTGATGACCCCTATCAGACTAAATTACAGATTAACTGAAGGAATATCATTCCAGCCCATTTTAAACCCTGATCCTAACTTATAACTAGGTGTTAACACAATAAATATATCAAAGTACGTTTTGTCAAGTTGGTAGGTTCCAGCTGATCCATCACGGGTTCCGGATTAACCATGTTTGCCATAGCTGGCTCTCCAGCTTGATGCTCTGTATAGTGAAACTGATGTTCAGGAATGACGTCTGAATATTGAGCCTGGAGAGCTTGAAACTGCTGGGCAGACCGAACCCTGAGGTGGAGGAAATTTAGAAAAACAAAACAAAAGCACAAAATGGTTAAGTATTTTTACAACAATCAAGTTGGCTGTGTGAGATGCACTGTGGAGTTAAAACAGATGTTAGCTGGATTACATAAACTATGTGCTTTTTGTTTAGGTCTTTTTGTATTTAGCTGAGTGGTGATAAAAGAGCAAACACATTGATTTTAATCATCTAATTACTAGAGATGGCAAAATACCACTTTTTTATGTCCGATACCGATATCATAAATTTGGATATCTGCCGATACCGATATGAGTCCGATATAGTGTTTTTTAATCAATAAAACTGTTTTTTTAATATCTTGCTGCATTTTGTATAAGTTCATACTCAAGTTAAAATAAACAACAACACTAAAGCTATTCTGTTATACCTGTATGTAAAAAATACACTGCCCACAAAATATTTCATAGTTCAGCAATACTGATCAATCAAATAAACTTAAACCTACTCCATCCTTCCTATTCTGGTATTTTAAAGAGTACTTAGCAGAAATATTAAGCAACCTAACTAATAGGGTTGCAAACTCCCAGCAAAAAAAAAAAAAAAGGGAACCACCCCCCACCCTCATGATGCTTAATCGACGTAATCAACTATAATTTGATGCAGTGTGAAAAAAAATGCACAGAAATAAATTATTTTTCAAGAATAATTAAATAGATTCAACACCTAGTGGGCCAAAAACAAACAAGAGAGACGGACTCGCGACAGAAAAGCCAATCAGCTGATCATTAATCAGTTTCACGATTGAAGTAGCATCAGGAGAGTGAGAGAGAAGAGGCAGTCGCTCCATATATCGGTTGTTAAGCTTAACGTGGGAATGCTTTACAAACATTCAGAGATGAACTTACACACTTGCTTTACTTCTCTCTGGGATAACTTCATCGGAGATGAAATGCCGGTTTGGTAGTGAGGCTACAAATACACACAGCCGCTCTATCACGTGAGCACACTGCTCCGACGTGCCTATGAGCCGAGTTACACCGTGTCGCAAGTTTTGTGAGGAGCTTTTTTTGATATTTAATGGATCGGATTACATTTTTTATTTCTCTCCGATCCAGTAATTTACGTCCGTATCTGACCGATACCAATACGTAATATCGGATTGGTTCACTTCTACTAATTACAAGATCCCACATGTTTAATTTCAAGCATTTCTGACAGTAGTGCAACTTCATAAACTATTTAGTATAGCACAAACAGATTAAATCTAATTAAAACTAAACAAAAACATCAACAGCCTTAGTGGTTCTGCTATAAAGCAGGTTTACTGTGAATTAAATCACTTCTAAATATAGTAGGTAGAGCAGAAAAACTGGCACCTGACTCTATACTCTTTTCAAAACATTTAATATATGTCCGATTCAACTGAACTTATGGTTTTTGCTTAAACTCCCCCCCCCCCAAAAAAAACCCCCTCTTGATTCTTGTGCCTGAAGAAAAGCAACAGCTTGAATATTAAAAAATCCTGTAAATGAACTGAAATGATTTTGACATCTCTGTGTTAGCAAATCAAACACAACCACATTTTTCCCCCAATTGTGTTCCACGTATCAGATCACATCATAAGAACACTGAGCTCTGATTAAAGAAAATATACACCTTTATAACAATTGTTCATGATCCCAAATGGCATATTATTAAAAATAATGATGTAAAAAACAATACAAAATGTCAAACGGGCAACTATGTGCACATGCTTTCATTTCATAGTATCACACTTTGCCAGTTAGAGGGCAGCTGACATAATCTGGGTCCAGTCTGGCCACACTGTGGTGAGGAGGAAGACTCACCACTGTTGAAGGTACTCCGGAGATACAACAGGCAGTGATCCATTCAGCTTTTCTTCCATCTTTTGGGTGGTTTGACTTTATTAAATAAATCAATACGGATGTTGAAGAAACACAGCTAGGTGATGTACATGTGGTTTAACATATAAGAGTTTGGCAGTACATGAAATTGAACGCATGTGACAGCATACTTTAGTCAGGCTGTGGAGTTGTACAAGACATAAACCAAAACACAAACACCAACAAAAGATAATTTAAATGGCCGTGATACATTAAAGTAAAGTCAAATTACTAATAGCCGAATAGATTTAGTATTTATAACAGTGGATATTTTAAATAGAGCATACAGTATACACCTGCTAAAATGTTTACCCTTTTCTTCCATGGCTATGCTAACTAACAAGCTAACATGAATTAAAACGGTTATACATTTCCTGTTTTAAAACAGGTTTAGAATACGGTGCAATGAGGTAAAAGTTCGCGTTTGTGGCTATCAATTCAGATAATGATGACTATTTGTGGTAATATAAATGCTAAGATTTAATGCTATTCAGTAGCCGTGCCACAAGTACAGCTAATGTTAGCCAACGGCTAGCCGGGCAGTTAACTTAGCATGGATGAATGGCTTCGCTTCCACTAAGACTTCTCCCCATGAAATTGTAAACAATTTCTTAATATTATTACACGTAAAACATACCTGTTGAGGGCACTGATGAAACACTTCTTTTAAGGTAAGATGGTTATTATTTTTCCATATATTCACACACTTCTATTCATAACATTTGAGGTGGAACAGATGCAACAAAGACATGACAATCCTGCTACTCAACTTTGACACCGGAACATCTTAAGGGTAAGATGTAGGGATGAATATGAAAACTGTTCGTTATTGTAATAGGGAAAAATAGCCCTATTGAATATTTTTGCATTATAAAATATTTTTTGATATGTTATTTTTATAAGCATATCGGAGAATAGTGTTTTTAATGCAAATTTGACGGTATAAATCGTTAGAAATGAAAACGACACGCCCCTATTTTCGGATTGGTATGAGCTGCTCAGTTTAAACTCCGTGAGGTTGCTGTCTATTGGTTGACATCAGTCCCTAATTTTGCAATTAGGTGCAGCATTTCTGTATTAAAATATTTTATTTACAACTAACAGTCCCACAGCTATGACAAAACAAGGAAAAATAAGAGGACAGTTTCATTGTTTTTACAGAATTAATTAGAAATGATAAGATGATTCATAACAATAAAGTAGTAACAGCTCAGCTACCACTATTGCAGCATCTTATTACATCTTACAGGTTTAAAGACTACATTGACATACATTTCTTGTTTATTATTAGTTATTAATTATCTCCATTATTAAATTCATGCTGGATGCAAGAGTTATGCAAAAATCAGTAAATTTAGCCTGCTAAGACCTTGTTTTTAGGAGACTTGTATGCAAATTAACAGCGACTATCCCGCTTTTCAAAATGAGATTCATTATTCCCTTTAGAAGCCTAAACATTTTCACACTCAAGCGTTTTTAAAGACCAGTGCAAAATAAAAATGCAAAATTCTCACAAAATCATGAATCAGGTATTTTGATGCAAGTATTTCATTCAAGGCTTTCAAGAAGCATGAGAGAAACTCTAAATAATGAAATGCTCCTGTTCTCATCAAGCTTTGAAAATATGTTTTTTTAACTCAAAAATAAGCATTATTCAGTCTTTATGAATGCTTGACTGTGTTTCTTTTCCTATAGGTTATAACACATTTATAGCTTCTCATGATAACTCAAACAATCAGAGAATAGAAACACGCCAGCGTTAATTTACAGATTTAATAACTCTGCACTTACACATTAGAAATTCCAGAGTATACAGTCAATAAATCAAAAAAATACAAGTCTATGAAAATACAAAATAAGTCACTGGAAACATGTTTAATAAAAATTCAATAAATAGTATTTAAAAAACAATAACACCAAAAACATGCACATGTGTGAGTGCTGTGGGGGCTTTTCTGTTTTGTGCGTGACACTGTCTGGGGAACAGAGGTCTTCTTCTCTCACAGTGTTACTTCTCATCCTTGGTGAGGCTACTAGGTCAGCTGGTATTTGGTATCTGTTGAGCAAATGTCCCGAGGTGTTACACATCATTATAAGCTGATGGGCCTTTATGTGTGGGGTTTACATGTTTTCGCCATGCTCGCATTGGGTTCTCTTATGGTACTCCAGCTTCCTTTCACAGTCCAAACACAGACAAGGGTTAGGTTGAAAGAAAACTCTTATTTGGCCCTAGGTGGGAATTTGAGCATGAAAGTTTGTCTGTCTCTAGACCTGTGATTTACTGGCGACCTGTCCGAGGTGTACCCCGCCTTTTTCGCTGTGACTGGGATAGACTCCAGCCCCCTTCCAACCCTAAATTGGATAAGCAGAAAAAAAAAAAAAACAACAACCAATGGATGGATGGACACGTAAGCTACTTTTGATAGAATAAACACACAGATTAAACAATCTCAAGTTGTCAAGTTTCATGTGTTTTATGTCATTTGCTCCAAACTGTTTAATCCAGTGGTTCTCAAGCTGTGGGGCAGACCCCACTGATGGAGCACAGAGCTACTGCAGGTGGGATGTGGTTCCAGAGTAAAACCGTGAAGGGAAACTACACTGTATGAGTATTATTCTCTTTAGGTAAAAGAAACAAACAAAAGTTCACTAATGCTAATGTGCCAACCTTTATTTTACTAAAATTCACACTTGGATTTTTTTTTCTTTTTCTGAAAGGAAGTGCCAGAAGAAGTACATAAAAATCTCCTTAGATTTTTATATAAAAGTTGTTTAGTTGTCCCATTTCATCAACTTCCGACTACATGATAACTACACTACCTGAGTGCTCCAGTAGGCAGGCTTGTTTTTTCTCCTCCCCTGAATCTCTTTTATTTCGAGGAGTTGTTGCTGTGCCTGGTTTCTTCATGCAGTGCACTACAGCTTTCATACTCTGGATCTAGCTGCTCCTCTTTGATTGCAATCCTTTTAGCATCCTCTGCAGAACAAAAACATCAGCAGGGAGTCAATGATTTATTTAAGACAAATAAATCTGTGAAAATTGAAAAGACGCACATCTTTTTAAGCAGGTCCCTTTCTGAATTTAACTGAGATAAAGACGGAATAGCAATCGAATGCCTCATGTTTCAGCTGTACTGTGCAGCTGTGACATTTACCTTTAGCTAGCTGCAGGTCAAAAGAGTACTCTGTCTCTTCCACCTCACGGCTCGGTGCCAGGCCTTTCATCTGGTCTCTCAGTTCCTTCAGCTTGATGTAAAAATGCACCTTATCTTGTGCACGAGGAAACTGAGCACAGCGGGGGCTCGATGACGGCATCAAGTAGCACACCTGAAAAGAACATCAAATGCTATGAAGTCTGTTGTTTGTATAGCTGAGCAGATTTATGTTGAAATCATTTCCTGTTTCCACCTACCGTTTCAGTTTCGGGAATTTTGTACGGCTGTAGTCCAAACTCAAGGTTCTTGGCCTTCACACCAAAGGTTTCTTTGCAGAAGATTTCATAAATACCTGTGAAATTTACACAAAAATACCTTCAAAAAATAAAATCAATCAGCTAGTGCTAGTATCAAAACACTTCAACAAAAATGGAAAAAAGAAAATTGTTTGCATCATTTTACCTTTTCCATTAAACGCTGCTATTAATGGCTTGTATTTTTGTAGCTTCTCAAGTAACTGTCGGCCTCCTTCACGGATCTCCTTACTAGGACCAAAAAAAAAAAAAAAAAAAAAAAAGAGGACAAATTTTATTTTAAGTTACAAACTGTCTGTTTTGCATTTAGTTGTAGTCGCTTTAGTTAACTTTACCTGGAGAGATCCTTGCTGCCAGGTGTGGTCCTTTCTACCATATTGGTAAAGCCGATGCTGTATTTCTCTGGCAGGCTCTGGTCATGCATGTAGTTAAGTTGCTGGTCAGTTAGACCTGACAGAAACAGACATTTCCCTGGACAGAAAAGAGGAGCTGAGTATAAAAACAACCAAGTGGCCGTCTAGCACAACACTGGACTCAAACCAGCTTTTTTCCTCCTGATTAATCATGTTTTCCAGTTGTAGAAGCTCTAAATTTACAGAACTGTTATCAGCAGACATTGCTATTTTTTTTGTTTTTGTTTGTTTGTTTGTTTGTTTTTTATACCATATGATCATAGCTGATCAACACTACTTTGTAAGGCAATAAGCCTGCAGAACAAGCATGGAGCTACTTCAGGTGAGATATATAAATATATTTATTTTAAAGTAATGATCCATGTTGATATTTTACATCCTGAAGTTGAAATAAGCAACAGAAAATTTTATAGCTAATATTTCTAAGTAGCTACATCTAAAAATGTCTTGATGCATGCTCAATCATCCAGGTAAGTAAATCGACAAAAGTTGATTCTGTTCATCTGGACGTAGCGTTTTCAGTCGGAGAAAGTGCATCCCAGTCACGGAAGCGTTGGATGTAGTCTGTAAGAGATTACAGGATGCCCCCAACCTCAGCAACAAAACCACTCTCGGCATCGACCAAGTGTGTTTGCTTTTGGAACTTTGTCTTAATTCCACCTATTTTACATACAAGGGTCAGTTCTACTGGCAGAAACATGGGTGTGCCATGGGCTCCCCAGTTTCACCCATCGTGGCCAATTTGTACATGCTATCCTACCCTGGAACACCACCAAGTCATTGGTTCAGATATGTGGATGACACCTGGGTGAAAATCAAATCTCAGGATGTACCACAATTCATGGATCACATTAATTCAGTGGACCAACACATCAAATTCACCAGGGAGGATATGAAAAGTGGCAATTTTCTTCTTAGACTGTGAGACTGCATTTCGTTGCCTTGTACTTGTGACGTGTGCAATGAGAATAAAGTTGAATTCTATTCTATTCTATTCTATTTCCATCAGTAATGGGGGACATCTAAAAGCTGATGTGTACTGTAAACCTACGCACATGGATCAGTATTTAAGGTTTGACTCTCATCATCCACTGGAGCATAAACTGGGTGCCATCAGGACACTGCAACACAGAGCAAACACCATCCCCACTGACACAGCGGCCAGGGAAGCAGAAGAACATCACATCAAGAAGGCCCTGAGTAAATGTGGTTATCCCAGCTGGACATTTGTCAAAGCTGAGAAGGCGCCTAAAAAAAAGCTCCAGCCGATCTAGGAGAGAAGGACAACTGCAGCCTAAGCAAAAACCTGTAGTGATCTCGTACATGTCAGGAGTATCGGAACAACTGAGACGCATTTTTTCTAAACACCATGTCTCTGTGGCTTTTAACCCCAAAACATGCTGTGCCAAAAATTGGTCCCCCCCCCAAGGATCGGGTCCCCCGACACAAACAGAGTAACATAGCGTATGCTGTTAAGTGGCAGGAGGATTGCCAGGATTTATACATCAGGGAAAACAAACAACCTCTGGCGAAGTGGATGGCACAACACAGAAGAGCTAACTCGTCAGGCCAGGACTCTGTAGTCTATTTACACCTACAGGCCAGTGGACACTCTTTCAATGATGAGGATGCACACATCCTGAACAGGGAGGAACGCTGGTTTGAGCACGGAGTCAAGGAGGCCATTTACGTGAAAAGGGAAAGACCATCTCTGAATCGAGGAGGGGGCCTAAGGGTACATCTTTCGCCAATTTACAATGCTGTGATTGCAGACATTCCCCAACTCTCTGTGAATGGTACTCATGACCATTGATCACTGGTCTTTGATCACTGAGCTTTGATCAATGGTTGTTGATCAGTGGTCACGAGAATTTGCATATTAATGATCAAGGAACCAACCTCCCAGCCCATTGTTCATTCAGTGGTGCTAGTTTCAGTCATTATACAAATGTACTTTTTATAAGATTGTTGAAACCTGCAGTCAGCTGAGACTGAAGAAGTCACCTAGATGAGTGGTAAAACGTCTCTTTCACTGAAAACGCAACATCCAGATGAACGTCCAGAATCAACTTTTGGGGATACATCTAAAAACTTCAAGGACACTCCCTTATTCTGAAAAACCTACCTAGCAAATCCTAATACTCTATGGGGGATACATCAGAAATAGTGTTGCATAAATGTTTTGCTGACTCTTTAAACATCAATATTCACCTTTGAAAAGCTCTTTAAAATTTGATGTATTCTGTTGCCTGCATTCAAACCTGACAAGTTACAACATTCAGCTGCATTTCATCATCATATTGGCATCTTGGCCACCTTTAAGGTCTCTTAGAACAAGCCTTAGCTATAAAACAATAGTGACAATGCACCCAGAGTGGGTCAAACAGGGTAGAACTGAAAATGAACACTGGCTCATATTTATTATAGTCGGTAATGAAACTGAATTTAAACGTACAGAAATGGTTCCCTGGGTTTGGGTAATGATGTCCTTTGTAAGCTGACAATAGGCCTGGATTAATTCCAATCTGAGGAGAGACACAAAATAATTAAAGACCTAAAGACTGCAAGTTGGCCATGTCACAAACCTAAATCACAATTAGAACAAAAAACAAAAACACAGAACAAAACTGGAAATACAAAATAACTCACTATCAAAATGTCGAGATTGTAGGTAATCACATCTGGCAGTGTTTTAGCCATAACTTCAGCCACTGACATGCCGTTGAAGCGGTTGAGAGCTCTCTTGGCTTTTTTGGCAGCCTCAACCTCGTCGTCCTCCTCACGTGTCTCACCATCCTCCGCTTGCTGTTTCGGAGGTCGACCTCTCTTCTTCTTCACTGGTGTCACGTCTAAGAAAGAAGAGGAATTTATTGAGTACTGAATCAAAAACAAACAAATAAAAAAAAGACAATTAAAATACAGGCGACAGGATCTCAGAGAACGTATATTGAACAACCTATTGAGGAATTTTGATTTGTATTTTATGATGTCTTTTGTCTGGTTCATATGCAGCTCATTCCTTTAAACTGTAGTTAAATGTCTCCAAATTATTCTATGGGAAACAGAAGGCAAAAGTAGTTTTTTGTACAAATGGCAGCACACATATTTAAAATACATCAGATCTGAAACTTCTTGGGAAGAACTACTGTGATTGTAGCATCTTCCATTACCTTTAGGTGGACCTGAAGGCTGGTGCTGAATACTTGGCCCGTGCTGCTGTGTATGCTGTGTGTGTTGAGCATGCTGTATGTGTTGTGTATGTTGATGCCGTGGGTGGTGCAGGAGTGCAAGATCTGGGTGCTGCTGGTGCTCTCTGATGTTCTGCTGAGACACCTGCTCCGGGTAATGATTTGGGGCTGGAAGGTAGTTCGTGTAAAAAGGTTCCTGATAAAAATTTGGATCCCGGTGAACAGATAGCTCGGCCATGACAGGCTCATCCACGGGACCTTCAGTGTAATGGTCCATGCTGGGATAGGGTGCCACATGCTGTACCTCAGGGTACTGCTGGCTGGACTGGTACCTAGTAGAGATGAGGGCGTGAAGAAGTTAAGCAAAAAAAGAAAAGAAAAAAAAGGGACATGAAACAGGATCCAGGTACATCAGGAAAATGTGGTGTGTGGAGAAGTGGGTGAATAAAACTTAAACACAGGACACAATACTTGCAAAAACACATGCGCTGACATCCACTAGTTCATATTTTCTGCATTTCATTTACTGTTTTTTATGTAAAACAGGCACCTCAATTATTGTTCATTGCTTTTATCTAGTTTACTGATCATTTCTGATGATGCAACCTACAAAAACTAACCTTTTTGCACCTCTAATTGTGTATTTTTACAATAATCACAAGGTTGACTAGAATGGAATGAAGATACTTTTGCAGAATATGACGATACAAAGACAAACAGAGGCCAAATGTGTAAACTATTCATTTTAACCTTGCGTGAACTGACGTGACTCTCTACAGGTGACAAAGTTTACAAGTGCAGTTAAAAAAAGGCCTGTAGCAAACAAAGGTGTAATAAATGCTGGATAATGCGCTGGTATGTTAAAAATGTAAGAAAAAATATTTTAAATTAGTCAGACAAACATAACAGAATATATCAAGATATTCAGATTGTACAAGTATTGTTTTTCTTTTGCATGCCTAAATTTAAATCCAGAGTATTTCTGTTTCATATTATTCCTACATAATTACCCCTACTTCCCTTTAATCAGGAATCATGGATTACGGTAGTCAATTATCCTTCACAATTACACTTATCAGTTGCTACAATCCTAAATATAAAGTATACAAATGTGTAGGCTATGATGTCGAGTGTCAAATGACATTTATTTTCCTCCATCATGCATGAAAATGAAAACGAGTCGAGGAGATAACATGACAAGTTTCCCCAGACCTCCTGCCACCTCCAACACCAACTCACCACTGCTGAAAATAATCCGAGGGAACCGTCAGTGAAGTAAACTGGTTTTCTTCCATCTTAACTGTTGACTTATTTGAATACATTAACATTTATTCTGCTGCCAAACTCATGGATAAACATGAGAAATGTAAGCGGTAAAGCGCACACAGTAGCTTGTTGGCACAAAGGCAGATGCTACAGGAAGGTTTAGCTAACAGCAAACTGACGAGATTTCGAAGTTCTACAGTTGTTTTAAAAACGCAATTTAATATTAACAAACATAAATGTAAATGGGTAAAGTAACATACCTGTCATACATTTCTTTAGCTTTCAAATAAGGAAATAGGGACTGGGAGTCTTCCCAAAACAAAGACCATTTAAACGCTCAACATTTCGATTTGATCCGGTTGGCTGAAATGCTTACCGCCGCCTTGTGGTCACTGTGCGTACTGCAGGGATCGGATTTCGACGAGTATTTTAAATGCATCGGTGACGTCATATAATCGATAGAAAACTAAGAAGAACATTGCAGATCATTTAGAACTGTATTCGTGAAATCTGACACATAACACTTATTATAGAGCCTTGTACTAAAACTTTGCGAGATAACGCAAGCTACCGCTAAGCGGCGACAGACGGCACTTATCGCCGTGTATCAATACGAGTTTATGCTGTAGAAGAGTACTGCAACCGAAGATGGTTTATTTCCGGAAAGCTCATTACTTCTCCATAAAATCAGAGGCGGATTTATCGTACAATTGAGAGGAAATAAGAGTCCATGGAAAAAAAGACAGAGTGAGGACTCTCTATCAAAGAATTGCCAGTAGTTAGATAAACGTCACGATCTGCTTCTGGTCCTCAATGACAGACACTTGACTTTAAGCTAGTAAGAATGAGCTTTAGACTGTGGACATTTACTTATTTGTGACGGGAACAATTAAGTTAAGGTTTTAAAGTGTAGTTCTGTGTTAACAGTCTCCGTGTTTGGATGTTTTTAAACAGCGTGTTTTATGGCTAATCAGTAGCATCATGTGAATGGATAGCGGCTGTGGATGTGTGAATTATTCATATACAGTGCATCTGTACAATATGTGCAGTCTGCCATACATTTGTAATATGAAAAGGGATACTTTAGCTACATGGTAGTACTTTGACAGTGCTGCATGCACAGCGTCCCGGCGTTGTATTGAGTTTTTAAACATCTTCAACTAAATGGCAGTGGTGCTAATTTTAGTAGACAGCTATAGTTTTATTTAAGAAGAAAAGGGGATGCTTATATTTTTAGCACCAGATTGAAAAGGAGAGCTGAAAATGTATTGTTTATCTATACTAATTTCTATCTCTTCATATATTGTGTGCTGTTTTTGACCAGTGTTTTGAACCTGGTCACTTATCTTTTCCTCCAGGTTGAGTCAGATCAGTCTGTGAAGATGCCAGCTGGGGTGTCTTGGGCTCGGTACATCCGGATGTTAGGAGCCAGTGTTTTGGCCATGTTTGCAGGAGCACAGGCTGTCCATCAATACTACCTGCCTGATCTGGTGAGGGACAAAATTAAGCCTTAGGTATCAACAGAAGTAAACAAAGGCCAAAACTGGAAGCTTCTATTTACCAAATCGACCCAGGATTGTACTATACTGTCTAGTATGGGAAAACATTGTCAAACATTGGCCTGGTCGAACAAACACTTCAGTCTATCCTATGCAGAGACCTTCATCAAGGATGCCAAGATTTAGGTTTTCTGGTCACCAGAAAAGTGAAGCCAAAATTCAGGGAGTTGTTTTCTTTGGTCCTGAAATCCCTGAACTGGTGCATGACGATGAGTTCAAAAAGAAAGTGAGTAAGCAGCATGGGAAGCATTTGTGCAGGCTAACAGAGTTTTTTACATTCTCATCTCTCCTTTTTATCTGGAAATCTTGATGATGTCAGCAATGAACACGGGAAATGATTTTGTAGAAATATCAAAGTAAAAGAAAACCAATAGCAGCGAAAATTTAATCTGAGCATAAACTGCTTGTTCTTGCAGAGAGAGACGGGTGTGCGGTCCAAGCGTATAAGCAAGTGCCTTAAACCTTTTTGGAGCACACCGACTTCTTTTTATTTGGAATTTAATTAAACAGAAATAATCTTTAAAACAATTTTGGTGGTACATTCTTTAAATTCCAGATGTTTTATTATTATATTACACTGATATTGAAAAGTTTCAGAATGTCAGTGACGTGTATCTCAGAAATCTGATCAGTAAGCTTATATCGGATCGATAAAGAGCTGACGTTGTGAAGTTATAAGTAGCAAACAAAAAATATTTTTTGTAGAGCAGTGTTATGACCAGTTTTACAGCCTCCTTACTGACAAAGACATTACCATTGGCCCACCATACTATATGAAAGTACATCTTTATTGTTTCCTTTGATTTCAAAGGAAGACTGCAGTCTTTCTTTGTATTGATGTTGCCTTAATGTGGGAAAAAAAGATAATGTTGAAATCACAACAACAGTCTTCTCAAGGCGCTTTATATTGTACAGTAGATCGTACAATAATAGATACAGAGAAAAACCCAACAATCATATGACCCCCTATGAGCAAGCACTCTGGCGACAGTGGGAAGGAAAAATTCCCTTTTAACAGGAAGAAACCTCCGGTTGAACCAGGCTCAGGGAGGGGCGGCCATCTGCTGTGACCGGTTGGGGTGAGAGAAGTTTGCGTTTACTACCTGTTGTGGTGGTCACTCAAAATCCATCAACTCAGCCATTCTGCTGAGCATCACATCAAAAATGGCATCACTGCCAACCCAGACACCTCAAGCTGCTGTCACTGTTTCTCAGCTGGAAGTATGTTGATGTCCGATTCTTTGGTTAGAGTTGACATATTATGCAGGGAAATTGTGGTTGGAATTTGTGAGCAGTTTGTATTCACAGATGCATCCAACCAATGAGCTTTCACCTGTCAGGCTGAGTTAAACGTGCTTGCTGTTCTCTTTCAGAGTATACCAGACGTCCCACCAAAGCCTGGTGAGCTTCGAACGGAGCTGCAGGGCTACAAAGTCAGAGAAGAAGCCTTAAAGAAGGTTAAATCTGAACGAGATACCGGCTGATGTGGATCTACATCCTCTGTGTGACAGACACTGAAAGAAGCGGATAGCACTAGCCCCACTATTTCATGTGTGGGATGTCTGCACATAAATATCTTCTGTGGTTTCTTCTAATGGGACAAACAGGAGAAGAATAAAGTACCATACCATTGGCTATCAGGGATCTTAAGGATCTTATCCGGATTGTCTCTCTCTCCCCCCCCCCCGCTGTTATTGCATTTCTTCTTCCTTCTTGAATGTGTTTGCATTGTTGAAGTGCAAAATACTCTGAGGTTTTAATCATGAAAACATATAGCGGGAGTTGGAGTCATGAAAGAGTTTATGGCCTCCACCATGGAGATAAAAATGTTTTCAATTAAAAAAAGACATCAAACAAGAATTTTGGCAGCACTTTGTGGTACATGAGAGTGATTTAAACTGAAATGCATACAATTTCCTTTTTTGGAACAAAAAAATTTAATAGATATTTTTTTGGGCGGGGGAGTTGTTCCACTCATTGGATAACAGCATGAGACTTATGATTTTTAATGTTGACTGTAATTGGTTAGGGAGGGGGATATGAAGTGTTCTTAGTATAGTGTGGCATGCAATGCATTCATTTGATCACATTTTTTGTTGTATTCAAGCTTGAAGTGCTTTTCATCAAAATAGCTTTTGACAGTCCTTTTTTTTTTAAGATCACAAGTCTAAACTCCTACATGTTGGCAGGCGTAAAGTTTAAGTTAAGGTTAAATAACAATGGAAATAATGCCTTTCAATTGATAAGTGCTACAGAGAAGTAGAGTGTCAAATTATTTTTTACGAAGGAGTACATAAGTAAAGTAATAAGACCCCAACACTGATTGTTTGAGGGAGCTCCTATCTATCAATACAAACTGACATTATAACTGAGAGGGTTACACATAAGCCAAGATGGTGTTATAATTTCCAGAGGAGAAAGGTTTTTTTAAAAACTTTAATTTGGGCCTAGCTTTTACACATTTATTAATCGTGTTCAGTTGATAGTTATATAAATGCTGTTTAAATGGCTTTACCATGCAAGTATTGTAGATAATGCTTCAGGCAGCATATTTGATGGGAAGACTGGCTTCCGATCAAATATTATTGCCCTGCTTCTCTTCTGACCAGTTCATAAGCAAGTAAGGTTTATTTATGTAGCACTTTCCAAGAACAAACTTCACAATAAAGTACTTTACAAAGTGGTAAAAACCTGGTGGTCACAACAAAAGCACAGTCACCAGTACTTGTATTGCTCAGCACTGTTGGATAAGAATATGGCTAAGACAGAAGGAATGTAACTTAGTACGTTTACTCAAGTACTTTACTGAAAAACAGTACTTCATACTTTATTTACGTATTTCTGTGTTGTGCTACTTTCTGCTTCTGCTCCGCTATATGGATGCAGATGTCGTGCTTTGTACTCCATGCCGTACATTTTTAAATTGTAGGTTCGATAGTTTATAGACAGATCTTTTCTTCCCTGTTCATGGTTTCGGTGTGCCAACCCAGTGAAAACATCCTGGACACAGCCCTGACCCCGACCTGCGTATCATAGCAACAGGTTCAAACAAAAGGGGAAAAGATGGCGGCGCGGAGGGAGGAAGACGCAGCTGTTTATCTGGAGAAACACAAACTCATCGAGCTTATGGACAACCTGACTAGCATGCTCTTCTTTTACAGACCCGGTTAGAGCTTATTTGGTCTTTTCTTATACAGACACTGCATCCGGTTGTGCTAAAAACAAAAAGCTACTGCAAAATCTGGAAAGTTAGCTCATATGTACTTACTGGGAAACTAAAGGACTAAAACACCTGTTTGTTTACCCAGAACAGTTTTTGAGCAGGGGATTATAATGAACTGAAATCCAGCTGTAAAATATTGCAGACATAGCCTTTGTTGCTCTACATACTTATTTTGTGCTAGATAAAATATTCATTGGTTAACTGCTCTTTCTCTTGAGAGAAATGTCTGTTTTGTGTTACTCTAACATGGTACTAACATTTTGCTTTTAATTTTCATCACCATATGTCCACCATGATTGTTTTGTTTTACATTGTTTCTTGTGTATTTTTTCAGAGAAACCCAGGGAGTTTCTTATTGAAAAACTGGAGCAGCTAAAGCTGTCTCAACAGAGTGGTGTGATTGGGCCAAATCTGTTCGATGACTCTAACCTGGATGTAGTCTTTAGGATTATGGACCCTGATAATAAACAATACATCTCTTTTGTCCAGTACAAACAAGGTGAGTGCTGAACTACAGGGACAGGAAGCGACACCTTAAATACTTGGGATGGAGCTGAATGAGACGTAAAATGAAGGAATCAACAATGAAGCACTGTTGCTTTACAACCCAAAGATACTGGGTTCAAATCTAGTCTGGGGCCTTTCTGTGACGAGTTTGAACGTCCTCCCCTTATTGTTTCTCTTCACAGACCTCAAAATTATGTAGCAAATGTATTCATTCTTTATATAGCAAAATGTTATTGTAATAATAATAACCATTCATCCCCACAGCTTTGACAATGATGGGCATAAAAGACATCAATGAATGTCCCGATGGTGTAAATGAAGATCGGATATCCCATGAGACGTTCAAAACAGAAGCGTAAGTAGAGCTTAGCAGTGGTACAAACACAGTGTTTACCAGAATTTTAATACTCGGCGTTTTGCGAGGGCGATTGTTAACTTATTTTTCTGTTACAGGACACAAGGTCTGGAGAGGTGCTCAGCAACTTATGTACAGCTGTGAAGTGTTGAGGCTACTGCCCAGCCCAGCTTTGAACTGTTTAGTTTGAAATGTTAAAATGTGTATCTTTATCTACCAATAAATTCAAACCAAAAAAGGCACAGCATTAATGGTTTGTTTTTGCCTTTGTTTGTAGTCAATACAGCCTGTTGAAATGACCTCTGTCTGTCATTATCCACATCTATGTTCATGTTTAACATTATATTCACGATTGTTAGTACTTCTGCTAGCACTAGAACCGCAGTAAAACAGTTTTTGTGGAATAACGACTGTATTTATTGCAGTTTGACTGCGTTCCCTTTATCCGTCGTGGTTGTCTTGAACGCGCACTGGTAGAAGGCGTGGTCAGGAAGTGACATGTCCGCGTCCTTATACGGAGGACCCTCGCCTTTCTCCGGTGACTTGTAGGTTAAATTAGTTTATCTTTTTCGTCTCAAAGTTTCGTCAGTTTTTGCTGGGACAGCGCCCTGCGGAGCTCAGCATGGGTACCGTCCATGCCAGGGTAAGCAAAACTCCGCTAAACGTGCGAGCTGGGACTTTGACCTCCGTGTCTGTGTTTAAGTGAGTTATCTGACAGAGCGGCTGCTGGAGTGAGAGGCCCTCTGCACTGTAATTCAACAAGATACAAACAAGGCTCAGGCATTCAGCTCACTGTACAGAGACTGGATTCATTCAGGCCACAAGTTGTAGTTTTTTATTAACCACGGTAAAATGCTAAGAAGCTATTCCAACTGTGTGTTTTAGACTCCTAGCATGCTAGTGGTGTCTTTCCTTTTGCTGCAGTTTGAAAGGCTTTGGTGTGCTTAATGAACTTAAGTGAGGGTTGTTTTTTCCCCCCCACTGCTGTACTTATTATGTTTATGTATTTATCTAGTACAGGGCTGCGGGTATGGGTTTATTAATAAATGGGTCATATGTGAATAGGATAACGAGTGTCTCACATGTTTTATCGATGATACCATATCTTTAAAACTGAGCCAGATAGATGCAGTTTACTGACTTGCTTTAATAAGTAATAACAACAACAAAACTGTAAAAAAATTTTTTACAGTTTTGGTTGTAAGTAGTTTAAATATTTGTTTTGATTTTTTTCATCTGAATTTTGGAAATGATGGAGAACTTTTTTTTAATTTAAAAATTAAAAAAAAAGAAAAGTAAATTATTGTAATTCCCGTTATGAAACCTTAACCTTTTAGAAGTATTTCCACAGACCTGACCTCAATGTCCCCAACAGTATATAGAGCCCCAAGCCTGAATCACCCTGTAAAAATAAAATAGATTCTATGCACATATTCACATATATGCACAATTAATTTCACAGTCATTTTTGTTTGTTCAGTAAAACACTCTGTGAAGTAATTATATATCCAATTATCCAATATATCCATTTTACTATGTCCTGCAGAGCCTAGACCCTCTGCCCATGCATGGGCCAGAGTTAGGAGTTCAAGCTGACGACATTGATGCTCCGGAGATGGACCAAGAGCCGAAACAAGAAGTTCTTGAAAATAAAGATGTAAGGTTTATTCTGTGCCAGATTGTAAATGGGACGTACTCGGATTACCACTGTCACATTGCAATACCCATCTTTACACTATAATTACACTCTGCTTGATAACTCTTAAAAAAGGTGTTTTCTTGACAATATCATTGTTTTAATATTATTTAGTATTATTTATATATATATATTACAATTAGCCAATTTATCTAAATAATAACATTTATGTAAATACAAATATATAAATAAATGTATATTTTTTTCTCTTTGGGATCTTTACCATTTTTTTGTGCGTCTGTCTTCTCTGTTTTTCAGGTTGTGGTTCAACAAGTGCATATAGACGGGCTTGGAAGAACCAAAGAGGACCTGCTGACTTATGAAATCTCAGATGTTTTCCAGGCAAAGAACTTGATTGATGTAGGTACATATTAATATGTGTGAAATGATTGTTTCCTGTTCAGCTTATGGTTGTGAGTAGTTGTAACACATGGTTCAAACTGTTGTGCAGGTTATGCGAAAGTCCCATGAAGCGCGACAGAAGCTTCTGCGTCTCGGGATCTTCAGAAAAGTTGAAGTTGTTATCGACACCTCACGAGGTACTGGCAGTCACTGTGTGGTCTTCAAAAATGACTTTGTTATGATTACATATCAGACATATTACAATGAAGTCTTTATCTCAAACGTATAAGAAGAAATGGAAGAAAGCCAACCTATTCTCGTGATGAAAAATGTTGACCATGTCCTGCTCAAAAAGACATAGGAGGAAGCAAATGCTTGTTCATTCATATCTCTATTTAACTCATCATATTTCTTTTTGTTATAGAGTGTAATATATACATGCACACAAGCTTTAAATGTTAATAGTTATGACACTAAACTTTGACCATTGCAATCAAAATTTAGAGTTTAAGTATTTAACACCCTGTCTCATCTAAATACTTCTTTGTAAGTGTTTTTAATATATTCTTTTAACTGATTAACACACAGATTTTGTGCATCTGTTCAAATTCTTCTCCATACTATTCCAGATTTACTCCATAGACAGCTATTCACATGCTCTTCCTTGTTGTCCACACATAAATCTAAAAGTTATGACTGTCCAATTGCAGGCTTATTCATGTGAGATATAGTGGCAAGAAAAAGTAACTGAACCTTTTTGAAATGTTGTATTTATGAATACAGTTGTCTTAAAATATGGCCAGCCAATTTTCTGGGTCACAGTAATGTATAAACACAAGTTAGTTTTGACTAATAGCAGACAATTGATCTTATTGTTCATGCTGAATACATTATTCAAACTCACTTTTAGGTCATGGGCCATATACATGCCAATTTGCTCTCAAGTGGGCTGGAGAAATAAAACCAATGCATAATAACTACATAATTACAATGTTTTTCCTTCAGTTTTCACCTTTCTGTAAATGCAAAACAAGTTTATTCTTAGGACAGATAATCTCATCATATTTAAAGCAAAGTTAAAGACAGCTTAGTCCCCAAAATCTGTGCAATAGAGCTCTGTTTTTGTATGTTCATTTTCTGCTGTTACTAGATATACACATAAATTTACAGATCATATTGGAAAAGGCACAACTAACTTGTATAGAACTAGAAATACTTTTAATTCTACATACATTTTCATGCTTGTGTAGTAACAAACATGAAAACAGTGTTTTACCACCCTGCAACTTTCACAGTTTACATCCAGTGGCCCAAAGTTGACCTTGTCACTTGTCTGGATTCAGAATATGAATACCAAGACTACTGACATTTAAAGTGGAAACTAGAGTTGGCAAACCTTTAGTCCATGAAGTGAAACAACATTGATCTCAGGTTCAGGTCTCTAGATTCAGCTTAAGGTTTAAATGAGTTATAGGAGCTGGTTAATGTGCCAATACATGTCTCTACAATATGCAGGTTACCATGTTGACACACAACAGAAAAAGCTGTTTAAAAAAATTGTTGCACTTCTGCAGTTTGCTCACACACACACTCCACATCAGTTTATACAAGTTTATAAACAAACCCGGGTAACTGGAAAGAACTCTACTACTTCCTTACTGGTACTGCATTGATGTAATTGCTTCTGAGTAAATGTATAGCAGTTAGATATTTTGATTTGTTTTCTCTTCAGGGGAGGATGCTCTTCCTAATGGCCTTGATGTGACCTTTGAGGTCACAGAGCTGAGACGTATGACAGGCAGCTACAACACAATGGTTGGAAACAATGAAGGCAGTATGGTTAGTGCCAAAAAGAGCTTATGTCATCTTCCACTCTCTGAAAGTAATGCAGTGTTGTATATTTTTCTCTGTGTGTGTTAATGCAGCTGTTTAGTTCAGTGTATTTTGAATATTATAAATATTAGGAAAATGCTGATCAGTTTGTTGATTCTCCTTCATTTCAGGTACTAGGCCTAAAATTACCCAATGTATTGGGTCGGGCAGAAAAACTGACATTCCAGTTCTCCTATGGTACCAAAGAGACATCATACGGTCTGTCTTTCTTCAAACCCCAACCAGGAAACTTTGAACGCAAGTAAGACATGAAAATGATGTGCACATAGGCATTACCTGTATTGAGTCACCCAATATCAATGTAGAAACAAGTTAAACAGTAGAATTTACATTTTTTTCAGTCTAGAAAATTAAATATTTTAAAATGTATTAAATCATAATGTTATACGTGTTTCTCTACTTGCTGTAAGTACCCTCACTATGCTGTTGTTGACATTGTGGATTAAGTAGGTAAATGTTTGAGCACTCTTTGCCGTAACTTTCAGTGGGTGTATTTTGTAATTGCAAAGCATTATTGTACTGATGTTTTCCACTTTTCATATCATTTTCAGTATCACTTTGAATGTCTACAAAGTCACAGGTCAGTTTCCATGGAGTTCACTGCGGGAGACGGATCGAGGCATATCTGCAGAACTGAGCGTAAATACCTGCCTATTTCTGTTTTGTACAACTAAACCTATTTAAACTGGAACATTCTTGAACATGGTTTTGATGAATTAACACATTTGAGTAATATTTCAAATTAGATGAGTTTAAGAAAAACTACCAGAAAGTATAAGAATGTTTTAAGAGCCATAAAGTTCATTTCTGAGTTGCAGTATTGCTCCAAAGACATAGTTTGGACTTTTCTTGCATAATCTAAAATAAATATATATATATATATATATATATATATATATATCTTGGATAATATGTTGTCTCTAGCATTTCATAGGCCTTTATTTAATCATTATTATTTTTTACTTGTAAGGAAACTGCTATATTATAAATATAGACATATATAAAAACTGGTGCTGTCAAAATTAACGCGTTAACGTAGATTAAGCCGCCATCACGATTAACACGATAAACATTTTTTAATGCTATTAACGCATCTGGAGTATGGAGGGCAGAATGACTCAAAATTCCTGAAATGTTTCTGTCCACACATTTCTAGCAGTTTGTCCAAGTAGTTACATTCGCACACGCGCAAATGGGCAGTAAATCTGGTAGTGACGGGCAGCTGAACCAATCACATTGTGCAAGAAGGAATTTTCTTTTTACTGAAGCACTTGCAGCTTAAAATATCACATTGACGCGAAGCATACTCTAGTCAGGGATGCTGCTAGGACTTTGGCTAACACGTCATCCAGCTTGCGACAAACCACTCACGGAGCATCGGGGGCTCAGAAAGTCTACCTCGGACATATTGACTAAAACAATTGCCAAGTGAATTACAACAAACTGCAGACCTTTTAATGTCGTTGAGAACACGCGCTTTGGTTCCTCATTTCAAGGACTTGAAGTGCCTCCCCAAGCGTTACACAGAGAGAGAGTGGATAAATGTTTTTTTTAACATGAATGTTCAAGATGTTCAGTAAACATGTTAAGTGCATATATTTTACCTTTTTTTCCGAGTCTGTTTGCTCATGCAAAATGAATTGCAATTAATATAGATTAGAAATGAATGATATATATATTAAATACAGGGAGTGCAGAATTATTAGGCAAATGAGTATTTTGTCCACATCATCCTCTTCATGCATGTTGTCTTACTCCAAGCTGTATAGGCTCGAAAGCCTACTACCAATTAAGCATATTAGATGATGTGCATCTCTGTAATGAGAAGGGGTGTGGTCTAATGACATCAACACCCTATATCAGGTGTGCATAATTATTAGGCAACGTCCTTTCCTTTGGCAAAATGGGTCAAAAGAAGGACTTGACAGGCTCAGAAAAGTCAAAAATAGTGAGATATCTTGCAGAGGGATGCAGCAGTCTCAAAATTGCAAAGCTTCTGAAGCGTGATCATCGAACAATCAAGCGTTTCATTCAAAATAGTCAACAGGGTCGCAAGAAGCGTGTGGAAAAACCAAGGCGCAAAATAACTGCCCATGAACTGAGAAAAGTCAAGCGTGCAGCTGCCAAGATGCCACTTGCCACCAGTTTGGACATATTTCAGAGCTGCAACATCACTGGAGTGCCCAAAAGCACAAGGTGTGCAATACTCAGAGACATGGCCAAGGTAAGAAAGGCTGAAAGACGACCACCACTGAACAAGACACACAAGCTGAAACGTCAAGACTGGGCCAAGAAGCCAGCAAGGTGGAGGTGGAGTACTGGTTTGGGCTGGTATCATCAAAGATGAGCTTGTGGGGCCTTTTCGGGTTGAGGATGGAGTCAAGCTCAACTCCCAGTCCTACTGCCAGTTTCTGGAAGACACCTTCTTCAAGCAGTGGTACAGGAAGAAGTCTGCATCCTTCAAGAAAAACATGATTTTCATGCAGGACAATGCTCCATCACACGGGTCCAAGTACTCCACAGCGTGGCTGGCAAGAAAGGGTATAAAAGAAGAAAAACTAATGACATGGCCACCTTGTTCACCTGGGCCCTATTTCAGGAAGCCGGTTTAGAAAACTCAGAGTGAAAAACGATACTCAGGGTTGAGTAACCCCGAACTGTCCAACTCGGAATATTCGGTTTCAGAAAGGCTGATAACAATTAGTTCAATCAACGCGGAGTTGCTTTAACCCCAAATTAAGCGCGCGCACGAGGATACATAAAGCCCTGATTAGTGGAGCACAGATTAAGCGAGTCACCATGGAGACGGAGGGAAAGAAGGCGCGGTCAATGTATTTTACAGCGCTTGAGGCCGAAATTCTGATGGCAGTATATGCCGATAACATGCAAATTTTGCAGAAAAAAAGTAACACAGCCTCAGCTGCAAAAGAAAGGGAGCATGCATGGCAAAACATAGCCGACAGAGTCAATGCGTGAGTGTTAATTTAAACATTGATCTAGGGATTTCCACCCATTTAACACGTTATTTTATTATATTTTATTTCATTTTTTATTTCATACATTTTATTTTGTGACGTGATGTGAGCGCAGGTGCAACCCAACAGGCCCCAAACGTTCCTGGCAGCAAGTAAAAATGAAAATATAGTCCAAACAGGTAAGGTGTAATTGTATTATGAGCCATAGTGCTTGGTCTGTTTGTCCGATGTAAATCAATTGCAGTTAGAGGCTACATTAATTTCCCCTCTGTAAGCACTTATTGAAATTATCTGAGCATTACAAGTACATATTTGCTTACTCTGTATGCTCAAATGTGACCCGTTATGGCCACTAGAAAAAAAGCGGAGGCCCGAAAAACAGGTGGGGGTCCTCCTCCACCACCACCACTCACAGAGCCTGGCCACTTGGCTTCCACATTTGTGATAATGTTGGCAGCATCACATATGATCTTCACAGTGCAGAGAACACAAATTAGCATCCATTACTAATAATGAAATAATTTGTTAGTTTGAAATGCTACAGGGAACTATGTACCTGTACATTAATGCTGTGGAAAGACTTCCTGTTCACATAGTCTCCTTCATTTACTGAAGGAGCAATGATTGGAATGTGAGTGCCATCTATACAGCCAATCACGCCTGGGAACCGTGAAAATAAATGTAAAATTTAAGTAGTAGTTCAAGTATCACCACATCATGAATTAAGTTTTGTTCATCCTGCTACCTGCAATTTTGTGGCATCCCTCTTTGATAAATCTTGTGGGTCTATGACCGGGGAACACCACAGACGAGTACAGGAGACGTTTCAGTGCAACTGTAACATTCCTGACTGCCCGACAGACGGTAGCCTTGGAAACGTGCTCAGCGTCACCAATATTATACAGAAAGCTCCCGTTTGCAAAAAACCGAAGTGCGATACAAATAATATGTACAGAACTGAGAGGATGTCCACGATGTGTCACATGAGCAATATTAGGCCTGAGGATGTTATTCAAATAAATTGTAGATTGTGCTGAAAAACGGTAACGTTCACACAGGAAATCATCAGGAAATGATAAAATGTCCAAACGCGCTCTAATCACTCTCTCCCGGCGGAGAGCTCTGCGGAGAATTTGGGCTTCAACATCTACTGGCTCTTCAAGGAAGGAGCACGCCATGTCTGACACTTCCTACAGTCAGGTTTCCGACAAAGAGGCGGAGAAAGTCAGGGTTAGTTGAAGTAAACCTGCTAGGGGGCAGGTTAGCTTCACGGAGTGTGTCATCATAGTAACTCACTCAGAATTAATCTAAACTCGCTTTGTGAAACCGAAAACCCAGAGTTTTCGTTAACTCAGGGTATACTTACTCAGAGTTTGCACTAAACCGGCTTCCTGAAATAGGGCCCTGATCTGAACCCCATTGAGAACCTGTGGTCCATCATCAAATGTGAGATTTACAAGGAGGGAAAACAGTACACCTCTCTGAACAGTGTCTGGGAGGCTGTGGTTGCTGTTGCACGCAATGTTGATGGTGAACAGATCAAAACACTGACAGAATCCATGGATGGCAGGCTTTTGAGTGTCCTTGCAAAGAAAGGTGGCTATATTGGTCGCTGGTTTGTTTTTGTTTTGTTTTTGAATGTCAGAGATGTATATTTGTGAATGTGGAGATGTTATACTGGTGTCACTGGTAAAAATAAATAATTGAAATGGGTATATATTTGTTTTTTGTTAAGTTGCCTAATAATTATGCACAGTAATAGTCACCTGCACACACAGATATCCCCCTAAAATAGCTCAAACTAAAAACTACTTCCAAAAACATTCAGCTTTGATATTAATGAGTTTTTTGGGTTCACTGAGAACATGGTTGTTGTTCAATAATAACATTATTCCTCAAAAATACAACAATAATTCTGCACTCCCTGTGTGTGTGTGTGTGTGTGTGTGTGTGTGTGTGTGTGTGTGTGTGTGTGTGTGTATATATACATATATAGTTTTTTTTTTTTAAATTGTATTTCACAGGACCGAACCTGTGCTAAAAGAAAACTATTAAAATTCTCTTTGAGTGTAAGCATACATTCTTTGTGTTTATTCCCCATTGACTTCATTATATTGCATAAATGTCTGTTACAAGCTTAAATATAAAGTTGAAAAAGTGTAATTACAGCTATCAATCAAGTAATTGCGATTAATCACGATTAATTACAGAAAATTGTGAGATTAATTAGTTAATTTTTTTAATCTATTGACAGCACTAATAAAAAAATGAATGTAGCTTCTGGAAACTCTGGAAAGTCAAGCTAAATCTGAAGAGCCATAAACCTGATCACCAGTAGCAGGCGTCTCCTCTGCTTGCCAAAAGAAGTTTGATTAGATTGTGTAGAAGTGGAAAAAGGGCCATTTAGCTCACTCGGTAAACAATTTCCTGATAAATTCAAAGGCTCAGTCACATGTTTGAAGTCTTTATTTTAAACAACAAGACTTTCATTTTGTAAATTACAGCCCCTACTTACTGCTTTAGGGTGTGTCTCAGTCATCGCGTGATTGACAGTCGTTACCGTTTCAGACGTCATTGTTCTTTTGTTTCTCAATCAGATCCACCCATCGTTCATTTCATCCAGTTTCTAAACAATCAGGAATCAACACTAAAAATGCTTTCACAATGGGTTTTCATTAATCAATCGCTGATATCAAATTGTCCATCTTTTATGTATAGACTGTGGTTATACAGAATTGAATTCTATACAAACAACAGTTATTAAATGACATCTGATTATCAATACCCATAGTTTCCTGTGTGGAAGACCAGCCAAACTCTGAAGTGGGAAGGAGTATGGAGAGAGCTTGGCTGTCTGGCCCGCACTGCCTCTTTTCCTATACGGGAGGAGAGCGGCCATTCTCTGAAGTCCTCACTCTCGGTATTTCTCTGTTTGTTTTTTGTTTTTAAATTAAAATTTATTTGTTTTACAGTGAGGTTACAGTGAAGTTAAATGCTTATTTTGAAAAGTGGAAAAAGCCTGGATTTTCTCAAAGGCTCCATGGAAATAAACCTGCAAATATGATGTTTTGAATTGCAGCATGGTATGGTGATTGACACCAGAAACTCCTCCATCCTTCCCAGGAAGGGTGGTCTGTTGAAGATCCATCAGGTTTGTTGTTCACCACTAAATTAGATCTATTTTAAATGCTATGTAGAAAGTTAGTGACTATTATCATACACAAGCTTGACATTTTGTTTGGTGGTTGTGTAGGAACTTGCTGGTTACACTGGGGGAGATGCCAGTTTCTTAAAGGAAGACTTTGAGATCCAGCTCAACAAAACACTCTTCTGGGACTCAGTGAGATTTTTCATTTTACATTTCAGTCAGTTGCCACAAAATCTTCCCTAAAATTAGCCTGTTAAAAAGGCTGTTGTGCTGATTAGATAGCTTTACTAGCCAATTCATTGACTATATATGATTAATGATTATTGATGTCCAATAATAAAGTAATGGAAAAAATGGCCTGTTAACGGCTGGCCTCTTTTTGCTGATTCAGCTTGACTAAACACTGAATTTTTCCCTCAGGTCCTTTCTGCCTCATTGTGGGGTGGTTTGCTTCTACCCATTGGTGATAAGCCGACAAGTATAGCAGACAGGTAAAAACTCACAGCACACTGGCATTACTAACCAGAGGTTTGATGGTCCTAGAGCTTTGTAAATTAGGCTGTTGAAAGTGATGTTGCTGTCCAACATCTATAATGGTTAGCATTTAAATCTTTAAAAGACCACTTTTTATAATGGGAAACTTGGGTGGTGTCTGTAGTTACAAATAGGATCTTTTTCTACTAATTCAAAGCAGATTTATCTGCCTCCCTTAATGACTGTCTGACTCTGGTGTGGCTCAAAAATTTAAACTGTCTAGTCTTATCCCTAAAACCATCCATCAATCGTTTTCTTCTACTTATCCAGTTCAGGGTTGTGGGTGGGCTGGAGTCTGTTCCAATTGCTTTAGCAAAAGACATATAAAGTTCAGTTTAATTTAAATTTGTTGTGTGTTTTGTACTTTGTTGATATTCTAGGTTCTATCTTGGTGGCCCCACCAGTATCAGGGGTTTCAGTATGTACAGTATGGGCCCACAGAGTGAAGGTGAGGCATTATCTCAGATAAGCTGCTTGGTAACCAGAATGAAGTTTGATGATTAATTGAAAGGTTATGTGCTGGCTTTACTGGTATGGCAGGTGACTACCTGGGGGGAGAAGCCTACTGGGCTGGAGGCCTCCACCTCTACACCCCTCTACCCTTCAGACCAGGCATGGGAGGCTTTGGTGACCTCTTCCGAACCCACTTCTTCCTCAATGCCGGGAACCTTTGTAACCTCAACTATGGTGAGCTTTTAAAACAGATGAGCACTATGTGTAATTCTTCTGACAATGTAGTGTTTTATTCTATTGTATATAATATCTTATTCTTATTATCCTATCCTATTCCATTGTTTTTCTTAATTTTTGCTACTGTAACTTTGCACTGTCCACTTTCTGCAACAAATTTCCCACGTGTGGGACTAATAAAGGTTTATCTTATCTTATCTCTCTCTTATGCTTATTTTTTACCAAGACCGGATTAGGATTTTATGTTGTTAGGACAAGTATTGCTCAGATTATGAATACATGCATTTGCCTATATGGTTGGGTTCATATGTACATTTTTGTTCAGGTGAGGGGCCACAAGCGCATTTGAAGAAACTGGCTGAATGTATACGTTGGTCATATGGACTGGGCATTGTGCTGCGCTTGGGGAACATTGCCAGGCTTGAGCTGAATTACTGCATTCCCATGGGAGTCCAAAGTGGAGACAGGTAATGCTAATTTTATCAGCTAGTCTAAGCTAAGCTGATTGGGACTTATTTACGGTTTCTTTAAAGAAATATTAGGCCAATAGAATCACTGTAAATAGATGATGAATGATGAATTTTAGTCTGAAAAGAACAACACATTCTAACTGACCGCAATCAAATTAAGTATAGTGGTGGTTTCTTTAACGTCACTAATTAATTTACTGTACATTACAGATCTGTTTAAATGTGACACTAAAGAACTTATTACTCTAAGTTTGACAAGTGTGAAACTGTGTCTGAACATTGCTATGGGAAAATTAAGAAATGGATTACTTAAAAAAAATCTGTATTACATTGCAGTTGTAATGATGTGCAACAGAAATAAGCTAATAATTGTCTTTCAATTACATTTCAATGATTCTTTATTGTCTTTGCAGGATATGTGACGGGGTCCAGTTTGGAGCGGGAATCAGATTCTTATAAAACTGCATTTCTTTCCTGCCAGATAATTGCTTGTACATAATTGTTGCAACCAGTTTAGTTCAATAAAACTATTTGCACTGACTTTCTGTTGTGATCTGTGTTTTCTTATCATTACATTAGTGAGAAATGAAACAACTGGTCAACAGACCTGACCTTGAGTATGCCACAAAACTAGCTACGGATGGACAAAGAAAGCTCTATGAATCTAGGTCTTTATTTCCAAAGACTAAATTAAGACCTGTAACTTTGCCTTGTGGGCATATACAAATACATGCTACAAACCGATGGGCATTCAGCCTTAAACCACTGCCTCCTTCCTTTTGTGCAACTAGAATTTTTGTGTGGCTGATTAGAAATATATTTTTTTAAAAGAAACATAAACGTGTTTACACTGCCTATACAAGCAGTGTAAAACAAAAAAAAATATGTATATATAAGGGGCATTATACCAATAAAAATAGTATTACTTTACCCGTACTTATTAGTTAATGTATTATCTGTTTACGCTTAGTTTAGGGCCACAGACCACACAACTTCTTGACATGAGTAGTTTAACTGCGCATCGATTTGGCGCACACTCGTGTCACGTGCCTGCTGACGCTATGCGATTGGCCAAACCCGCGCATGCGCTGCACTCGGTATTCCGTAGCTTTTTTTAGCCAGCACGCCAGAGAGTAGCGCGAAGAAGACAGGCAGTAGGGGTATTCATTCAGGGGCTTCTTGAAATTTCATCTTTCCGTCCCGTTTCCTGACAAGGTAGCTCTCCACATTACGGCGTTGTTTGTTTCGCAGTCGTCCGGCGCGGAGCAAAAGCAACCTGCGACGGGTTTTACTTTGTGGATTTTTCAGAGGTCTTATCTGTGAGTAGCAGTCGCTTGAAATCACGCTGATGGCGGTCACAATTGAGGATCTCTATCGTAGCTACGGGATCCTTGCTGATGCCAAGGACAACCTCAGTCAGGTAAATAAACATCACCTTGTACGTTTTAAACTGAACATTTTCATGTTGCCTTGCAGCAGTGTATTCTTTTACTTTCAACGTTGATAACTTTTCTGGTTTACATAACATTTGTTTGTGTGTGCTAAGCTAACTGTAGCTAGTTATAGTAATGACCGGGCTAATGTTAATAGCTTCGCCGTGGCGATCCATAAGCCAAACCAAGTTTACTACTACATTCATTATTTTCAAGATGAAGTTTTAAACTTGTCCACTCGCAAAACACTTTTTCACTTAGGCCACAAATAGGAAGCGGCGATAGTTTTATTCAAATTTCACCGCGATCTATCTCATTTAGGATGTTATCCTATACGTGGACATTTTGGTCATATACAGAAACCATGATAAAGCTCAGGTTTTAGAAATTAAAAAGCTAAATGAAAGCGTTATTAAACATTTTGACATCTTAAAAAATATGTTGGATATATCTGGGGTGCATATGTTTATTGTGACTGAGCTAGATTTTTTTACAAAGTGATTTCATTTTAATAACTATTCATATAATAAGCTGAAAAGATTAAGTGAGGTAAACTTAAAAAAATAAGCAAACCCATTTTGCAAATAAACTGAAAACTACAGAACTGTAATCACTTTTTGTGATTTTTTTTTTTTTCCCCAGACCCATCATTAGATTGACTTTTGAAAATCAGTTAACCGATTTTTGTTGGTAGAACAACAAAGAAAGTGACTAGTATGCTGTGCTCCTTCAACATGTATGCCATTTTTATTTCTTTATTTCTTACCTTTTAGTTTTTCTCGAATCCCCATGTCCCCAGAGTTTAACTCGATCTATACTTAACCTTGGGGTATATTTATTGTCCCAAGTAACGACTGCCATGTCCCATCATTCTGCAGCACAAAGATGCCTACCAGGTAATAGTGGATGGTGTGAAGGGTGGCCCCAAGGAGAAGCGTCTGGCAGCACAGTTTATTCCCAAGTTCTTCAGCAGCTTTCCTGAACTTGCAGATGCAGCTATTAATGCCCAACTAGATCTCTGTGAAGATGAGGATGTTTCGGTGAGTATTAACTAACATATGTAGCCATGAATCTAAATACCTCCAACAGTAGCTACAAATTTTGATTTGCCTGTTTCCAGATTGATATTGGGGATCTTTCAGGGACTGAATGTGTTCCCGATATTCATTTTTATTTTATTTATTTATTTTTCTGTGTACTTTTCATTGACCAGATCCGACGTCAGGCCATCAAAGAGCTCCCGCGCTTTGCAACTGGTGACAACATCCCCAGAGTTGCAGATATTCTCACTCAGCTTCTTCAGACAGGTAACAATTTTTCAGATTTCACAAAGCTACTCAGACCCCACCAGTATTGTTTATCTCTGCTAATGTTTATTGACGTTTTTGTGCTTTCAGATGATACGGCTGAGTTTAACCAAGTGAATGCAGCACTTATTTCTATCTTCAAAATGGATGCCAGGGGTGAGTTTCTCTTTCCCCTGGGGGAAAACTGAAATGCAGCTAGGCCTGTTTTAATTATTAAAATGGACGTTGTTCACCTTGCCAGCTTTTTTTCTGCTTATAACCCTGGGATATTGGAGTGCAAACATTTACCTGAGAATATATTTACTTATTTACTTGTGCGTAATATCATGCTGTAACACATGTATTAAATGTTTATTCAGAAAGGACACTCCATATATATCACAACATTTTTTTTTTTTTTTTGTCATTCAGGAACCCTTGGGGGACTCTTCTCTCAGATCCTGCAGGGAGAGGATATAGTGCGAGAAAGGGCCATCAAGTTTCTGTCAACTAAACTGAAGACCCTGCCAGAGGATGTCATGACAAAGGAGGTGGAGGAGTACGTCTTTGCAGAAACAAAGAAGGTTTGTAGATAGTGTAGAACTGATTAACGAGTGATCGTTGCTCTGTGTCTGAATGTAACAAGGGTAATTTACATGAGAAGACATGTGGCTGTCTAGACTAGGGGTGTGTATAGAGTGCTGATTGTTTTGGGTGTGCCTGATGATCTTGTCTTTGTTTTGTTAATTACTGACATCGACTAACCTGTGACGATGTGAATCCCTCAACCCTTGCTTAATCCATTTAAGTGCAGTTGTTTTGGGTATGACCTTAAAAAGCAGAGGTGAGTTTCTCTCACTTGCCTATTGGCTACTTTCATCGAAACTGAGCTACCCTTAGTGGTCCTTCGTAGAGAAGGGCGAGTAAACACGTAAACAAGCAGCTGTGTTTTTTTTTTTTCTTGTTTTTTTTTTTTTTTTTTAATGTAAATCAAAGGACCAATTTTGAGTGTGCCGTATCTTCCAAAAAACACTTTAATAACGACGGCCCGCTAACATGCTCTACCAAAAATAGTGCTTTGTCGTGTATCTGATGGACGAAAGCTAAACCAGTTCCACACCACTGAAGTTGCAGCATTTTTACAAACCAATTCTGGTTCATCCGTTTCATTCAACAATCCGCTTTCGCCCTTCTCATTCTCCATCGCCGCCATGTGCGTATGAAAACAAAGGCACTGCGCATGCGCGTTTTACCCATATTCTATCGCAATATTTAATTTTCTTATCGTTGCCCAACATTATACCGGTATTAACGTGAACGGTATGATATGGCCCAGTCCTTCATTGGCATGTATAGCTGTCCAGTAGGTATTGGACCATGCATTTAGCATTGCAAAAAAATCTTTGTTGACCAAATTTAGGTTGGCTGTAGGAAAAAAAAAATTGACAAGTCACAAATGAACATTTTTGCATAACAAGACAAGAACACATTCTGAGCAGTTGTTTCTCTTCTCTGCAGGTGATGGAGGATGTGACAGGAGAGGAGTTTGTGCTGTTGATGCGTGTAGTGTCGGGTCTACGGGTACTGCAGACTGTAAATGGGAGGCAGCAGCTGGTGGAGCTGGTGGTGGAGCAAGCTTTCCTGGAGCAGGCCCTCAACCCAGCTGACCCTGACACTGTGGACCGCCTGCTGCAGTGCACACGCCAGGCCCTACCACTGTTCTCTGTAAGTACAACTTATGCACTTTAAAGCAGAGGTGTTAAAATCAGTGGTCTATTCAGTTAAAATGTACTTTTAGTTATGTTACTTTATATAATTAGTCATGTTTTTTTGGGGGTTTTTTTGTCTTTTGTAGAAAAATGTCCATTCCACACGTTTTGTAACCTACTTCTGTGAACACGTCCTGCCAAACCTCAGCGCCCTGACAAGTCCTGTGGCTGAGTTGGACATTCAGTTGGAAGTGAGTACCTTTAACTGTAAATGAGTGATCCTGAAGTGAGTTTAAAATGTAATACTGGTTAGTGTATCACGCTCACTCTTATGTAGTTGTATGTGGATGTTGTGAAATTAGTTTAATATTAATACAGTTGTGTATTATCAGTATTTATATCTTGTAAGAGGAAATCAACCTGCTGGGTGTCCCTCTCTCAGTGATCTCTAAAGATGACAGAGCACCTATCAAGCGCAAATTGATATCACTATGTTGAGTACAACAAACTTCCTCAACCACATTCAGATCACACCCTCTCAGACTTTTCTGGTGGAAAACCTGTAATTCTACCCCCAAATTTCTGCTGGTCAGTAGCGGTGCACACAAAGTATAGTTTTCTAGGTTGTATTTATTCAGCTCAGCCCAGCAATGACTGGCATGACAAATATGGTGACTGGTGTGAGGTCAAGATTCATAACTTTTGACATTTGGTGAGTAGTTGTAGTAGTAAACAAAGGCAGCATGACAGCCACCTGTTAGGGGTGTTAGCCAAATGCATGTTGCTAATGGGTCATTAGTCTGCACCATGTAACAATGCTTCTCATTAGCGATGCATATTACACTGAGATCTGCTAAGCTCTCTCTATCTCTGTCTCTGTGTAGGTGCTAAAGCTGTTGGCTGAGATGAGTCCGTTCTGTGGAGATATGGAAAAGCTGGAGGCCAACCTCAACATGCTGTTTACCAAGCTGCTGGTAAGAAAGACTTGTCCTGTTTTACTTGGACTGAATAAGGAATACATGGAAATGCATCAGAATCATCCAAGTCCACCAGTAGTTTCTCTCAGATTCTGAAACGTTCTTATTTTTTTGTTTTTTTTTTTTGTTTTATGTTAACATTTATGCAGGCTGGTCAGTCAGTTTTTGCTCTTTCCTTTTCCATGATTACATTGTTCCATATCCTCCTGATAATCAGCCTATTCAGTTATGTCCTCTGGACATTTGCTTTTGGTCTGTATCTTTTGACTCATTTGAGCTACCCTGCTTAGTCCTGATGTACTAAATAGAGGACATCTTGGGCTTTCCATTGATATCGCATGTGTTTGGGTGGCCTCTTTAAGCACCAAAGAGGAAGGAAATCACCAAAAAGTGGGAAAATTCTTTTCTTTTTTCTTTTTTTTCCCCCTTGGTTCTCAGAAGGATATGGTCTGTTTTAGTGACAATACGATCCCCAAAATGTAGTCGTCAGTACCAATATAAATAGAATTAAACCATTCTCAATACCTAGTTTAATATAATAAAAAAAAGGAATGCTCTTCCCATGTACTTAAATAACAATAAAATAAACTCCTTTTATTAAAAAGTTGTCTGAAAACACTGACATGCTGGCACATCATTTGTTTGAAATGTTGTTTTAACAGATGTTTCCAGTGTCTGAATGGGGAACAGTCTAATATTGTATTCATTTATTTCAAATCACCATGAAAGTTTGAGCTTCCTCAGACAAATGCTGCGTTAATCCAAATAATATTTTCATTATTTTTCATACTTTTTTTTTTTTTGGTTTATTTAGGAGTTTATGCCGCTGCCTCCAGAAGAAGTGGAGAATGGTGAGAATTCGGCAAGCGAGGAACCCAAACTACAGTTCAGCTATGTAGAGTGTCTCCTGTACAGCTTCCACCAGCTGGGCAAGAAGCTGCCAGACTTCCTTCTTGACAAAGTGGACGCTGAGCGCCTTAAAGACTTCAAGATCAGGTGAGGAATCAACTCAGTTTGTTGATAAAATCAAATGGTTTACACGAAGTGTGAATTTTAGCAAGTCTGTTGTGTTTGACGTAGATCATCAGCACACTTTTGACTAAATTAATAGAGTCACTATAAATTTAAATGTACTTTCTGTTTTACAGGTTACAGTATTTTGCCAGAGGCCTGCAAGTTTACATCAGACAGCTGCGAGTAGCACTGCAAGGAAAGACGGGAGATGCTCTAAAGACTGAAGAGGTAACATCTGTCAGCTGACATGTAATTGTTTAATATACTAGGAACTAGTTAACTAAGCAATCAATGACAGATCAGAAAAGGGTAATTTTGTTCTTTCAACAGCCCTGCTGTAAAGTATCATTGACTAAGTTGTGTTTATGTAATCAGAACAAGATCAAAGTGGTGGCCCTCAAGATCACAAACAACATCAACGTCCTCATCAAGGTAAGGCGTGAGCCTGTCTAATTTAATAAACCACACTAGGTTGCTTATATTTTGTGGTCAGTTAATAAACCAGATGAATAAAATGTAATTTGCTGATTGCTGTGTTCTGTCTTCTAATTGGTTGGGTTTGTTTTCTTTCTTCTTTTTTTTTCGTTTCTCCATTGCAGGATCTCTTCCACAACCCTCCATCATACAAGAGCACAGTCACTCTGTCCTGGAAACCTGTACAGAAGGCAGAGGCTGTAGCGTAAGTCAGCTCCTCCTTCTTGTTAATGTTACTTCTAGTCAGAGATGTTAGAAATACTTGTAATGTAGCAGTGAGGCTTGATGTGTGGAATCTGAATTGGAGCTTCATATACCTTTCTTCTTGTTTTTAGGCTTAAGCGTCCATCAACTGAGGAGATGGGATCAGGAGGCAGCACAAAAAAACAGATCTCTCCTCAGTCCCGGAGGGACGCACGACAGATCTACAATCCTCCCAGTGGCAAGTACAGCGCCTCCATTGGAAACTTTAACTATGGTGAGTGTTTGGTGGCACTTTGGGGTTTTTACACTGTTGTGTCACATGTTGACATTATTTATTTTATGTCAAGACAGCTATAGTAGAGGAAACAAATAGAATTTCCTTTCTGTATCTGGAATCTGCAGTATAACTTTGGATAACTGCCCAGACTTTGGGTTAATCTTGGAACCCTTAACTTGAGTGGAATTCACATGTGGGTCATTTTGTGGACATCTTTGGCTAGTGAAGAATTACTAGTATGCAACTTACCCAGACACTCCTCCAAAACAAAACTGTGTGTAGCCCCATGATATTGATTGTACACTACCACTTGGAGAAAGTATACAGTTAAAAGATATACTGCATTTGAAGTTCATGTAGCCAAAGACTGCTCAATGACAGTGCTTAGTACTGCTCTGACTACAGTCTAATGTAAGTCAGAACATTTCCACCACCAAATATCCTGCCCTTTGTCTACAAATACCTACACTACTGTACAAATAAGTTCATAGTACATTGACAATAAATATCAGTTTACGTATCAATGTTGGGCAACAGGATCTCGTTTAGGTAAAAGGATGGCTTACTGGAGAAAAACTGCACATTTTAAATGTGTTTGTGACACACAACTCCCCATCAGATCACTGCCACACTCATGTTAAGACATTTTTACAACGTGATTGAAGTCCAATATGACACTAACCTGCTTGTTTTTGACATTTTTCACTCTAGAGCAGCGTGGTGGCTTCAGAGGAGGCCGCGGAAGAGGTTTCGGAGGCAGAGGCAACAGGAGCCGAGGCCGGATCTACTGAGGCGGACACACAAACGCAGAGTACATATTGCTCATAGAACTGCATCACATCAGGATTTTTTTCCCACACCACCACGGACTATTTTTCATCTACTTAACTTTTTTTTTAATTATTATTTTTTTTAACTTGTACGGAGGATTTTTATTTGCTATGTTTTGGGAGGGGAGGGGAATTCTGCCTTCAGAACATCAGAAAACAGACTTTTCTACTTGCCACTTCAGCATTTACTTCCTGTATTCTTCTCATGTGTGGTCATAAAAAAAATGTAAATGTGTTTTTGCCCCTCGAGTTTTAAACATTATTCTGTGTATTTTTGTGGAACAAAAGACTGCCAAGTTGTAACCGATAAATATTTTTGTCAGATTGTAGTAGAAAAAGATGATGATCCTCTTGTTTTGCAACATGTTAATGAATGCTTTTTGTTTCTGTTTTATTTAATCTTGGTTTTCTTTTTTTTATTTGAGTTTAATTTCAATTGGCTGATTGTGCTACTTTGTATGAATCAATGAAGTAGTTTCATTGGATTTTTATGATAAACTTGTATGGAAGTATGAACTATAAGGTTTTGTTGTATTTGTTGTCAGATTGCAAATTTGGTATCACATCAGGATAACACAAAACACCTCCACCCTAAATCTTCAGATTTTTATCAGAGCACTACTTGAATCAAACTTTGAAACCTTTTCCAAGCTTGTTGAATTCTCCTCCTTCCATTCTTTCTGCCCCACCACCTTTTCACTCACAAACCTGTTCATCTCATTTGGCATTTCTACCCTCCTGCCTTTCCTTTTCCCTTTTTCTGTTTGCTCTCGTAAATCTGTACCAAACCAGAGTGAAGACGGGATAAATTTAGCCCACGATTTCTGGCATCTACAAATAGAATACACATGAGTGCCTTCTCCCCTGTCTATATGACTGCATCAGTCTTCCCCTCCCCAATCGGGTAAGTGTGTGTGTGTGTGTCTCAGAGCTTTGAAGAAGAAAAGGGTAGAATTTGGCTCTCAGTAATAGAAAGGAATATAAATAGTTGCTGCCTTGTTTAAATACAGACTTTATTTAAACACCCAGGTGGTGGAGGATGTGCTTCTTTTAGGCACATTGAGACATGCATACAGGCATCGTAATAAGAAGGGGCAACTTGTGCATTTTTAGCTTTATATTTTTAGTCTCAGGATCAACTACAAACTTTGGTTTACAGTTCAACATAATAACTTATAAGCCTTTACTGGTGCTTGATATAGCCCCAGTTCATCTGCGTGTTTGTCCTTGAAGCCCAGAGTTGTGATTTGGCTTTTGCCTAAATACTTCACCTTATAATGTGGAACTGTGGTCACCATTGATATGACTGCCTTTCCTGCACAACCCGTGCTCGTGATAAGATTAAGGAATATTATTCCTTGAATATAATTGAAACTGGTGTTTTAGTACATGTTATTTTTTAACACACATTTAACCGTCTCCCTCTAGTCAGTTGTTTGGATTCACAGTTTAGTGACTGAATTTTTGAGGATAAAGGGTTTTGTACGTTGTTTTACTTGTAATTGAAGCAACACACGAGGCAAGCTGTACTGGATTACCTCAGTCCATCTCTAAAGCAAACCTAACTTGGTGCATGGCTGTCGTGATTTCTAATCTTAAATAGATTTTACCATGTATTTATGTGTTTAATCTTGCTTCTTGAAGTTGAATAGTAACTTTAAAGCAAGTCCTAAAATGTGTTCGGGAAAAAAACCGTTCAAAACTTGTTCTAATAAAGATTCAAGACACAAACACATGCACACGGAGTAAGCTCTCAGTGGGCGCTACAGGTCCTCATGTGAAAACACGTGTGCTGTGTGTGTAGGTGGATGTTTTGAAGCAGTGGGGGCGCTCAAACTCTCCATTTTTCTGAATCGTCTGTGGCAGCTTTTTACAGTGAGAAAATCAAATCGTCCGAACGGTTAAAAACAAGAAAATATAAGCCTACAGGTTAAGAGAGGAGCGCAACACAACATTCAGCTTGTCTCACTGCTTGAAATGCGATCCAAGTATAAGGTGGAGGAACATTTAAATTACACTGAAAGAATGATCCGGCATTCAAAAGTGATCATTATATAAATGTGGCATCTTTTAATATGTTCTTTCTGGTTGCTTTACTGCAGCACAGCTGCTGCAGGAACAAATAAGCGTTGTATTTTCTTACTGAGTTGTATATAGCATTTGTATTCTATTGTATATATTATTCTATTTTATTCTATTGTATATAATATTTTATTTTATTGCATTCCAGTGTTTTCTAATTTCTGCTACATAACTTTGCACATAACTTTGCACTTTTGCTGTAACGAAACAAATTTCCCACCTGTGGGACTAATAAAGGTCATCTTATCTTATTTTAAATACAAACCAGACCTGTCCACAGGTTGCCTCTTGTCTTTGCAGAGTTTCCCCCCTAGAGGGCGACCCAGGCCAGGGTTTTCCTCCCAAACGTTGCCAGATCTATTTTTATTCCACCGAACGAGTCACTTAAACCTTCCACGGTGTCTTTTTTGTCTCTCTTTGTATTGCTGCTCGTGTTCAGGCGCATGGAGGAACACTGAGATCCGGGCAAAGAAAGTAATAATATTCCTAAATCACTCACCACCACCCTGCTACCCCCATAAGCTTCGCCCCCTTTGTCATGACTGAAGGTGAATTATTTACCACCCGGTCTGTTTGTGTCGGTCACTGCTTGCCATGTAGAGTGCTGGTGTACTCTAGAAAACTGCTAATGGTCCACGAATAACCGACATAAATGTCTGTGATATAATGGCTAGCACAATTTCGTGGTAATGTACGTTTTCTCCCTTTCTTTATTTCATTATTTTTCATTTCTTGAAAAAAATATATTTACACTAAATATAGTCTGATCGTTTCTGTTTGCTCTTACTGTACCGTTTTTGTCTTTATGTAGCGTTTATGGTCTAAGTTTATGTTTATGGTAAGCCGTTGGGGCAGAGTTTGGTTGGGGACAGTAGGGGGCGCTATGAGACCAAGAAAAACCCTCCCTTCATTGATCGTGACCAGGTATTTCCCAAACCAGCCTGCCAGCCGCCAGCCAGCAAATGCCTGGCACATGCGTTTTGTGTGGCACGCACGCACACACACGCACGCACACAGACACCAATGACGGAGCTGAAAATAATCAAATGGTGGAGGAGGAGTGGGCGGCAGCAGCGGGAGAAGAAGCGAAGACGACCCTCAGAGAGAAAGAGAGAGGGAAGGAGCGACTGTACGAACCCATGTGAGAGTAGAAGTAAAGGTAAATCAACAGTCTTGAAGCTCTCGGTGGAACTCGATGGGTTTCCTCACTTCATTAACAACCTTTGAGAGGGGGTGTTGTTGGTGGGGTGATCAAGTAAGGCCTTCATACCTCAACGGAGCTGAGACCAAATCTACACCTGTCATAAATGGGTGTGTGTTGGTAAACATACTGCAGTTAAGCTTATTCCGTGTATTTTATTGTTTACTGCTATGAGCATATATGACTTTGTGTATTGTGTACATTTAATTGTTGCAGTTCTGACAAATGTACTAGGTTGTGTCGTGGCACCTTGTATCATGACTTTTAACAAGCTCCTTGTTTGTCCTCCAAGCTCCACTCATGTACACTATACGATGCAGAATTGTGATTGACTGCAGTGGAATTTTGTTTGTGATTATTTTTTCAGGAATGCATGCATGAAAAAAGAGAATTTAAAGTTTGAGTATAAACTGCAGCAGCTGCCTCTGAAGTTAAGGAACAGACATGAGGGAGAGCAGTAGACAGGAAGACTGCTTCTTGGCAGTAAAGCAGTTTATCAGGTTTTTTCCTCTATCTATTCTAATATTCAAGTGTCCTCTCTATACCCAACAGCATGAAAAGCCTCACATGAACTCTAAATTTAATTTATAGGGGTGCTGTTTAAATACAGAAGTTAGAATGGGAATAAGAGTGAAGGGGATTTTTGCGGGGGTAAGAACATTAAGACATTAAGAATGACCAACCAAAGGTATCTATGAGAAATCCCCTGAAGTAATAAACTTAAGTGCTCCCCACTTTTGGCATCAAGCATCATTAGGTTAACTCTTTAATGTAAAGAAATATCCACCACAGATGACCGTTCCTGGATTTTCACCCTTCCCTGCCCTCATGAATGTCTGTGTGCCTAACGAGAGCTGTCCAAGGTGCTGAAGCTCTCTGGGCGTAGATGGAGCCTGAAGAAGTTGTCTTCGATGCTGAAAACACAATGTGTAAGATTTACCTCAAACTGCACCTAAAAGAAGCTTTGCTTGCAGCAACTTTTTTTATTTATTCAATTATTTTTGCTCTGTGACAGCAGATTTTGACTAAATTGTCGTGGAACGGCTCGAATTTAGAGGACAAAATTATGTGTCTTTTCAAAGTGTAGAAGGTGTGAGTTTAACAACAGTGTGCTCATCCAGAATAAAAGTGTAGTTTGATTCTTTCAGCTGTCACCTGCAGACTACACTTTCATTGCTGTTGCCTTTTTTTCAATCACACATATTTTTCTTCTTAAATCTTAAATCTTTTATCTCATCGCCCTTTATTATTGGAATCGTGACAGCCCTAACTGCAGCGTCCCTGAATTAATAAGGTGTCAGTGGCAGAAAGCACGCCGGAATGTGCGTGCAAAAATAAATCACTTGTGAGAAGGGAACTTTTTCTTCCCTTTAGAAAAAAAGCCCGCACCGTCCGCCCCCTCATGTACAATGCTGGGAATAGTAACAGCACTGTGAGGCTGGGCTAAATATAGCAGCCAGTGAGTGTTAACATGTCAACTTCAGCAGGAGTGCAGAGAAGCGGCTGCTGCACGTGTGACCGCTGTGGATGTACACAGTTTCGCTATAAATACTAACTCGCCGTTCTCTCCGCTGCCGTGTTTTAGACGCACGCCAAGCCCGGGGAGGGTTTACATGTGTGTGTACGCGAAGGCACGCTTTAATCCAGTAGGTCGCAAAAGACAAACGCAAATGGCCAAACAGGCAAGGATGGCTTGGCTTTTTTGGGCAATCAAGAGAACCTTTAGACCCTATAAGCACTACAACCAAGAAGCACGCATGAAACATTTGTAGACAAGGGAATGGCTTATACGCCTCACAACAGAGCCAAAGTCGTGCTTTAGGATGTAAAAGAGGGGCATATATCGATTTCTATGTTTCTCGCTTTTGGGCCCTTGGACCCCCCCCCCCCCCCCCCCCCCCAAAAAAAAAAAAGAAAGAAAAAAAATATCAGGCCGTAAAGCGACAAGATGACGTGCATCATCTGCAGGTAGGAATTTGCTTACACTATCCTGTTAATGAAAGATGTGTTTGAAAATATGCTTTCTGAATCTGTGTGTGTAGGGGTGGTGGGGGCATGAGGGGTTTATCACGAGCTCCTTTCAGAAAAAAAAGGTAGTAAAAAAAAAAGACCCCCCCCCCCCCCAAAAAAAAACAAAAAAAACAAAAACAAAAAAAACTTATGAGTTCTTCTCAATCGAAGAGACTTGTGCAGCAAACCGTGTATTTATTTGTGATGGAAGGAGATTTAAACACCCCCCCCCCCCCCCCCCCCCAAACCCACCACCACCCAACTACGTTACGTAATCTAGCATGTGAATGTCAAGAGACAGAGCGGCTCGAGTAGAGACAGAGACAGAGAAAAAGGAAGAGAGAGAGAGTATTGGTCTATGCGTACAGCTTCCAACCCATACCCAGGGAACACTATGTGCTCTGTGGTCCCGTGAGACTTAATATGTAAGACACCCCTCGACCCCTGACCCCATCCCCTCACACCCGCACGGTCATGCGTGTGCACATGGACACGACCTGGAGATTCCAACGGCACGGAAAGTATACCAACCAGAAATGACAGCAGCTGAACAGGTTTCTTCAGCGTTAAACTCATTTGTCTGTCCATTCACAGACTCCGCGGGAAGAAAAGAATTCTGTGAATGAGTGAGCGGGAATGGGATGAATGAATGAAATGAGTGAATGAAGAGCAGCGACAAAGAAGAAGAATAAGAACTAGAGGGCGCGCTTAGCTTCTGTCCCTTTTAATGGCTTCTCTCTCTCTCTCTCTCTCTCTCTCTCTCTCTCTCTCTCTCTCTCTCTCTCTCTCTCTCTCGCCCCCCTCTCCTTTTCCTCCTGCAGAGGGAAGTGCGCCTGCACGGACCATAACCAAGCATGGAAAACAAACACATACAGTACACACACGACTGATGCTAAGGATGCCTAGCGTTATGTGTGTGTGTTTGTGGTGGTGGTGTGTGTGTGTGACAGAGAGAGTGAGAGTGTGGGAGGGGGGTGTTCTATAAATAGCACTATAACTCTGCTTCCATTGACATCATTTAGGCAGGAGAGATGGAAAAATAAATAGGTGGCAGGGAAGGGAGGGGAGCAGAGGGTGCTTAATCTGGGCTTGAAATTCAAACAAAACCTGGCCAGCCATCCCTGTGTACACACTCTCAACAAAAAATGGTTCTACACAGTAAACATGGAAATGCATCTTCTGGTCTAGACTCTCCTTTGATTTTGGGCTTCATTAAGTTTTTGAACGAATCATTAGAACCAGAAACTTGAACTGCCGTCACCCAAATGTTACATGGATTGTATGCTACCAACCATCTGCTTGGACCTGGCAAAATAAATAAATAAATTGCGATATATATATATATTTTTTTTAGATCCTTATTTTTCTCTTAATTTCACTTCAAATTCATACTCCTTTATACATTATCTTCATTTTTTATTTATGTTTAGGGCATTTTTTTTAGACAGACTTATATCAAGCCGTCTTTCTATATTTGTGATGGTTGCAGTGCCTAAAGCATTGCAACCATCTTGCTAAGAATCTTTTGCAGCCCTCTTTTTTTCCATGTGCATGCTTGCTTTCATCTCCAGGGCCCAATAGTAAACATCAGATCAAAACACCGACTGTTTCCTAGAGAGACTGCAGCCCCCAAGTTGAAATGGAAAGCCATGAGACATCAAACAAATTAAAAGGACCTGTGTGTATACAATGGATACACAGCCATATACACACATAAGATCCAAGTGGAAAAGATGAGGGGCCATCACACACCCAAAGCTGATGTTTTTGGAAGGTATTATTGTTGACATGCCCTAAAAGGGGACAAGGCGGAGGGTTGAAGCTTTATAGGCTACAGTGAGAGAGTGGTCTTTTCATTTTGCTCAAGACTAACATTTCCTCTCAAACAGCCTGAGTCGTGTGTTTATGTTATTATGGAGGAGGAAAGGACAGCACACCGTTTTTTCCATGATTGGAGTGTCTTAGTCACACCCAGGATCACTCTCTGTCTTTCTATCACTGTCGTCAGCCTTGGCACTGACCCCTGAGTGCTGCGTGACTTCCACTGGTGCTGATGACGTCTTCTGTGATACATTTCTCCCCATGTGGGTTCCTCAACATGTCCTGTGATTACACATATCTGAGCCCCACATCCTGTACCTGTGACAATACTTCTTTCCATGTTGTTTCATTTTGGATTTCTTATTGGATAATGAAAGGAAACATTTCATGCGCACAGAGGTTGAAGGTTAGGTGCAGCTACAGAACCTCCAGAGCAAAGATTCTTAACCTCCTATAAGACCCAAGCTCTTCCATTGCATACATTTGTAATTTATCTTTGATATTTGGGCATATTGGGACCCAATGAATGTAAAAACAAAGAATTACTAGATTTTTGTTTTTAAGAAAAATGAGAGCCACATATGAGGATATTCGTTTAAAATTTTGATAGAACAGTGGAAGTATAATGTCCTCGTAAGTGGATATCAGGCCCTTCCAAAATCTTGTATTTTGGTCTAGACAACCCAAAATGTCATGTCCACATATATGGACGCCAGGTCCTAGGAGGTTAAGGACACTTAAGATGACCTATGTTTTCTTGATAAACCATTAATCTGCCATTTCTTTTTGGTAGTAACTTAAGCTGCTTAATGACACATTCACAAATTTAGGTGAAGATATAAAATCTTTCTTCCCTGTTGAAGATTACATACCTCACCTTCCTCCTCCCAAATAGCACTTACACCTTTTTTTTTTTTTTTTTTTTAGAATATTTGGCACACGATTTCTCACAGGATAAACCTAAGAATTGTAGTGTTAAATTGTTACAGTGTTTGAATTATGTGCTTCTCAGTTCAAGATGATGAATCATAAGGTCTAATTCAGTTGTGATAGTGAAGTATTTTAGCCATGGTCTCTTGGTTTGCCTCTTTTTCTACCTCTTGTCATCACATTCTCTCTCGTTCGTTTTTTCCTTCTCTTTCATGCTGACTTACTGAAGGCTGCGTGAATGGCAGAACAACCTTTCAGAGGAGACATGAGTCTAAAAATTCTTAAACATCATCTGTTTGCATTTGTGTGCTTTATAGCCACGCATGTGTCATTGACGCAAAAGTTGGCAATTACTTTTGATATCCTTAATGTTGTATAATGACAACAAAGATAGCAGCTTGTTGTCAAAACTTACTGGAATTTCTACTGATGCTTAATGGAAATGTTGTTTTTGCCCTCTGTGCTGGTTAAAATGTCCCACTGAAAACAGGACAGTACCCTTTAGAGATCCAGCATCTTAAAGGACCTGTTAAGTGCTGACAGTAACAACTGTCCTGTGGTTGCAGGCATACATTAAGAATTTAAGCCAAAGTTAAAACAGTGAAAACAATCAGTCCTATTTTAAAAGGAGTTGCCTAATTACATTGCTAAGTGTCCCAACAGGCTGTAAAATTATTGTTAGTGAGACCTGTTTGTCTCTCTCTCTATCTGTCTTTCTGCATGGTGTTCCGTCCTTGGACCTCGAGAGCTGCAGGTTAAATGGGGAAAAGGTTGTCAACATAGTCAGCTTGAGGCTGGAGGATATATTTAGACTGGAAAGACCAGAGGAAGGCAGGGAGAGACAGACAGGCAACAAGGAGGGAGAAATTCATTTTTGACCCACTTTCTGAAGCTGTTACTACCTGTATATCTTCTGAATCATTTGTATTTGAATCAGTGTTCTGCTTATTTGTGCTGTAATTTATCCATGCCTATTTGTGTATTTGCGGCAACAGTGGCTAATAAGGGTATATGAAATTCAGTTTGAATTAGAGTTCGTTTTTTGTGTCTCTCCCTCCCCACTGTTTAGCACTCAGACATGAGGTGCCGGGTCTAGCGCTCAGCCCCAGTCATGGTGGTGAATGGGGGTAAAAATCTTCGAATAAAACATGCTGGCACATCTCATCCACACCTACCCACCAACCCCCCACCCCAAACGCCCCAACCCCAAACACTCATAAGCCCCACCCCTCTCTTCTTGCCAGCTGAATTAATCTGATACTATTTTTGAAAGACAGTGTTTCTAAGGGATACCTAATGACGCAATGACGTCAATGCAGGTCAATAGCACACTGCTGGAGAAGAGGACCAGGGAGGAGGAGAGAGAGAGAGAGAGAGAGAGAGAGAGAGGCACAGAGAAATGGAGAGGGGGAGAAAGAAAGGAGTGGAAGAGAGGTGCTTTCAGATCTCGTTGTCGAAACACCCAAGACAGTTCCCAGTGTTTTTACACTGACTGTTTTTCTCCTCCTGAATCATTTATTCATTTTTTATATACTTTTTTTTTTTTTGAAATTCCAATAACTGCACGAGCTTTCAGTCGGGCTTACCCTGCACCATTCATGCTTTCCGTCCCTGTCTGGAAGTAATTCACACACGCAGACCAACGCACGCCTACGCATAGACAGTAAGAAAAAAAAAAGAGTATTTGGCGTGAGGTGAATCGTGTGGCGCGCCTCCCCGAATGCGTGAAGTCCCCCTGATTTGGCGGGCTATTTCTATAATCAGGCGCACATTTGTAACTCTGTGCTCTTCCCCTCCTGTCCGGCTACCACCGCCACCTTTACATTTCCAAACCCCTCACCCCTCCCCGAGACCATCCATCCAAACCCACCGTTCTTTTGAGCAGGGTCCTTGAATCTTGAATGCAAACACCAAATATTTTACCCTCCGACAACAACAGGGAGAGGACGCGCAACGGACTGACTTTCTCCATCCTGGCGAAGGAGGAGAGACTGTAGGCTGCCCTGTCCCCCTTTCTGCTCAAATCATGTATTCAAACAGAGTTTATAAAGACACAGAAAGCAAGAAATATTGCAGGTAAGTTTTTTCTGTTATTTGTTGCGCGAAACCCAATTCGTGGGCAGCTAGTTAGGGAAGTTTGCAGCCTGACCGTGCTTGGATATTTTGGGACTTAGTCACCCCCATCATAACCGGTTGATCTGAAGACAAAGGTAACAGCATTCTCACGAGACGTTCTGTAGTGGCAGGGAACGCCATCCAAAGTGAGGTTCGCCTTCACTGGGACTCAAAAAAAAAAAGACCGCAATGTTATGCAGATCATTTAAGAGGACGTATTCATTGTTGCCTATCCGTTTACATGCTGCTTGTAGTCGTGAATGTTTGCCTGCTAAAGCTTAACCTCACCACTTGTCTTTATTCCCTGCAAAGGGGATACTCAGCGCGACTTTTTTTAAGGGTCATTGCAGGGGATGCCGTTTGGTGTCTGCGCACTGATAACTTTGGGAACGTTCAGAATAGGGTATTAAAAATAGCAGTGAGACGTTTTTTGTTTTTGTTTTTTTTTGGTTGTGTCTGTGTGTGCATACTGGCAGCAGATGGGATTTTGCAAACACTCAAAGAGAGCGGGCTGCGGTAATGCGTAGGAGTATTCACGTGTTGGGGATCCTCTGCTTCAGGCTGCCTGATCTACTGAGATGCCTAGTAACTACTAAGAGATAGACAGAGAGGGAAACTTTGGGAAAAAACACTTTTTCCCCCAAGGCTGTGTTTACATAATCTGTATATATTTATGGATTTTTCTTTTACGGCCTCAACAACGGCGTTCTCCCCCGTCGTGACAAAGAAGTAGAACTGCATGGTAGATGCTCATTCGTGAGTATTAGTTATAAACTTATAGGTTATGCGTCCTTAGTCCTCCACATGTAAACAACTTTCTGCAGCGGACTTGCGTCAGCCCACACGTGTCGCCAGCTGCCTCGGAGGTACATGCTGTCTTGTTTTCTTTCATGGCCGCGATATAACCGCATTTGTTAGTCCCGTGAGTCTCAAAATGCTACTTGCATTCGCCGGAGCAACATAAGGTGGCGTCGTTATAAAACTCAAGTCTGGGAGGGAAGTTAGAAGATTCAGCAGAACAGGCAGGTTGAGCTGCCCTCACATGGCTCAAACAGCGACTGAGCTGTTCAGCACCACGGAGAGCTCCCTGTTCGTTTACGCACTCACATCCTAAGGTAAATTAGAAACTGTGGTCCAAAATGTTTAATGACGTGAAAATAAACGCATAAGGCTGTTTTATTTTCTATAGTTTGTTATTACTTCTTTGATGCTGTGAAAACGAATATTTTAAAGTTGTGCCAATGCGGAGAGGTTGTTACAGGTTGATGATAAGTTTACCTCGTACAAAAAGCGGTAATCGGAAACTGAATCAGTAAGTATTTTGTGTAACATTTGGCTTCAAGTCAGCACCACTTCACCTACGTTCATTTGTGTACACATTTTGAATATCCTTGACAAAAACTTGCCACAGTTACTCTGTGGTTTCAGACTGTCATAGATCACAGTTCTCTGGATGCCACACCATCGGTGCCAGGACTTTTATTTCTTCTGGTTGCCGTAGATAGTTCTTTATATCCTTGACTTTATGGTTGAACTCGTTGGCATGCGGGGGGGGAGGAAATGACTCAACGAAAACTGCTTAGAAGCAGCTAATCGCCTCGAGTGGCTAAAGCCGCTGCACAGTACTGTTCTTTTGCCTTAAAGGTCGTTTAAAAGTGAATCTTTTGTACTTTGTGCAGGTGTGGCCGGTAAAATTGAGAAATCCATTTGACAGACTTGGTGTACAAAGATCTTTGTGTGGTTTTTGCAGAAGGCACGCCTCCTGCCTGTGTCGGAGTAGTTGTGATAGTGAAAGGAACAGAAGGATGAGCAGTACCTTCTCGTTGTGATGTGAACTCGGACAAAAAGTGTGTTGTGTCTTGGTTTTCGCTGGAGTCAGGAGTGCCGGTTTTTTTTTTTTTAATGTTTTTTAATGTTTTTTATTTTTTTTTTTTGGAAGGGTGGAGGTGGCGGGGGTAGACAAAGTTTGGGTTAAAATTAAAGGAGGTTCTCTGGTTGGGTTTGTCGACACCACGCGGTGATCACCGTGCACTGCGCTGGCAAACCTTGGCTTCATCTCCCACTGACACTGCTTATTCCTTGATTGAATGATTGTAGACCACTGTATGTGCTCATACGTGCTTGCATGTAGTGTAGCCAATGTTTGTTTTGTGTGAGCTAAATCAGATATTTACTTGCTGTGTCATGTTTTATACTCATACATTTGTGATAAGAGCCAAAGAGACTACAAAATACGCAAAGAATAAAACTCCTTTTTTCATTTTTTGATTACTCGGGGTGCATTTTTGTCATCTCGGTATTCAGGATATCCTAAATCCCTTCTCTGAGCGTGTCCCTATACATGCATTCGCCAGCAGTCACGGACATACAGTTGGCCTACAGGCAGGGATAAAAATAGCACAAACCGATGCGACGGGCGCAGCCCTTTTCTCTTTCAGAGCCGACTTTTCTAGGTAGCTGCCACTCAGTTGGTACTCACTGCCTTCATTTCTAAAACCCTAGCACCATCCACCATAGGCCAGCCCGCCCCATCGGATAAAGTCTCGTGAATGTCCACGCGGCATGAGTGCAGATGGACGGCCTGGTGCGCGTAAAGAGGGTCTTACAGTAAAGATGTTATAGATACAGAAGAGGGCTGGGAGAGAGATTGAGCATACTGTGGAGGGAGGTTTGTTTGTACACCTTTGCACCGACAAGTGTGCGCTCCCGGGGGTTTGTTCCGTGGGCGAGCGGGGTCTGGTGCGTGGGCACGACCGGTGGAAAACAGGAGATTAAGGTTGTGTTTTCCTCTCCTTTGCTGTAGAGATACGGGTGTTTTGCCCGCCAAATGCACTGGATGCTGGGATATAAATTCTCCAAGACCAAAACAGCACCGACACTTGGTGTGTGGGGAGGGGGGGGGGGAGACATGGGTGGGAGGAGGGTGGCTGGAAAGCCAGATGCTTAGAGGAGGGTTTTCACCAAGAGATAACCTACTCTAAAGCTGCAGTTTCCACGAGTCCATACCATATTACCCACCAGTATATCCTCGTGTTTTATCACTCATATTTTTTCCTTCCACATGGCAAATTTTCGAAGAGAGCTGATGACAGAAAGGCAGCCTTTAATCAGACTCTCCGGGCTGTAAAGTGAGAGAATCTGAACGTGACGTCAATGCCTAGTAACTGACGCAGCCCTTAGAAAAAAGAAAAGAAAAAAAAGGCTTTTTATTTATTATTTTTCGTCTTCTCGTCAGCAAAGCTTAATTATTAAATATAAGAGTGCTATGTCGTATGTCGACTAAAAGAAAAAATAAAATCCTTCAGGGACCGCCGGGCAGTCCGTGCTGATCAGCATTTGGACCTATTTAGCGTTCATGAGTTTCAGCTGCTGAAGTGACACTGGGACGAGAAGATTCTGAAGAGGGCGACAAGACATCAAATATTGTCGATGGTAATGGCAGCGTCGACGAGTTCCAGATTTCAGTTGTTAGGTGGTGAAAGTGGCGTGTTTTAAGGAAGAGACGGACGTGGTGGTGCTGTTGAAGGCACGCTGGGTTGAGAGGGGGGGGGAAAGGAAAAAAAAAATCACTGCAATGATGCAACGGAGGGGACTCGGGGATCTTTGCAGAGTTGGAGAAGCAAAATTAATTTCCATTACATGCTCTTCACGTAAAGATCCCAAGCAGTGCCTTTTTTGTGGGTGTTTTTTTTTCTTCTTCTCCTTCCTTGTACTGTGACCTAAAAATAGCATCATAGTTTTGATCGTGCGCCAGAAATAGACAGACGGGTATCACTTGTATAAAAAGGAGGCGATCCTGAGCAAACTTGGACGTGCCACTGTAAGCCTACATAACAACAAATGGAGGACTTAATCTGTTGCATTTCTACCAGACTCTTGTTGCGGCTTCTTCTTTTTTCCCCTCCCTTTACTAAAATCTCAATTCTTGTCTTTCTCTTTCTGCAGTGTCGAACAAGGACGTGACTGCAAACTGGTGAGTGAGACGTTTGCACACACACTTATTTAATTCCGTGTACTTTTTGTTGTGTGGTAATTGCTTGTGCATGCTGCCGAGTGTCTGTGCGGTTTCTATTCCTCCAATTTTGCCTTACACTTTGGCTCATGCACAAAAAATAAAAAATAAAACTTACAAAAAAACAACCCCTTAACTTACGGTCCTACGCATGGATTTTGCTGGCATGCTTTACTAGCCATGTTTGATTGTAGAGCCGAAGCAACCCTTCCTGCAGAGTAGGAATCACCCCTTTTAGTAAATAAGCTAGTGCAAAAACTCCCTTTGTCTATTGGCGCTGTTGAGTCTCTATCACATATTTATTTTATTCCCTCCCATCTCTATGCTTAACCGCGAAAGCGAGGGGAACCCTTCTCTGATGAGCGCTTAAGGACGCCTTTCCCCCCGTCTTCTCCCCCCCCCCCCCCCCCCCCCCTTTTTTTAAAAGAGGAATCTTACTGACAGAAAAGCGACGCTGGAAGAGGAAGAGGAGGGAGTGATGTGAAGGAGCTGTTGCTGCAGCAGAGACCAGGCACACCGCATGGGGAAACCCGGGAGCTGTCCAGCAGCAATGGTGCTGAAACCACACCAAGTGGCAGTAGTGGGCTGTTGCTGGTGTGCTTCACTGTATGTGCGTTTGTATGGATGCGTGTGTGTGTTAAGGGGGCTTGTTGGTGTTGATCCCGGCAGCCAGAAGCTTTGTTTACTCCTGTTTGGAAACCAGGAGCTCGTATACTGAGCGAATCATCTGTCCTGGAAAGAGTATTGAAGCACCCCACCTTATCTAAGTTGCCCAAATCTACTAATGAGGGACACTCGCCGCCACCCCCCCCCCCCCCCCCCCCCCCCCCCCAAAAGAAAGATGTTTCTAATACAGTTCCTCCCGCCTGTATAGTTTGAACTGGCTCGACGGATGCCATGGGCAGAGAGAAGGAGAGAAAGAGGTACAGCCGGACTGACTTGGATCAGCTCTTCTCCTGCTGGCGTCAGCCTCGTGATTTCCTGGCGTGCCAGTCAAAATCATAAAGGATATATTCTCGCATCTCGCATCCCTACCAATCCAGCGGTTTGAACTGAAAGAGTTTGCAGTGCTCTTAAGAGCAGCTGCGAAATAGCTGAGGGTTTTCTGTGGGTTTTTTTTTCTTTCTTTCTTTTTGAGAGCTCTTCCCACGATAACTTTTCATCCCGGCGAGGGCTTCTATCAGAGCCATCTACTCCACGACAAATTGTGAAGGAATCAGCCCGTTTTGTTTAAGGTAGCTGTGTTAAATTAGCGAACGGAAAGATCACAACAAGGCTACAGGCGTCTGCACAGCTCTGCAGCCCGACTGGGGACTCGACGAGCGCGCTCACCCCGAGTCTGTGCACGACTTTGGCCAATTTCCTCAGTACATTTGCATTCTGGCTAAAGAGCTACAGTGGATTAAAACGAGCAAACAAACAAAAAAATAACAAAACAGATAAAAATCAACCAGCCACCGGTATTTGTCATACAAAAATCCCGTTCACCTGCGATACACTGCTCCACCTCTCCAAACCCCCCAAAAAGAAATTCTCATCAATTCTGTCGTTCTTCTTCGGGCAAAACCCGCAAATACGCACTCGAGGGACCATATTTTGCTCAATAATTCAACGCCAAGAGTGTAATTTCGGTGAAAAAAACACGGATTCCCGAATCGTGACTGCTAAAGTGAGTAATGTGCGCGTTGGCTGCGTCAAGAGAGGCAGTCACTGTGCAGTGCAGACGGTGGGGGAGAATCGTGACTGACTGGGTTGCAAATGAAAAGACCACCCAATAAAAAAATATCTACACCGGGAGGAGGGGAGGGTGGGGGTAGGGGTGGGGTAGAGGGCGCATGGCGAGAGGGAAGAGGATAGGAGTCTGGGGTTGGATTTGCACTAACCATTGCCCCCCCGACATTCCAAATACCTCCTTTCTCCATAAGCGTGTGATTAGTGTGTGCTTGCTGGGATGCTGGGAGCCAAGTTGAATGCAGACCAGTGTCATCAGTGATAGTGGGGCGGTGAAAATATGAGGGGGGTATACAGTAACTTCCAGGTGCATGGAGTTGAGGGGGTTATGTAGAAAGGGGGGTGGGAAGGGGGTGCACTGAAAGCTGCAACTTAGAAAAAACAAATTAAACATGGAACTTTTCCAGAGAAAAGAGGTAAGTTGTTCTTTTCATTTTATTTGTCCTTCCTCTAAAACGAAGATCATTAAAGATTCTTTCAACTTTTTGTATGTGTGAGGACGAGTGGTTTACGGTCGTGATTAACTCTTTGACTCCTGACGCCATGCTCAGCAACGTGTTGTTGTTTTTGTTAAGTTAAACATTTGTTGCTGTGTGAGCTGTGAACTACTGCAGTGAATCGCATGCCATATGGTTAATGTCATGTTCGCTTCCCACCTGTAAATGACTGAAGGATCGTAGGGACTGAATTTGTTACACGGAGACCCCCGTGTCGGTTTTTGCAGTGGTACCCTCCGGTGAACTCTGTAGGTGACCATGAGTCGCCTCAGATGCTACTTGCTAAGATGTGACGCGATGTAGAGGGCTGTACAAAGCTTGTTCGCACTTGTCCAAAGTCCGGTTGCTATTATTGTTAGCTTTGTTTTTGTACCATATTTTCGTTTGTGTGCATTCCCTCATTATTTTGTATACAGCTTGTAGCTGGCGCGTAAGGAAAGTCCAGGATGCCTTTACTTCTGATGAGGTGAAAATAGCTAATTTCTGTTGTCACGTGTCATGTTTATTATTATCGTCAGCGTTTGATACGTTTGTTATTTATCACACTATAAAACGCGTGGAGCGACGGTTGTTTTCGCAGTCTCGTTAGAGGCTCTGCAAACGCAAAAAGGCTGAAAAATAGAAACTGCTAACACTGACATAGTCGCATCAGAGTCGTAGATCCTAATATAAATGCATATATCCAAAGTATAAACTCTGCCATAGACCACAATTTGGTTAGCCATCTTTTTTTTCCTTTCTTTCTTTTTTTTTTTTTTTTTTTCAAAAAGGGGGGTCCCTATATGAGCGAGAAGCCGATTGGCTGATGACGAGGTTTAGTTTGCTCCAATAAGATCCCTCCCTGCTCTCTATTTATTGCCAGCAGTTTACAGCCTTGCTCCCTCCTCACCAAGCGCTCTGGAGCGGCTGCAGAGCGCCAGCGCTTCACTATAGGGAGACACACCACGGACCAGGGAATATAATACAGAGCACACTGACAACAAAACGCATCGATGCACAGCTCCCGTGGATCACACGGGCTTTGCACATCCGAGCGTTTGGATAAAAAATAATTATAGCAAATAGGAGAAAATATGAAAGAAACAGAGTAAGAGGGGAAGGGGAGAGGAGAAAGGATTGGTTGAGAGACGAGAAGGGAGATAGAGGAGGATTTAAACTGGAGGAGTGGGGAATCAGAGCGAAAGGACCTTGGACAGCTCTCAGTTGCAGCAACCGCCTTGGCATCCGGAGACCCCCCTCTTTCCACTGTCTTTCTTTCTTCCATCCTTTCTCTTCCTAATCTGTGTGTGTGTGTGTGTGTGTGTGTGTGTGCGCGCGCGCGCGTGCGCGCGTGCGTGCGTGCATGTTGGAAGGATACACTCGCCTCGGGTTTCCGAAGGCTGGAGATATAATCAACCGAGTCGGGATGGGAGATAAATTCACGGAAGCAGAGAGCAGAGGTGTCACGGAGTCTCCGTAGGACGGCAGCAGCAGTAGCAGCAGCAGATAATGTCCTTCACGAATCTTTTTGCGGTCTGGGCTTGCTGTTCATAACTATTAATCTGGGAAGCCCTTACCCCAAAAAGCATTTGCGGAGGGCGCAATCGCCGCGCCGAGACACCGACATCAGAAGACAGCACTCTGGAATTTTACAATCTTTCCTTTTAAGGGACTTCTTTTATTTTTTCTACTCAGATTTTCCTTTTGGTTCATATTTGTCTTTATTTACTCTTATCGTTTTTATCATTGCCACGGCTGTGGGGTTTTTGTTATGTTTGTTTTTTCAGCCCTAAGTGTGTCCTTTTTTCGTAGTCAACAGTTTTCTTCTTTGTTAGAAATTGTGTCGAAGCTCTGCAGCCACGTCGCACCCAAGTTTTCTTCAAACTCTTGCGTGCCTTTGTGCTCATAAAACAAAATAAATAATACAGTTTTGGTAACAAACATTTCGGCGGACCCCAAACTTCGAGCAGTGTAACATCAAGTCATTATTTCAGCCAAACACACCCAAACCCAACCCCGTCGACCACGCTGAACAAGTGACAGCAGGCCCAGCAGTGCAGAGTGTAAACATGGGGAGACCCTTGCAAGTTGCACGTGGAGGTGTGTGTGTGTGTGTGTGTGTGTGTGTGTGTGTGTGTGTGTGTGTGTGTGTGTGTGTGTGTGTGTGTGTGTGTGTGTGTGTGTGTGTGTTTTGGAGGGTGTGGTGCTTGGACGTCACTGAACCCCTAACTCCCTTCAAAAAAGAAACTGTGGGAAACATTCAAACACACACACACACACACACACACACACACACACACACACACACACACACACACACACACACACACACACCTGTAAGCAAAGTGCATATGCAAGGGATTCCCCAACAAGACCATCCAAACTGGCAGATGGAGAGGAATAAGGAACAGCTGCATCCCTGTCTCATACACGTAGTTACTCTGTGTGTGTAGCGTCCGTGAACATTCAAACAGCCTCCTCTTTAAAACACACACACACACACACACACTGAAAATGCACGTGTCTCCCTCACAGTTTTGTGAATAGTAGTTAATCCACCTCAAGCATCGCCCACCACTGTTCCCCTGTCAACGTTCCCCACAAAGAGCACACAGAGAGCCGGCCACGAACACGTCCTTCCAGTACGAACCAACAGATTACAAAATAAAAAATAAAAAAGATGAAAAAGATCAACTTTAGTCTCGTCAGCTTAGCGATTGGGTCATTATACTACCAACTTCAGTAGCACGAAACTATGGCTCATGAAGCTTCGTGTGAATGCAGTAAGTGGTTTCTGCAGCAAAAGTAGTCATGCCGATGAAAATAAAAGCAAGACATGAGCACCAGCTCTTTCAGAAGACACAGTAAAAAGAACGAAAGGAGATTCAATTCATTTTAGGGCGGAGAAGAAAAAACACACGCGACTTTGTGCCCTGTTTCCTCTCTGCTGTCCCATCACAGGTAAAGGGAATGAAAAGTGTGAATGATCAAAATCAAGTGTACTAATGATCCTAATAAATAAACATTTCCGCGTATTTGCAGTACAGATCCACAGAGCAGCAAGTGTAACCCTAGGATGGAAAAAACGGTTGGCTAAATGTGCTGAGTCCCACTCACGCTGACAGGAAAATATAGTTTCAAAAAACGAGGAAAAAAGTGTAGTTCAGGGAACAAAAACGACTTAATCACAAAGCGCTCAGTTGCGGCCCCGTGTCTTTTGGCTAAAAACGCAGAGTTCCCAGAAAAATGAACTGAGATGGGGGTGGGGGGGAGGAAAAAAAGTTCGTGACGTACTAGATAACCCACCGTGTAAAAATACATTTCCCAGAACATGTTTCTAATTTCGAGAGTGACGTTTGACCCAACTCTTGAGCAACGCATAGATCTCAACGAGGCACTCTTTAGATAATCCAAATTATCTAAAGAGTGTAAAACATAGAGCAGGGATTAATGAACTGGCAATAAAGTGTAAGAAAGCATAAACACGTATTGAAACGACCACAGAGATTACGTAAAACAAAAAAGCGTGACCTCTGACCCTCGGACTCGCCTTCCGTTTTTCTGCCTTAATAGCCATAATGATAAAAAGCCACACCTGTGTACAAGAATACGGGGCACTGGCTTGTCTCCTGCTTTCTGGGTGGGGATGTGAATGAAAACTTATCTTGGCACCTTTCAAAGGTGGCTTAATTACTGAATATTTACTGCGAGGATTCGCGTCATTTCAGCGCGTAAAAGCGGTTTTCTCAATGGTTTGTGGTGATGCGTCTGATGATAAGTTGCCCCCCCCCCCCTCCCCCCGTCCCCAAATCCCCCGTTCACATTATGTCTTCCGTCTGTCCCTTTAGGCCTGCGAACTTTTAGACGATTAAGTCTCACCATGTGCGCTTTGTCCATTTGTCTTGCAGGAGAGAACAATGACAACATGAGTGAAGATGGAAACGGGGTGACTTAGGAGCTCAGGTGGACTTGACTGCTGCTGCTGGAGCCTTCAGCTGGGCGCCGGTGAGAAAAGGTGACCTACGATTTGGATGTATGCACCGAGGATCGACTGAAAGAGGGACCGACCGATCGACCTTCCTTCCTCCCCCTTTCCTCTGTCCTCCCTCACCTTCTCTCTCTCTCTTCTCCATCTTGAGACAGGTAATTGCACGGGCTGAAATGTGTTTGAGGATGACGTCAAACACAAATCACCCTTCAAATTGTGTTTTGCGTAAGGCTCGTAATGACAGCTCGGTGCATGTGAGCAAGAGTTGTGTTTGTGTAGGGTCTCGTGCTTCTAGATTTCTATCATTTATATGTTAAAGTTATCATGGAGCTTTAAGTCAAATGGAAAATAATTGCCGTGATCTTGTGATTTATTGAGAAGCTGGAAGTAGCACAATGTAAATTTGCACTATACATCTGCATTGTACTTTGTGTATTAGTGAGTTAGTGGTTTTTCGTGTTTTAGTTTTTGCTTTTTTTCTGTTTAATCTGTCACACGGGTCCGTCGTGCTTTTTAGCTATATCACCTCTATATGTGCAATAGTATGAAAGAAGCCCATGCGCAAGTTTTAGCTGTCAGTCTGATGTTGTAATTGTCGAGTTCACGTGGTTTCAAGAGAACCGATTAGATACTCCGTGGTATTTGTGGTATGGGTTTCACAGTTGGATGTCAAAGTATATGATGAGCATTTGCTTGTTTGTAATTTCTTTTATTTTTTTTTCTATCATAATCTATATTGGAGTTGGTGTGAGCGTGGGTGTGCTTTAATCCTGTCTATAACTTGCACTGTATCTGGCTCATACTGTATGTTTTTGGCACCAGAAGATGTAAATTCTTACCTGCTATGTCACCTCTCATTGTGAGTCATCATATCGTACACAGTTCAGGCAACACCTTGGCGTCATGTTAGATTTACTTGCCTTTGTGATAACTCTGTAAAGAGGGGGGCAAAAAAGTGTCATCCAGCTTCTGAAAATCCATTGTTATTGTTGAAGTTATTATAAGTTATTATATGTTCCCACTGTAAACTGAAAAATGAGATCAAGTTAAATGTTATGGAGAATACAATCATGTCTGATCATGTGTAATGACTGGTGTTTGCCCTCTGGGTAAATTAGTTCTTCCCCATGGGGAACCTATGGAAAGCTTTATTTTTTCATCTCTGTTATATAACAGATGGTGTATTCAGGTGTTCCACAACTTTTTAGACAGGAAGTGGTAGTTCAAGATTGAGAAATATGCTGTAACTGTCAAAATAATAATATGGCTGTTTAGCAGGTGTAAGTGTGTGTGTGTGAGGATAAAAACCTGAAAATATGATTTTCACACAGCTTAAAGTAGCACAACAATTAGTTTCACAGCGCATTGCAGATTTGAATTTCTTACAGCTGTTTCTTTAGCCTGATATTAGTACAAAATTGTCATAATTTCTTCGTGTTCAGTAAATGATCATGGCTCTGAAAGTTAGGGAATTTCATGTGGGATACGTGTGTGTGTGTGTGTCTGTTTAGTCAGAAAGACATCTTGGTTTTTATTTGAACATATTTTGAAATTTCCATCTCCAGTACTTTTGCCTCCATACAGCAAACCTGTATGAAATAATTTATCATAATAATCTGCAAAATACACTATTTCTTTGGTGGAAAAATGTTGACACATAACACCAAGTCTAGTAAGTTGCTGTTGCAATTTTCTAATGCTGTGACCACAGCAGAACTCCACTTACCAGTAGTTTCCATTTGGGCGGTGTCAGAAATCTCACAGAAAAATCTCAAAAGCAAATACACCTGTGGTGATGATCAGACAGATTTGTGGGAAAATATCTCTATTTGAAATCTAGGCAAACAAACCAGTTAACTGATAACTTATGGCCTCAGAGTTCTCGTCACACCAAATTAGAATAAGGGAACGTCTGAAAAATATAAGCATCATTTTCTCTGAAAATTGGCATGTTCTTTTTCTTATTTTTAATCACACCACAAAACCATTTGATGTCTTAGCTCAGTGTCGTATGATGCTGTTGGGACTGTAGCCGTATCAAACTGTATGCTGACATTGCTTCCCCCCTCTTGTGCACAGAGAATCAGAATAATGTTTCAAACAGTAAATCACCACGATGGAAAAGTAAATTGGTAGGGGTAACAACTGGCAATGAAAAAATGTGATTGTGTTCATGCTGTGGAGTGTAACATAATTTGTCATGTGATTGTCACTGAATGTGTCCATTGTTTTAAAAAAACACAAGCCAAAAATCTCATCGCATTTTAAAAACTGTATACATATCAACTACAGGTCAAAATACACACTCTGCTGTGATCATATACTCATAATTTAATAGTCTACTCACCTTCATAAGAGTCACGTGATATATTTTACCTGAAATGAGTGGTGAGCATTTTTTCCTGACATCATCCCACCTGTGTATGACAAATCACAGCATGTTCCTAAATTTCCTCTTGTAATCTTTTCTGTTGTTAGCTACCAGTGCGGAGCTATATTTAGGGGGATGACGTCATGGTTAAAAGTGAGACCAAAGGGCTTTGAAGACATGTGCTACAAAAAAGAGGGAGTTATGTTAAACTCCGGATGCTAATAACACATCGGGTGTGTGCTTCATTATAGCTTCTCATCAAAAACAGATAATAAGCATTTATCCTTGAGGATTATCCCATGGACAGCAGCATCCATTTGGTTTCAGCAGTCTTGAAAACCACATGTGGATGCACTCAAAATTTATGTGGATTGACTCAATAGGCTAAGCTATCGTTCAGGGCTTTATCACAGACTGCATTTTATTTTTAGTGTAACCTCAATATTTGCCGTCAATCAACTATTTGAAATACAAACACTAAAGGTAGTCATGTAACAGAACTAAACAACAACAAATGGTTTTTTTTCCATGACTTTTGTTTTTATCCTTCTATCTTTTTTTGCAGGGGGATTCATTCATAATTTTCATCATTCGTTTCGCAAGCAGGAAAAATAACCACGTCCGTTTCATATATCTATCAAATCTGTTTTATTCACAAGCGCTGTAAATGGCAGCACGTTTGTTCTGTCTACCTTATGCTGGACTGAAGCCATATCAATCTCACCTTTGAACATGGATGAGTTGTCTCTGTTTATTTGTGTTTCTGTGGTTAAAGATTGTAGCTTCTCTGAACAAGGCTTGTGCAGCTCCACATTTTCCTTGATGGGAATGTTCATAGTGGAAAGACCAAAATCCCCGAATGACATTAATTGATGCTAATAAAGAGTGTATGCCAAAGCCTTCCACTGTATATTTTCTATCACTGTCTCATAGTTTCTTAGAAAATGGTAAAAACCCAATGAGTGACATGTTTGCACTAAGCGACACACTCCTTCAGGATGAGGAAAGTGGCTACTGTAGTAAAGTTTGAGTCAGTCCTGCAAAGGCATCCCCTATGCGAGGAATATTGCATTTAGCAAAATGGTTTGTGTTTCAGTCTTGAAATGGAAATAGTCACCAAATAAATTTTTTTGCTATTCTATGCCAATTAATATTTGTTTTGGAGAATGAGAATAGATGGTTTACATTGAGTGCTTTTGTCTAGGCTACAGAAGCTTAGTGCTTCTGATACCTTTGATTTTGTTGATGCTATTGTTGATGTTTATTATGGTTATAATAATAAGCATGGATAAAGTTCGAGGGCAATTGCGGCAACACAAAAAGGAACTTTTAATATGAAACAGAAAATGATTCTCAGTCTGCGCAAGCTGTGCGATTTATTGACCTGTCCATCCATCTGTTGGGCTGCTAAGTTTTTTAAGATCACTATGTGAGCAGTGACAACTTCAGTGCATAGTTTATAACGCTTTATTTTAGAACTCAGTCAAATGTAGCACTGATATAAGTCACTAACCTAACCTACTATCCCCAGCTAATGGTTAAATTTGCATCCATTAGAGAGAAAAAAGGTTTCATAGGAATTTTTCATGCTTTCTTAAAAATGACAGGTGTATGTAGTCTTAAAACATGCGCATATGTTTTTACCATGTAACATCCTACAGTTACGTTCCCCACTCAGGAGGTGTAATAGTGCAAGAGACTGCCACGGACATCACTGAACTATCACCATTATGCTACATTAGTGGAAAACCCCCAGATCCTCCTTTAGATACTATTCTAATGGAATTTGGAATTTGAATTAAAAACAGAGCTCCTTAGTTAATACCTTCAAAATCAAATTAAACTTCATTCATTCTAATGCTTATTCATATATTTTTGTACGAGGCATATGGAGTCTTTTTTTGTGTGTGTCACACGTATGATTGTGTTGTGTTGTAGTGGTATTAGACGCAAGTCTTCCACAGCTTTAAAACACTGAGAGCTGACGTGATGAACACTGATCATGTCTTTAAAATACAGTGTGCAGCTGGGGCCTTGGCATATATGTGCATATTACTTTGACATGCATTAAGTGCCATATTCATAAACAGTGACCAAGCACACACCACACGGGAGAGCTTCCTCCCCCAGCAGGGCTGTTCTACCATCCACACAACTCAGGAATGGCTGAGAAAAGCTCAGGGGATTACTTGACCTTCAAACTCCCTAGTCCCAGTCCAGTTGAACAAATGATCGACCCAAAATGACCACAGGACACCCTAAGAACTCTTGTGTTTCTGCCCTGATAAGTCTATTTTGAGTCATCCCATATGTAGAGTATGTTAACATATGTCAGTTACAATTACTGTTGTTGTTGCTGTGACCAAGTCAGTTTTTCTCATAAATTAATCACAAATTAATCAAGGTATCTCCTTCTGTTCTTTGTCAGTCTACTAACATTAATGTAATTCAAAAGTTGTACTTGGCAGATGTATTTGTGCAGATCCAAGTGACCGAGGCGACAGTCTAAACCACTGCGCCACTGAGTCCCAACCAGTTGTGCTGTCAAATCTGCTGCTGGTATCTTTTTTGTTTTTCTTTGAACTTACAGATAAAATCGGTGTATTTCAGCAAATCCAAAAGGGGGAATTAGCTGTTGTAATAATTAACTCCACAAGAAAATCATAAAAGCACAACTCATCAGAAGCTCGTATTGGCCCCTTTGGTGCAAATAACTTCTTATATGGTTACCATTCTCTTAATTCAGCTTTCTAAAATTTTTGACTACTCTTCCAAAATCCCTTCAGTTGCAAGATGTTTCTTTGAAAGTATTGCTCATTTCAGCAAGATTGAACAAAGAACATAATTGTTGTTGTTTTTTTTAACCTTTTCTATTTTTCCTTTGATGGATGCTTTTGTGTGTTTAGGATCATTATCTCAGTAAAAGCCTCACTTTTGCTTCGACTTTGCTTCAACTTCAACTTTCAGACATCAAGTGCTCTGTGTATTTTGTATGATACAGAATTCATAGATGAGTCAGTGACTGCAAGCTGCTCAGGGACAATGAAACAAATGCAAAGGCATGACTCTGTTGTGTAAAAACCCATATTGACTTCCTTTGTTTAGCTAGAGCACATTAATCCGATTAATCCGGGGCGATCGTGGCTCAAGAGTTGGGAGTTCGTCTTGTAATCGGAAGGTTGCCGGTTCGAGCCCTGGCTTGGACAGTCTCGGTCGTTGTGTCCTTGGGCAAGACACTTCACCCGTTGCCTACTGGTGGTGGTCAGAGGGCCCGGTGGCGCCAGTGTCCGGCAGCCTCGCCTCTGTCAGTGCGCCCCAGGGTGGCTGTGGCTACAATGTAGCTTGCCATCACCAGTGTGTGAATGGGTGGATGACTGGATGTGTAAAGCGCTTTGGGGTCCTTAGGGACTAGTAAGGCGCTATATAAATACAGGCCATTTACCATAATCCAAAAGTAACGGTCTTTGTCTAGATGTTCGTGAGAAAACTAGTTTTATCTGATACACTTTGACACAAATAGTTGCCAAAGATTTAAGTGCAGATCCTGTGATGGAAACTATGGGGCTCTAAGAAAGTCTGCTCTTGAGCTGCATGTGCAGGAGTGGCCGGTCATGAACAAAGTGACAGTCACTGCAGCATTAGCACAGAATTAAATACTGTGCTGGTGTTGGCCAGTCAGTGTTGAGTGTTGAAATTCATTCAGTTTTACTAATTAAATTCAGGTTGTAACTGAACAGTTTATAGCTGCCAGAAGAAGAAAACATTTTTTTTGTAGATCAATCTTATATCAATATGTTGGCTAAAATTCTCTACAAAATCCATTTTTCCCATATATTCAACTGGTGACTTTTTCTCTCTTTTTTGTTGAGAAAAAAGAAAAAAATCCCTGCTTGTCATGCAAAACTAAAAAACTAAAAAACAAACAAACAAACAAACAACGAGTCCACCCATGGTGATGGTGATGAACCTTGGCATACTGACAAGTATCTATCTAAGAAAACATGCATAACAAAGTGATAATAATCCTCCCTTCAAGTGAAATTTCGCTACAGGGCTTAACTTTTTTTTCATGGGTTCACAATTATAGTGTGTTTGATTGTTTGTCCCATTTCATTAATTTTTGCGATGCGTTATCCATTTTTTAGGTAACTATTCATATGAATAAAATGTAAAAATAAATCTAAACTTCAATATTATAAACCTTAAATAGAAGTAGCGTGAGTTTAACGGGGACCTTCAAGAGACAACACAAAAATGAGCCCTTTCTGCATAATTGATGCTTTTGTGTATTTTGTTTGTCTTCTAATAATGGCTGAATATTTTTGTCTGGCTCGCTGCAGTGTGTGTCTCACTGTGTAGAGCAAAGTCTTTTGGTGCTTCTGGAGATCTTGGTGTGATGATGCTGAGAACCGGATGGTTCAGCATTTGAATGGGGAGGAGAAACTGTGATTTTGGCTCTGTGTGTGTGTGTAATGGGGGGAGTGTATCGTCACCACCACTGCTGGCCGTGACTCACAGCGCACAATGCTTTTCGCTTCTCTCTCGAGCCCTTTATTTATTTTTAGCTGAGCAACGTTTTATACGCCCGAGCTGTAGGCCTGCACACAAGATGAAACACACATGTGATGCAGAACATACATTAATTTATCCACACCAAGATACCACAGTGTGTGTGCATTTTGTACTTCTTTTTTTTTTGCATTGATATCTGAGCCTGATGAGCTTTGCTGTTAATCACATTACTTGTATGATAATTATTTCAGCCTGTGAACAGACACTGGAGTATGGCTACAATGGATTATCTTGAATATGAAATGAATTCTTCAGATTATAATTGCAGATTGAGTGTATGCATTGATTTGGAAATCTTCAGGTTAAAAGTCTTCTCAATTTCTTACAAACACCAGCCTATATTTAGTTAAAAAGTTTAAGTAGTTGTATTCTGGTTCTCATTAAATTATAGACATTAAATGGCTGTTGTAGCAGAACCCTAAATATGTGGAAGTGTTCAACCTGCACATTACTACATTAGTTGTATGTGGCTGCACACTGGGTTAATGTGCGTGTCTCAATTAAAATGTTACCATTATGTACAGATTAAGTATCTATCTGTAGTAATGTATAAATGTGTGTCAGCATGGAAAGATCATACACAAACCTCAAATTTGTACCTCCGTGCTCTTTAAGTAAATACAGTCAAGTACGTACTCACATATCTGGACATAATAACAATAAAAAAAAAACTCCTGGTCCTTAAATTTAGGCAATTAAACTGGTTCTTAAATAGCGCTCTTCTACTCCACTTGAGCACTCAAAGTACTTTATACAACATGTCTCATTCACCCGTTCACACACGCATTCATAAAAACACTGTTTTTCTACAAGAGCTTTCTAACCTTAACACACATTCACACTCCGATGAACGCATTAGGGAGCAACTCAGGGTTTAGTATCTTGCCCAAGGATACTTTGGCATACAGAGTGGTGCAGCCACCAACAACCAGCCTTCTGATTTGTAGATGATCTGCTGAGCGGCAGCCACTGCATCGACAAACTGTCTCATCTGAGTTGACCAACACATGACATACCACATTATTTCATGTAATTGGCAAAAAAAATTAAGAGAAAAGGTGCATCCTTACCACTACCATCGGAATTAAGACAGTAAGGAGAAGCTTGTAGTGATCTTAGAAAGACTGGAAATACATCAGCAATGAAGGATATTAGAGGAGCAATTGTTGCTTTCTCTCAATCTGGGAGGATTTATCTGGTCATTTTCAAATGATCTGATGTCCATCATTCTGCAGTGAAAAAGATTATTCAGAAGTAGGAAACATTCAGACAGTTGCCAATCTTGCCAAGAGTGTACATCCCAACAAATTCAAGGTCCCAAGGTCAGACTGTGAAATGCTCAGAGAGACTACAAAAAAGCAAGAGCAACATCTCAGTTAGCATTTTAAATGATAAAGTCATGATGGTATACTAAAAAAAAATGAACAAGTATGCCTTGTTTGGATCTTTTCTCTCTAAAAAAGTGGCTTAGGTTTGCAAAGCAGAATCTAAATAAACCACAAGACTAGAACAATGTCCCTAAGACAGAAGAGACTAAGTGGAGCTGTTTGGCCATAGTACCCAATTAAAACCAAATCAACACAAACACCTCAGATCAACTGTCACGCAGGATGAATGGTTTGGGCTTGTAGTGAGGCCATCTGTCCGATAGCTAAAGTTTAACCAAAACTGGGCCATGCAACAGGACAATGATTCCAAGAACATCAGGTACAACAGAATAGCTGAGAAAAAGAGTATAAAATGCTGCAATGGCCCAGTCAAAGGACAGACCTTAACCTCAGAGCTAGTTGTCGGACACAGAAGTTGACAGTTCCTCTCTGTGTATTTTTGAAGTCCACAACGAAACTGCAAATGCCCTCATGAAAGTGGTCAGAAAGAGAGTTCAGGATAATATTCTAAAGGCATAGGAAACAATACCTTCAGCCTCTGGCTCTACTGAGGAATTTCAGAGATGCGTAAGGAGGCAACCTTGAAGTGGACTTTAGCCAAATTTAGAACAAGTAAATATTGCTAAAGATGGGCAGTAGAGGAACCTCTTAATCACAATCATGTATGTGTTCATTTTCACCACTATATATAAATTCACATATTTTATGATTCCATGTATCTTACAGCAGTACATTATCACAGCACAGCAGAGCACAGTAAAGCTGGTCACTTTTCTGAGGAGGTAGAGGTATCCAGCTTGCCTCCTGCAGTGCATTATTTAAGAGCTCACTATAGCTACTCCTTCTAGTTATAGTAGTGCCTTAAAAAAGTGCATATGCTTATGAAAAATACCATATTTTGGTAGGCAAAACAAAAAATATGTTACAGTCCTATTTGGCTCTACAAACCTTCATATTGCTTTAGTTCCTTATTCCGTATTATGCGAAGTTGCAGAGGTAGGAATTAATTAGATTATGTCAAATTAAAAGCAAAGTAAATTACAAAATGATTCAAAATAAAAATGGCAGCTTTTATGTGGTGTAAGAAGTGTCAGTTTTGGATTAGATAAGTTGCTCTGGATAACCTATATCTCATCATTATCGGTCAATTCCCATATGTGCAGGTAATCAGAATACAGGACAGGTGTGGAAGACCAGTGCCGGTGATTGCATGTGATTACACTGCTGACCATGAATGACATATAAAAGGTTTGAGGGTTTAGGGACATTAGAAAAAGACATATCATCTCATCTGGTAGCTACACCGATGCTACCTGTAACTGTCATCTAGTCCATCCCGTCCCTTATCACCATCCTTTCTACTTTGACCTGATTTACAGTTTCATACTGCTTTCCTTTCTTTTCCTTTTTTTCTCCATGTTTTCAAGTTTTTGCCTGTATTTATTTATTTATTGTCATTGTCAAGAACAATGAAATTGCGTTTGGGGCTTCCATACAACCCAAAAAAAAGAAGAAAATAATAAATACCCCTTAAAACCCAAGTGTACATATTTAACCCAGTGTGACTCCAATGCAATAAGACAATCCTTAGCAATAATGTTCGTAGAAATTCAGACAAAGACCTGAGAAACATGACAAAATACAACAATGCAACCCATTCAATATTATTGTACTGTGAGATATGATATCAGATATGATAGTTATCTATTTAAGAAAGAGGGGGGGGCAGGAGGGGGAAGAGAATAAAGATATGATGCACCAATGCAGACCAGTTCATTGCTATTAAGAAGTTGGATATGGTTATTGTCCGTGAGAGGGGGGCAGAGAGTTCAGGAGCCTCACAGCCTGTGGATACAGGCTGTTGGCCAGTCTGGATGTTCTGGCCTGTATAGACCTGTACCTTCTCCCTGAGGGCAGCAGATGGAAAAGGTGGCGCGCAGGGTGATGTTGGTCCCGCAGGATACTGTGCACCCTCCTCAGACAGCGAGTGGGGAAGATATTACTGATCTCTGGCAGACTTGTTCCAATAATTCTGCCAGCTTCTTTCACCACCCGCTGGAGTGCTTGCTGATCGGCCTTGGTGCAGCTGGGGAACCACACTAGAAATCCATACGTCAGAACGCTGCTGATGGCACAGTTGTAGAAGTTCAACATCAGAGATCTGGGAATGTGTGCGCTCCGCAGTCTCCTCAGGTAGTAGAGGCGCTGTTGGGCCTTCCGTACAACTGAGGTGATATGGTTGCCCCAGGACAGGTCCTCGGTCACAGTTACCCCCAAGAATTTAAAACTGCTCACCCTCTCCACCGCCTCACTGCCAATGAAGAGAGGCAGATGGTTGTTATGACCCCTCTTCCGGAAATCTACAATGATCTCCTTGGTCTTTTTGGTGTTTAAGACCAAGTTATTGTCGTGGCACCATGACTCTAGTTGTTGCACCTCTGTCCTATAGTTTGTCTCATCATTGTTGGATATAAGTCCGAGCACTGTAGTGTCATCTGCAAACTTAACAATGAGATTGGACGCGCAGGAGGAAATACAGTCATGGGTGAAGAGAGTGTATAGCAGAGGGCTCAGAACACACCCCTGAGGGGCACCGGTGTTGACCACAAGGGTGGAAGAGGTGTTCTTACCCACTCTGACACTCTGTCTACGGTTAGTGAGGAAGTCCACAATCCAGTTGCACAGAGAGGAGTTAAGTCCCAGTTGGTGGAGTTTGGGACGGAGTTTGTATGGCCGGATGGTATTAAAAGCCGAGCTGTAGTCTACAAAGAGGAGCCGTGCATAGGTGTTCCTGTGTTCCAAGTGCTTCAGTAATGTGTGCAGCACTGTGGCGATCGCATCCTCGGTTGACCGGTTCTCCCTGTATGCAAACTGGTGCGAGTCCAGGGATGGTGGAAAAGCAGCTCTGATGTGTTTAATGACCAGTCTCTCCAGGCATTTGGCGGGAATGGGGGTGAGTGCCACAGGTCTGAAATCGTTCAGACATGTGACATTTGACTGTTTTGGGATGGGAACGATGGTTGCTGCTTTGAAACAGGATGGTACCAGTGAACAGGACAACGAGGTGTTATATATAGAGGTGAAGACGTCCGCCAGGTCCGCAGCACAGTCTTTTAGCACCCGGCCCAGCACTCCATCCGGCCCGGCCGCCTTCCTGGTGTTAATGCTCCGGAACACACGCCTCAGCTCATGAGTGCTCAGGACCGGAGCAGGGTCGGTTGAGGGGAGAGGGGACAGGACAGGGTCGGTGTTCTCCCTGTCAAAACGGGCATAAAAGAGATTTAGATCCTCAGCCAGAGTAGAACTGTCGGCTGAGGGTGATGGTGTTCTTCTTTTGTAGTCCGTGATAGCCCTGATGCCCTCCCGGACCTGCCTTGGGTTTGTGTTGTTCTCAAACCTGGCCTCGATACGCCTCCTGTGCTGCTGCTTGGCAGTCTTGATGCCTCTTCTCAGGTTGGCCCTGGCAGCACTGTATGCCTCCTGGTCCCCGGATTTTGAAAGCTGTATCCCTCATCTCTTCTGCTCCTGTTTCCAAGTTTCCATCTCACTTGTGATTCCCCTCTCTCCCCCTTCCCTCTCATCTGTCTCTGTCTCTCCCTCTCTTTATCCTTCTCTCTCATTCACTCCATCTCTCTCAGGGGCCTGAAGTGAGGATTGACAGAGGGGAAATCCTGACTGACTGAAACCCAGCAGATGAGTTCTTCTCTTCTCTTCTTTCTTTTTTTTTTTTTACCTCCCACCCCTTCGCTTTCTGCTCTTCCATTTCTCCACCCTGAATGCCTGCTACTTTGTCTCTCTCGTCTCCTTCACACCCGTGTCCTTCATCTCCTCACCCCGTGCAGCTAATTGTTCCTGATCCAGCCTTGGCTTCTTGGATTAAGGTACATACATACTCCCCCTAAAAACAAAAACAAAAAACAAACAACAAAAAAAGAACATGTTTTTAGTTGTAAGGTCAACGCTGTCATCCTGTTAATCAAAATCAAACATTTTTGTATCATCACCAGATACGTGTCTCAAACAAAGTAACAAACAGACACTAGAAAAAGGAGAGATATTAGGGAATGGACTACATTGACAAATCACACCCTCTTTTTTTGAAAACATTAAAATTATACTCAGGGCTAATTTTTACCAGGTACAACTGTATAACCTAAAGCAATCCAATGCCATAACCTGTTTTACAGAGCTCATTGTTCAGTTAGCAGTGGGGCATTGTTGACTGCCAAGTTTAAACGTGGTAATCTAGTGAAACACGATCATTTTGCCTTTCCATTTATATGTGATTAGAAACTTGTTGTATGTGTGTTTGATGTACATGACCTTTGTCCTGAAAGACTTCTGTATCAGTAAAAACAAATTACAGGCATCTGAACATCGAGACATGTTTAAAAAACTGGCCACAAGCTGTATGTTACAATATTTAAGACAGTGCATAACTGAACTGTGGTGACAGATGGAATAGCGTTAGGAAAATTCTCAATATTTGAATTACACAGGTTTACCTCAATGATGGAGATATTACACACTGTGAGCACGTCAGTCCTGTTTGTGAATATGTTATCATGAAATCAGGCCAGTGTTTAAAGATGTGTTACTGTTTTTAAAATGATATGCTTAGCGATCATCATTATGAAAAAACCTCAGATGTCCATCTCATTGGACTTTTACACTTGCTCTGGCCTTCCTTTGTTCAGTAACTTTTATACCTTGACAATACTTTCATAAGAAAGATCCATTATTTTAATCCTTTTAATCCTGTTTTGAAGCTAAACAATTTGTTAAGTTGCTTTTGTTCCTAAACTGAAACAAAATAAGGTGAAAAATATCTATCTCCTGTTTTCTGGTTGGATAACTTTTTGAGGTTGACTTCCAGTTGGAAGTTAACTTGTTTTCTGTATTGAAGTGTCTATGCCAAAGGTCTTTGGTTTTGTACTCTACAATTCAGAGACTAGAAATAAACCATGGTCTTCAAATAGCAGACTGAAATGTGTCATTTAACTAGACACTGAATGAACGCTTTTAGCACACTTTTGATATTTTTTTTAGCAAAACAAACAAGCTTTATTATTTGTCACGTAAAGTATCATGCAGAGTACAATGTGTAGTGAAATGCTCTTGCAGACAGGCTACAGATGTAGCTGTGCCATTCCAGGGCTTTCTGGTTAGCATGAGGGGTCTAGCCAGGACCCTTACTGGGTACTGGGTGGGAATCAAACTTGCGACTCCTGCTCCAAAGATGTGTAGTCTTACCACTACACTATCTAGCATGCATAACTGTAAACTGAATGCATTTTAGTTTTGCACTGTCTGACATATAAACTAATTTTCTATGTCAGTTATATGTCAGTTTATATGTGCATTGATGATGCTATATTTTCTTAAAGAGCTTTAAGAAAAGTAAGACCCTCTCTCTCTCTCTCTCTCTCTTTGCTACTAAATCCATGGAAAGTTGAAATTGCCTTAGCATCATGGTTTGATGACATCATAGAAAAACAGCAAAACATTTAACTGACCAAAACATTGGCTTGAAGGGCTGGTTACTCCAGTTTGCTCTGTGTGTATTCACTACAAAGGATTCGTATTTGAACAAGACTGGATTGTAATATGATCTCATCCTATGTATATACACAATCAGAAATCTGCATTTTGTTTTCATCGCTCTTGCTAAATTTCAAATAAAAACAAAAACCCCAAAAAGGTGACACAAGAGGTGATTAAAGTCTAAATATTTTAAATGAGTATTAGGCTACGTTCAGACTGCACGGCGAAAGCGCATCAAATCTGACTTTTTTGACCCTATGTGACCCATATCCGATCATGGTATGACAGTTTGAACAACACAAATCCGATATTTTCAAATCCGACCTAGGTCACTTTCGTATATCGTACCAAATCCGATAGATATCTGATGTTTTAGAAAGCAACTGCTGTTTGAATGGCTGTTTGAATGGTCATGTCGCATTAAATCCATCTTTTACGTCACTGACACAAGACAGCTGCCAATTATCAGCGCCAGAGAAGACAAACGAGAAAGCATGGCGGCAATTGTTAAAGCACAGGCTCTCTTTTTTCTCTGTGTCCTTCTTTCTCTAATTAATTTGTCAAAATTCTGTCGGTTACGACTGTGCAGACACTGATAGACTGCTGCAACAACACCTACAAGCTCTGTAGCTGCCATTTTTACTTCCGTAAACAGAGTGTGTTGTGTGTGACGTCTTCTTTTGCGCATGCGGCCCGCTTTAAGGGCCATGAACCGTTCACACTAGAGCGCGTTTGCTGTCACATTTTATTTGTAGCGTGAACAACCAGACAAAAAAAATCGGAGTTGATCAAAAAATCGGAATTGAGCATTAAGACCTGCAGTGTGAACGTAGCCTTTGTTTAGCAAGTTTGTACTATGAGAGAGATTGTATTTGAATCTCACAAATTTCTTGCATATGTATATTTCTATTTAATTTTTTTTTCTTTTTTTCGTAGGTGTATCTTATTAGCTCAACTTACAATACCATGGGAGGATAGGCTAGCAATTTTAAACCAGCAAAACAAAGCAAAGTACCTGGACTTGATAGGTGAAGCTGTCATCAAAGGGTGCCATGCAAACATTTTTCCCATTGAAATGGGCTGCTGAGGTCCTATGCAACATCCATACTTTCTGCAAAAGCTCTCCTTGCAACTGAAGCACTTAAAGAAAGTCATTTAGGGAAATAGCCTAACCGCCTTTTGAAGAGTACAGGTTAAGGAGCGAAATGCTATGAACCTGAGATACCTGCTGATGATGCAGAAGGGTCCTCAGCATACAGGAAGCTCCAACAATCCTCCCACCAAGTGACATCAAGGAAATCTTGCTATGGTCTAGCTCCACCATATTTTGTAGCTACAAAGACGTCAGCTTGTAGCAATGCATTGTCAATGTTTATCTCACTTGCATTCTTGTGACCACGGGGAAAGGCCCACTGGCAGTGGGGGAAGACCCACAGACATCTGTGAAAAAACAGAAAACAGCTCAGAAAGGCAGCAGGCAATAGTGTTAGAGTTAGCACTCTGCATGAGTAAACTACAAGTACTAAAGAAAGAGAATAAGGCTAGGCAGATTGGGGGTATTACTCTGCCAGAATGGACAGACCATGTAGCCAAAAACCCGGAAAGCAGCGTAAGAACTACAAAACTAAACTGGGCAAAAGAGGTACGTGAGGTAAAACGAAGTTGCTCCAGCTATGGCAGAATATTTAAGCATCAGACTTCACCAACTGCAGCAATGCAAAGGACCCAGAGGGCAATCTCTGAGTATATGAGTTATGCTTGTCAGTCAGTGGAGGACCTGAGCCAGGAGGCACACCACAGTGCTCTGGCCCTCTGGCAACTCATGTTGCTCAAACAAGGAATGTGAATGGAGAGAGTGTAGTGGTAGCACATGATGATCTCTTCAGAAACATTCCACTGGTGGAATATCCTTACCAGTTACCAAGGCTAAAGCCACACATCCAGTTTAACATAGCAGGATTTACTATGGACAAAGTGAGACCAGTTGTGAAAAAAGCCCAAGCAGGGTTCACCCCTGGACCATCAGGGACCTCATATAAGATCTACAAGAACTATCCTCAGCTGAAAAGTTTATACAAACCCTTACACACACTCTGGAAAAAGAGGAAAGAGCTCAACCTCTGGACACTTGCTGAGGGCTGCTTTGTACCTAAAGGGAAGATGTCAGTTGGGATTGAAGCGTTTCAAGAGAATTCACTACTGGATGGTGAGGGGGAAATATTCTGGTCCACTGTTGCTAAAAGACTGACATCTTATTTGTTCAATAATGAATACATTGATCTTAGTGCCCAGAAAGCAGGAGTTAGGGTATTCTAGTTGTATGGAGCATGCATCAGTGATTGGCTAGATTAATAAGAAAGCAAAGAGTAACAACACTAAACTCTCTAATGTATGGCTGGATCCAGTGAAAGCATTACCTGAATGTAATCCAACAGCTCGTTCAACCTGCATTAGAGAACTATCTAATACCACCAGAGATAGTGCAGCTTGTAATGTTATACATGAATAGATTGAAGATGAGGTTCGCTGTGGAAAACTTTACCTTTAAGTGACATAGGCTGGAGAAGGGCATCATAGCAGGATGTACAATTTCTGTTGTCCTGTTTGCAATGACTCTACTGCTAGTGGCAGGTGGATAAATGGCCTGTATTTATATAGCGCTTTACACATCCAGTCATCCACCCATTCACACTCACACACTGGTGATGGCAAGCTACATTGTAGCCACAGCCACCCTGGGGCGCACTGACAGAGGCGAGGCTGCCGGACACTGGCGCCACCGGGCCCTCTGACCACCACCAGTAGGCAACAGGTGAAGTGTCTTGCCCAAGGACACAACGACCGAGACTGTCCAAGCCGGGGCTCGAACCGGCAACCTTCCGATTACAAGGCGAACTCCCAACTCTTGAGCCACGATCGCCCTTGAGCCACGATAAGGTAAAGAGTTCCTAAATCAGAGGACAGCACAAGACATCCTGCCTGTCAAGTGTTCTTAGACAATCTAACTGTGATGACTTCATCATTCCAGGGCAACACAGTGGATCCTGAGTGCACTGGAGAAGATGGCAACATGGACATGGGTGGAATTTAAACAGGAGAAATCCAGAAGCATCCTTAATGGAAAATGGGCAAGAAACACTTTCAGTAACCTTCAGAGATTCTAACAACTCAAGAGCAAGGGATCCAATGTCTTGGGAAGAATTATGATAGCTCCCTGAAGGACACCGACAATCCCAGGGATGCCAAATCTCAGTTAAGTACTTCGCTCAAATCAATTAACAACAGCCTGCTGCTTGACAGTTCAAGGTTTGGTGCTTTCAGTATGACATCATACCCAGACTACAATGGCTATTCCTACTGTATGCCTTCCCCATGCCACAATTGGAAGCAAAGGAAAGGCTGTGCAGCAAATTTCTGAGAAAATGGTTGGGCATTCTAATTCCCTTTAGCTTGGTAAACCTGTAAAGCACTTAAAAGCCATTACCAGTTTCATCACTGGTGGAAGAATTCAAAGCTACCAAGGCAAGAGCAGTGGGTACACTCCTCCCATCAAAAGACGAGAATGTCCAACAGGCCAACAAATCTATTGGATGCAGCAGGAAGTGGAAGTCACAAGAAGCAGTATTGGAGCCAGAAGCATACTGGAAGCCCCAAGAAATCATCAGTGTGGTCTGTGAAGGTTGCTTGGGTGCAGAGGCAGCAGAAGATGACTGCCGGGTGAAGGCGATGGGGCTTGCATCTCCAGGCTTTTGGATGCAGTGGGACCAAGCACTTGCTGGACTAATGTCCTGGAAAGAACTTCTTACCATGCACCATGGCTGATCTACCAACTCCAAGCAATTTAAAGATCTGGGGGAAGGAGGAAAGCTCATCATGCCTGCAATGTGGCGCAGTACTGTGCACACTGAGCCACATCTTGGGAGGATGTCCAAAAGCACCGGGAGAGAGGACATGACAAGGTTCCAACAGAAATCACCAAATAGGTGGGCTTCCAGAAAGCTATAGCCCACAAGAACCGGGTACCTCCTTGTGTAGCCATCCATTTTCACCTTCAAGGCAACCAGGCTCCCAGGACAAATACAACAGCCACGAAGAGGGGGGAAAAGCTAGTGAACCTGAGATACCTGCTGATGATGCAGAAAGGTTCTCAACATAGAGGAAACTCAAACTATCCTCCCACCAAGGGACACCAAGGAAATCTTCCAATATAACTCCACCATATTTTTGGAGCTCCTACAGTATCAGCTTGTACCAATGCATCTTTGATTTTTATCCAACTTATGTTTCCCCATAGACATGGGGCAACAACAAGCCTTAGAACTCTGGGTCTGTGGACCAGATTGTGTTCTGAGAAGGATGGAATGTATATATAGTATGAAACCAACAGTACAGAACTAGAAAAAATCTGAATAAAAATGTTCTTGGTCTTGCCTTTTTTAATCTAAAAATAATAATTTTGCCAAACAAATGAAAATATTCAATTCTTTCTGGTTGTATCCAACTATTCAAAAACAGACATTAATCTATTAAAAATGTGAGATGAGGTGCTGGTTGTACAGCTGCTGTTATTGTGTATATATTTATTTATATTTAGATTTCTTCATACATTCTTATATAGTTCTATATTGTGTATTGTGTATTTTGTTGTACAGTTATTTTATTTTCAACTTTAATTTATATATTTATCTTTATCTTATTCTTCCCAGTTAAATTTACCCTTCATTCTAATTTGTGTTGTACAGTTATTTCATTTTTAACCTTAATTTATATTTTATTCCTTCCTAGTTAAATTTACCCTTTTTAATTTTTCATATTTATTTCCTATCTTATTCATAGCCTTTTCCTTTTTTGTTTTCTTTAGGTCATGAGCAGTTGTCCAAGCATTTCACTACATATCGTACTGTGTATGACTGTGTACGTGACAAATAAAATTTGAATTTGAATTTGGTTCTGTGACTATTCTGCAATCTTCTTTTTTTTCTCAGTTTTAATAAATACCATAATGTTAATCGCAACAATCATCTTTTACAATTTATTTATTTATTTTATTTTTTATAAGATACTAATTATTATTTCAATTATGTGACATGGTGAGTCAGAAAGCTCAAATCATCATACAATTTGCAAGCTTTAAATACAGATTAACACTGGCGGTTGCAGAGGTTATGGCCAGTGTACCGACCATGTGTATGGATGATGTTAATTTCCAACACCCGTCCCTTGATAGGCATTAACTCATGTAACAGTCTGAAATGTATTTTCTATAATACCAGATTAAAGCAAGTACCTACAAAAGAAAAAATAAAACACAGCACACAAACAGAAAGAGTTTTCTATATGAAAGAGTTCGTATAGCTAGCTTTTATTTATTTATTTTTTTAAATTTATTTATTTATTTATTTTTTTATTTTTGCCTGTCCCATTTGGCTCTTTTGCCATCAGAATTATTGTCTAAAGGCAAAGAAAGATGCCCAACGGATTTACTTTACCAAATTGACCATCCCAGCCTTGCCGTAATGGTCCATTTGATTCACCTTTTATTGTTTATTTTATTTTCACTTGCTGAATATGGGACAGACTTGACTGAGGGAAAGAAGGGGAGAAAGAAAGAGGGAAAGAAAAACAGCTGAGAAGAGGGACGGGGGAGAAGGGCAAAAGACACAAACCAACAGAACGGGCAGAGAAAAAAAATGCGTATATCAATCACCTGGATCACCTGTTGAGAAAGAAAAAAGAAAACAAGCAGAAGAAAACAAGAGTAATAGAATAAACAACATCACAATGATATATGGGAATATGACAGTAAATACTAAATATTAAACATTATTGTGCAGCACATAAGATCAACAGAACACAGTGTGCTTTGAGGTAGGAGCCAAAAAGGGTGTAGTTTGTGGGTGTGATCACCCGTGTGTACACCTGTGAGCATGGACGCGCTTGTTTTTTTAAAGGTTCCTTCATGTAATGATCTGCTAGAGGGTGTGGGGGGGCCACAGCCCCGTCCTCCAGGGCATGAAGCAGGTATGGAGGAGATCAAAACTCCAGACATCCAGAGGCCCCCAGAACACAAGAGACCAAGGAAGACCAACAGAGGGGCAGCCGCGCCACTGTCCCAGAAAGAGCTGAGGAGAGTCCCAGATGAGGGCTCACTGAGCAGCCGCGGAGCAGAAGCCAGGGGGAGTTGCAGTGACGCGCCCGTGAGCTCCGCTGGCAGCCAGCTGTGCCTGAGTGACCGAGCCCCAGGCCGAGAGGCCGGGGGAACCCCACCTCCGAAGTGGCCCGAGCGAGCCCCAGGCTCCAGGCCCCGATAAGCGGCCGCCAAGGAGTGAGCCGGTGTGTACCTGGACGCACATCCCCAGACACAAAGAACCACCAACGCACCGACACCTGAGGGAGTCCGCCACTGGCAGTTGAAGTGGTGGTGGGGGGAGATAGGCCTCCAAACCTTGGAGGGCCTGAGATGTCCCCAGAGAGGTGGCGTCTGACACCCAACCTGACATATAGACACAGACATACAGGCACACACAGATACAAACATCCATTCCCACCCTCATGCTCTCATATGCACTTACTCCACACTCAACCAACGTGGAGACAGACATAAAGAGACGCTGTACACACGATCACACTCCCCAAGCGTACTCTACGAACCGGGTCTAGGTACCCTTGCCCCTGGAGGGGGGAACTGCACCCAGACCCAGGTGGTGTTACCCTTTTCCCTGCGGTGGGGGGAGGCAGACCGCCCCGACTCCGCAGCAGCAGGGAGGCCCCACACTCCAGACCGCAGTCGGACGGCCAACTCCTCCTCCTAGCCCCCCCGCTCCAGCAGGCTGGGGGTGAGAGAAGACTCCAAACCTCCCTCCACCCGCTCATTGTAGTGTTGATGCATGTGTGTTCTGAAGTGCATTTAAAACCCAGGAGGGCATGGAGCTACCTGCCAGAGAGCAGCAGGTAAGCGCATGGTCCCTCCTGCTAGCCCTCAATGTCTACGTGTATTTAACATTGAGAGGTGGGCAACGACGCCAGGGGTGGGGTGTACACCCTGATGGTAATTTGGATTCCGTGTATCGTGCCCACCCCCAAGATCCTGTATGTATGTGTAATGAGAGTGTGAGTAATGTAAATGTCTAAGTTGTGGGATAAAATTGAGCCAGAGGCAGCCGGAAGGGGGGGGGGGGGGGGGGGGGTAGCCTCCTCTGCACCCTGGTGACATACCCCTACTCCAAGGCCCTGCATGTGTGGGTGGTTGTGGTGGAGCGGGAAGAGGGAGGCAGCTGGAGATGGGGAGGGAAGGAAGGGAGGGGCAAGTGACCCCTCCCTGGGGCCAGCTCCCCCGCTGACCCCAGTAGGCACCCCCATACTCCACGACCCGCCAGGGAAAGGGGGCCCAGGCCCATCCAGACCGGGGCCCAGTGCAGGAGCGCCTCCCGGCCCCACAGAGCCCGGGACAGTCCACCCAACCCCACCACAGAGAAAACTGCACCCACCCCACCATCCACTCATCTTCCAGACTACATAAGACAAAAAACACCCAGGCTGAGATCTTCCTCCACCTCTCCTGTATCTCCCCCTCCTGCAGAGAGAGTTCCTGAAGAGAGGAAAGCTCCTGCAAGATGTGACAACCTCCCCCAAGATGTGACAACCTCCCCCACCAGTTGAAGAGCCCCCCAGGTGGCTCGACGCACCGGCGGCACCCTGCGCCAGGGCTGGGCCCCCATGCACCCACCCGCCCACAACCCCGGCAACACACCAACCAGGACCCAAGCCCCCGAGGCCCAGCCAGGGCCCCAGCCCAGAGACGGAGCGCCCCCAGAACCTCACGCCCATCCCGGACCCACCCAGGGGCAGCCAGGCTACCAGGTCAGTAACCCACGTCCGTCAGCACAGACCCTCCCCTAACCCCGCTGCACGCAGCCACGAGGAAACAGTCACCTGAGAGCCAACAGAGCCCCTAATTGGCCATGACCGCTACCCCGGGTAGGTATAGCTAGCTTTTAGCTGGGACTTCACTGTTATACAGAAAGTTTTAAGAAGCTGCTTTGAACTGGCAGGTAGCCAGTAGGAAATGCACTTTGTATAAATGAAGTGTCTAACGCTACACTTTCTCCATCATGTATATTTTAGGTGTTAATGACAGTTTACATAAGTCATAAAAGCATTAAATTGTCAGCACTATGTATTTTATGTACAGTCTTAAATAAGTTAAGTAAGTAATAAGTAAGATTCAACTTGGAGTAATTAAAAAATAATTCAAAATTGAAAATCTTAAGTCATAGAACATGTTATTAGATACACCTTTCTAGTACTGGGTTGGACCCTTTTTACCTTCAAAAATCCTTAATCCTTCATGACATAGACTCAACAAAGTGCTGGAAACATTTCTCAGAAATTTAGTTACATATTGACACGGTGGCATCGCACAGCTGCTGCAGATTTTTCAGCTACACATAGATGATGTGACCCTCCTGTTCCTCGACATCACAGAGGTGCTCAATTAGACTGAGATCTGATGACTGTAGAGGTCATTTGAGTACAGTGAACTCACCATCATGGTCGGGAAAGGCACTTGTTGGGGTTTTCTGCTTCTGCTACTGTAGTCAAGCTGCTTTGCGGTTTGAAATATTGCATGCTCAGAGATCCTCCTCTGCATACGTTGATCATCACGAGTGATCAATTTAGTTACTGTCAGTTTGAAACACTCTGGCCACTCTCCTCCAATCTCTGACATCAACAAGGCATTTTCTGTTTGTCAGTCTGAAATATTGAGATTGAGAGTCCATCTGGCACCAGCAACCATGCCATTTCATTTTTAAAGTCACTTAAATTACCTTTGTTCCCCATTTTGATGCCATTTATTTGGCTGATTAGATAATCGACTTAATGTACAGGTGAACATACTTACCTAACAAAGTGGCTAGTGAGTGTATGTGCAGTGATGAAATCTAAATTCTACCTTGGCCAGGCCTTTGATAGCCTGATTATTGATCGCTGTGACTGTTTTAATTACATATGGTCATGCTTGGGACCAAGAGGGTATACAGCATGAACTATTAAGAACAGTTGCATGAATGAAAGCTACATGAAATTATATGCAGTGTCTTGCAAACAAGTTTGGAGACTTGCCCTAACATTTCTACTTAGCTGTTTTCAGGTAAACCATCCTTATTAGGGAGACCAAAATACCTATAATTCATATCTTTAATTATCACCTTTAATGTGAATGTGTCATGTTATAACTTCCATCTAAACTGTGCAGATTGGTTTCTAAGACACCTCAATGATCAATGTGAACTACCATTACCATATACAAAGCTGAACCATTTATAGAATATAAATAGTTACAACTATCAGATATTAGCTATAAGTTAACTGTTTTTTATATCGAGTCTCCTCAACAACAAAAAAATCACAATAAAAAACATTCATATTTAACTGATGTGTCACTTAACTGGCCTTGTGATCACTTCTGTCTGTCAGGCAATTAATATCTTGTTGTTAAAATATTTTCTCTTTCTTCTTACATATCATAAAAAGATAATGGGCTTCAAAGTGTGTTGCAAGAGACGACTGTTCATTTCTCACACCCTGCCAGCAGTTTTTTTTTTTTTTAACCATGACTGTTCTTTATTTGTATGGCTGACGATACTCTGATTTTGAGTTATTGGTAGATTTGTTAGAATATGTTCAAAATGTACAAAAACCCCAAGAGCTATTCATAATAAATATAATACATTTTTATATCTCTATAAATATTCAGTTATTCTGTGATATTTTATCTCTTTGTGAGCTGATGACACTGATTCTGTTTTGTTATTAATTATTATTATTAGCTATTTTACAGATTAAGTAACATCCCTTAAGGATATCGTTCCACTGTGTGCATCTCCCGAAGTCTGCACTTGCCTATTAATATTGTTGTGACTTTTAGAAACTGTATATAAAGTGGGGCAAAAAAGTATTTAGTCAGCCACCGATTGTGCAAGTTCCCCCACCTAAAATGATGACAGAGGTCAGTAATTTGCACCAGAGGTACACTTCAACTGTGAGAGACAGAATGTGAAAAAAAAAATCCATGAATCCACATGGTAGGATTTGTAAAGAATTTATTATTTTATTTTCTATGGGGTTGAGGTCTGGAGACTGGCTAGGCCACTCCAGGACTTTCAAATGCTTCTTACGGAGCCACTCCTTTGTTGCCCGGGCGGTGTGTTTTGGATCATTGTCATGTTGGAAGACCCAGCCTCATTTCATCTTCAAAGTTCTCACTGATGGAAGGAGGTTTTGGCTCAAAATCTCACGATACATGGCCCCATTCATTCTGTCCTTAACACGGATCAGTCGTCCTGTCCCCTTGGCAGAAAAACAGCCCCATAGCATGATGTTTCCACCCCCATGCTTCACAGTAGGTATGGTGTTCTTGGGATGCAACTCAGTATTCTTCTTCCTCCAAACACGACGAGTTGAGTTTATACCAAAAAGTTCTACTTTGGTTTCATCTGACCACATGACATTCTCCCAATCCTCTGCTGTATCATCCATGTGCTCTCTGGCAAACTTCAGACGGGCCTGGACATGCACTGGCTTCAGCAGCGGAACACGTCTGGCACTGCGGGATTTGATTCCCTGCCGTTGTAGTGTGTTACTGATGGTGACCTTTGTTACTTTGGTCCCAGCTCTCTGCAGGTCATTCACCAGGTCCCCCCGTGTGGTTCTGGGATCTTTGCTCACCGTTCTCATGATCATTTTGACCCCACGGGATGAGATCTTGCGTGGAGCCCCAGATCGAGGGAGATTATCAGTGGTCTTGTATGTCTTCCATTTTCTGATGATTGCTCCCACAGTTGATTTGTTCACACCAAGCTGCTTGCCTATTGTAGATTCACTCTTCCCAGTCTGGTGCAGGTCTACAACACTTTTCCTGGTGTCCTTCGAAAGCTCTTTGGTCTTGGCCATGGCGGCGTTTGGAGTCTGACTGTTTGAGGCTGTGGACAGGTGTCTTTTATACAGATGATGAGTTCAAACAGGTGCCATTCATACAGGTAACGAGTGGGGGACAGAAAAGCTTCTTACAGAAGACGTTACAGGTCTGTGAGAGCCAGAGATTTTCCTTGTTTGAGGTGACCAAATACTTATTTTCCACCCTGATTTACGAATAAATTCTTTACAAATCCTACCATGTGAATTCATGGATTTTTTTTCACATTCTGTCTCTCACAGTTGAAGTGTACCTCTGGTGCAAATTACTGACCTCTGTCATCATTTTAAGTGGGGGAACTTGCACAATCGGTGGCTGACTAAATACTTTTTTGCCCCACTGTAAAAGATGGAGATAGTACTGTGCCATCACCCATTGGTTTTTGGACCCTACAGTTTTAAGACTTTGTTTTATTGTAGCCAGAACTTACCCTTCTGAAACACTGGTTGGAGTGAGATCAGCAAGGTTCAATAGCAATACATTCATTGAAAATATGAGTTTAATGCAGAGGCACACAAGTCTGCCAATTAGTGCGAAGTAACAATGTAGCAAAATGCAAGTGTTTCATTCAATAAAAGTGAAGCATAAACTTCTTGTACAGGCTTTACTACTCAGCAAGCCATTTTATTTTTTTTAAGAAAGTTTCCATTAAAAATCCTCTAAAGGGTCCCATCACAATCATCACAGAGGTCCAGTTCAATGACCCATGGACCTACAGCTGTGTGTTAGCAACTTATCAATTAAAGGAGGTACACCCATAAATTTGAGTCCTAATTGTGTCTGTGCTACTATGCTATAAACAGACTTTTTTTCCCCATGGGAGTCTGTGAGGGCTGACTTGAGTTGGAAGGCAGCTTCAAGTGAAGACTCAAACAACTGCAGATTTTGGCGCTTTTCTGTTGGCCTCATCTTTTTGTGCCACAGGTTGCTATTTTGTCTTAAGTGAGGATGAGGATGAAATTCTGGGACTGTAATCTGTAAATGTCAAAAGTTACACACGCTCCAGTATTAGAGGTGTTCTCTTTGCTGTGATATGTTTGTGGCTTTGGTGCTGAAATTGTTTTGTTTTTTTTAAACATTTTTATTCTCTTCATGTTAGAATGCTAAAATAGTTTTTAAATTACTCATGGATCTAAAATATAACATTTAATAAAAATATTTGCCTTCTTTTACCTTTGTTGACTTACAAAAATAGAGGTAATCAGGTGTGCTATTGTTTTGAGTTCTGTGGTTGAACTTTTGGTTTGAGCTGTCTAAAATTTACTGTTCCATCAAAGCATTATGAGTAAATCCACAAAGTGTTTGGTTTTCTAAATTTGTCAATCGTATGCAGTACTTTGGATGCTATGGCAACCATCCAGCTGTTTCAGCTTCCCTACTGATGTCATCCACACTTTTACATGGTTATGCCACTTGAGCCTTGAAAGACAAGACAAGCTTTTACACTTACAAATATTACATTATCATTATTTTGCAACTCTACTGAGACTTTTCCTCCCCTTGTCATAAGCTTTTTCATTATGTATTGAGTCTGGAGTAGTAAGATTTCATTTGTTATATGGTTTAATATGAGTTGAAATGAGAAGTCCAAACACGCTGTCATGTTTTTATCTCTTTAACACAATTTCTAATTACTGTAAATGCGCTTCATGCTGATTCACTTTTCAAGTATTGTTTCATAGAGTTATATGACATTGTGAGAGTTCTCAGGTTATTTTCCCGGGCTATGTGTGGGTATCGATACTATCTTCTTCAGCTGAGGTGTGTAAATCTCCTGTCATCTGACTCACAGGTGGAACTATTAAGGGACTAATAGTGGGACTATTTCCTGTGTTTTGATTTCCTGTTTAGAGTGTTGCACAAATTTTAAATCCACAGTATTCCCTGATCAGGATAGTTTAAGGATTAAATGTAATCCCAGGAAGTTGATTCTCTTCACGCGGACGCAGCATTTTCAGTTGCAGAAACGTTTTGCCAAGTGACCTCTTCAGTCTCAGCTGACTGCAGGTTTTCCCAACCTGACCAACAGTATATTTGCAAAATGACTGAAACTAGCAGACTGACTAACAATGGGCCGTGAGCTCAGTGAAACTGAAACTGTCATGATGTCCAAAACATCATGACCACTGATCAATGGCCATGAGTGCCATTCGCAGAGTTGGGGAATGGCTGTAGTTCCAGCATTGTAAGATGGTGAACTCAACTGAACTCTTTCAGGAATGGTTGTTCTCTTTTCCCGTTTTAGCATCTTACAATGCTGCACACCCATTCCCTAATTACCCCCCTTCATGACATTTTGTATATTAACGATCATGAAACAGAACTCACAGCCCATTAGTAGGCAATGGTGTTAGTTTTGGTCATTATGCCAATATACTTTTTATAAGGCTGGAGAAAGCTGCAGTCAGCTGCGACTGAAGAAGCCTCTTGGATGAGTGACGAAATGGTTTCGCCACTGAAACTGCGGCGTCCAGATGAGCAGAATCAATTTTCTGTGATTTCCTTACCTGGATGATTGAGTGTGAATCAAGACCTTGGCTGTAATATTGTGTCTTTAGTTTAGGCTATAACCTTCAAGCCCCTTCTCACACATGTACGATACCTGCGTATGCAAACACCTCACATGATCATGTAAAGTTATGCCAGGTACTTGTTTCAGTAAGCATAAGGGGTACCCAAGATATGTGTTTGATTAGTCTATGTTAATGTATGTCCCAGTTAGAGTACATAAATAACATGCTCCTCATATGAAGCAGCTCTCTTGCTCAAATCCTTGATCATCATGGCACAGACTCTTGGTCAGCATTTGCTTTCTTACAGCTAACAAGCAAAAGAAAAACACCCTTTTCTGGAAAATAAAAACAACTCCTTTTTTGGATTAGGCTCATCTAAAAAATGTGGAAAATACTCTTGTTGTTTTTTTACAGCTGATTATTTTGATAAAAGAAGGGCAATTTGAGCCTTTGTTACCTTTGAGAACCATGATAAAACTATTAATTTGACAGTAATGTCTATTAAATTTAAGGTTGTTTGGTATAAAGTTGGCATATTTTTAAAAAGACGTGTGGCTCTGTGTCTGTTATCCATGTAATAGTAAAGGGAAAAAAGGCACAGTTTAGATCACCTCGTCTGCATGTCCTGTAGCCGCCTTTCCACCACCTTGTTCCACCCTTCTGTCTGGTTAGGGGAGCACTGAGCGACACTTTTACTGACAATGTATTTGACTTTGAATCTGAGGCTTTTATCTGTTGTCTAGCCTCACCTAACCAACACAGATCTGCTTTTTTTGTCAAGTGAGTCAAAAAAATTGCTTGTCCAAATAGGTGGTCATGAAAAGTGATTCAGCAAAGTAGGAAGGAGGGAGGAACACATGCACTCAGACAAAAACACACACACACACACACACACACACACACACACACACACACACACACACACACACCAGTGCATGTCCGGACGTCAACAGCACTCTGAGGGTGTCTCTGTGGCTTCATAGACAGAGATGAATAAAGCATCACAGCATACAATCCATTTAATTCTCACACAGACGCACGCAAATGCACAAATATAAATAGACAAAATTTCACATCCGAGCCTTTCTTCCTCTAACCCATGCAAACACTTACGTCAGCGGGTTAAATTATTCCTTGAAATATTTCACTGATGCTGTCCCATCAATGGGCATACATGCACATGCACATGCACACATGCATATGTACAGACAGGAGCTATTAATGGTTTTCCTGTTTTGCAGCTGTTACTTTGAGGACTGAACTGTCGATGAGACAAAACAACTTTTAATAGAGTAACTTCACTTTACTTTTTAATTTAGTCAGTTCAAACTATAAAGTCAAACTATAGCTTAGTCTCATACCTCAACTTTATTTAAATAAATATTTCTTTTCTCTTTTTTCTTTTTTCCAAAACAGGAGATGTTCACGAACAAGTTGAATCAGACGTGATAACAAACTGTTCCTCACTTTGTCTTCACAGTTAATGGATGACGGTAAACACACACACACACACACACACACACACACACACACACACACACACACACACACACACACACACACACACACACACACACACACACTACTCTCTCGCAAGTGTTTGCATATGTCAGGAATACACAATTTCACAAGTAAATTCTCACTCGTATACTGATGCTTTTGTACAGTTACTGACTCACTCTCACACTCTCTCTTCCACTTGATCTCTCGTCATCATCCCTCTCACTGCACGCACACACACACACACACACACACACACACACACACACACACACACACACACACACACACACACACACATTTATTAATAAATCTGCTGAAGTACTATCTTGTTTATTTTTTCCCAACATGTAACGTAGTCTAAAACAGTAACAGTGAACAAGCGGACTTTTAACATTATCATTCATTCATGAACACAGGTATGCACAAATAACCTTACAGCTTTGAAAAATTCAAAGATTTAATTTTTATGAAATTAAAAGTTAAATAAAAGTGTTTGAGGTAAGGATAAGAAAAAAGATTAAGCAGTGTGTGTGTGTGTGTGTGTGTATGTGTGTGTGTGTATGTGGCTGAAGGTGGGGGTGGATCATTTTAAACCACATGTAGCCAAATAAATACGCTTTTTAAAATGTATGCTTGTATTTTCTCATAACTATAACTTCTCTTCTTACAAACAAGAAAGCACAGATGCAGACAAACATGACAAAATATGTAGCTGCTGTTTTATTGTTTAATCTTTCTATTAATAACAACTCATCCAGAAACTACAGTCCTTTCATCAACTGTTTCAGATCCATTGTATTGTAATTCATGTGTTGTCTGATGTATTTAACATTTTGAATGTGAGTTTACTTATATACTGAGTCCACATGAGGCCTTTTCCTTCAGAGACTACAAAATTATATTTGCCTCAAAAAACACTATCAGTAGCTACAGCAACACACAGAATATTTCATTAAAACTCCCTCACTGACACTTGCAACAAAAATTAGAGGCTCCTGACTGAGTTTTCTTCTGGGTACATTTTATCTCAAAACTTAAAGGACTAATGCATAAAAACAACATATGACTTTTTCTTATAGTTATAATGGTTCTAAAAAATATTTGGGAAGAGAAAAAAAAAACAGAACTAGAAATTGCTGCAATTTTTTAACATTTAAGACATTTTGAACTTTGCCTTTTCATGGGTTTTACCACGTGTGCACCACGTATCAAAATGTATAATTAGTCAAGGTAAACCTAGAAGAAAATATAGAACTTTAAGGTGAATTTATTAGCAGCAAATCTTAATCTTTGATTTTAAGTTTTGTTTGGGCAGGATAATTTCTGCTCTTGTAGCAGGTTATGTCCTCCATTACTGTAAATGTTGCTTTGTGGGACACATAATTTTTTCAGTAGTAGGCCCAAGAGCAGGCAACAGAGACAGTTAATATACATTCAAGATTTATTGGAAATTCACTTACCTGCCACCGCACAGATGTAACCAGCATTATTTGTTCTGGAGGTATAAGTTCAGCTGGAACAATGTGAAAGATTTTAAAAGCCATTAGTGTCATATCAGGAAACAAAGGCCACAGGCCTTAGCCAAACAAATTTAGGATCAATTCTTGTAAAATTTTTATAAATAATATGTCTGAACGACATAAAAATATTATTCTCTGAAACATTCAATTTGAAATAATTCACAGTCTAACTTTAAATGAGGCCTCGACTAAAGTTCAATCAAAGCCTAAAAATTATGTGCATTGAAATCCTATGGAGCTAAAGAATGAGGCACCACGAGGCTCACTGATCGCTAACTCTCAAAATGTTCCTGTCTTGAGCCTCTTGAGGAATGTGTTAACATATGAGAGGTACAGGTTAATGTTACTAGAAGCAACAAAGTAAATATATGGGAAAAATAATTTTGAGAAAAGTATTGTTTTAAGGAGGACTTGACCTACCTTGATCACTTTTCACTCAGATAATAACACAAGACCTTACTGCAATACGATGATTTCAGTATATTTAAATGTTTTCTTTATTCTAAACATTTAGAGTTAATACAAATTGGTTTGTGTTTTATGTAGAAGACTGTAATTGCAATCTAGAAGAAGACTCACCGTTAGACTGAAGGAATTTAGAGGATTTAGAGAAAAGGGTAACTGTGCACATACTGTGGGGTGAATATCGAGACATACACCTAGACTGACTATGAAATTTAACATCTTCAAGGTCACTTGTGTAAAGTCGCAGTTAAAACCAAAAATATATTTTTCTCAATTATATCTAGGAGTTTTAATCTTCCTAAATCAGTTTTACAATAGTTTTATTGAAATTACTTACATTTTTAATAAACTTTGAGAATGACCGATTGCATAGTGGCAAATACATATACAGGCACACACACACACAAAAACTCACACATAAATCAGTTTATAAATTTTGTTAATAAATTTATTTAGTAAACACAAGTAGTAACTAGTAACAGAAATGAAGGTTTAGATAAGCAGTTCATGAAGGTTCTCACTAAATTTAGACTCACCCACTGAGGGGAAAATTGTATTATTCAATTACTGCGTGTATCTAAACGGTAGACAGAAAAGTGGTCAACAGGAGACCAAATAAGAGTAGTTATAGCAGCAAATTATATGTGAACCTAACTCCAGCTTCCTGCGTACACTTTACAGATTTGCCCATTAAAGACAGCCGTTTTTACAGGAAAATCTGAAAAACAAACTGGTTTTTTTTCCTTTTTTGCTCTGAAACAGCATGCTATTTGAAGTTTATGCAGTCACCTTTGAAAGAGTTTTATAACCACAGAGGTCAACAAGGATTCTCGGTTCAAAACCAGCAGTAAACATTAAAACATGGTTGTGTTGTCCACAGGGAAGAGTAAAACTTAAATCTACATGATGTAGTTCTTCTCAAAGCCAGGTATGCATACACTCATTACAGCTTGAAAGAGAAAGAAATACAAAAATATTGTCACATTTTACACCAAGCTTTTTTGATTAAATGATTTTTTGCACAGAATGTTACAATTACCTCACTAATAGACATTTATTTGTGTATAAAAACAACATAATTTTGATTGAAAATCATTAAAAAAAAGCTTGAGCTGACAAACTGCATCACAGTTTCACTAAGCCTAGAGCAAACAAGCAGTGAGTCAGCATAGGAAATAATGGTGTAAGTAATATAAATTAAAATATATTTTAAAAAACCCCAACTCTTTTCAACTTATCGGATCTTTATAACATATGAGGATCATAGTACGAGCAGTGTGACTTGAATTGTCCAGACATGTACAGTATTCTTAATCTGCTGTCTTAATTTGCCATTAGGATGTGAGTCAGACAATATCAGGAAGATTTAAGGTCTTACTTCAGGAAAAAGGGCTGGGAATTTGATCTCCAAGATCATCATTACTCCTTTTAGTCATTTTAGCTAAAATGCATAACTAAAATCAGTATAATTTTATTTAGTCTAAGTTGTAAGGAAGTTAATGGATCAAATCTATTTTTTTTTTCACAGTTTGCTCTCATACCTATACTGTTGATGGTCTGCAATAGCATTTTAACATATATTTGGAATTTGATTCTTGGATGGGTCTAAGGTGCACACAAGCAAAGAAGAAATCAACAGTGTCACCAAAAACCTCATTAAAATCTTTACAGGTTCCTACAAAAGTTCAGCTTACAGATCATAGCAATGAGACAAGAACATAAAAAGCACTGCACGTGCTTCTACACTATGAAAGAAAATGCAGAAATGATTCTGTAAGTATACAGATGATCTTTTCTCAGCCTGAGATGACTCAGACAAAACTAAATAACTTTTTTCTTTCTCTCTGTCACAAGCCTGTACAATCTTAAACGGTGTCCACATACTATGTGCGGATGCCTCTGATCTGGAGCTGCCTGTTTTTTGTTTGTTTTTCTTATTGTTCTTTTAAGAGGAAGCTACTTGTGGATGTTGTGGGCACATATTTCCTTTGATTTTACTCACGAGTGTATATTGTGTTAAACTGTACAAAGTGTCCAAAATGTGCTTCTTGGGTATTCGTCACATTGTCAGGACACTTTAATTGATAAAAAGTCAAAATGGTGCATTTAAAATAGCGCAAACATCTTGGTGGCCATGTTTACTATTTCCTCTAGTTTAAGATAAAAATCTATTAGTAAAACATATAATTTCTTTTAGTTGGTTAACAACAGTGCTGACCCTAATCCAACAGTCCACACTGGCTGCTATATTGTTTATGGGATGTGTTAGAAATTTAACTTTATACTTTAAATTTGAAGCTCGGACAGGATTAAGATGAAAGCAGACAAGAAGGAAAACGACAATGGGACAAAGTTATACTTGCAAAGCCTAAAAATGTTTTGAGATTCTAATAAAAAGTTCATGTCACAGATCAAAACAAGAGAAAATGTATATGCTGGACAATGTATTTTTTTAAATAAACGAGTACAAATGCATACAGTTGAGTACAAATAATCTTACAAATAATTTTACTTAGAAAAGGCAATTTTCCTTCACTTCTATATCTTCGTCACTTTGGTGGAAAGTACAATTATGTTCACCTGCTCCACTTTTCCTGTTATTTTCATTTCAAGAGGTCAGAGCTAAGCTTGTAAACTAACGAGTTTTAATGGACTCTTGTGTGCTTAGAGACTTCTGAGTGGTTTTGTCTGCTTACTTGGAAAAAGATTTCTTTGCTTTTATTGACAGGTAACATTCAATTGTTCAGTGAACTTGTAAACAAACTTCTTCTCATCACACTATCAGGAAACTCTTTAATTTGTCGAAAGTCAAAAAATAAAATATAAAATAAAATATAACATTTATAGATAAACTGGAACAACTATGATTGCCTTTAATTGGAAGTAAACAGGAACAAGAGAATTTGAAGATACTTGCACAATGAATTTATTTAAACAAAAGAGTACAAAAAAATGTAAAATACAAAAACTGATTCTTAAAAAGAATCTTCTCAGGCTGACCTGATTCAAAGAATACAAGGGTACGTTTTAAAAAGTGTATTTACTTTGGCTACGTGTGGTTTAAAATGATCCTCCAGCCACACACACACACGCACAAACGCACACACACGAAATGCTGCCTTTCCATTTTCCATTTATCACTCATAAAATCTCAAACGTCATATGTGGAAATGTCCCTGCCCTGCAGCTGCTCTCTGTTTGTTCTTGTTCTTGTTGTTTTTCTTTTCTTTTCTTGTTTTTCATACGTTTCCTTCCTTTGGATGTTTTTAGCACTACTTTACTTCGTAAACAAGGTAATTTACTCAGGGCATAAATGTGAGTTCTTATGTACTGAGGGTTTGACACTGGTTGCCTCAAGCCCACCTGATTATGGTGAGTTATGAACTTTTTTGAGTGTCAAAAAGAAAAAAGATTTTTCAAATAACTTAAATATTCTGTCTGTCAAACTAAGACATATATTTATTTTTCTGTCTAATTTAGCTTCTACTTTTCCTTAATTCAGTTTAATGTAGAACTTGGACAGGAGAGAGAAAACCAAAAAAATAAAACTGAGTAACCAACCTTTTTTGTGTTTAGAACCATTGGTTTTAGTTTCATGTAGTCATTCAGTGTAGTTATTGGTTGTAGTCTGAACACAGCAGCAGTGATAAACAGGGTGCATGAATGATGACGTATATACATTCTTTTAGCTCATTTATTTTTCTTGTGTAAATGCAGTTTTTCCTGTTTTGATGATGATGTTTTGATGCATTTAGTCTTTTTTGTACTGTCTCCCTGACATGAAAATTCAAGTACAGTGTAGCTCTAGAAAAATAAACAGGATCAGCTGATCATCACAGATCACCCAAGAGCCTCCCCACAAGGTTTTAGGATACTAATGTGCAAGTTTAATTTTATGACTAACCTGGTTAGATTCTTCCAGCCATACCCCCTCCATACTTTGAACTAAATGATCCAGAAAGATGTGCTCTAAGTTGTGATACTAAACAGTGCATAAACAGGGGGGAAAACTGGACAGGAGACTAAAATAAGAAGGATTCAGGGTTTGTGTTTCCTTGACTAAAAGCTGTGTTACACAGATACACTGATTACAATTAAAGAAAACCACTAAAAAAGCATGTTAAAAGCAGTATAATACAACTGTCAGCTCAATTTATGACACACATGAAAAAAAGAGTAAAAAAAAAAACAGAAACTAAGCTTTGACTGTGTTTCAACAAATCTAGTCACAAAGAATGTGATAAATTATACTGGAAACAACTGAATTAAAAGATTATGACATGCGGCTAAATACTTTGACCATATAGTGTACATGACATTGTCAGGATACTTATTTAAGAAAAAAGCATAGAATTGAAATAGTCCTCTCGTTTACTACTTTCATTAATTCTAGATTTTAAAAAAATGCAATAAAATAAAACAAATTAGATTCAAATTATTTAGAGATCACTTTTGGAAAACCATCACATCAAATCCACTGTCTTTTCCCAGTATGCCACTCCACTACAGTCTTTCCACAGGATCAGAGCAGTGCTAAACTCATATGTGTCTTACTTAGTGGTGTGCATCAGTAATTCAACATTATAATTTAAATTTGCAGCGTGTAACCAAACTGACAAATTGCAAAGCCTGTGCTTTATTATTTTAGATTTTAACATAACTTATTAAAACAAAGGAGTAAACATAAATACAAACAATCTTCAAAGTAATTTTTCTTCACTTGCATGTGTACTTCACCTTTGCATAAATTCTAATTGTGTGACTGTCTTCAAGTGCTCATCTTGTCTTATTATTTTCATTTTTCAAGAGACTGAAGCTAAATTTGCAAACTAAAGAGTTTTAATGGAGTCTTGTGTACTTAGAGACTTCTGAATGGTTATGTGCAGATTTTTGTCTTTGCTTTTCCCAACAGATGACATTCAATGAACTTGTAAACAAAGCTCCTCAGCTGTTGGGCACTCAAATGTATAAATAAAAGAAATCTAATTACATTTAGGCAAAACTGGAATGTGGAAAATGAACAGATTAAATCCACTGTCTTTTCCCAGCATATTCACTACACTAGTTTTTCCACAGCACTAAACAGTATTGCATTTAATCCAGCAGTCCAGACTTACAGCTTGTTTACTGTTGATTGTTTATGGTATCTTTTTAACTTTAAAGTTACAGTTTGGAAAAGAGTACGATGCAAGCAGGTAAAGAAGAAAACAAAAGTTTAAACAAACTTTGAAAGCAAACCTGCTTAAAGGTTCATCTCACATATGATAATGTTTAGATAAAAACGGAGAAAAAATTCAGTTAATTTATTAAATAGAAATGAATACAAAGAATCTTAGAGATAATTCTGTTCTCAGAAGCTCCAATTTTCCTTCACTTCCACATCCTTTTCCCTTATGTGAAAAGTGTAATTGTGGGGAACTCTTCAGCTGCTTCAGCAGTCCTGTTATTTTCTTTTCTAATAAGGCTGGAGCTAAATTTGTAAGCTAAAGAGTTTTAATGGATCCTTCTGTACCTGAATGCGTCTCAATGGTTTTGTTTGCTTTCTTGGAAATTGTTTTCTTTGCTTTTATCTATAGGTAACATTAAGTCACTTAGCAAACTTGTAAACAGAGCTCTTCTCTTTTTGGACACTCATCACACACGAGTACAATTAAAACAATGCACGCATCATCACGTGTGCGACCTCCAGTAGTTTAAGATCTAATTTATACATAAAATAAAACAAATGCGATTATGTTTAGCTGTAGCTGGAGTAAAATGTAAGCAGACAAAGACAACATGCATTTTTACATGTATTCTGCTTACAGGGAGGGCCTCAGCTTTCCATCTATCACTATCACATGATTTCAGATTGAATAAAAATGAATGTCCTTGGTCTGCAGCTGCTCTTTGCTCTCTCTTTATCCTGGTTCTTGTTTTTAGAGGTGGCACCAAAACTTTGAGCAAATGTTTTTGGTTTTGAACAGCAAAGTTTTTGAATGTTGGACCTGTTATTGTGCAGATATGGACAGATGTGTTCTGTGCTGTTAATGACAGATCAACCTTTGCTCAACATTCAGTGCTGATCAAATGTTTTGCTACTGCACGTACATCACATTGTCATGACATACTTTAGTTTGTTGAGTCAAAAGGTTTTTCATCTGTCTCACAGCTCCATAGAGCTGATGAATCCCATTTTTAGGCAATAATATTTTCATAATTTTCATAATTTCCTCTTTTTAATATATATTTTAGATGCTATGAAAAGTCACAAATACTCACACTACCTTTACTAAAAGGGGCATTTTGCTATTTTATATGTGAATTCACAACATACTGACTGTTTGACATAACTTTAAGCTCATCTGATTGTAGGAAAACTGTTGAACGTAATAACAAATACAGGATTTTTAAACAACTTTATATTTTGTCTCTAATGTAGTTAAGTGTCTCTAACTCTCATTAATTGCTGGCTTGGGTATAAGTCAGAAAAAAATAAACAAAACAACAGCAGCTATCCAAACTTAGGAAAAGCAAACCCTCTTGTGTCCTAATCATCTTGATAGGACATGGTCACTGTAGGGCCTCCTGTACTGTTTCAGCATCATTAGTCATTTGCGTTCATGAATAACCTGTTTAGATCATTTTATACTGCTGTGATTTAGGATTTTTACACTTCACTGTGCAAATTTCATGCTGTTTTAATCTAAAACTTCAGTCCTATGCTTACTTACCTACTTCGGAATACCGAGTTTCATCATGTCTCCTTTATGGATTAACTGAAGGCTGACATGATGATTTGAGTTACACCATTCAAAGCCATGTTGAGGAAAATTTGTAAATCTTTTTTTATACAATAGCATCTTTTTTTACCTGCTATGGTACATACTTCAGTATTTTTCTTTGTCAATTTTTAAAAATGTTTTCAGTTTCTTACTTAACTATGAAACCATATGCAACACAGCTTAATACTTTTTCTTCGTTGTGTATATTTTCCTAACTGTGATTCTCTGTCAAGGCTTATGCATTCTACACATGTAGCTAAATCCATAACTGTTTTAATGGATGAGTATGTTGATATTTTATTATTTTATTTTGGGGGGTTTCTCTCTCTCTCTCTCTCTCTCTCACACACACTCACACACACACACACACACATACACACACAAAAAAGAACGTAGATATCAACTTTAAAGTAATTTCATGCAGCTAGTCATTGGTTGGCTATAACTTAGCATGCAGACTTATTCATCCACTATCTGGAAGGTTGATGGTTCAATCCCCTGCTCAGTCTACAAGATGCTGGTCCCCAGAAAACTGCACATTGATATATCTTCAGTGTGTATGACAGAAAAATATGAAATAAGTTCTATGGGAGTACTGTTTGTAGTTTATAAAGTTTTTTGGGGGGTAGATTAAAGGTCTAGAAAGGACATTGCAAGAAATTGTAATCAACTTTCGATTTCCACACTACCATGGGATTAAGAACCACACAATATTTATTTGGTTTTACAAAAGAGGTAAGAGTTACTTCAGCTGTACCCTGTGTTGGCTCTTTCAAGCAAGTTAATTTAATACTGGTGCCTGACTGTGGGACTGTTAACAATCACCAGGAGTGCAGAAACTTTTCTGTCATGAATACAAAGATTCAGTGCTTAATGTGCTGAGATCAAACAGGGAGGAGTGTTATTTCCTTTAAGATCTTATATGCTCTTACTTGTTTGTGGAGATTTTTATGATTTAAAGGATTAGAAACAAAGGAACAGATGTACGTCAGTGTTGCGGCTTCAAACTTCAAGTCAAATTGTAATACCTGATTTTCTACAGGAAGCTTGTCTCAGTGTGGATGGAGAAAGAAACACCATAATTTCACACCTCATTCAGCTAAAAGGTTGTTTTAAATGTTCTGTGAGTCCCTTGTTTGATTTTATCCTTTTTAATCTGCCTACTGAAAACAATTTCTTGTTTTCTGAATTCAGTCACATCACATGTGATACTGTAAGATTAACAACGACTATTAAATTAAAAACAGAAACAGAGCAGAAACTCTAATGTCATAGAGACAAAATTAGAGTCCTTGCTTTTTTATTTGACCTCTATTGAGACCCGATGCTCGGCAGCCATTTTGCTGCAAACACTCTATGGCTTGGTAGTCAGGCATATGAGAGGTTGGAGGATAAAAACCTCCTCTTGTGTCATTATTGTGGTTGTTTTCCATATCTCCATGTATCTTGTTTCCATATCTAGATGTAAGAGGGGGGGGGTTTCCCTAGCAAAATTGGCTATAAAAGCCTGTCATAAGCAGTGTAGCCTCCTCTAGTCTGACAGAAAATGGCTGACTGTACAGCTGAAAGCACAGAGCTTCTGAGAAGCAGAGCAGTACTCCTGCATCTCTGCTTTTATGGCAAGGATGTTCCAAAAAAGGTTGACATCAAACACTCAGAAATTAGAAATGATGGCATTTTAGATAACAGATGTTATGAAAGAGGAAAATTTGTGGTCATCTTTTTGAAAAGTACTACAGTTATATTAATATTGGTTTTACATTACAATACACAGAACATCAAGCAACATGCACATGCAGTGAGTGTGTGTCTGTCATAAAAGAGACAATAAAACTATGAGGATCTATACGCACAGACGCGCACACACTCACACACATCCTTGAAGGTTCACACTGAGACCTTAAAAATTAAATGGAGACGCTCATTTTAAAGAAAATATTAATTGTAGTAAACGTAAAAAAACAAAACAAAAAAACCCCATTATCAGTCTTAATCCACAGATACAAGCTAGGATTATATTTTATTATTATTATTTTGCTGTTCTAGGTTTAAGAAAAAACATGAATAAAATGTATATATATGTATACATATATCAAAAACAAGAAAAAAAACATAAAAGATCTGTATATAGTTGATATATGATACTATAAAATCTTCAACACACAAAACCATACTGAGTTTTGTGTGATGGGGTTCAACTACAACGTGTACACATGCAAACAGAAGCAATGTCAGCAGGTGAGAGGTGTACAATCGTCAGTTTGGAGTAAAAAACAAAAACGATATCTACATGATGTGCTTTAAATATTTGTAGTGATCACTGGCTATGGTTTGTGAATTACACAGCGCTTATTATAATTCATCATTGTTGTGTGTGTGCATCTGTATTTCCTTGCTGAAACTAATAAAAATCATCACATAGACTGACTGTGCATGTCAGTTGGTGTGTGTCTGCAATTGTATTCATCTGCTACTACATGACTATTTTGTGTAACTCACATACTATATAAAGTTACTGTCACATTTACTCAATACTTAATGTTTGTGTGTGTGTGTGTGTGTGTGTGTGTGTGCGTGTGCGTGTGTGTGTGTGTGTGTCACTATAACATAGCAGCAGATGCAAAATCAGTCCTGCTTAGAAGGCGAACTGTGAGCGGCCTGTCCTGTAGGCTGGAGGGCTTGAAAAAAGCAGGACACCCACTATTTGTGTCCCACACCAACAAAGAGTCCCAGCCCTGTTATCCTGGCTGACTGTTTTACCATTAATTACAGTCCCAACACCGAGCACTGATTAAATATGAAAGCTATACTTTTTTTTTTTTTGCATGTTTATTTTCCACTGCTTGATATATGTTTATGGCATCTTAGCTGTAGCCTGGTCATTTGCTGCACATAATTTGGGGTCAGTATGTGTGGATGTTCCCAACAGTGTGTGCACGAGATTTATCTTTAATCTTTGTGTGTATTATTAGGTCAAAAAGAAAGAAAATGGAAACTAACACGACCAATGACAGAAAAGAAGAAAAGGTTAGAAAACAAAAGCTCTTGGATCCAGCAGGGTGGGAGCAGCAGCTGGACGGGCCACACTCAGATCAAGCAACACTTTTGTTTCCATCAGCACCGCCTGAAATTCCAGAAAGTCAAACAGGTTTAAGTAAGACACATCCACACCCCCTGCACTCAGAACCAGTCAGAGTGGCCTAATCCTGGGGCAAAGTAAACAGGGTGTGACCTGTGATTGCTCTAGTATGAATGAAATCTTTTCTTATTGAATGTGAAGTTATAATTTTTGAAGAAACTACATTTCTCAAAATCTAAAGTCATTTCTTTCCACCACAAACTCAGAAAACAATTATCTCAGTTTCAAAAATTAGAAAATCAAGGCAAACCCTAAATACATTTGGCAAGTTTGCACAGGTACAGGTGGAAAACAAATTGCAAAAACAAGCAAAAAAGGTGGAGCAAGGAAAGGAAAAGAGCCCAGTCAAGTTCCAACAAGCACAGCAGGAATAATCTCAGTTAAAAAAAAAACATCTATAGCAATGAACCAACCAGTTTATGTCAGTAAATGCAGGGAAATTATGCTTCCGCTTAAGTACACCTCCAAGAACCAGTTTTAAACCACCTTTTAGACTACGTCAGCATATTTGAGACTCTTTAAAGCTGCAGAAAGAGAGAGACTTAGTCATGATTAAACAATGCAGGTAGATAAATTGTATTCCAGCTCTTAAGTAGCTTCTGGAACATAAGGCGAAAACACTACCCCGGCCTAATGTGACCTAAGGTGACATCGCTGATTATGGAGTTTGTTTGTTTGTTTGTTTGTTTTATTTCTTGTTAGTAAAACTTTGTTATTTTAAGACATTCTATCAGCTATTGATAAATTAAATCTCATACTAATTCTCTGATTATCAAACCAATGTCAGGGGTTGCTGAGTGGATGTGGAGAAAAGGACTGAAACGCAGGACTCACGGTGAAGATTCAGGGTGTTTATTGTGAGGGACGAATGACGAAAACAGGAGATGGCTGACTGACTGAATAACTGAATGAACGGCTGACTGATCTGAACTTGGAAGGCAAACATGGGTCATAGACAGCAGTGACAACATCAATGACGCGACGCCGACCAGGAGACAACTGAGGACTTAAATACACTGGCTGAACAATGACTGATAGGTGACAGGTGAGTGAGCAGCTGAACACAATTGAACTAATGATGCATGGAATAAGAACTAGAACATAATGCACACAGAGTAACGTAACACAAAACAGGAAGTGGAACGTACAGAGGATAAACAGTGAACATGAACTGAAAATACTGGGTCAACGACCCAGAAACCCTGACAACCAATTCTTTAGGGACCCCATAAAGGAACTTTGGATCCTGAATTAGGGAAGAGTTTTGAATTCCAGAATACCAAATCGGAGTTCTTTATCTTTCAACCACAAGAAAATATAAAAATTTGTATGTCGCCAGAATTTTAAACTCTATATTGAAGACTTAGGACATGAAAACAATGGGAAGACCACTTAAAAAAACAGAGAAGTTCAGCTTTCTAGGAAAAACGGCACTAAAGTCCCTTTAACATTGAAAACATGCGCTGGGTAAATCTCTGCCCTACAGGATTAAGTATTTTCTACAAAATTTGTAAAAATGTCTTGACAAGAAATGATCCGAAGGGTTTTTTTGAGTCTGTACCGATGCTTCTGTGTCTGGATTTAAGCTTAATGATTGCTTACACAGTCAACCACCAGTTTATAAGGTACGGCAAGGAAAGACTAACACACTCTGATACAGTTTGAATTCATTTCCCAAAAATATCTTATGAGGACTGTAAAAACTTTGATATTTGTAATAAAAATTGTTAAATGGAAAAAAGCGATATTGTGTTATACTGATGGACGGTTCTGTTTATTGATGTCAATAGGGTGGACAAAATAATGGAAACATCTTTCAGTATAATGCAATACAATACAGGATAAAGCTGAATCTAAACCTCTCTAAAACCAATCTTTCATTTTAAACCATTTTAAACCTTCAATCACTTTTTGTTGTACTGATTTTATTTACTGATTTATTGTAGGACTGTTGTATCATAATACCAAGGATTATTAATTTATTTTAATTTTGAAGGTTAGTGGCAAGGTTTGCAGAGAGACACCTTTAGAAACTGGCTGAATAAAAAAAAAAATATGTCTAAATCTTCATCATATTGAAGTATTCTTCTAAAGGCAAATATGAGACAATCTGAGAGCCTAAATTAACATATATATGTACTTACTGGAGACCTAAATACCTCACATATGAAGTATTTAGAAATTCTACTGCAGGGTCAGCACCTAACTCAGAGGTTATTGTGCCTTGGCGCACACTTGGTGCCAGGTGGCTTGCTGTCCTGTGCGTCATTTTGAAAATTCCTCACAGCAGATACAGTAAGAGCTGGTGAAGTGGCAAAATGGCATTTTGAGATATCGTACTGATGTTGTAAACGTCTGAAATGTCAAGCAGCAGATTAAATGTAAAAAGTTGTGTAATTTGAATGTAAATTTGAAACTGCTTTTAATGCAGATGTAAAACTGCTAATGCCAAACTTAAAAAAAATACATTTTATTTTAACTCCTTTAAATTTTGCTCACATGGTGGTATTGCTTTCTAATTTACTAGATTCTGTGTGCGTGTATGTGTATGTGTGTGCATGTTTATGTGTGTGTGTGTGTGTGTGTGTGTGTGTGTGTGTGTGTGTGTGTGTGTGTGTGTGTGTGTGTGTGTGTACAGAAATTCTGTTTCTGATCACTTTCGTATATAGCTACTAAATGTAAAATTGTGCACAGTGTGTGTAAGAATGACTTCATGCACATGAATGTCAATGCCTTCAAAAACGTGAGCGTCAATAGTTGTCCGTGTGTGTGTAGGAAATTGCGTTTGTCTAAATGTCTTTCTGAGCACCTACGTAGATATATTCCAAGTGTGTGCAACATAATACACATTAACCCACTCATTCCCACAGAGCTGGACATGAAAAAGTAACACTTCTAATAAAATTGTTAATGTAGAATTGCAGGAAGATACCTAGACATACACACACATGCACACACACTTCTAACAGCTGGAAATGGTGTGTGTGGAAATGAAGTGGTGTGTGTGTGTGTGCGTGTGTGTGTGTGTGTGTGTGTGTGTGTGTGTGTGTGTGTGTGTGTGTGTGTGTGTGTGTGTGTGTGTGTGTGTGTGTGTGTGTGTGAAATAGACAAAGCTGAGAGAGACAAATATTTAAACATATAACAGTAATAAATATATAATATTATATTAATTAAACACTAACTTTACCTGTGTGTGGGACTATGAGGCGTTCATCTATGAACAAAACTGTGACACGTATGACACATAAACGTGAAGCTTATTTTAAGGTAACCTTATTTTAAGGTTATGGTAAAAACTAGTTTGTGGTGCCGTCAAGGTGGACGGTGGTTTTAGAGTGTAAGTGGGTAAAATGTGATCAGCTTAGCCTCTGAAAATATGTCAGAATGAGCGTGTAGCTGTGTGGTGAGGAGAGACTGGCTGAAAGTTAAACATGAGCAATGCTTTGTGGTTTGGATTTTTTTAAAGGCAAAATTGAAACTGTAAACATGCAGAAGGATCCCCAGACATAGACACACGCACGCCTAACGGCTCCAATCTGTGTGTGTGTGTGTGTGTGTATGTAACCACAGCAGAAAAAGCTTAGATAGACAAATATTCAAACTTATAACCTTATATTTAATAATCCTTGGGTACAACTTTACAATTTAGGAAACACTAATTTTAGTTGTGTGTTGCACTACGAGGCATTTCTGAACATTGCTGAACAAAACTGAGACGTGTGATGCATAAATGTGAAGCTTATTTTAAGGTGGTTTGTGGTGCTGTAGTGTCAAAGTGGACTGTAGTTTTGGGGTGTGCATAAGTAAAATGTGGTCAGTGTAGGCTCTGAAAATGTGTGAGAAAGAGTGTGTGACATGCGTGACGCATAAATGTGTAGCTTATTTTTTTCTCTTTTTTGATATCTGAGAGAAAACTATTTTATGACAAACACTTTTTACAGAGCTTTGGGTAGAAATTAGCTGCTGTTCTGTTCATTTTAATGTGTTTGTAATGAAGGAGAGTCATTATTATCCAGGGTGATTTTTGCGTGCGTGCGTGTGTGTGTGTGCGTGCGTGTGTGTGTGTGGGTGTGTGTGTGTGTGTGTGTGTGTGTGTGTGGGGGGGGGGGGTGGTAAATTAGCAGTTTATATGTTCAGGGATGCTTTTTGTAGTTTAAAAGCTATATGTTTCAGGAGGTGCAGGGTGTGATGCTGTGAGTGTGTGTGTGTGCATATGTGAGAGTGGGAGTGCAGACACTGTACGTCTGTGTGTCTCCATGTTGTGGACATGCAGGATTCAGAGTTGTGTGTGTTTCTGTGCTCAGTTTCAAAATGGACATTTTTTTCTTTTCTTTTCATTTGTCTGTAATAGTAAGACTTTGATTCGATGGTATAGACAGGAATAAATATTAAATGTGGAATGTTTGGATTCCTTCTTATAAATATGTTTGCTTGCCCATGCGATTGTGTGTGTGTGTGTGTGTGTGTGTGTGTGTGTGTGTGTGTGTGTGTGTGTGTGTGTGTGTGTGTGTGTGTGTGTGTGTGTGTGTGTGCGCGCGTGCGTGTGTGCCATTGTTTAATGTGTGTGCTTGAGCATGTTTCACTTAGAAAAAAAAGACTCCACTGTATGTACAGTGACAGTAAATGTAATAGTTTGTAATATGATGTCTTTTCTTGCAGAACAATGAGATACACACATGGACAGAAGGCTGAACATGCTCATGGGTGGCTCTTCAGCTGGACACACACATGGCAGGTGATTATGTGTTGTATATGTTATCTTATAAAAACAGGAGTAAATGTATGTCCTGTCAAACTGCATGCATTTTAAAATAATCTATCCATAAGCCTGTCCTTAGAAACTGTTTATTAGCTAACAGAGGGAAACTGTAAATACTATAATTTCATTAGAAACAGCTGATTTTACCTTTTTTAAAACGTTGGGGCACAAGCAAAAGCAAACGTCTCTACTCTCAAGACTGTTAAAATATACTGTGAAGTATGGTTTTATATTTTAGTGTGTATATTATGCTAAAATTGCTTAAATTGTAAATGCAAAGAAACGACCCAGATGAGTCATATTTGCTGTGATGTTTCAGTCGTCAGTCATTTATAAAATATATGAAAATACGAGTTGCTTAAGATTGTTAGACTGCTTTGTTATGTTTGATGAAAATAAAATTTGACTCTCTCTCTCTCTCTCTCTCTGTGTGTGTGTGTGTGTGTGTGTGTGTGTGTGTGTGTGTGTGTGTGTGTGTGTGTGTGTGTGTGTGTGTGTGTGTGTGTGTGTGTGTGTGTACATATGTATTTGCCACTATGCTATCGGTCATTCTCAAAGATCCTGTGACCTTGTTACCGCCGTCGGACCGCAGGTATGTAAGAAATCAAAACATGTAAAACTTAATTATAATAGTTGGTAATGATATTGTAGAGAAGTTGCACTGAATTTGTGTCTCTTGTCATATATTTTTAAGGCTTTGAATATGACTCTCGGGGCAGATATTTGTGAATGGAGTGATCAGATTTTAGAGACCGTTTGCGTCTTCTATAAGTCCTGAGTGTTGCCACTTTCACGGAAAACATTGGGGGCATGTAAAAGGAGAATTACGCCCCATTTTGCTGTGCTGTGTTGCTGGAAGGCTTGTGATAAAAGTTGTGTTTCGGGCTGAAATAAACGTGCTGCTTTACAGACGTTATATTGTCAGGTAAAGAGGCACAAATGGGACAGGGAGTAGTCGCTGTGGGGTGGACAGCTGTGCGTAAATGGCATCCCAGGACTAGTCTGGTCATGTCTGGTAAATGTATGTCTGATGACAGACGTGGATCGACCTGTGTAGAGCAGAGGTCAGTTGTTTACTTTTATGAAGCTTTGTTCCCGTTGAAGGACGCTCTCTGTGCGTCTTAGGCCGTGCGCATTTCAGCACCACGGAGGTGGACAGCAACGCACAAAGGGCTCAGAATTAAAGGAAACCTCGACACATTGTTTGAGTCTCTTCTAAATTCTGGTCAGTGCTATTTAAATATAAAGTGAAATACTGCTAGAAGAAATATTTCATATTTTAAATGCTACTTATATTCATGTTAAAATATGAAATGAAAGGCTCCTAGCTTCAGCAGCGACCGTCGATGTCTCTTTTAATACTTTGTCAACGTCACTCGTTACTCTGAACTTTGTGTCGTTATGGATTTTTTTTATATATATATATATATATATATATATATATATATATATATATATATATATACACACATAGTGTGAAGCGCTTTGGGGTCCTTAGGGACTAGAAAAGCGCTATACAAATGCAGGCCATTTACCATTTACCATATACCTCTTAATTTCTAGCAATTGTTACTACCCTTATAATTCATGTTTCATAATCAATTTAGGAATATTGCAGATTACATCTGGACAAACTAATGCTGAAGGGAAGGGAAGAAAATATTGTGAGAGTAAAAACGGATTTGTGGTGCTGTGAAGCCAAAGTGCACAGTGGCTTTAGGGTGTGTGGGGGTAAAATGTGGTTAGCATAGGCTCTGATCATGTGTGCGAAAGACTGTGTGCCAGTGTGGTGAGAGGAGCGGGGCAGAAACTTAAACATGGGCAGTGCTTTGTGTTGTGCGACTTAGATGAGAGGTGCTAAGGGTTATCGATACTGGGTGGGGTGGGTACAATTTTCATGTACACAAAATAAAACCCTTGAAATAGGAACAAGCCGAAGCTGTGGTTATATTTGTGATTACGTGACAAGCTGGTAGAAACATACAAATAAAAACATGCTTGTACCTTTTGGTATATTTAATATTAAATGTGCCAAAATAATCCAACATCGTGCACGTGAAGAGTCGGTGGGGAAACTGATATGCAAATGTGTGTGGTTCACTTTCTCTGCGTGTTTAAAGTCTTACAGATACAGACACGTGTGAACATTTTCACGGGGAAATTGTGCACGTCTAAATCCTAACTTTTTCCCTCTTTTTAGCTATTGGACTGCGAGGACGTGGCCGTGACGTGACTGTGGACTTTCAAAACATCTGATAGACCGTGTGCCTGTGTGTGTGTGTGTGTGTGTGTGTGTGTGTGTGTGTGTGTGTGTGTGTGTGTGTGTGTGTGTGTGTGTGTGTGTGTGTGTGTGTGTGTGTGTGTGTGTGTCATTAGTAAAAATAAATAAAATTATATATATTTTTGAAATCCATTTAAAGACAATGTGATGCTACTATCTTTCTTACATAAATTGTGCCAGGGAAATGTAATTTCCCTGGCACAATTAAACATTAAGTCTATTGTTTTAATGTTAAGAAATTGCCTGCATATATTTGTTGAATAAACAGCCTTATGTCAGAGCCTGTGTGTTGATTATTATGTATTATTATTTAATTCAGCTATGTGATATTGGCTGTGTTGAGGTTGCAGGATGTAAATCGGTATTAAAAAATATTTTAAACATGTGTTTTTTAAAGATTACTTTGTAAAAGATGAGAATTTAACACGACATTTGTAAATGTATTTTATGTCTGCTGTATGTAAGGGTGATTGAGAGACAGCTAGTCACTATACTCTTAATTTTACCCTGTTTGAAGCTGTTACACAACTTGCTGCTCCTTCTCGTCAGTGTCACGTTGACTTCGATCTCTTCTCTTCTGTCAAAGAATACGAGCAGCTGCATTATGTCTACAAGCAAACAATCTTATTCGTATACTTTTGTCCCTCTGCTGAGTACATGACAGCCCTCGTTTTGTCTCGCAGACCTTTTATTTGTCACAATTTTACGTTTAATTTGCGTGTGTGTGAGAGAGAGAGGAAGCATGGCGGCAGATGGGTGTGCTGGAGACTCCAAAAGCTGCTGCAAATAGCCTTTCGGGGTCGGAGTTGGGGAAACAGAGCACATACTGCCGAGCTTAAAATCATGGCAGTCTGTTCTTGTGAAACATCTGGACTCTGTAAGCATGACTGGCTCATTTGTGTGTATGAAAATGTAGACAAAACAATAAAATAAAGCGACGGAACATTCACACGACTGTCTCAATGTTTATGTAACGCGCGCACACACATCTCATCCTTGCTCAATGTTTTGGATGATGGGGAACTTACTACGATCGGGCAATCTCGCGAGAGTGTGGCTAACAAGAGTGTGGTTGGGCATTGTAGTCTTCCCTTTTGGGGAGCACATTTTTGCATGTTACGACAGAAATGTCTGTGACGGAGTTATCTGGAACAAAGAATTTAATCGGGGCACCAAAAAACCCTTCGCCGCACTTATCTCTGCATATTTAGTAGTTATCAGCAGTGTGATGCAAACAGAATACCTAAAATAGATGACTAACTCGGATCTAGCTAGGAACAGGCTGACCTCACTGATTGGCAATCACTTCAGCCAATAAAGCATGTCCAAATGCTCTCCATTGGGCGGGAGGACGCGCACATTTTTCACCAATGAGAGCATCCTTTCATTCATAAAGTGGTGTGGGCAGTTTTTTTTCGCAGGCGTGGGTTTGGAGGGTTTCATAATCCTGACTGAAACCGTCAAACCTGTTCTGGTGAGAGCCAATACCTGACTCAGGATGGGAGCTGCCGTAATGTTTGTCCAATCACTCCTCATCCCGGTCTCCCTTTGACCCACCCCATTTCATACAGAAAATCGAATGAATGGGGGAAGCTCTGCTTTTGACTGACGCGCAAAGCAGCCTATAGAGGGGCTGGATCAATCGACGGGCACCTACTGCAGGCAGTGAGGAACAAGGAAGGGCGGTGCAGAGTAGGAGGTGGGCGGTGCACTTTAAATCAGGCTAGACAAGTGTTGGGGGAGTGTGTGTGATGCTACAACCTCCTTATAAAGGGACTCTCTCACGTTGTGGCTTGGAAATTAGAGCACATTGCCTAAAATTGAGGTCTCCACATACACACTCACACACACGCAGAGTCACCGAGAGCCGCTGCCGTGAACTGGATGAACGTTGAGGAAATGATCAGCTGGGCCGAAACGCCTCTCTTCTGGGTCGGTGCATTCACTGTGGCCTCCCTGACGCTGTGGTTGCTCTACAGGCTGCTCACAGGCTTTAGGATCTGGGTTTTGGGAAATGGACAGCTGCTGTCTCCGAAGCTAGGCAAATGGGCAGGTGAGTAGGGTCACATCAATTTCCAAGCCACCACAGCACATTCACGGTCACGAAGAGGGCAGCTCAGAAGTAGGCAGGTGGACTCTGCTCGAGCACCAGAATGAGGTTATTGAGCGCAAACTTGACTTTGGCACACAAAAAACTGCGTTCTGCGTTTTTTCTTTTTTTGTGGATTCATTCAAGGGGAAGTTGGTGTTGCGTAACAGGCGCAGGTAAGCAGCTGATTGACTGAGAAGATAATTGTCCTTATTACCTCCAACTGTTTTCATTTCTTCTCACGTCAAACACAGCACACAGTCTCCTGCCAAGGGCTCCAGTCAGCGTTTTCAAAGCACATTTGGAACGGTGCGGGGATGCCCCACATTGGTGAGCCAGGAGCCAAATTGCGCAGGCTATGCGCACTTTTCACAGAGCTGTTTTATGTGGGTGAGCTCTTAGCCGGAGCACTACTGAACCACATTAACCCATCCGCATGATGTAGGACAAACCCATATGCTTAATTAAAACGTGACCTACATCTAGATCATCTTGCATGTCATTTTCAGTGGTTTACCCGTAATTCTTGAAACGTGCCTGAAAAATGTGTTCCCCTTCCACAGCATATTTATACTGGCGGCATTTTTTGTATTTCTCATGTCGCCGGTTTCTCACTAATCAGGTCTTCTTGTCCTGTCCTTCGGTTTGCCTTGCAAACCTTTCTCATAAGATTAATGTGTCATTATTGGATTTGACTGTATAATTTACACTAAAAAAACGTTTTTGTCAAAACGGAAGTGACTTCGGAGTCATACCTAAGTGCGTTATGGTTTGATAGAGACTTGTCTCATAGGAATCGCCCTGCCATGGCTTGACCCACTTCTCTAGTCCCTGTTTGGAGAAGACTGCTGCGTCTGGAGCGTCTTGCTGCGCAGTTTGGCAGGCGCTCTCTTTCGCGTCGGGATAGGTGGATATTCTACCCCCTTCCTCTCCAAAAGCCAGGCGGATAATATAAATGCTTGTTTTCCTTTTTCTTTCAGTCACACAGATGTTTATCTGTACATTGTGGCGCACTTCTTGACGAAACCGTCAGTTTTGTAAAATGTATGTTTAATTGAGGCCCTTTGCGCCATTAGAGGGGCTGAAATGTATGACGCAAAGGTAGGGCGGTAGGATGCCTTTAAGAACGACTAATGCACGTTTTTAAGTGATTCTGATGGAATATGCGGAGGAATGTCGGTGCACACCGATGAGTCATGCGCTTGTTCATCGCTTCGTCATCCTTTGGCCATATAGGAATGCCACCTTCACGTCATCCCACCCACCCACAGTATGTTATCAAGTGCAGCACTAAACTTCGCATTAATCTTTTTCCTGCATTTTTATTTACCTCGAATGTTTCATTATACAGTTTTATTCTAGCACAGCCCATTTTGTGTGCGTTTCAAATAAATGTGATCTTCGTTATTTGTAAAGCTCCTGAGTTAGGGGCGTAAAGGATGCTCTAAACTAGAAGATTACATGGATCTTTTTTTTTTTTTTTTTTTTTTTTTTTTTTTTTTTTTTTTATTGGAAAGGATTCTTACGGAACTTTCCCACTCCGTCACATTTGTTCTTCTCTTACGCTTTACGTAAGATGTGAACATGCCACTCCCTGAAACCAATTGGTGCCACCAGTCTGACAAGTCTGGCGTACGTTTCCAATCACAACGGTCGGAGATGGCAGGACGAAAACAGGTGTGCGCGTTAGGAGAGGTGGGGGCATGTGTGATCGGGATGAGGCGTGCGCCTCCGCCGGTTACACCAGATGTGCGGGTTTGGCCAGTTTAGGCAGTGGTCTGGTTTCTTTAACGCATGCACGATACATCGTTTTACTACCGGTCCCCACCTTTCAGAGATCCTTGTTGCAACAAGTCCTCCTTCTTCCAGCTATTGGATAGTGTGGGAAATCGCTATTTATTTATACCCTTTGCAGTTGGGCAGCATGAATTTAATCTGTAGTGCTGTTCAGTTTTAGTTTCCTACAAGAACAATATGTCCTCTGAATTTATAACTTTTATCATTTTAGAGAATTTAGAGTTTCTATTTACTAATGACAGTGAATATTCCGTCTGTCATATACAGTTTCTTTGTCTAAGAACACATTTGAAACTGAACTGAAGTATTTGATCAGAAATGCAATTTAAACGTATAGCTTCTTAAACGTATGTGAAGTTGTATTTGGTGGGGGAGGGGGTCATTGTACTTTATTTTAGATGCATATTTCTAGAACGGGCTTGCTTTCTATAAAAATCTCAGAGGAGGCGACTAGTATTTCCTGCTGAAACGAGTTTCAACGTTTGAAGGTAGGTTTAGGTGAAGAACTTGCTTCGCTTTCTATTCAGATATTAGTTTGTAAGGTTTTGTTTCCTCGTAATCACTGTACACGCTGTCTGTGTTGGGCTAAAACTCTGCTGCTCTCATATGCAGAGCAGAGCAGGGATTTCTCAGGAGTTCCTCTGCCAGTGGTTTTCCCCTTAGTGGATGGGACTCCTAGTGGCTGAACAGCAGCGCTGCAGTATGAGTCAAGGCGGCTTCCCCAGCCTCTCTATTGCACTGTTTTCACATACTCACCCTCCCCATCCCCTGCCAGTCTGAACCATCTCTACAGCTCAGTTCTGTTAAAGATATTCAGCAAAAGAATGGCAGCTCTCTAAAAGACATTTGAAATTTACATTTAATTGCCCTTTTATTTATTTTTATTTAGCAGCTTTTTAAGATTATTTGTGGATTCATGGGGGGGTATATTGCACAAATCTGCCTTTCAGGCATTTGATAACAGTTTAAAGGATTTAATATTTGGTGGTATAATGTTATCAAATTGTTTAGCATTTAGCATTGCTTTCAGTTCCAGTAGGGAAGCTTTCCAGTCTAACATGCAGCAGCCCTCGGTTTTCTGGTTTTTCTGCTCCGTGCTCCCTCCTCCAGTCTTAGCCCCCAGCATCCTGTATTATGTAAGGGAGCCGGTGTCGGTCCTGTTGCATGTGTGTAGATACAGGGAAATAAACTGAACCAAAGACATGCCCCCCCCCCCCCCTTTCCTTTTTTGTTAAAGCAAAGGTGGGGGGCATAGTGATGTTACATGTGCCCTGGAATCCACCCCTCCGGCCCTGTTCCCCCAATTCCCTTGACAGCAGAGTTTATTGAGGAAAATGGTCCCATTATATAAGAAGGATGCAGCCATTCATCAGCTCAGCACATGAGTGACAAAGGCTTGGGTCAGCACTTATGCAAGAATTTTGCTCAGTTCGGCTCAGAGAATAAACCAGGGATTGCGAGTTTATCAACAGACCCAGCAGGCAAACCAGAGTTTCAGTGCTGATTATTATGGGAGAGTAATCTTCAGTGCATTTTTTGTGAATAGACATAAGGCTTCATTCATGTTAAAAAAAACAAACAAAAAAACATCCACATGTGTGAATGAAAGCCAGCTTTGTGTGTGTGTGTTTCAACTGAGGCAGGGTCTCCACTTTATCCTTGTGAATGTGCCTTCCCTTACTGCTTTGTGTGAGTGTGGGCGGAGAGGAGAACACTGCTGTTCATGTGATGAACACGCTCTGTGACACGTGCCTGAGCCAGGGATGTTTGGTTTAAAAAAAAGAGGGGGGGCAGAGAAAAATCTTCCTCATCTCAACCCCCCACCTCACTTCATTTCACCCATCTCCCCATACAGCAAGTGGGTCTGTTTATAGCTACAGTATATTCCTCTGAGTATGTTGGCTTCAGTTTTATTTTTGTTTCACAATTCTGCATCACTTGAAAATTAATGTATTGGGGTTTCAATAACTGAGGCTCATAGAAGAGCAGTTAAACATCTGATCCTTTCTTTGTATATTATCTGTATTTTGGATCCATTTGCGACTAAATTCTGACAGTTGTATTCTTGCATGATTGTTTGGCGTCTCTAGAACTTAGACAACTTTACTACAAATTTGTCTGTTGCTCCACTAAACATTTCTGCTTTCAAACTGCCACTTAAAGCCCTTAAGCTTTAAAAAAACTAGCAGAAATCCCTCCAAATGTTAAAATATGAATGAATTACATTTATTTGGCTGCAGTGTTTCTAGCTGAAGCTCCAGCACCTTCCAGATTACTGACATTTTAAGACATGCACACATAACCAAGATGTAGAACAGTTCAGCAACTGTCATCTGAAAGCGCCGTACTGGACCAGCAACATATTTCTTGTTGCTGGTTTTACTGCCTCGTGTCAGGTTACATCAGTAATTTGGTTGCGAGCCAACATGCCAGCGAGGCAGTTTGTTCAGTTTTAAGTGTCTGTTGAAATGAACTGCTAACATTTTGGGTGTCATTCTTTCTGGGTTGTACCTATGCACAATAATGTACTGTATCAAGTTTTAAAAAGGCCCAAAACATCATAAAAGACACCTCACATCCTGGCCACTCCCTGTTCGAACTGTTGCCCTCAGGCAGACGGTACAGGGCAATCAGAGCAAGGACTAACAGACTCAAACACAGTTGTTATCCAACTGCAATAACACATCTGAATACTACAAAAAAATGTCCATCACGCCACTCTTGTGTTAATCTATGCACGGTCTGAAGCATGTGTGTGGGAATGTATGTGAATGTTTTACTGTTAAATCTTATTAGTATTTTAAGTATTCGATCTATTTTATTTATTGAATTTTATTGTTTTATTTATATTTTGATATTGCTAGGGATGATGCAATGATTGGGGACCATTCTTAATTTCGTTGTTCTCATGACAATAAAGATTCTGATTCTGAAGATGGGTACATAACTAACTGCTACATTTACACTTGTTTTAAAGATGTAATCAAGCATACAAGTGGTTGAAAGCTATCATTTTTCTTTTTTTAGTAAGTAATAGAAGCATGGGTGTAATTCACTTTAGTTCTGTACAGCATGCTATTTCATTGTACGCTTTGTCTGAAAGGTGAAAACAAATCTCCTTACTGAACACACTGCACATTCCATCCTTGCCTTAGCAGCACACGGTCAAAGAGCAAAGTTTTTCCAGCTCAGAAATCATCTAGTCTCAAACCAAGTACTTGTGTGAAAAGAAATAGATTTTTAAACAAGGCATGTGACTGAAGGTGGGAGAGGGGGACAGGACTATTTTTTTTTGCTCTGTACCCAAATATAGATGCTGCTTCTATCTTTGGCAGCTCTGAAATACACATTCTCTTCTCTGTCTCACACCCACCCTCCCCTCATCTCTTCTCCCTGTTCAAGCTTATTTTATATCAACCATGTGACTTGCCTCCCCTGCTATTTAAAGCTGTGTGGGTGGGGGGCTGGAGAATAGGGGGGGAGGGGTATTTTGGTTAAGGGATGTAGACTTTGGAGGAAGGGGCGGGTTTGTCTTTGGCTCTTCTGCTGCATCCCTCCCTCCGTCCCCCCCTTTTTTTTTTTTTTTTTTTTTTTTTGGGAGACATAGGAGGGGCTGCTCGTTGATAGGCAAGTTTAGGGTGCGACAGATTACATAACAGTACGTAACAGGAGTGGGGCATACAAGGACCGCAGTCTCTCCTCACTGAGAATCTTAATTGGGGGTTTGGTGTTGGTGGCGGGGAGGGTTCTGGGGAGTTTATAGAATTATTTTAGTTTTGCCCTCCTGTCTGTAAGTTCATTTTTCTGAGATGAAATAAGACTACACCATGCGGGTAAACACCCCTAAAAACTAATTATTTTACTCTCATTGTGCCAGTGAATGATCGGTATATTAATAAAGATTGGATGTTGTGTCTTTGTCCTTTAACAGCTGCTTACCCTCTCATATAACAGCTCATGCAATGCAGGTTAGTCTAAACCGAAGATCCTTTAAATATCATGAGATGAAGACATTGTGCTCTTTGTCTGCCGCTCACCATATCCTTTTTGTTTTATTTATTTTCCCCCTAGCCTGCAGTGCTTTAGTTGGTGTTGGGGCTTCAGTTGGAGAGATCGGGATGCAGCAGCAGCAGCCTGGCTGTTGTGACAATGGTTGTGGGGGATCTTGTTGGTATTCAGGTGTTGCGGCAGGCAAGCAGGCAGCTCCCAGACAAGGCAGTGCAGGCGCTGCTATTTTTACTCCTCCTGCTGCTTTTTTTAGACCCTCGAAATAGTGAGCAGGCAGTGGCAGGGCTGCTCCACTGCTGAAGAGGGAGGGAGGGAGACGGAAAAGGCTGGGGGGATGTCAATACCTCAGGACATGTTGTGCAGCACTAAGCACAGCAGAGCTGCAGTGCAAACGCGCCCCCGTCAGGGCGCATCAAAGCCTACATGATGGACCAGTTTTCTCTGAGGTGTTGAAATGGGGTGGGGTGGGGGAAGACACACTGGGGGGGACTGGGTTCAGAGCTGAATGAGAAGCAGTGGTGCACACACAATGGTGCCAGCGTGTGGCGTCAGTGTTACGGTCACTCACGTGCTTGCTTGCATAGATCCTTCCTTGCGAAATTGCATCTGTGTGTCACTTTTGTTCACGTAAGAGCGATTCTCTCCTGCTGGGAGGCCACTGGCACATGGGTGTCACTGACTGAACTGTGTCTTTTGAACATTGTGTTCTCCGTACATAATTCCATACTTGTAAGTTTCAGGTTATGCAGCTTAGCTCCACTTATGATGGCTCAAACACAAAATCTCTTAAAACCAGAAGAACCGTGTCGTCATCCCACTGTACTAGCTTCCCCATTCTTCACACGGGTGAAGACGCACACATACACACATTTGACTGTCACTCAGTCCTAGGAAATGATTATTGAGAAAATGGTCCTATTATATAATGGGTGGGAGGAGTATAGTCATTCATAAGTGCAGCACGAGGACTTGGAGAGTGCGGCGAGGGGGCATAAGGCCTGGGGAAAGTGTGCAGGGTGGACTTGGTTGTCTGATGCACTGTGGAAAATCACAATTCACAGTATGGTGACCTTAAAGAGTTCTGATGAGTTCTGAGTATTTTTCTCTTTCATTGTTGACTTTAGTATAAAACAGTTTTGTTTGTTTTTTTTTTTGTTCCCACTTTCCTGTACAGAAAACAAATCACATCACCATTATAAACTTTAGGTTTCCACTCTCTAATTGTCACTCCAGAATCATTGCTCATCAAATGGAAGATAGGCCAAATGGGTTTTAAGGGCAGGAAAAAAAAAATGTTAAAGGTTTTTGTATTCTTGAAATGCTTGATATTCATAACCTGAGCGCATGTATCTAAGTGATAGATCAGATGAGTAATGTCATGTTGCAAAAGATGATGCATTTGTAAGGCATGCAAATGTATTCTTGCACAGGATCTTCTTTCAGGTTAAAGTTCAAGCAGCGTTGATGCGTACGCATTTCTGCTGCATTTTTGATGCATTCCTGCATACAAGTGTAATCCGCAGGTTAGTCATGCAAGAAAATGATACTCGTGTCCCAGCTGCCCATCTGTGGGGTGAATTTTCCCCAGTGTACTGAAACTCAACTGGTTCATCTAGTACTTTGGTTTCAGCTGTCATTCTTGTCATTCTTGGTTTCATGGCTTATCAGTTTGTCGTCCTTTTTTTTTTTTTTTTTTTTTTTTTTTTCCCCTTTTTAGTCAGGGCTTTTCCTCAAATGTTGATGCAAGTTGTTTCAGAAAAAGCTTTCTCTCTCCGTTACCTCCAGCAACCTTGTGACTCCAGCTGTGCTCATTTCTGTCATCTAAAATAGTTTCACACTCATCTTTGTTTGAGTTCATTATACTTGAACAGATGAGCACTAAGATCAAAACTCGCATGAAGGTCATCAGGAAAGAGGCTGCTGATCCAGTTCTCGCTAAGCACGTCTCATGGAAGGATGATGTTTTCACTTACTGTTATATTGTGCGTTTATGGCTTTATTTAAAAGAATAAGGCCTGTAGCTCACAGGAAATAAACCCCATCTGTTTCAGAATGTACCACAAAATATATTTTTATAGACATTTTTACCTTGCAGCGGCTGTCTTGTTGCCTTTTTAAGCTGCCACCTGCATCTGCATCAAGAGCCTGATTTGGTACATCCCATGCCCATTGAAGCTTTTCTGCTAGGAGCATTTCATTCGTAACATAGGGGGGACGTTTAAAAATAACCAGGGATCCTGCTCTCTTTTTCACTTCCGACTTTGTGCTACTCTCTCTCACTCCTTTCACTCCCCTTTATCCCCTCTACCCTCCCCATCTCCCTCTCCTCCACCGCAATCCCTATTCCGTGTCTTTCTCCTTCACTCAGTCGCTCTCTTGCTTCGCTCCTGTTCTATTTTTAGCCACCCCTAGGATCCCTCCTCTCCCTCCCCACCACTGCCACTCTCCCTACCCCACTTCCCCCTCCTCTTTCTCCTGCTCTATGTTCGTCATCGCTCCCTCCTCTCTGCATCCCCTCTCTCATCTTGTCTTTTTTTTTCAGCTCTTTGCCAGAGAATGTCCTATGCCTCCATTAATCTTTCATCATGCCTTCCTATTATATTAATGATTTACAACTATGTGCTTGTATATTTGTAAGTACCCCTCACACTCTCACAGCCTTTTTTTTTTTTTTTTTTTTTTTTTTTTTTTCTCCCTTCTCCCCACAATCCTCTATCAGTCAAGCAGAGGCTGGGGTTGATGGGCAGTGAAGGTTTAAAAATAACCGTTTGCTTTGCAAGGTGAGGGAAAACTCACTCTGAACATCAGCCTCAATCTCTGCATTGTGGTCTCCTTGTGTTTTTGGCATTTCTTCATTAATTTTTTTTTTTTTGTCTTGTTTTTTTTTTTTTTTTTTTTGTTAATCCTCTCTGCTGTTACCAAACAATTTCATTTTTGCTGCTTTCACCTACAATTTGCAATATATGCACCCCTTGTGCATATACTCTTAATTTGAAAATCGGTGAGTATTTAAGTCAAAATGGACTTGACTTATCGGAAAAGCTGTCGTCATAGAACTTAAAGCAAGGCCTCCCTAAACGGCAGGTGAATAGTATTGTAGGGCGTGTCTGCCACATAAATCAGACTTATGTACATGTCGTTCAGAGATTGACATGCAGAGATGACGTCCGATAAGATGGTGACAGACTGACTCCGTTTTGCAGTCACCTGCTGCTTCTGATGATGAATTGTGGCTCATTCAATTTAGTTTACCTAGATTGGGGAACTAGTTATTTCAGTCCTGAAGTCTTCCTCATTATTTGAATACAATTCAACTTGACCCCGGCCTTGCTGTGTCACTGTCTCAAGAGAATCTGTACTGAATCCTGGCTTCTCTGTTTCTCTACAGTTGTGACAGGAGCCACAGATGGAATCGGGAAATCCTATGCGGAGGAGGTGAGGCTCCCGAACCCTTATTTATTTCATTTCTTTCACTGAAAATCTATGACTCATGCACATGTGTGTGTATATAGATATACACCATGTACACTCGTAGGGGAGAGCTCTTAAAGGCCTATTAACATGTAAAAGTCCTCCCTCTCTCTCTCTCTCACACACACACACACACACACACACACACACACACCTCTCTCTTATTGGTGCTTGTACAAGGTAACAGCCACACGTTGAATAGGGGCTACCCTGCCACGTGTCTTCGCACATAACAGAGTGGGAGATCCGGCTGTATCATGGTCATGTAGAGCCTTTGACTCATACTGTTAGGGCTACAATGTGTCTTGTTGTTTGTCATGCAGTGATGGGCAGCATTTTGTTCCTTAAATGTTTAGGTATATTGGTAATTGTGCACAAGCACTTGATAGAAATGCTACTTTATTTGTGTATCGGTTCAAAATAATGAGATTCACACCAGATTCAGTCAAAGGGCTCGACCTGTGCTATAGAAGCAACAAACAACATAAGTGGTCAACAGGACAAAGATCTGAATTGTCACAATCGCTAGTCTAAAGCCTTTTTAGTTGGAAGGATTTCCACAACACAGTTGACAGAACAAATGTGTTCATATATGAAAGTTTGAGTCTTTGTACTGGATACTTTTTGCATTATTTTTGTATGCTGGGTTTCCTTCTTTGAAAAATTATTGTATTGTAAAACACAAATTTGCCTTCTAAGCTTTGTGTGGTACACAGTTGTAGTCACAGCATTCCAAATTACTGCTGTTTAAAGGCTGTTCTGACCTGATTTGTTATCTGAACTTTTGGAAACTCTGTGGGTTCTTCAGCTGAAAACCTTTTGCTCATGGTTGAAGTTCTGATCACCAGCAACAATCCTCCACCTTAAATTTATTTAAAGCAAGGTTGTGTACTCTGCACATGTTTGTGTGCCAAGAAATCACTGTGCGCAGTGAAAGTGGTTTTACAAACAGAATTTCCGGAGAGTGACATTTAAAAAGCTGCTGTGGAAGCAATGATGACAGGTTTGAGAAGATGATCTTGAATGGAAGAATATAATAGACTAACAAAATCTGTTGCATTCATCTGCAATGCTACAGAACAAACATTTACAGCTAATGGCTTGTTACCTACTGTGACAATGTCCTCTGTGTGTTGAAAGTATGGTTGAACTTGTGTCACTAACTGTTTTTTGTGCTCTAGTTGGCTCGTCGAGGATTTGCCATGATGTTGATCAGTCGTTCTCAGGAGAAGCTGGATGATGTGGCCAGGTCAATTGGTAAGCGTGCATAAAAGCGTGCGTGTGTGTATTTGTCTCTTCAACCTGTTCAGGGTTGAGAGCACAGCGAGTGGGATGATGAGGATGCGTGTATGACAGCGCAGTGCTGCCTAACGGGCCGTCAGCTACAGGATTTCCGTTCAAGTGTTTAGATATTGAAAATGAGGAGTTGGACTTTAGCCAGAAAGTTTACTTATTTTAAAACAAAAAGATCTGAAATGTTTCACTTTGTTGGGGAAGGTACTAGTGTGCATATTCAAAATTTGTTTTACAGACTGTAGCATTGTTGAGAGCAGTTTCACTATTTAGATTTGTTCTCCAAATCCCGTTATTTCACGCTTTGTGCACCCTGCCAACTCAAGGTTTACTCTGCTACAACACTGACCAACTTGTAAGCGAACAGAGCAGGGTGTGTTTTATTTCCTTTGTGGATTAAGGCTGACGGGTCAAATATCTGGCCTGATTGAGGAAACTCTCAAACGTATTCCTGTTGCAATATGTTTCACACGGATGAGGTTTCCCCATATTTGAGTACATGATGAATGGTAAATGAGTGTCCGTATGATTTTGGGTGTGGGTGGATAAAAACTTTTGTCCTCTCCTATTTTGTCCAGTTGCCAGATCTAAACAGAGACCCCCACCCCCTTTGCTGTTTAATGGTGTCCTCTCTGCAACTCTCTCTTTCCATGTCTCTGACGTCTCCCACAGCGCAATTTCCCCTGTCGTGCTTAAAGTCCACAGAGGGGGCTGATGGGTAGTCACGAGCAGGGTGCAGCGTGCCAAACTCTGGCACTCCTCCCTCACGATTAATCTGACAAAAATGTCCCTCCTTAACATGTAACCAAGACAACCCACCCTGTCCCACCTATCGTCATGGGTTTTTTTTTTTCTTCTTCCTCTCCTCACTGCAGTCATTTCATTTGACTCTCGATGGCACTCATCAACCACGTCAAATTACTTATCCCGTTCAGCAATCAGTGAATTAATATTTGTGCTTCATCACCACATCACCAGCCGCATTTAGCAATCTCACTGACAGTAGCTATGATGGCTAATGATGATCTGAAGTCGATAAACATTTTTCAGAGAGGCCCTCTGCTTCTTTTTTTTTTTTTTTTTCTTTTTTTTTTTTCTCTTCCCCCTGTAAATCTCGTCTCAAGTCTGACTGCACACACACTGACACACTACTGGTTTTGGCCAAGGCACATCAGAGGAATTTTCCTCTTGTAACTCCCTTGGCCGCCTATCAGCTAAACGAGTCTTTGGACAAAATTCTAATTGCAGCAGGCACGTCAAACATGACGAAGGAATGGGGGGGAGGGTGCATGACGGAGGGGGAGACCAGCAGGCTGGTTTGTTGGTGCACAGTGCCCTCTGCAGTTGATCTGTCACAGAGTGGTTTCATGCTGCTATCTACGTTCATTTGAAGGTTTTGAGACACAGAGCTGCACTGTTGTTGAGCCGTGTAATGAGCTTTTAAACAAAGTCCTGGATCATTTGTGAGACATAATATGAATATTTGACGTGAAGGCATCACCCACTTGCATGAATGCTTTTAAACAAAACCTAAGTCATGCATCCTCCTTGCCTTTTTTTTAAAACTTGTTGTCACACAATTTGTTCAATACAACTTGGATTTTTTTTTTTTTTTTTTTTTTTTTTTTTTTTAATGGTTTTGGGTTCTGGGGGGTTATGCTTCCATTCCTAAATATCACTAACTATGAATAACTGAAACGTGTGTCTGCTTCACAGAGGAGCAGTTTAAAGTGGAGACCAGGACTATTGCTGTTGACTTTGGCAAGACTGACATCTACTCGAAGATTGAGGAAGGTCTGGCTGGTCTGGAGATTGGAGTTCTTGGTAAGGGCTGACTGCAGCTTTTCTTCTTCTTTACCTTTTGATGAGGACAGCATTAAGAGGCTTCCTTGATCTTCACTTTACTGTAGACAACTTCACACGGCTTCTCTTTAGATGTCAACAAAAAAATGGACATTCCCCTATCATATACATTCAGTCATCATAAATTGCTTCCTTAGCATGTGGGTGCGATGTTTATCAAGCCGTGCTTATTATAGAATTTGAACTTGATATTGAAGATTTTGGTGAAGGCAGATGTTTCATACTTACGTTCTGCATGTGCGAATCAAATAAAAATGAAGTTGGTCTGAACTTCTTCTGAAGAGCAGGTTTAGGCACTTTTTTTTTTTTTAGTTTAACATTAAGGGCAAAGCTGGCGACTTGTACTTGCTTTTCAGTCATGTTTAGCGGTGTTGGGTCATCTTCAGCATAGTTTCATAATAATTTAGTCAAGGACTCGTTTCATATATTCCACCTTTCTTTTGTTTGTCCTGAGATTAATCTTCATGTGTTTCATAAAACAAGTGTTTTCAAACTGAATTTCTCAAGGCATGTTACATATTTATAGATGCACTCTTGGTTCAGCTGTTGCTTTTTTTTTTTCTTTATTGCTTAGGCTCCAGAATTCACACTGTCATTTTCAGCTTTACATTTAAGGAACCCTTTGTTCTTTTTATGATACCAGTTGTGCTCTACTGGTTACAAGGTGTGGCTGTGTCTACTGTGGAGTTGAATGCCCGTTTCTACCTTTTTTGCTTTTGCTGCCACCTAGTGGTGAATAATTGAGGTGGTTCCAGTTCTCCAGCTATATGTAATTGAATTAAAATAGCAGAATAATTGATGATTGCTCCCCTTTTGTCATTAACAGTTAACAATGTTGGTGTGTCTTACCCCTACCCGGAGTACTACCTCCACATTCCTGATCTGGATAATGTGAGTAATCTTTACTTAAAGATGGGAACTTTCAGTTATTGCATGTTTTCTGTGATTGCAAGTGTAAAGTCCCGATATTTTTAGTCTTTCCTGCTCGTTTAAGACATACTAAGTATTTGTTTCTACAACTAAGAGCAGGCAATCAACACAAATGGTGCTTTTTTTTTTTCTTTTTTTTTTTTTTTTTTTTTAGTTCATCACAAATATGATCAACGTCAACATGACCTCAGTATGCCAGGTAAGTGTGTTTCTGTCTGAAAAAAATTTCCGAATGGATTGAGCCCAGTGATTGCAAACTACATACACTTATGCATGTACTTGGTGTTTTGGGGTTTGTTTGTTTTGGCTTGGATTAGTTTTTGTATGGCTCAGGCTTTATTTCCCCCTGTTGTCATTGTTCTCCCTTTTCATTTTCCTCTTCTGCTGTTCCTACCATGGTACCTGCAGTGTCTCAGTTGTTCCCAAAGCAACGGTGAACTACACCAACGCTGTCTGTGCTCACCACCCACGCATCTCTCTCTCTCTCTCTATTTCTCTCTCCCTACTTTTAGTATTTCTTTTTAAATAAAAGTCTATCCTCTGTTTTGCCCCCCCCCCCCCTTCTAAGTTGTCATTGTCTCTGATTTTTCACTGAACTTGTGTTATTATTTTTAGATGACCCGTCTTGTGCTACCAAGAATGTGTGAGAGGTGAGTTATATGATGGGGCTTCCATGTTTTGCGACATTACTGCAGTCAAAATATTCCTGTAGTAAATGATGGATGGTGGCACCGAGCTACTCAGGGAATCTTTATATTTAACAACACCCCTCCACCCTTTTCTTTTAGAGCAGTATTTAGGAGATGACTGTAACAAAAGATGGCTTTTTTTAGGGGGGGGGGGACAAGAAATCTTCACCTAGCATTTTCCATGACTGCATCTCTTTCCCTCTCCTTTGTTCGCAATGCTGACAAGCTTTCAATTCACACAAAGTGCTCTTCCCACCCGATTGGCTGCTGCGTTCCCATGTGATTCCTGCCAGCCAATGGTAGTGCAGGCACATTTGGTGCCGTGTGAGGCTGGAGCGTCTCCACTACATCACTGCAGCAACCGGCTGCCATGGCAACGCAAACAGCCACTACCACACTGTTTTAGAGTGAGTGTGTGTGTGTGTGTGTGTGTGTGTGTGTGTGTGTGTGTGTGTGTGTGCGCGCAGTATCACTTTGTAATTGTCGGTGCAATAAGCATGCATAGACACAGGGCTTCCACGGGTAAAAATCTTATTCTGTGGATTTGATGATTAAAAATAAGGTCTTAAAGTGTAGCCATTGATCTGTGATCAATGTTTCAGGAAAGCTTTTTAATGTAGGATTGTCATGATACTGAAATTCCAGGTTTGACTTAGGCTTTGTTTGCTTGTTTGTTTTGATGTGGCAAATATGCAAGTAAAAATCAACCCTGTAATGTGTAATTTTAAGTGATGATTGTTCCTGGAACTTGATGATCTCTGTGTGCTGTAGCCCAAAAAGAGCCATCTTCATTTCACATACAAAATAAGTTCAACATTTACCTTCCTGTGCTTTCCCCAGGTCCAAAGGTGTTATCCTAAACATCTCCTCTGCCAGTGGCATGTACCCATTGCCTCTGCTCACTGTCTACTCTGCAACTAAGGTATGTACAGTGTGTTTGGCACTTCTAAAGAGGCAAGACTTCTTTTCTAGGAAATGAGAAGATGAACACAACCTTTTTTTTTTTTTCTTTTTTTTTTTTTTTTTTTTTTTTGTTTGTATATTTTGGACTGTCTTAGTAATTTTGGCGATCTTTCATTCGTGCAGGCGTTTGTGGATTTCTTCTCTCGTGGCCTTCAGGAGGAGTACAGACGTCAGGGGATCCTCATCCAGGTAAGTAGAGTCTGAGAAACATGACAATCATTGAAGCCTGGATATGAGTCTATGATCTATGAGAGACTAACTAGGAGCTTTCATTATTTGTCAGCGTGTGTGCACATTAACTTTTAAAAATGTTGTACAAAATCATGTAAAGGTCATTAAAAGCTTTTCTGAACTTCACTCTTTTGGACACAAAGTAAAGACTGGAGTGGCTGTTAGACCAAAGTCAGTCAGCCCTATTCTTGAAACAGAATCTTGCAAGTTTTGGAAATCTTAATGCACTTAGGTTTTTAATAACAAAGTTAAACATCTTTTTTCAAAGAGTCTTCATTGAAGGAGTAATGAAATGAACACACAGAAGTGTTCTGCTTTTAATGAGAAGCATTTTTTTTTTAAACCTGATGTTCCACATAAAGCTGGTTTGTTCTGTTTTTATAACTCTGTAGTCTTCACTCATGTGCCACCTTGTGGTTGGACCAGGTATAGGAGTTTAAGTATAACACAAAGTTCAGGGTCTGCCTTTTGTTTTTTCCTTGCATTCCAAATCATCACTTTACAGCAAAGATTTTGTCTTTTGGGTTAAAGAGCATGTTACATATTAAATATGGCTTACCCGAAGTTAGTTTAGCTTTCGTGATTTAAACAGTCTGCTGGGAGTGCTTTGCATATTTTCTAAGCTTGCTGCATCTTTTTTTCTTGCTCCTGCAGAGCGTGCTCCCCTTCTTTGTGGTCACTAAAATGACTCGTATCAAGAAACCCACCTTGGACAAGCCCACCCCAGAGCGCTATGTAGCAGCTGAGCTCACCACTGTGGGTCTGCAAAGCCAGACCAATGGCTACTTCCCTCATGCTGTCATGGTAAGAGATGGCAACCTCAACAAAATTAGTAATGTTGATAGATGTGCAAAATGTTGGGGCCCAAATGAATAATTCTTATTGAAAAGCTTGAATGCTGAACACATTTTAAAGTTGCAGTTTAAATTCATTTTAATTGTGAATCCAGGGCTGGGTGACCACCAAGCTGGTTCCAACCAGCATTGTTATCTTCCTGGGAGCCACAATGAACCGCCTGCAGCGTACGGGATACCTGCAGAGGAGGAAACTGCGAGAGCAGAAGAACGGACAGAGTTTGAAAACTGAATAGGACTGTGGCTGATGACGCTGCCAGCAGCCACATTGTTGTGACCCACTGCAGCATTTAAGGAAGAGGGGAATGTGTATGATTTATCCGCCAGGGTTGCCTGAGATTTCACCTTTTGTGCCTACAGTAAATTTGCACATCAGGGCACGTGTGGCTCTGACTAAAACTGCAACCTTCTATCCTTATATTTATCTGGGCAGACATGACCAAAGAAGCTTGGAAGTGAAATGAGGATAAAATGCTGCTTTTGGAAAAGGACATTGATATTAGTCACTGACACTGATGGTGGAAATGATACAGCCAAAAACAGAGGGATTTGTTAACCCTGCTGTTGTAAGCAGTGGAAAATGGTGGTGGGCATCTTTTTATATACATTTATAGGCTACACCAATCAGCCACAACATTAAAACGACTTGCTGAAAATTGATTAGGTATATCTTGTGCTGTTAAAACTGCTCCAGACTGTCTGCATGGACATGGGACCACTGAATTGTTTGCAGCAGATTATTTGGTGCTGTGGGTTGAGGACTGGTGCGTCTGTGTCAGTCTTTCTGGCATAAACCACGAATGCTCATTCAGATAAGGATCTGGGGAATTTGAAGGCTGAGTCTATATCCTGGATTCTGCTGTATTCCTTGAACTTTTCCTGAGCAGGTTTATGTATTATGGCAGGACGCACAGTCTTGCTTTAGGGGCCTTAGGGGTATGTTCGGTCTGCATAAATGTTTAAAATTTATATTGTGGAAAAATAATCAAATTTATTCACCTTACTTGGTGGTTTAAATGTTGTGGCTAAACGGTATTTATGATCTATTTATTTTATATTTGTATGAACACAGAAGCCAAACTCTGACTTTAAAAAAAAAAACAACAACAAATTTTTAACTTAGTTCTATTTACAAATTGAGCTGTTAAATGATGGCAGTGCCTGCTTTCTGTTGTGCCAGTTTATTTGCACCACTGAGCTCATCTTATGTTGCCTCCTTTTCTTTCTTTCTTTTTTTTTTTTTTTTTTTTTTTTTTTTTTTTCTGATTGAATGTTTAAAATGACACTTTGTGGTGGGTTTTTAATTGCATCAGTGTAATATTTGTTGTAAGCCAAAGCATCTGATGGTTAACTGCCTTTCTTCTGGCATTAATGATGGAAATGGTCTGATTTTGTGAACGGGTGCTTAATGGTTCCATTTATTATGAAAGGATGTTAACTGGTGCTACGTCCAAAGGAACTACTGAATTGTTCTTTTTCTTACTACTCTAATCAGTTTTTTGTTGTTATTTTGTTTTTTTGTTTGTCTGTTTTTTCCACTGGTTTTTTTTTTTTCCTTTTTTTTTTTTTTTTTTTTTTTTATCTGATTATGTTGGATAGATCATTAATTGTGTGGCAAATTTACATCCAGTTAGAGTTGAAATGACAAAGTGGAACATTTTTTTTTTTTACATGAAGACTGGTTCACATGACACCAAATGTTGGCTGTGAAAATGGGGGAACTGTTTCTCTTTATTTCCCAAATCAGTCCCCCATATTGAGCTGTACCTCAACTAAGTGGCTTTTCTAGCGCCATTCATTTCGTAGAGATCCAAACTGGAATATTTACATCAAAATGCACTGTTTACATTTATCTTGCCGATTGCAACTTGTCTTTTCTACTGTTTGTTAATAAAAGCTTTAGCAGATAGCACAGTGTCTTGCCTGGTGTTTGGTCTTGCAGATTTTTAACGACTTTAAAAATCTGTGATAAGAAATCACAATATAAAAGTCTTTATTTCTTGATGTAGCAAATTTAATTTCCAGACTTGGGGAAATTCAGTTTAATTATATAGCACCAAATAACAAGTTATTAGCAATTGTTAAATAATATTACAAAGAGAAACCCTACAATCATATTACCAAATATGTGCTCCCTATGAGCAAATTCTTAATATGATTAGAGGAAAGAATGGACCCTGGAAAAATCATGTGCCAGTAACTTAAGTTCAGGAACACGGATCTGTTGGAGGCATGCAACGGGAATCCCTGTAAGGAGAATGAAAAGTGGACAGGCTCAGAATATCCTGGAAAGTCTAATGCCTAAAGCATAGTCCCCTAATCAAGCCTTATCCTAAAAACATTTTGAAGCCCAATCTTATTAAGCTTGAAAAGGGAAGCTTATTAATTGACAACTGTCTTGCCTTCACCTGCAGCTTTTGGATATTCTAATGAATGATGGTCACTAATTAAAATGATTTATTTAAATTGTTAATTCTCACTGTCTAGAAACGTTCATTGTGTCCATGTGTTAATATACGTTCACTTTTTATGTGTTCTACAAAAATGTATTATTAGTTTTATTCGTGACATAGTTCACATTAAATTGTGCTAAAAATATATTTTAAAAAAAGAGCGGGAGAGAGGAGAGCTAGAGACGGAACTATAGTTTCACATCTCGGTTCCAGGTAGGATTTATTTTCCCTGTTACACTCTTGCCATGGCTGACAGCGCTACAGCTTAAATTAAAAAAAACAACAACCCATCTTCTCTTAGTTCTGTAGATATGCTTTAGCGACCACTTGGGTAAGTCATTCAAGTTTTTTTTTTCCCAACATTAGTTAGTCCTGGTATTTTCTTACGAAGTATGACATTTAAAAAGTGTTATTTAAAGTAACTTTTTGTTACGTATACTGAGCACCAAGCTAATCAAGTATTTCAGTTAAGAATAGCCAGTTTACTATCGAAATTATCCTTTAACTAAAAGGGACAGAAATTATTTCGTTTAATTATCGAACAATTTATTAAAAGCTGCTTTGTTCAATTTGATGGCTGCATATTTTATTCTCAGAAACCTTAAGATTCTACGACAAATCCAACAAATTGTGCTTTTCATTAGGCACAGAGGGAAAAGAACGTAGTACAACTACCACTCGAACAAAATATATAACTCACAACATCTGATTACGCATCACAAAGGACTGCAGATCTGAGCAGCACTCCACGCACTCACATAAAGGGAAAAAAAACTGCATGCAGGGGTAGACATTGATAAGACATTAGTAGGAGTGCCATTCTCCGTTCGACTTATAGAGTAGTATTTGGATAGTGGCAGAGTGGATTTTAAATAAAATTATGAAGACGTGATTGAAATTTAGATTTTTTGGATTGTGGTAACTATACAGAAATTACAGCCATTTTTTATACAAAGTTGCTCAGAGGTTAAAAGGTAATTGGACAAATGGATGATAAGCAGTTTCAGGGCCAGGTGAAGTCTGTTCTCTCATCTCATGATGGACTAAGAAGATAACATTTCTGGAGTTGTTTCCTTGCTTGCATATGATGTCTTTATTCTGGAACTCTCAATATGTGGTGTGAAAGAGTGATGCAAGTGTAGAAAATTCTCACAGAGGTAGGTCTATGGATCTCAGTCAATGGTGTACTTAGAGTCTACAGTCCAGAGTCACCTTCATGAATGTAAATTTACAACAAGGTGTAAATCACTGGTTACACGTAAAAACAAGATCAGGCTTTGTCCGAAAACATCTAAAACAGCTTTCACACTTAAGCTAAAAAGAATTCTGCGAACACATAAAAGCAATCTTAACCAGAATGACGGGAACAGAAGAAGAGAAATAACTCACAATTATAAGCATAACACATTATCTGTAAAACATTGTGGAGATAATGTTATCGTGTGGGCACGTATGGTTGCCACTGTAACCGGGTCACTAGTGTTTATTGTTAATGTGACTGCTGGTACATATAGCAAGATGAATTGTGAAGTGTACAGGACTATACTCTCTGCTCATGTTCAGCCAAATGCGGCAAAACTGGTCAGGACTTGCAAATGTATGATGAGCCAAAATAACCCGCAAAAGCAACCCAAGAGTTTTTCAAGGAAAAGAAATTAAATATTCTTCAAAAGCTGAGTTAGTCAGTCACCTGACACTTGGAGGAAACTTTAAATTACTGATGACAAAGGTGAAGACTGGGAGACCCACAACCAAGCAGCAATTGAAGGTGGCTCTCAAAGGCTGTGGGTTCTAGACTTAAGACAGTCATTAACTATAAAGCAGTATTAAAAACAGTCCTTATGTTTACAATTGTATTAATTTATCCAATTAATTTTGGGGGGCTATATATACGAAAAACATTTAAAAAGCTATAACTCCTAAATTTTTAATGCTGTATTTTTGTTAAGCCCCTTGAATTAAAGAAGGAAATCTTGATAGATGAACTGAACTCCAGTGTGGTGTTGTACAGGTGGGAGAATATTGTCCAAATACTTCTGGTTGTAAAAGATCTTTATCAGTTCTGATATTGACTCTTCATGATTTGTTTTTGTCTCATTATCTCACAGTGTTGAAACTGCTGAATAGAATAAAGGCTCACATGCGTGAAAACGTTCCACTGTCAAATGTTTGACATTCCCATTTTGCAATGTACAGCTGTCAAAAAAAACATGCCAGCATTGACTAAAAAGCTTGATAAGCTTGAGATTAGAGTCAGGTAGCTAAGATAATCTAGAACTGGTTCTTAGTTAGGAACTGTTCTCGATTCTTCCCTAATGTCAGTTTGTGTGAATTCCTTTTTATGATATGGCGTGTACAGAGCCAGTTTCTGTGTTCAAATAAAGAAATCCTATAGTTGTGAATGAATCTGTTTCTCTTCTTTCTCACATCATAGACTTGATGTGATGTCAGATAAGCGTCAGCGTGCCAGAGTTCAGGGCTGCTGGGCGAAACGACTGCCAAAACACTCAAGTCCAACAGGTAAATCAAAGTGTAGTGTGTACTGTGAAATGCAGGATTTGCATGCTTTTGCCAGCTCAGGTCATTCATAGAGGTAGATAAAAAAATATATATATATAAGGAATTTTCTTCCTCTCTTATGAAATACAGTTATGTGTTTAAATAAGTGTGATAAATTGGGCTGACATTTACGTAGGAAACAAGATTTTTATTCTGTTTTTTTAAACAGGTGCAGGCCCAAATTGCAATGAATCCAAAAATGCCAACGTGGCCTCTGGTTCTTGGGGTTTTGGGCCTCAGAAAACAACTAAAACCTTTGAGTTTCTCCAGCCCTCCCAGGTAGACTGTCCACGTGAAGAAGTCAAAATGAGTCTTTGCTGCCAATAAAAATGAATGTGAGGATACTACTTTTTATTTTTTTTTCCTTTATTGCAGCCAATTAGAGATGTGCCACCAGAGAAGATGATAGAGTAAGTTACTAATTTCAATCTTTACTTCCACAGATTTGTTTTTATGACAGATAACGTTTTTAATCACACAATTTTTAAGGTGGCTTAGTGAGTCCTCTACTACATACTTTTAACGTGATTCATTTTGTTCTGGTCAGACAGGCAGGTGATTTTGAGATCAGCCATGGACCATCAGGGGTGTCCAGGTGTGTAAAAAACAATTAAATGGAAAATAGCTGAATGTGTGTTTATTGAACATTGCACAAATCAGTGCCTGAGTTTTAAATCCACTAGGTGGCAGTGGTCGCATAATAAATATGCTTTTTCTTAATAAAAGTCATGCTTTTTACTTTATGGTCCCCAGTAAAACACATAAAATGAGCTTTGTTTTTAATAATTAAGTATATTTCATAACTTGTGCTTTATTATATAGTGGAAGGTACAATTAGGCTATTTTCACATAGATTTTTAGCATGTCAATTTTGATTTTATTGTTATTAGAAAAATCTGATTTACAGAGAGACAATGTTATTGTAGTCTGTATTTTGTTACCGAGGTTCAGTTTGAATTTTAGCAGGTCATTTTGTGAGCTTAACAGAATGGTTGTAGTGGATAATAAACCAAAAGTAACTGTCAGTCATTTGATTTTGCTATTTGATCTGGATGTTGAAAAATTTTACTATTTTACACAAGAGCCTTTTCCCTGTGTATTTAAGGTTACACGTTCATATTGTTAAGGAGGAATTTTATGCCTTACAGAAATAATTGGAATGCCCAGACTTTAAACTCTTAGAAAACCAGGGTAAAGTACATACTGTATACTCTTACTTTATGTTTATGGGGATTTAGTCTGTGTCTATTTATCTTTCATCTGTCGAGGCTGCGGCTGCTGCCTGGATTTCTCTCCCCAGAAGAGGCCGACTGGATGTTCAGTAAGCTGCTTGCAGAGCTTCCATGGTCCCAAAAGACCAACTACAGACAAGGTGAGCACTGGTTTCTTAACAGTGTAAACTAGGTGAAATGTGAGTTTGTGGTTTGTAGAGAGGAGCGTAAAGAAGGATTCCCCACTGCAGGAAGTTTGCTGTTGGATTCAGGTTTGTTCCTGTTTCATGTATGTGCAGTGGTGACCTTTTAAAACAGTTTTCGGTACATGTATTTTAAAAGTACTTAAAGATCTCTAAATAATAACAGAATACTTTTTGTTGGCAATAGATTTGGGTGATTGTTTAATATACTCTTTTTTTAAAATTATAGCTTTTTAATGCAAAGTTTTCCAAATCCAACTAGGTGCCTTGCTCATGTGGTAATTTGTGTATGAACTTTATTTTGAAAAAAAAGCTGACACTGAGAACACTCACATTGTATTCCATATACGGTGACAGACGATATACAGGGGAATGTGCTGAGATGAAGCCAGACTTTGCCTCACAATCGTCCTTTTCTCTCAGCTGGCTCTTGTCCATCTTTTGTGCAATTCTGCAGTAGCTACACAGCAAACAAACAGAATGATGAAGACAAGTGGTCATGATTTCCAAACACTCACCACAGACACAGGGTGTGAAATCATCAATGTTTGGGTTAAGGAAGAGTGGAAAAAGAAGTGGTGGCTGGCTCTTTAATGTATCACCACTCCTTCATTTATCCTGCCCTGCTTTAAAACAACCTTTAAATGCACTGACTCAGTTTTTCCGATCATTTGGTCTCACAACTTTGAAATGGATACTTTGAATGGGTTTGGCTTTTGCTTATCTTTCTGGCATTTGAGAGTTGATAAATAATAATGTAATAATGTAATAATTCAGCACCATAAAAAGCAATGGCTGCTCAAGCAGTTTGTTTTGGTTTCACCGTATTCTGATACCAGACGGCTGGCCAAAATACACCGAAGGCAAAAAATTGTTTCTTGGAAGAGAACTATTGGTTTCCCAAGAAAGGGAGGTACACTCAGACCCACAGAGGAAGACAGAGAAATTGGATTTAGATGTTTACGTGACCCCTGTTAGAAAACCAGTGACAAAACAGGCGATTATTGTACATGTTTGTTAGACACTGAAAGAAAATCCAGTAAGAACAAATTTGTCAGTTTTCTGCCCTGACTGAATTGCCTTCATCAAATTACTGACGCATATTAAAGGGTATAATGTGATATAGAGATTGATTTGATGGTTTACTCTATGAAACTGTCCACAGGCAGAGGTCTGGATTGGGGTTTGAGTGGTTGAGTGTTTTATACTCAAAAGACCAATCCATCCATTTCTGCAGTTTATCTGGGTCTGGGTTGTTGTGGACATCAGTCTAAACAGAAACACCCAGACCTCCCTCTTTCTGGCCACATCCTACAGCTCTTTAGGGAGAATACCAAGATGTTCCCAAGCCAGCCAAGAGGTGTAATCTCTCCAGTGTCTCCTGGGTCTGCCTTCTCCCTCACCTATAAGGTACCCATAAGGCATCCTGGTCAGATGCCCATCTCAAATGGCTCCTTTAGATGTGGAGGATCAGCAGCTCTACTCCAAGACACTCTTGAAGGGCCGAGCCCCCCACTCTATCCCTAGAGCTGAGCAAAGCCACGCTATGGAAGCTTGTTTCTACAAGTGTACCCACCCCTGCCTCTCACTAAGGTGCAACTCCAGAGTGAAACAGAATCCATCCCCTCTCCAGGAGACTGGTTGTAATTGTGTGTTCAGGCAAGCCTTACCATATCTAGCCAGTATCTCTCCACCTGAAGCGGTAGCTTAGACTTCTTCGTGTTCATGGGAGGTGGTGTTCCATATACCCAAAGCCCGTTTCAGCAAGTTTGAATCAGACCGCCAAGTCCCCCGCTTTTGACTGCCACCTGATTGCCTCCACAAATCACCACATCATTGTGGTGGAGGGGTTTGTGTACTCTGGTGATCCTAGGTCCCATATTGTTAGGGCATTTTGTCCCTGGTAGGGTCTCCCAAGGCAAATTGGTTCTAGATGAAGGGACAGACGAAGTGCGATTCACAAGACCTTTATGTAGGAAAAACCAGTGGGCCAGTGTACCACACTCAGATTAGGGTTAACGGAGCCAGACCCAAGGGTGGGCCTTGTCAATGAGCATCTGATGGTTGGGAATTAGCCTGCAGTGCTGGTCAGGCTCAGCTCAAAAGAGCCACATGGACACATTTCCTGTGGACCAACCACATGCAGGAGGGACCGTAGGGGCCCGGTACAGTGTGCATCAGATAAAATTTCTGTTATTAACCCGGAAATACTAGCACAGCTCTTTTATTTAAGCTTTCAAATAACCACGTTATTTTTTTGTGTGTGTGTGCACTAAGACTGGGTATCAAATATCAGCAGATTTTAAATATTCACAGAAATGTGTCCCCCACTGTGCAATACCAAAAAAAACTTTTGTCTCTTGTTTAATCTGGGCAATTTCCTGATCTGTTTGGATGTGTGGTCCAGGTGAAGCATACGAGGAACCCAGGCTGACCTGCTGGTATGGAGAGCTCCCATATACCTATGCTCGCTCCACAATGGCTGCAAACATGCAGGTTTGACAACTGTAACAAAAATGTGACAGAATTTTTTTTTTTCACACAATCTCTGGCAAAGTCTTTGGTTTGTAGTCTAATTGTAGGGAGAATAAAAATTGATCTAAACAGAGTGAAATATTTGCTTTTGTTATATTATTTTAACATTGAGTCTTTCATTTTCCTCATTCATCATTCTGTTTTTCTATCCTTTTGTCATACATTCATTTGCTGAACTCTGCGTATTGTTCTTGCTTTTTCCTCCAAGTGGCATCCATTGCTGGTAAACCTTTGCAAGGCAGTGGAGCATGCGACTGGATGTAGCTTCAACTCCCTGTTGTGTAACTTGTATCGGGATGGCCATGACAGCATTGGCTGGCACAGTGACGACGAAGCCTCATTGGGTCCCAAGCCAACTATTGCTTCTCTTAGTCTGGGCGACACCAGAGTCTTCAGTCTCCGCAAGCAGCCTCCACCGGTGAGTTAGCTCACTGGGTTTCATTCTTAACTATAATAAAAACAAGATGAAAGTATTCTGGTAAGATGAGATCGTCTCACAACTAACTTAACTTGTGAAGAAAGGCAAGACGAGTTGGGAAGTGATCCAATCAGAAGTAATCTCCTTGTGCATTAAAGTTAGATGGACACATTTGATCTGCCTCAGGAAACAGTACAACTTGGGAGGAAGAGTGAAGCAGATTAATGGACACATTTCACATTCGATGCCCAAAAAAATGAGATGCTTTGCAAACTGTGTGAAGCAAAGCATCAGCATTAGGTGTTTGCATATAGACTGAAGATTAACCTTTGGACTGCACTGTGTGTTTTTGTCCTTTAGGAGGAGAAGGGTGACTACACTTACGTGGAGCGGATTCGGATTCCTCTGAGTCATGGCACACTTCTGCTGATGGAAGGAGCCACACAGGACGACTGGCAGGTAGGCTCCACCAGGCAGGCAATAAAGTTAAGCCTTGATTACGCTCTCCAAGCCCGCTAAGGTTTGCTTAGGGCTGAGTGATGTAAACTTTGTCATCAAAAAGTGAGTGTGAGTGTAATAGTAATCGCTACTAAGCTGCTGGGTCTTCAGTGAGTATGACCAAAGCTTTATTCAAAGAGAGTCCAGCTACAGGATAGATTCAGGCAGAAATTAAGGTGCCGGGTCATTCGCACTACACCAGGGGTGTCTCAAGGGCCAGTTTCCTGCAGGTTTTAGATTTGTCCTTGATCCAAAACAGCTGATTTAAATGGTTAAGCATGTCTTGAAGTTCTCCAGAAGCTGCTAATGAACTCATCATTTGATTCAGGTGTGTTGACCCAGGGTGAGATCTAAAACCTGCAGGACACAGGCCCCTGAGGCCTGGAGTTCGATACCCCTGCACTACACGTTGCCAGATTTATTTGTTAGCTAACTCACATTACATATTAGAAATAAACTATACACATATTATGAGTTGGTTCCTGTGTTCCATTTGTAAGGATAAAGTGCAGAAAAATGAAAATATAAAACTCACATATTATTACTTCAATGTTTGGCTTAGCTGTTGGACCTAATTAACCTGCTTGGTAACAATGATTTTATCCATTATACTATATTTACTGTCAAAATGAACAACATACATCTTCAGATAACAGAAGAACACTGATAGTTTGTTTTTAAGGTTCTTTTCAGCCTGTTTTACATATAGTTTTGTACTGTGATGCTTTTGTAAATTATCTTTCTTGCACAAACTAAGTTATTATTAAAACAGCAACCTTGAAAAAAACACTTCTAATGAAACACTGGACATTCACACTGAATAGTCTCCTCGCTGTTGTGCGATAGAGGAGTGTTAGTGCTTCTGACTCACCATGTGAGCATATAGATGTGTGGTGAAGGCAGTCAGGTTCCTCTTCCCTGGACAACCAGTAACAAGGATGAATGGAGAGGCCTGGAGAGAAGAGTAAGGCTTCAACCTAATGAGAGTCTTCTTTCTTTTCTTTTCTTTTTTTTTACGATCAAAGTCAGAGCAGCCAGATTTATATGAGTGCAAGGCTCTTGTGTATGTAACAGAGAGAGTAGCTGGGTTCTGTTGAAAATAACTGGATCACACTCAGGTATGAGAATGAGTTATTACAGCATATTACAGCTGCTTGAATTTCATTATGGCCAAATCTGTTTGCAGAGCAGGTAAAATGGGCCATGCTGTTTAGGTATCTTTGTAAACTTTGTTCAAGGATGCATAGCAAAACATAGACGCTTGGAGAGACGCTCACACTTGGCTCTTAATTCCTATGAAAGCAATAAGGACACTTTCATATTTTCACTGGACTATACAGAGTTGTGTGGAGAAAAAAAATTCCACCTGACTGTACATATATAAAACGGTTTATTACATAAGCAAATTTAAACAAGTTTTGTCCACCGCTAGAGGAATTCAATGATCAAAACAATACCACTGATATAAATCAGGACGGGCTCCAAATGGAGCTATCCTCAACTTTCCACTACACAATGTTCACTTACTAAAAACTAAGTGAGGTGAGAGAGTGAGAGATACAAGTTGGGGCAAGGAGATGAAAAAGGTTTGAGCTGAAAGAAGGAGAGGATAAGGTCACAGGTGTTTTATGACGACACCCTCCTGAGTAACTTAACAGGGGCTTCATTACTCTCTTTCAAGAAAAAGATCACTTCAGACATTAATTCTATCTCCATTATTGCAGTCATGGTTGGCCTAACAAAACCATCTGGTTCACGGAGCAAGGTTTAGAAGTGGTGGCTAAATATTTAACTAAACCCATCAGTCCTGCTAAAGTACTTCACGTGTTTGAAAATGGATACAGGAATCATTCTGTGTTTACGTAGCTCTTTTTTTCTTTTCACACTGTTGTGTATAAGCAAACCTTGCACCTCCTTCTCAGATTTTGATGGAGGTGTAGTGGTGTTTCTGCACTTGTGTGTGTCGTTGAGTCCACAAGCTGCACAAAATGTATGAAGGCCATTATTTTCTTGTGCAAAAGGTAGTAGTGCTGGCTTTGCACAGGTGAATAAATCGGACTTTTCCATGTCTGATGGTGTTTCTCCGGACTGTATACTTGTGTTGTTGTTCGTTTGTTTTCTCAGATTTGTCTATTATCACTTTACACTCTTTTTTTCTACATAGAACAAAATATAGCTGGCCTAGCTCATGGCTATTCATGCATTTCTTTCTTTTGATTCTAGTGGAAAATTTGTAGATGTTGCCCATTAATAGAAACTTAATAGAGCAATACTTGCCCAAGATTGTTAATTGCTCATTTATTCTTTCATAAAAATGTAGTGTAACTTTTAAATATGTTGCTTATGAGTCTCTCTGTTCCCACCAGCATCAAGTGGCTAAAGAGTACCATGACAGGGGCCCACGCATCAACTTGACCTTCAGAACTATCTACCCGGAGCCAGAGGGCCAGAGGCCGGGTACCAAAATGCGATTCACAGCCAAGTGACTGTAAATCTTCCTCAGAGTCGGGTACTTGAAGCTGAAGAAATTCTGATTCTACATTTCAAACAGAGTGCTAGATCTGAGGTGTGAACGGCTCTGCTTGGATTTCCAGACTGTGTAAGTGATTATTAATATCAGTGTTGTGAGCAGTCAAGATTATCTGATATTAGTATTATATCAGAAGAGCCAAATGGCCCCTTTTACAACAATAACAGCCACACCAGCCCTGTGAATGAGAACAAGTTCCAACAACATCCATCTCTTTGGTCTGAATATTGCTTTGGTGAGTTACGTACGTTTATTTGATTTAACTTGACCTTTTGTTCAATTTTCATTTGAGCCACATTTTTTAGGCTGAGTTTTAGTTTGAAGCCAAAATGTGTGATGTCAATAGTACCATGTTATTGAAAAGTTTGTCCTAAAGCAAGATCTGAGTACTCACTGTAAGGAAATGTCCTTTAAGTAAATTTACTTAAAGCTTTCTATCTTTGGAGCTTTTTATAAAGAGCTACCACAAAAAGAGAAGAATGAAGTAAAGTGGCCACAACCACTGAAATGCATTTTATTTTTCTTTTGAATAAAAGTTAATGAGTCTCTTAAAGAGCGAGTTCATTTTGCATTGTTGCTGAAACATGTTCAAAGTCAAGGGAACACGACAATGTTAGATTCTGGAATTTATTTATTCAAATGAATGTATATTTGGTAATAAATCACTGGGGATTGCTGGAAACCTCAACTGTTCCTTTCTCTGTTGTATGTTGTGGTTCAGCTTGTTTGGTTAAAAACTCTGAGTTTGTTCACATAGAGATGACGGAAACTGGGTTTTCCATTTCAGAAAAAAGACAGATCAGGTCAAAATAAAATCTGTACATTCTCCTTCTTTATAGGACTGACTGCACTGACATTAAGGCAGCTGTCTATTCTACATAAAAAAAAAATTTAGACACAGCATCTGTAACATTTCTGTTCATTTTTTCAGATACATGAATGCTACCTTGATGAGGAATTGCTTTTGTGTCTTTGTATTCGATGAAAGCATCCAAAAAGAGAAGAGGCATTAAAAACATGGTCATGCAAATGATACAGGTATCTCAAATGCATTACACAAGGCAGATTCACATAGCCAAGGATGCACCAAGCAGCACACAGGGAAATGGTATGCTGCCATCCATGTCACTTTTTGGAATTGTTGGCAAAGTCCTAAAGCTAAAAGTTTGACCCTGTGTGGTTACAGCTCTTACTGAGCTTTCTGTATACTTAAGCTATCTTCCTGATTTTTTTTGTTTGGACATAAAACTACTATAATAATAAATTAGGGATACATTCTGTGTATTAACATTTTACTAGTAACTTTTTATGGAAGGATTGTTGTCCTGTTGTTGAATGAGAAGGCCCAAACACAGGACACAGAAGCAGGTTGAACATAAACTGATAATAGATAATAGTGAGCCTTTTTTGGCCGACTCAATGAATCCACAAGTGTAGCCCAAGAATCGTGAGAAAAAAAGGAGATGACAAAGCAGATTCTCACAAAGGGAAAGAGTTTGTACATCCTCATTTCCTCTCCACACATCTTGGTGTGGCCCACCAGACATGGAGGCATGCAAGCAGTGGAGGTGAAGGAGAATTATCCTTTATCCCTTTAAAGCCAAATATCTCCCCCATATACATACATGCACACATAAAAATGAAGACCAAGGAAATTAAGAAAAGCCTTGTTGATATATAAAGTTGTATTTATACAATGAAACACTGACAGAAACAGGCCACAGGTAGAAACAAAGAAGACAGACTGCAGACAGAGAAGATACAAGGCCGCGGTGAAAAGAAAGGGGGTTAAAGTTCTGGTAACACATAAGGAGAAGCGATTTCCGAAGAAGCACAAGAAGTGAACATTAGAAAGACAAATGCAGACTAGAAAAATAAAAGCCTTAGAAACACAGAATATCAACAGAATCAAAACAGCAACCAAACCTCCACGAACAGTAAGAGAAACACACGTGGACAACAGTCACACATGGACGATCATAATTTTACTTAGGCAGACTCAAAGTCCTGAGCTGTAATGAAAAGTTTGTCATGTAAATATTCTGGAATCTGAGCATGGTGTTTGCAAAATACAGTGAACAAGAAAGATGGTGCTCCAGGGCTGAGAAATTATGTAACCAGTGTTTTCATTATATCTAAAAAAAAATTGTGATAAATGTATTTAATGGAAAATTCTTAATCAGTTTATAGTGTGGCTGTAATACGATCATGTGCTACGGTGTACAGACAATGCCTCAGGGCAGTTTTTGGTGTGTTGCTTTGTTTTTTGTCCATTTAGGTCAAACTCAATAGATGGAAAGAGCAAAGAGCTTCAGTTAAACTGGCTTTCTTCTTTGACTGTGGTCAAGACAGGTTATTTGACTGTGTATACATCCACAGAGAGGAGTGTCTCTGCAGTCAGAGTCGTTCAGGTTGATAGTCCACATTCTTTAATTGATCAAAGCTTAAAAATAAACCTACAACTAAGGATCCATTTGAACAGTTGTAACCGAGTCTCTGGGTGATTCCTAGTGATATATAATATGTGTGTGTAAATTTAGATATTAGGTCACTGGCCATGTAACCTCAACTTGTTGGTGCAAGACCAATCATACCAGCCACTCTCTGTATAGTGTATTAATAGCTGTTTGTGTGGTATGGATTGCTCAAATCTAAAAGTTCAACATAGCAAACTGATCCCTTGGTAAACACATATACAAGTATGATTTAACTATTCTAGCTGCGAGGAAATAGAAAGCCTGTTCAGATACTAAAGAATCGCATAGCAGGTCTGAAGTGCTACCTCTGACGAAAAAAAGCTGGTAAAAACAAACTGTCCTGCAGATCCAGTAAGGTCTGTGAAGACTCTAACAGCCAAGATAGCTGCAAAGAAAAAATCCAAGAAAGAGATAAAATAAAATGGATTCAATGATTGATGATAAACCAATCATTATGTAATCAGCTGGCTACATACAAAGTAAGGTATCTACTACTCAGCAGAGTTGGTTCAGTCTTGACAAAGCTTCATGTTTTAAAGTACAAGTTAGTGAGATATGTTTTGATTAATGTAATGCGTTGAGTAACTTCCCTGTGATTAGCTGATTAATCTAATCAGCTAATCACAGAGAAGTTACTCAACGCATTTAGGCATGTAGTCAAGATCAAAACAACCTTAGTATCAGAATGGGTAAGAAAGAAGATTTTAAGAGACTTAACATCCTGTTATTGGTGAATATTTCTGCTGATCTGTTGGGATTCCCACACAGTCAACTCTTGGGTTTACAGAGAATGATCTTAAGACGGGAAAATATCCAGTGAGTGGCAGTCTATGGGTGAAAATACTTTGCTAATGCCAGAGGTGAGAGGAGAATGGCTAAACTGAGTTAATAGGAAGGTAACATTAACTCAAATAACCACTCTTTGCAAGCAAGGCATGCAAAAGAGCAAATGCATACTGCTATCAAGTCAATATAAATGATTCCAGCTCCTTGTTGATCTGTGTCATAAAGAATTAAAGTAGCTCTGAAAGTAAAATGGGATACAACACAGTATCGGCGAGGCGTAACTGCAGACAGAGAAGTGTGTTATGTCACTTAGGATTATTGAAAACTTTTGTGAGTTGTATTTTGTCATACCAGTTCCAGTTTATTAAGATGCTGCTGTTTTGTTTAGTCCTGATTTATTTGATAAAAATCTTTAATTTATGCATTTATTGTTCCCTTCACAAATTTTATATGACTAACAAAATGGCATCTCTACAAGAACAATTTAGTTCAAAGGTAGATTCTGATTTACCTTTTTAAAAAAAAAACATCTTTAAGATTTTAATATTTACCTTCACATATGCTGCATGTATGAAAGTTATTTTAACAACTTAATACACTTTAAACACTTGGCACTGCTAAATTGCTGCAAAGACTCATGGTAAACATGTCTCTCTTTTTTTACCCACAAACAGGTGCTCACCTTCACTAATAATTTAAAGTATTTGGTGCAGCTAAGTGGATGAGGGATGTGAATGGTAGGGAAGATGGACACTAAAAAATCAAATCTGTCAACCACCAGAAGAGTTCACAGGGATGCAATATTTGATTTTCTGTTTCAGATTGGGCCGTATTCAAGCACATTTAGCATTTACTACATTAAAAAAAAGAAAAGATTAGATTTCAGGTTTTGAACAGCCCTGTGGGATATAGTCACTGACACTGTAAACTCCCTGCAGCGCTCACTTAACTCAATTTTCCATGTACCTTTGCATCAGTACAGCACCTACGGTAACCATGACAACTTCCTTGATGGTCTAAACTGTCTGTAATGCCTCTCTGGAAGACTGAAGATTTTGAGAGAGTTAATGAGGGAGACCCTCACTTGTAACAGAGTGAATGTTACAAGTTGTATAACGGGTCCTAGGAAATGTAGCATGCTGTGCCCAAATTTCAGTGCCTGCTTAAAGTTGGGACTAAAGAGGCACAGAACATTTTGTATGTGACAGAAACATCACGTTGTTAGAAGGTTTGGGCTGAACACTGTTTGGTAATGTTCCAGATCACAGCCCATTTCCTGTAGCAAATCCTGCACCTGCTTCCCAATTCCTGGCTGCCTTCTAATTGCTCTGAAGATTTACATCTGTAATAATCAGAATCAAGAAATTAAGTAGAAGAATTTTTTATATGAACATTGTTGCTAATATTGTATAACAGCATTTTTCAATGTTTTATTAAAAACTTAAATAAATCATAATGCACTGATTTTTAGATGATTAAACAATGAAAACTTTGTATGGTGTTTCCATGTTCTCCCTGGGCCTGTTTGAAATCCCTCCAGGTACCCCAGCTTCCTCCCACAATCCTGACATACATTCATGTTAACTGACTATTCTAAACTGGCTGAAGGTGTAAATGTGGGCATCAATGATTGTCCGTCTCTCTGTGTTGGCTCTGTAACAGGTTGGTGACCTGTCTACTTTTGACTTTATGATACCTGGGATAAACTCCAGTCCATGTGAGATCCTTAAATGTAAAAGCATTTAAGAAAGTTGATGGATGGAGCATAAAATACTAAAAGGCATCAAATTCAAATGTTCGGCTCTTGAAATATGCACTAAATTCTGAATTCGATACAAACAAATCTTTGCAAATCTTTGAAAGAAGGATGACAATAGCCTGGGAAAGTTCTGTAATGCTAAAAAAAAAACCCCACACAACCCACACACACACCTGGAAAATCTCAATGTTCATTAGCTTAGTTACAGGAGAAAGTTTAATATTAATTAAAATTTGATTTTAAAAAGTCTTTTGGGAAAAGCTAAATACATAATCCCAATGTTAAACACACAGTTGGCGATATCATCACCTACATTACATTAATATAAGTAAAGATTGAGAGTATGATAAAACATGTCTGTATGATACATGCAAATCTACACCAAAAAAAAAAATGGGGCATTAGCTGGACTGGAAAAACATATCCTCCCACTTTTTAAAAAAACCAACAGCTTACACACTGCAGAAGCCAAACTTTACCTACATCTTGGTAGTGTGCAACGTTTCAATCCCACCCCCTCGTCATCAGACAATAATACACAGGCCATCAGTGGTAAATCATGTTGTTAGTCATGTAATCACATCACATGGACATGATAACCAATCAAAGTAATTTCTCATTAGTATCAAAGAGTTGACAGATAAATAATCATTATAAACCTCTGTGGCGACAGTCTGAAAGTTCATCAGGCTGTACACCTGAAGCATCATCCATTAAAAAAGAAAAAAACATTAATTAACATTATTTTGTGTATTTTTTTTATATAGTACTCAGCAATTTTTCTTTTTATATCCAATTAAATAATGATAAATGAAACTTCATTACATATAAGCAAGACTCATGTGGTTCCCTGTGAAGTAATGGGTTGACTCAGGTAGCTCTTTTGGTCTAAACCTGGTCAAGTGCTAAGACAAAGGCCTCCTAAATAAGAGCCAACAACCCACTCACCCTTGTCTGAATTCAGTGTGCTTCTCCAGGATCCATATCTTGGTTGAAGCTTCTTGGTTTTTGTTTCATATGAGTCTTTACACTTAGATCGCTTACTCACAAAAAGGTGTTGATTCATGATAGGCTGCTCTGTCTATGCTCCTGACTCTAACTATGGCCACACACTGTGAACAGACACAAGTGTCAAATAATAAACTTCTTCCAAACACTGTCACAGATAGAATGAGGTGTTCAGTCAATCAAGGGGATCTCAAAGTACAGCCGTTTCTCCTCTGGGTTGAAAAGATTCATCTGGGATCATCTGGGAGCCTGTCTAGGTCTTATAACCCCTGATAACCTCCCAGGTGAGATGCTCAAGGTGCTGTTAATCTGAAAATTCTGAGGCAGACTCAGGACCTATTTATGTTAGCTGATTTAGGAGTACCTCTACATCTCCCCCACCCTGAGAAGATCTGTAGGAAGTGAGGAAGGGAAGACATAACACGCCTGCCCCCAGTGACCCAGACCCAGATTAGTGGTGGAAAACTGACAGATGGATGGATAATGTACCTAATTAACAAAATTCTAATTAAAACTTATCATCTCCCTATATCTTCCTGTAACAGCAACACTCTAAATCTGCCTTGTAACAATTGGCATTTTCCAGGTTGCTTGGAAAGGAAACTGGAATGTAACACAATAGCTAAGGACAAAGCTGCCTGGCATTCCTGTTAGCCACTGTTTGCTTGTTCCAGATCCTGACACCTGTTGTGCAGAGCTGGAAACATTTGGATTTACAGGAGTTGCATCAGAACCACTGTTCCTGCTAAATCCTTTTATCTCTCCATGTAGCCACTGGAGCCACTTTGTGGATCACACTCAATTAGGCCATACTCCAAAGCTGTTCGTGTTCATGATGTTTACTGCTGCTGGTGCAGCCACCAGCCTCACATCAGCAGGCAGTTGTTAAATCTTCTCTAATTGCAAAGCTTTGAATAGGCTGTGTGACTTATAAGCCTCTGACAGGAAATCCACTGGGGAATATATATCCATGTAAACTAAGTACAGATGCCGTGTTACATAATGTTATAATTAAGTTACTAAGCAGCTTCCATAATGAATCTTAGGTAACGCCACTGTGCCCAAGTAAAGCTTCACTGAGGGCTGTACATTATGAACACCAGTTACAGTCAATAGTACAATTTAGCATGAATTCCCCACCCCACCATGACTTTTGATGCCCTTTAATGTGTTCTCTGTAAGAAGGGGCAGAAATTACTCAATTCTGCAATGATTGTTTTATTACAGCAGCAGAATGCATTTAGAGTTTGGTATCTGTATTCAAATCCATCTCTATAAAATTGAGGGGTAAAGAGTAACTATACACCCCCATAGGTTACTGTTGCAGGACGGGGTTAAATAGGACAGCAACAACACCGACATATACAAGCTTGAGATGGGAAATTTTACAACCAAAAAAGACTGTCCAGTTGTGCAGTTGTGTTGTGTTGGAATATGATTTGAAGAAAGTCAGAGATGTTTTGTTTTTATAACATAAGGCAACTAATCGCCTGGCTTAACTAGCTTACACTTTTCATTCCATATAACTACAGTCAGTAACTACATTTGTAGTCTCATAAAGAACCAAAACATTAGTGTTTGTATAGTTTTGATGCTTTTCGTGTTTTTGTTTGAGTGTGCTGCTGCTAACTTTAATAAGAGAATCGGTTACATGGAAAAAGAAAAGGGTAAGTACCAGCAGTGACCAACCTGTTATGTCTATTATGGGGAGGTTACATGTGTTTGATCAGTATAAACCCTAAACTTTGAGTTAAACACAATGCCATGGAGATATATAGAGTCAATTTAAAAGAGAATACTCCAGGAGCTTCTGTGAATGCCAGTGACAACTCAGCACTGGAGACCAGGTTATTATTGGTTTCCCAGACACTGGACACTCACCAAGTCCTTTCTCACAGGGGACTCCTGGGTTGTTGCAGAGCCTTTACCTTACACTACAAATTCCCTTAAGAGGGTCACTGCAGTGAATTGCAAAAGGTGAAACTTTTAACATTAAGTATCTCTTTATTAAAAGTCTACTGGGCTGACATAGTAAGCATTAATATAGCTTGAGAACCCCAAGCATAGGGAGAAGATGTACACTCAACAAAAGATTTGAACCCAGGACCCACTTACTGTGAGGCAATAGTTCCAACCACTGAGTCACCACGCTGGTTTATTTGGGTTAAAAAGCTTTCCACAGACCATCCTTGTGGACTGTATTGTTGGCTTAATATAAAATGTTGCACTGTGTGAGGAGATGAATTAACCTTGCTCTTGACCTTTGTTCTTTCTCTAACATGATAAACACAGAGGACAAGCCCAGAAAAACTGGGGCTTTCCATCATTTTTGGTTAAAAACATCGAAACATTTCACATGTCAGTTCTTCATGTTTTCATTTCAGTGGCTTGTGCCAGATTTGGAATGGTGGAAAACATGACCTCATCTTGTACTAATTTGTCTCTCCCGCTGTTTTCAGTATCTGCCCCCTGGCCCGTGAAGTCACGTCTTTCCTGTGTGAGTTTTAGAAGCAGGCGCTAATGTCTCATGTTAACAGATGCATCGTCAGTGGCATCTTATAACTGATTGTAATGCATCACCAACGTGCTAACGCTGCACAGACTTCACAGTGGTGTATACAGTCCATCCATTACAAGTGATCATACACGTGAATCCACTGACAGTAGCTTATTATCAACAGATCCAGAGTACACTGGACACAAATCAAGTAGGCGCACCTTAACTCGGGAATCAGAAGGATGGAAAGCAGGACATAACCTCTGAACAGCTATAGGAGGAAAATTCTTGAAAAGCCCTCAAGGTGGACGTACCAAGAATGAAGCCAGGGGTCTTCGCTGTATTTGACCTTTATGTGTCCTTGATGAAGCTGTTTTGATTTGTACCACTAGCTCGCTGTCAGAATGTGCATGAGTGAGCCAGTAGGGCAATTGATATTCAGATGTTTAACTTCCACTATTAAAAAAGACTTACACTTTTTAGCAAAAGCTTAAAGTGGATTTAAACTTTGCAAATGTAACCTGGAACGCATCTCTTCCTCTAATAAAAGTGCAAACACAAGAATACAACAAAAACTATCTTTTACCTGCAAGACTTACGGCATAATGTGTCTGTGGGTGCACGTGACTGCAGCATAAACAGACACGGTGTTCCTGCATGTGAATTCTTCCCAGTCTCAAGTCTCAGTTTATAAATAACCGTGTTGTCCCTATGAAGTCTTACGGAGTTGGTCTCCAGAGAGGGAGGGAAAGGGGACCAGTCCAAGGGCTAGAAAAAGAGTGGCTTGATTTTTACTAGCAGTTTTGGTAAACAGTACTAAACCCACGTCGCTTTATAAGACTACACTGGGGGTTACAGAGGGAGTCCTCTACCACATATTGCACTTGTTTTAAATGTGTAAATATTAAAAGCTAACAGTAGCCTTTGCTGGGATGGTTAACCTTGCTTATCTTAAACAGGGAAATAGTTACCCTAGCTCTTTCCAAATGTTAGCAATGTACCTCGGAGCAACTGTAATAGTAACATGTTTAAATATACTGTATATCTTCATTTTGTTAGCTCAGTTTGGTAAATCCATTTGGTCAGCATGTTTCAGTTTCAGGCATGCAGGCACGCTATGTGCTGTTACGTTAGTGTTTTGTTTCATGTAGTAGTTAATAATCTCTTCTTAATAATAAAGATATTTTAAATGTGCATGGTTATTGTTCTTTGTGAAGAACAAGAAACGAAGTAAAGTATTTGAGTTTTGCAGCTTGACTTGACTTTGCTGCTTCCCTCCTTTCTCCAGCTCACTGACATTTTGTGGTGGGTACAGGAGGATTTGCATGTTCAGGAATGTGGCCTGTGGAGTGTACCTCCCCTTTTGAACTTGTATTTCTGAGTAATGGGTTTCATGCTCGCTCTCGCTCTTTAAATTCTGTTAAAGTATGCTAGATTGCAATGGCTCGTTTTTATTAGTGAAATATTTAACATATTTAATCAATAGCTTAAAATCATATTGTTGCATTTGTCTTTTGGCCAATGGATTTTTTAAAAATGTATTTAGTGTTGGACATAGAGATTTCTACAACAGAGTATTAGGGCAACAAGACCAAATATATTCTTGATCATTTTGAGAATAAAGACAAAAATCTATTTTCAGAAAAAAGGCAAAATGTGGAGTTTTGCATCCTTTTTATTATAAGAGGCTGTAACCATTGATAAACCATAACGATCATATGTATCTACATCTGTATGTATATTAACTTCTCCTTAACAGGTGGGCCACTCTGAATGTGAAACTTAATGCTAACATTATCACACATACAGCAATTACTAACAATTACATGATTTTTTTTTTAATCTATAAAAAAATGCCAGTTTGTATCCTTGACAGAATTTAGTTTGACTCATTGCTAAATATAGAATAAAGAATTTGAAAAAGCTCTGCAGGCCTGAATATTATATGGAACTAAATGGCAAGCACCAAAAAAACAAAGAAAAAAAATGTAAACTCTCTATATGTTTCATGCAGATAGTATTTCCTTTTTACTTTACTAAACCCATCAACCAAAAGAAGCACTGCACTGCAGAGCTCACTGATGGACACAACAGTAATATTTACATTGCCACACTACAAGTGGAAAATGAGACATTCATAACAGGTCAAGGGTGAAACAGCTGGTGAGTGCAGTTTGTTACAACAAGGCAAAAATAAATAAACTTTTAATGATATTTATGTTTTTTTTATTATATTGTTCTCTTTTCTGAGCTTTAATGTGTTTCCTTTGCTTTTGTGCACTTCTATTTTCTCTCTTAATAATAATAATAATATTAATAATAATAATAATAATACATTTTATTTAAGAAAGGGCCTTTCAAAACACTCAAGGACAATGTACACAAGCAATAACAGCAACAAACATAACAATTTACAGAATAATAAGGATAAAATGTTGAGCAAATACATAAAATAAATTAAAGTAGCAGGATGGGAAATTTATGTGGAATGGGCTAATGTGAACTGATCTATCCCTGACATTTGAACACACTTGCAATTCTTGTTACCAGTGTACACATATAAACACCTTTTGTCAGTCTGTCTCTTGTGACCCTGCAGACAGAACTCGTGCAAAGGGATCTAGGGCAGTATGTCCTAAAATATCTGACAGACTATTTTAAATTGCCTATACACCACTGAAAAAATGCAAACTAAAATAAATAAGGTTAAGAGGTGCTACGCCACCAATTCTGTGAAGTTGTGCAAAATCAAACGGATTATCTAGCTTGATGCTAATGCTAGCCTCCTAACAATAACATTGTACAAACTAGATATTTGGCACATAAGACAATTGTATGATGAGAACACCAGCTCACTGAAGTGTAGGTTAATTCACTAGGGAATGCAAATATCTGTACAAATTTTCACAACAATTAATGTGTAGTTTGTAATATTTTTTCTACAAGAACCAAAGACAGTCCAAAATTTAATATCCTACCAGTAGCCTGGTTAATAACAATGTCGCCTCCAAAGTATAAGTTAGGGGCTTTTATTTGTCCGTACAACTGCTTCTTGTCTGGGTTGGATCAAAAATGTAAACACTGTTCATGCCTGGGTGTTTCTGGCAGCTGTTTGTGCTTAATAACGCAAATATATTTTTTGTTTCGGGTTACGTCTGTAGTTGTATATCCGATAGTTATACATTCGATATATTAGATTGCCATAGTGTGCCATACACTTATGTGTATAATAATCATACTATTAGTGACTTAATCCATGACTTACATTTAGCTTTGTAATTCTAACCAACACATATTCATAACAAACATGTAGACTCACACATTCCCTAATGTATCATGTGATGGAAGTTAAACCATGTTTCCTAACAGGACTCTGATATTTATACACACATTGCATCACAGATTTAATACTATTTAATAGTAACCAAATACCAGTTACTATAGAGGTTGTAGAGGTGCTATTTGTTGCTAACAAGCGCTTCAGAAAGGGCACTGCCGATCTTACAGATTTTCATTAATATGCAATCTATTACTTGTTAAGGTCTGTTTAGCAACAAAAAACATTCTTTACTTCCTAGTCAACTGTGAGGTTGAAAAAAGGGCTATAAAGCTACAGACTAGAAGACCTGAAAATAATTGCACTGTAAAAACAAATAGGTGAGTTAAATATAACTTAAAATTATTGAATGGCTTCAATATTGAGCAATAATTTTTTCTACATAAATCATTGCAAAGTCATTTGACAGTGTTGTTGTTAAACCTTTTCTGTAGGTCCTCCCTTTTACGGATAAATTATTATTATTATTATTTTTGTATAGACCCCTAGCCCCCATTTTTTCATATTGCCTCATTAGCAAATACATCCAGAAAATCACAAGAAACAGACTTCCCATCTCATGTAAATGAAATGCACTGATGCATCGTGACTGCACGATAGTAATTTTGAAATGTTTCTACAAACACAAACTTATCCAAAAAGTCTGAAATAATATTTTAAAGAAGTGTTTCTAAATGCTTTCATTTTCAAGCTATAAAAAGATAAATGGAGAAAATCAGATAATATTCTAGCCAAAACATTGGCCTTACTCTTATCTCTTCTATTCAGTTTAAACTCTTTAATTATCAGATTAAAAAACAAGTCCAGGAGAAAAAGGTTTTCATACTATTGTTTTTGCCAAACTCTGTCCTTGTGTACAGCACGTGCAGCACTGTCTGGGTCTTTTAGAAAAAACATATAATCCCCAAGGACATACAAACCAGCTCTTGGCCTACTTGGTTCATCCACAGTACACAGTCATTCCCTGCAAACGTGTCATAAAACACGTACGCTAAAGCAAATGAAAAATCAACTGTGCAGCATATGTTTATGCATCAACTACCCCATATCACAAACATTTACGTCTTAACTGTCCTCTAATGTCATTTGAAAAAAGTGGTTTGATACTGGTGTGCCTTAGATACACTCAAAACAGAGAAAACAGGTGTTTGCACATTCACATATGCATCTGACACACATATGCACTCTTCAAGATTATGACTCCAAAGTGTAAGCATGAGAAATAGGATGACCTCGTTGCCCACAAACTCCCCTGAAGTGTCATTGAAGGAATGCATGACGAAATGAGGGGGGCTGTTTTAAGCTGTACTGTCACTCCTGGAAACTCCACAAGGATGGCAAAGGAAAGCCCATGAGGTCAGCCCTTGAAATGCAAAGAACTTGTCACCTCAGTGAGGCTGATACTACGATGCCTAATGTGCAATATGCTGTGGGTGATACTAAATACTAAGTAATAATAAGTAAATGACATTTAGCTTTAACCATACGTTTTATTGTGTTTTTGTTGCTTTGCCCACTGTAATGCATTTGAAAAACTAACTTTGGGTTTTATAAATAACCCTAATCACAATCCCAGATTCATTATGTTCAAGAGCCATACATTGAATATAGCGACTATTTACCAAATGCCAAAATATTTTTGGCATCCCTGAAGAGACAGCACAATAACTGAGCAGACACACCTCACAAATCATCACAGAAGTAGATAGAAAAAAACATTATATCAAACACATCTAAACCCATATGACTATTGATATCTACTTTAAGTAATTTGTCTGTTCACTGAACAGAACCATCACTCTTTATCTGTCCTTGATTTTGCTCATGACATTGCTGTATGCAATAGTAGTTGCAACCTGCATGAAGCATCCCAGCAGAGAGAGTTCAGAGTGACTTAGTATGAATTAAACATAACAGAAGTCACTACATCTGTTTTGTTGTGATATTTGCCATATGAGCACTAACAGTGTGTGGGATTTTTTTCTGACTAAGTTGTTCTGACTAAGCTGAAGTGCACTTCAGTGTCTTTTTTAATCCTCTGTCTTCCACATGAGGTCATTGAACCACTCATTGGCTATAGGAACATCTATATGGATGATGATGTGACAAATGCCTGCTGCTGTCTTTTCCTTTCTTTTTCTGATGTGAGAAATTCTGTCAATGATTTATTCAGAATAGTCAGAAATAGAGTAGATGACTAAGTCGGTGATTTTCATTTTTCACAGGAGAAATTGAGAACTTGCCTCTACATAGGTACACGTATTTCTGTTTGATCAGGTGACATCTGACCTGTGTCACATGTGGAAGAAAAATATTTGTCAGCTACAGTGTGACCACAGCAGTCTCCACCAGCCCTGGCCTGCCAGCGTCAGCACTGACACTGATATATTTAGTCATTACAGTTACAGTCAAGATGACGTAATTGGGATGATGCTGGGGCTGCTGATCAGTCTGCTGTTTTATGCTTGTGTTTGTTTACTAATCGACAGTGACGTTTACTACATGTCATGCTGAGAAAACTGTATCCATTTTTCTGGATCCAAAATTTATACTCCCTGAACTAAAAGCCTACACCCATTGAATATGTTTCATTTACAGCACACTCGTAGTAATCTTAGTCAAAATCTAAAATGCAGTTTTAACCTTAAATCAGCAGCTGTAATTTTAGTTGTTGGAGTCATTGCTAAACTTGAAATTGGAGCAGGTGCATTCACTGACTAACCTCCCCATTTTCTCCCAGTGCAGTAATAGCTGATGCCACAAATATAAAACAGTATGTAAAAAGATCAATATAATGAACTTTCAGTGACATCTTACCCTCAAAGTACGATTTTATGTATATACTACTACATCTGTTTAGACTTTTGAGGCAGACACATCTGCATTTGCAACTAAAACATAATTTTGGAACAATATTTTGAACAATATCAAATAATAAATTTGATTTGTGTTGTTGCAAATTATTTATTTATTTATTGAATATTTTTACTATATATTAATATTGTAAAAATTAAAATAATTGTACATTCACAACAAAAATTAGGGGCTTTAAATATTTTAATGTGAAATTCTTGGTCGATTTTGAATCATGTAATACTGCACTGCATTTTTTTTCTGTATGTTATTGCATTAAAATGCAAATAAACATTAAAGCTGCAAGCAGCGTTATGAGGGCCCTCGCACCCCCGGCACGTCGAGCCACTGCCAACACCTCAAACCGGCACGTCCGATGTGATGTCACATTGATGGATTTCATGCTTTTAATCACCAGCTAACATTTCATCTTATTCAACCAGGATTATAGTCATGCCACTAGGTGGCGCTCTAACCATTATTTACAAATAGCATAACAAACATTTCCAAGCTCGAGTCTCATCACACCTGCGACCTTTGGGAGAGATTGGACATTGTGTTTTTTAGTGACAGCAGATTACTGCTTTTTGCGAGTGATTGAAACTCTACGTGCCGCCATGACCACCCCGTTTCCCTGAACGGAAAAAGCTTCGCAATTTAACATCACAAAGGTCTTTAGATTCTACACACTGAAGAATGCTTCAATATGATGAAATCCCTTGGAGGAGTTCGTCAAAGTATGAGGCCTGAAAAGGGGGGAAAATGTCATCAAAATTACACATTAATTTTAAAATGGCTGACTTCCTGTTGGATTTGGGATATTGCTCCAAGAGACTTTTTTGTACATCTTGATATCTCCTATAAGCCTACCAGGTTTCAGATTCATACATAAAACACAGAGCTGGGGCTGTGGTTTTGAAATTTTGTAGGGGGCGCTGTGGAGCCACTTTGGGATATTCAATGAAAATGATCACATGACAACAAAGCCTTCGTCACATTGGAGGTGTGTGCCAAATTTCAAGCCTCTATAAACTTGCCAAGACCCTCAAAAGTAACTTCATCTTTCATGGTGAACAGCGTTGCCACCAGGGTGCGCCGTTCAGTTTAAAGTCACAATTTTTGCACTGAAGCATCACGAGGGACTGATGGTGATATTCACCGCTTTTGAGGTGGCCACGATGAACCTGTGAAAATCAGTACAACAAAATTAAAGCCATGACATTTCCTGTTGCCACTAGGTGGCGCTGTCCGTATTTCTGACAATGGGCACATCAATCTGTTCAGGGCGGGTCTGACATCATGCCTGTAAAGTCTGGTACTGATCAGGCTGGATTTCATTGAGTTATACTAATTTGTTTCTTCATGGCGTGACATCAAAGTTCGCCATGCTGCTGGGGTCACACCCTTTCACGAAAACTCACAGTTTTCACTGTAACCCAAGACCAACTCCTTAAGGCTTTCCTGGAGAAATTTGAGGATGCAGATGTCACCCATCACTATACTGTACCCCAAAGTGTAAAACATGACATTTCCTGTTCCCACTAGGTGGCGCTGGCCCTTATGTCAAATATGGCAGTTGAAATATGTTCAGGGGTGGAGCCTTATCATATGTGTTCACTTTGGTCAAGGTCAGAAAATGTATGACAAAATGAGAGGCAATAAGATTTTCATGGCGAGTCATCGAAATTCGCCATGGCGCCACGGCCTCATAGTATTGTGAAAACTCAAAAGCTCCGCAATTTAACATGGCCCAGGTGTGTAGTTGACACTGTCCAAAGATGAAGCTTATACAACCAAATCCCAAGGAGGAGTTCGCAAAAGTTCGAGGCATGGAAATGGCAAAATTAGAGCCAAAATGTCACCTTCACGTCCAAATGGCGGACTTCCTGTTGGGTTTGCGTCAATGGGCCCACTGACTTTTTTGTTCGTCTTGGCATGATACACATGTGTGCCAAATTTCATACATGTAGCCCAAACGATGTGGTCGTAGGGCTGCATTTAACAAGGCATAGGTGGCGCTCTAGAGCCATTTCCCAGTGCTCATATGTAAAACCATTAAAAAACAAAATTTTTCACCAGACCTGGCATGTGTGCAAAATTTCATGAGTTTTTGAGCATGTTTAGGCCCTCAAAAAGGCCCTTGTTTGGGGTGAATAATAATAATAATTAAAGCTGCAAGCAGCGTTATGAGGGCCCTCGCACCCCCGGCACGTCGAGCCACTGCCAACACCTCAAACCGGCACGTCCGATGTGATGTCACATTGATGGATTTCATGCTTTTAATCACCAGCTAACATTTCATCTTATTCAACCAGGATTATAGTCATGCCACTAGGTGGCACTCTAACCATTATTGACAAATGGCATAACAAACATTTCCAAGCTCGAGTCTCATCACACCTGCGACCTTTGGGAGAGATTGGACATTGTGTTTTTTAGTGACAGCAGATTACTGCTTTTTGCGAGTGATTGAAACTCTACGTGCCGCCATGACCACCCCGTTTCCCTGAACGGAAAAAGCTTCGCAATTTAACATCACAAAGGTCTTTAGATTCTACACACTGAAGAATGCTTCAATATGATGAAATCCCTTGGAGGAGTTCGTCAAAGTATGAGGCCTGAAAAGGGGGGAAAATGTCATCAAAATTACACATTAATTTTAAAATGGCTGACTTCCTGTTGGATTTGGGATATTGCTCCAAGAGACTTTTTTGTACATCTTGATATCTTACACAAGCTTACCAAGTGTCAGACTCATAGATGAAACACAGAGCAGGGGCTGATGTTTTGAAATATTGTAGGGGGCGCTGTGGAGCCATTTTGCGCTATTCAAGGAAAATGGTTACATAACAACAATGCCTTCATCCATTTGGAGGTGTGTGCCAAATTTCAAGCCTCTATAAACTTTCCAAGCCCCTCAAAAGCCACTTCATCTTTCATGGTGAACCGCGTTGCCACCAGGGTGCGCCGTTCAGTTTAAAGTCACAATTTTTGCACTGAAGCATCACGAGGGACTGATGTTGATATTCACCGCTTTTGAGGTGGCCACGATGAACCTGTGAAAATCAGTACAACAAAATTAAAGCCATGACATTTCCTGTTGCCATTAGGTGGCGCTGTCCGTATTTCCGACAATGGGCACATCAATCTGTTCAGGGCGGGTCTGCCATCATGCCTGTAAAGTCTGGTACTGATCAGACTGGATTTCATTGAGTTATACTAATTTGTTTCTTCATGGCGTGACATCAAAGTTCGCCATGCTGCTGGGGTCACACCCTTTTGCGAAAAGTCACAGTTTTCACTGTAACCCAAGACCAACTCCTTAAGGCTTTCCTGGAGAAATTTGAGGCTGCAGATGTCACCCATCACTATACTGTACCCCAAAGTGTAAAACATGACATTTCCTGTTCCCACTAGGTGGCGCTGTCCTTGATGTCAAATATGGCAGTTGAAATATGTTCAGGGGTGGAGCCTTATCATATGTGTGCTCTTTGGTCCAGATCGGAACATGTATGACAAAATGAGAGGCAATAAGATTTTCATGGCGAGTCATCGAAATTCGCCATGGCGCCACGGCCTCATAGTATTGTGAAAACTCAAAAGCTCCGCAATTTAACATGGCACAAGGGTGTAGTTGGCACTGACCAAATATGAAGGTTATGAAATCAAACCCCAAGGAGGAGTTCGTTAAAGTTCGAGGCATGGAAATGGTAAAATCAGAGCCAAAATGTCACCTTCTCTTCCAAATGGCGGACTTCCTGTTGGGTTTAGGACATTGCCATAATAGACTTTTTTGTTCGACTCTGAACGATATATAGGTGTACCGACTTTCAAACTTGTAGGCCATACCCTTACCGGGGGCTCGCGTTTTTCATTTTTCTAGGTGGCGCTACTGAGCTAATTTTCCCTGGCCATGTCTGAGAACATTAAAATACGTAAATTTTCACCAGACCTGACGCGTGTGCAAAATTTCATGAGTTTTCGAGCATGTTTAGGCCCTCAAACGGCCAATTCATTTGCCGAAATAATAATAATAATAATAATTAAAGCTGCAAGCAGCGTTATGAGGGCCCTCGCACCCCCGGCGCGTCGAGCCACGCCCAACACCTAAAACCAGCACGTCCGATCTGATGTCACATTGATGGAATTCATGCATTTAACCACCAGCTAACATTTCAACTCATTCATTCATGATTAGTTAGTCGTTCCACTAGGTGGCGCTCTAACCATTATGTACAAATGGCATAACAAACACTTCCAAGCTCGAGTCTCATCACACCTGACACGTTTGGGAGAGATTGGACATTGTGTTTTTGAGTGACAGCAGATTACTGCTTTTTGGCGAGTGATTGAAACTCTAAGTGCCGCCATAACCACCCCGTTTCCCTGGACGTAAAAAGCTTCGCAATTTAACATCACAAAGGTCTTTAGATTCCACACACTGGAGAATGGTTCAATATGATGAAATCCCTTGGAGGAGTTCGTCAAAGTATGAAGCCTGAAAAGAGGGGAAAATGTCGCCAAAATTACACATTAACTTTAAAATGGCTGACTTCCTGTTGGATTTGGGATATTGCTCCAAGAGACTTTTTTGTACATCTTGATATTTTCCATAAGCTTACCAGGTTTCAGACTCATAGATGAAACACAGAGCAGGGGCTGTTGTTTTGAAATTTTGTAGGGGGCGCTGTGGAGCAATTTCGAGCTATTCAATGAAAATGATCACATGACAACAAAGCCTACATCCATTTGGAGGTGTGTGCCAAATTTCAAGCCTCTATAAACTTTCCAAGTCCCTCAAAAGCCACTTCATCTTTCATGGTGAACCGCGTTGCCACCAGGGTGCGCCGTTCAGTTTAAAGTCACAATTTTCGCACTGAAGCATCACGAGGGACTGATGTTGATATTCACCGCTTTTGAGGTGGCCACGATGAACCTGTGAAAATCAGTACAACAAAGTGTAAGCCATGACATTTCCTGTTGCCACTAGGTGGCGCTGTCCGTATTTCCGACAATGGGCACATCAATCTGTTCAGGGTGGGTCTGATATCATGCCTGTAAAGTCTGGTACTGATCAGACTGGATTTCATTGAGTTATACTAATTTGTTTCTTCATGGCGTGACATCAAAGTTCGCCATGCTGCTGGGGTCACACCCTTTTGCGAAAAGTCACAGTTTTCACTGTAACCCAAGACCAACTCCTTAAGGCTTTCCTGGAGAAATTTGAGGCTGCAGATGTCACCCATCACTATACTGTACCCCAAAGTGTAAAACATGACATTTCCTGTTCCCACTAGGTGGCGCTGTCCTTGATGTCAAATATGGCAGTTGAAATATGTTCAGGGGTGGAGCCTTATCATATGTGTGCTCTTTGGTCCAGATCGGAACATGTATGACAGAATGAGAGGCAATAAGATTTTGATGGCGAGTCATCGAAATTCGCCATGGCGCCACGGCCTCATAGTATTGTGAAAACTCAAAAGCTCCGCAATTTAACATGGCACAACGGTGTAGTTGACACTGTCCAAATTTGAAGTTTATAGGACCAAATCCCAAGGAGGAGTTCGTTAAAGTACAAGGCATGGAAACGGTAAAATCAGACCCAAAATGTCACCTTCAATCCAAAATGGCGGACTTCCTGTTGGGTTTAGGACATTGCCATAATAGACTTTTTTGTTCGACTCTGAACGTTATATAGGTGTACCGACTTTCAAACGTGTAGGTCATACCCATACCGGGGGCTCGCGTTTTTCATTTTTCTAGGTGGCGCTACTGAGCTAATTTTCCCTGGCCATGTCTGAGAACATTAAAATACGTAAATTTTCACCAGACCTGACGCGTGTGCAAAATTTCATGAGTTTTCGAGCATGTTTAGGCTCTCAAACGGCCAATTCATTTGCCGAAATAATAATAATAATAATAATAATAAACAGAGCAATTACAATAGGGCCTTCGCACTGTCAGTGCTCGGGCCCTAATAATAAACAGAGCAATTACAATAGGGCCTTCGCACTATCAGTGCTCGGGCCCTAATTAAAGCTGCAAGCAGCGTTATGAGGGCCCTCGCACCCCCGGCGCGTCGAGCCACGCCCAACACCTAAAACCAGCACCTCCGATCTGATGTCACATTGATGGAATTCATGCATTTAACCACCAGCTAACATTTCAACTCATTCATTTATGATTAGTTAGTCGTTCCACTAGGTGGCGCTCTAACCATTATGCACAAAGGGCATAACAAACATTTCCGAGCTCGAGTCTCATCACGCCTATGAGCTTTGGGAGAGATTGGACATTGTGTTTTTGAGTGACAGCAGATTACTGCTTTTTGGCGAGTGATTGAAACTATGTGCCGCCATGACCACCCCGTTTCCCTGAATGTAAAAAGCTTCGCAATTTAACATCACAAAGGTCTTTAGATTCCACACACAGGAGATCGCATCAATGTGATGAAATCCCTTGGAGGAGTTCGTCAAAGAACGGTGCCTGAAAAGCGGGGAAATGTTGCCAAAATTGCACATTAATTTTAAAATGGCTGACTTCCTGTTGGATTTGGGATATTGCTCCAAGAGACTTTTTTGTACATCTTGATATCTCCTATAAGCTTACCAGGTTTCAGACTCATACATAAAACACAGAGCTGGGGCTGTGGTTTTGAAATTTTGTAGGGGGCGCTGTGGAGCAATTTCGCGCTATTCAATGAAAATGATCACATGACAACAAAGCTTTCCTCCATTTGGGGGTGTGCGCCAAATTTCAAGCCTCTATAAACTTTCCAAGCCCCTCAAAAGCCACTTCATTTTTCATGGTGAACAGCGTTGCCACCAGGGTGCGCCGTTCAGTTTAAAGTCACAATTTTTGCACTGAAGCATCACGAGGGACTGATGGTGATATTCACCGCTTTTGAGGTGGCCACGATGAACCTGTGAAAATCAGTACAACAAAGTGTAAGACATGACATGTCCTGTTGCCACTAGGTGGCGCTGTCCGTATTCCCGACAATGGGCACATCAATCTGTTCAGGGCGGGTCTGACATCATGCCTGTAAAGTCTGGTACTGATCAGACTGGATTTCATTGAGTTATACTAATTTGTTTCTTCATGGCGAGACATCAAAGTTCGCCATGCTGCTGGGGTCACACCCTTTCGCGAAAACTCACAGTTTTCACTGTACCCCAAGACCAACTCCTTAAGGCTTTCCTGGAGAAATATGAGGCTGCAGATGTCACCCATCACAATACTGTACCCCAAAGTGTAAAACATGACATTTCCTGTTCCCACTAGGTGGCGCTGGCCCTTATGTCAAATATGGCACTTGAAATATGTTCAGGGGTGGAGCCTTATCATATGTGTGCTCTTTGGTCAAGGTCAGAAAATGTATGACAAAATGAGAGGCAATAAGATTTTCTTGGCGAGTCATCGAAATTCGCCATGGCGCCACGGCCTCATGGTATTGTGAAAACTCAAAAGCTCCGCAATTTAACATGGCACAAGGGTGTAGTTGACACTGTCCAAATTTGAAGTTTATAGGACCAAATCCCAAGGAGGAGTTCGTTAAAGTTCGAGGCATGGAAATGGCAAAATTAGAGCCAAAATGTCACCTTCTCTTCCAAATGGCGGACTTCCTGTTGGGTTTAGGACATTGCCATAATAGACTTTTTTGTTCGACTCTGAACGTTATATAAGTGTACCGACTTTCAAACATGTAGGCCATACTCATACCGGGGGCTCGCCTTTTTCATTTTTCTAGGTGGCGCTACTGAGCTAATTTTCCCTGGCCATGTCTGAGAACAGTAAAATACGTAAATTTTCACCAGACCTGACGCATGTGCAAAATTTCATGAGTTTTCGAGCATGTTTAGGCCCTCAAACGGCCAATTCATTTGCCGAAATAATAATAATAATAATAATAATAATTAAAGCTGCAAGCAGCGTTATGAGGGCCCTCGCACCCCCGGCGTGTCGAGCCATGCCCAACACCTGAAACCAGCATGTCCGATCTGATGTCACATTGATGGAATTCATGCATTTAACCACCAGTTAACATTTCATTTGGTTCAACCATGAGTATAGTCGTCCCACTAGGTGGCTCTCTAACCATTATAGACAAAGGGCATAACAAACATTTCCGAGCTCGAGTCTCATCACGCCTGTGACCTTTGGGAGAGATTGGACTTTGTGTCTTTGAGTGACAGCATATTACTGCTTTTTGGCGAGTGATTGAAACTCCACGTGCCGCCATGACCACCCCGTTTCCTTGAACGTAAAAAGCTTCGCAATTTAACATCACAAAGGTCTTTAGATTCCACACACTGGAGAATGGTTCAATATGATGAAATCCCTTGGAGGAGTTCGTCAAAGTATGAAGCCTGAAAAGAGGGGAAAATGTTGCCAAAATTACACATTAATTTTAAAATGGCTGACTTCCTGTTGGATTTGGGATATTGCTCCAAGAGACTTTTTTGTACATCTTGATATCTCCTATAAGCCTACCAGGTTTCAGATTCATACATAAAACACAGAGCAGGGGCTGTGGTTTTGAAATTTTGTAGGGGGCGCTGTGGAGCAATTTCGCGCTATTCAATGAAAATGATCACATGCCAACAAAGCCTTCATCCATTTGGAGGTGTGTGCCAAATTTCAAGCCTCTATAAACTTGCCAAGACCCTCAAAAGCCACTTCATCTTTCATGTTGAACAGCGTTGCCACCAGGGTGCGCCGTTCAGTTTAAACTCACAATTTTTGCACTGAAGCATCACGAGGGACTGATGGTGATATTCACCGCTTTTGAGGTGGCCAAGATGAACCTGTGAAAATCAGTACAACAAAATTAAAGCCATGACATTTCCTGTTGCCACTAGGTGGCGCTGTCCGTATTTCCGACAATGGGCACATCAATCTGTTCAGGGCGGGTCTGACATCATGCCTGTAAAGTCTGGTACTGATCAGACTGGATTTCATTGAGTTATACTAATTTGTTTCTTCATGGCGTGACATCAAAGTTCGCCATGCTGCTGGGGTCACACCCTTTCGCGAAAACTCACAGTTTTCACTGTTACCCAAGACCAACTCCTTAAGGCTTTCCTGGAGAAATTTGAGGCTGCAGATGTCACCCTTCACTATACTGTACCCCAAAGTGTAAAACATGACATTTCCTGTTCCCACTAGGTGGCGCTGTCCTTGAGGTCAAATATGGCAGTTGAAATATGTTCAGGGGTGGAGCCTTATCATATGTGTGCTCTTTGGTCCAGATTGGAACATGTATGACAGAATGAGAGGCAATAAGATTTTCATGGCGAGTCATCGAAATTCGCCATGGCGCCACGGCCTCATAGTATTGTGAAAACTCAAAAGCTCCGCAATTTAACATGGCACAAGGGTGTAGTTGACACTGTCCAAATTTGAAGCTTATACGACCAAATCCCAAGGAGGAGTTCGTTAAAGTACAAGGCATGGAAACGGTAAAATCAGAGCCAAAATGTCACCTTCAATCCAAAATGGCGGACTTCCTGTTGGGTTTGCGTCAATGGGCCCACAGACTTTTTTGTTCGTCTTGGCATGATACACATGTGTGCCAAATTTCATACATGTAGCTGAAACGATGTGGTCGTAGGGCTGCATTTAACAAGGCATAGGTGGCGCTCTAGAGCCATTTCCCAGTGCTCATATGTAAAACCATTAAAATACGTAAATTTTCACCAGACCTGACGCGTGCGCAAAATTTCCAGAGTTTTCGAGCATGTTTAGGCCCTCAAAAGGCCGATTCATTTGCCGAAATAATAATAATAATAATAATAAACAGAGCAATTACAATAGGGCCTTCGCACTGTCAGTGCTCGGGCCCTAATTAAAGCTGCAAGCAGCGTTATGAGGGCCCTCGCACCCCCGGCGCGTCGAGCCACGCCCAACACCTAAAACCAGCACCTCCGATCTGATGTCACATTGATGGAATTCATGCATTTAACCACCAGCTAACATTTCAACTCATTCATTTATGATTAGTTAGTCGTTCCACTAGGTGGCGCTCAAACCATTATGCACAAATGGCATAACAAACATTTCCGAGCTCGAGTCTCATCACGCCTATGAGCTTTGGGAGAGATTGGACATTGTGTTTTTGAGTGACAGCAGATTACTGCTTTTTGGCGAGTGATTGAAACTCTATGTGCCGCCATGACCACCCCGTTTCCCTGAATGTAAAAAGCTTCGCAATTTAACATCACAAAGGTCTTTAGATTCCACACACAGGAGATCGCATCAATGTGATGAAATCCCTTGGAGGAGTTCGTCAAAGAACGGTGCCTGAAAAGCGGGGAAAATGTTGCCAAAATTGCACATTAATTTTAAAATGGCTGACTTCCTGTTGGATTTGGGATATTGCTCCAAGAGACTTTTTTGTACATCTTGATATCTCCTATAAGCTTACCAGGTTTCAGACTCATACATAAAACACAGAGCTGGGGCTGTGGTTTTGAAATTTTGTAGGGGGCGCTGTGGAGCAATTTCGCGCTATTCAATGAAAATGATCACATGACAACAAAGCTTTCCTCCATTTGGGGGTGTGTGCCAAATTCCAAGCCTCTATAAACTTTCCAAGCCCCTCAAAAGCCACTTCATCTTTCATGTTGAACCGTGTTGCCACCAGGGTGCGCCGTTCAGTTTAAAGTCACAATTTTTGCACTGAAGCATCACGAGGGACTGATGTTGATATTCACCGCTTTTGAGGTGGCCACGATGAACCTGTGAAAATCAGTACAACAAAATTAAAGCCATGACATTTCCTGTTGCCACTAGGTGGCGCTGTCCGTATTTCCGACAATGGGCACATCAATCTGTTCAGGGCGGGTCTGACATCATGCCTGTAAAGTCTGGTACTGATCAGACTGGATTTCATTGAGTTATACTAATTTGTTTCTTCATGGCGTGACATCAAAGTTCGCCATGCTGCTGGGGTCACACCCTTTTGCGAAAAGTCACAGTTTTCACTGTAACCCAAGACCAACTCCTTAAGGCTTTTCTGGAGAAATTTGAGGCTGCAGATGTCACCCATCACTATACTGTACCCCAAAGTGTAAAACATAACATTTCCTGTTCCCACTAGGTGGCGCTGTCCTTGAGGTCAAATATGGCAGTTGAAATATGTTCAGGGGTGGAGCCTTATCATATGTGTTCACTTTGGTCAAGGTCAGAAAATGTATGACAAAATGAGAGGCAATAAGATTTTCATGGCGAGTCATCGAAATTCGCCATGGCGCCACGGCCTCATAGTATTGTGAAAACTCAAAAGCTCCGCAATTTAACATGGCACAAGGGTGTAGTTGACACTGTCCAAATTTGAAGTTTATAGGACCAAATCCCAAGGAGGAGTTCGTTAAAGTTCGAGGCATGGAAATGGTAAAATCAGAGCCAAAATGTCACCTTCAATCCAAAATGGCGGACTTCCTGTTGGGTTTAGGACATTGCCATAATAGACTTTTTTGTTCGACTCTGAACATTTTATAGGTGTACCGACTTTCAAACATGTAGGTCATACCCATACCGGGGGCTCGCGTTTTTCATTTTTCTAGGTGGCGCTACTGAGCTAATTTTCCCTGGCCATGTCTGAGAACATTAAAATACGTAAATTTTCACCAGACCTGACGCGTGTGCAAAATTTCATGAGTTTTCGAGCATGTTTAGGCCCTCAAACGGCCAATTCATTTGCCGAAATAATAATAATAATAATAATAATAATAATAATTAAAGCTGCAAGCAGCGTTATAAGGGCCCTCGCACCCCCGGCGCGTCGAGCCACGCCCAACACCTAAAACCAGCACGTCCGATCTGATGTCACATTGATGGAATTCATGCATTTAACCACCAGCTAACATTTAAACTCATTCATTCGTGATTAGTTAGTCATTCCACTAGGTGGCGCTCTAACCATTATGTACAAATGGCATAACAAACATTTCCGAGCTCGAGTCTCATCACGCCTATGAGCTTTGGGAGAGATTGGACATTGTGTTTTTGAGTGACAGCAGATTAGTGCTTTTTGGCGAGTGACTGAAACTCTACGTGCCGCCATGACCACCCCGTTTCCCTGAATGTAAAAAGCTTCGCAATTTAACATCACAAAGGTCTTTAGATTCCACACACAGGAGATTGCATCAATCTGATGAAATCCCTTGGAGGAGTACGTCAAAGCACGGTGCCTGAAAAGAGGGGAAAATGTTGCCAAAATTGCACATTAATTTTAAAATGGCTGACTTCCTTTTGGATTTGGGATATTGCTCCAAGAGACTTTTTTGTACATCTTGATATCTCCTATAAGCCTACCAGGTTTCAGATTCATACATAAAACACAGAGCAGGGGCTGTGGTTTTGAAATTTTGTAGGGGGCGCTGTGGAGCCATTTTGGGATATTCAATGAAAATGATCACATGACAACAAAGCCGTCATCACATTGGAGGTGTGTGCCAAATTTCAAGCCTCTATAAACTTGCCAAGACCCTCAAAAGCCACTTCATCTTTCATGGTGAACAGCGTTGCCACCAGGGTGCGCCGTTCAGTTTAAAGTCACAATTTTTGCACTGAAGCATCACGAGGGACTGATGGTGATATTCACCGCTTTTGAGGTGTCCAAGATGAACCTGTGAAAATCAGTACAACAAAGTGTAAGACATGACATTTCCTGTTGCCACTAGGTGGCGCTCTTCATATTCCTGACAATGGGCACATCAATCTGTTCAGGGCGGGTCTGACATCACGCCTGTAAAGTCTGGTACTGATCAGACTGGATTTCATTGAGTTATACTAATTTGTTTCTTCATGGCGTGACATCAAAGTTCGCCATGCTGCTGGGGTCACACCCTTTCGCGAAAACTCACAGTTTTCACTGTACCCCAAGACCAACTCCTTAAGGCTTTCCTGGAGAAATTTGAGGCTGCAGATGTCACCCATCACTATACTGTACCCCAAAGTGTAAAACATGACATTTCCTGTTCCCACTAGGTGGCGCTGGCCCTTATGTCAAATATGGCACTTGAAATATGTTCAGGGGTGGAGCCTTATCATATGTGTGCTCTTTGGTCAAGGTCAGAAAATGTATGACAAAATGAGAGGCAATAAGATTTTCTTGGCGAGTCATCGAAATTCGCCATGGCGCCACGGCCTCATGGTATTGTGAAAACTCAAAAGCTCCGCAATTTAAGATGGCACAAGGGTGTAGTTGACACTGACCAAATATGAAGGTTATGAAATGAAACCCCAAGGAGGAGTTCGCAAAAGTTCGAGGCATGGAAATGGCAAAATTAGAGCCAAAATGTCACATTCTCTTCCAAATGGCGGACTTCCTGTTGGGTTTGCGTCAATGGGCCCACAGACTTTTTTGTTCGTCTTGGAATGATACACATGTGTGCCAAATTTCATACATGTAGCTCAAACCATGTGGTCGTAGGGCTGCATTTAACAAGGCATAGGTGGCGCTGTAGAGCCATTTCCCAGTGCTCATAAGTAAAACCATTAAAATACAAAATTTTTCACCAGACCTGGCATGTGTGCAAAATTTCATGAGTTTTTGAGCATGTTTAGGCCCTCAAAAAGGCCCTTGTTTGGGGTGAATAATAATAATAATAAGAAACGGAGCAGATACAATAGGGCCTTCGCACTGTCAGTGCTCGGGCCCTAATAATAATAATAATAAACAGAGCAATTACAATAGGGCCTTCGCACTGTCAGTGCTCGGGCCCTAATAAACAGAGCAATTACAATAGGGCCTTCGCACTGTCAGTGCTCGGGCCCTAATTAAAGCTGCAAGCAGCGTTATGAGGGCCCTCGCACCCCCGGCGCGTCGAGCCACGCCCAACACCTAAAACCAGCACGTCCGATCTGATGTCACATTGATGGAATTCATGCATTTAACCACCAGCTAACATTTCAACTCATTCATTCATGATTAGTTAGTCGTTCCACTAGGTGGCGCTCTAACCATTATGTACAAATGGCATAACAAACATTTCCGAGCTCGAGTCTCATCACACCTGAGACGTTTGGGAGAGATTGGACATTGTGTTTTTGAGTGACAGCAGATTACTGCTTTTTGGCGAGTGATTCAAACTCTAAGTGCCGCCATAACCACCCCGTTTCCCTGGACGTAAAAAGCTTCGCAATTTAACATCACAAAGGTCTTTAGATTCCACACACTGGAGATTGGTTCAATATGATGAAATCCCTTGGAGGAGTTCGTCAAAGAACGGTGCCTGGAAAGAGGGGAAAATGTCACAAAAATTACACATTAATTTTAAAATGGCTGACTTCCTGTTAGATTTGGGATATTGCTCCAAGAGACTTTTTTGTACATCTTGATATCTCCTATAAGCTTACCAGGTTTCAGACTCATACATAAAACACAGAGCTGGGGCTGATGTTTTGAAATTTTGTAGGGGGCGCTGTGGAGCCATTTTGCGCTATTCAATGAAAATGATCACATAACAACAAAGCCTTAAGCACAATGGAGGTGTGCGCCAAATTTCAAGCCTCTATAAACTTTCCAAGACCCTCAAAAGCCACTTCATTTTTCACGGTGAACAGCGTTGCCACCAGGGTGCGCCGTTCAGTTTAAAGTCACAATTTTTGCACTAAAGCATCATCAAGGACTGATGGTGATATTCACCGCTTTTGAGGTGGCCACTATGAACCTGTGAAAATCAGTACAACAAAGTGTAAGACATGACATTTCCTGTTCCCACTAGGTGGCGCTCTTCATATTCCTGACAATGGGCACATCAATCTGTTCAGGGCGGGTGTGACATCATGCCTGTAAAGTCTGGTACTAATCAGACTGGATTTCATGGAGTTATACTAATTTGTTTCTTCATGGCAAGATATCAAAGTTCGCCATGCTGCTGAGGTCACACCCTTTCGTGAAAAGCCACAGTTTTCACTGTACCCCAAGACCAACTCCTTAAGGCTTTCCTGGAGAAATTTGAGGCTGCAGATGTCACCCATCACTATACTGTACCCCAAAGTGTAAAACATGACATTTCCTGTTCCCACTAGGTGGCGCTGTCCTTGATGTCAAATATGGCAGTTGAAATATGTTCAGGGGTGGAGCCTTATCATATGTGTTCACTTTGGTCAAGGTCAGAAAATGTATGACAAAATGAGAGGCAATAAGATTTTCATGGCGAGTCATCGAAATTCGCCGTGGCGCCACGGCCTCATGGTATTGTGAAAACTCAAAAGCTCCGCAATTTAACATGGCACAAGGGTGTAGTTGGCACTGACCAAATATGAAGGTTATGAAATCAAACCCCAAGGAGGAGTTCGTTAAAGTTCGAGGCATGGAAACGGTAAAATCAGAGCCAAAATGTCACCTTCAATCCAAAATGGCGGACTTCCTGTTGGGTTTAGGACATTGCCATAATAGACTTTTTTGTTCGACTCTGAACGTTATATAGGTGTACCGACTTTCAAACGTGTAGGTCATACCCATACCGGGGGCTCGCGTTTTTCATTTTTCTAGGTGGCGCTACTGAGCTAATTTTCCCTGGCCATGTCTGGGAACATTAAAATACGTAAATTTTCACCAGACCTGACGCGTGTGCAAAATTTCATGAGTTTTCGAGCATGTTTAGGCCCTCAAACGGCCAATTCATTTGCCGAAATAATAATAATAATAATAATTAAAGCTGCAAGCAGCGTTATGAGGGCCCTCGCACCCCCGGCGCGTCAAGCCACGCCCAACACCTAAAACCAGCACGTCCGATGTGATGTCACATTGATGGAATTCATGCATTTAACCACCAGCTAACAATTCATCTCATTCAATCATGATTATAGTTGTCCCACTAGGTGGAGCTCTAACCATTACTGACAAATGGCATAACAAACATTTCCTAGCTCGAGTCTCATCACACCTGAGACGTTTGGGAGAGATTGGACATTGTGTTTTTGAGTGACAGCAGATTACTGCTTTTTGGCGAGTGATTCAAACTCTAGGTGCCACCATAACCACCCCGTTTCACTGAATGTAAAAAGCTTCGCAATTTAACATCACAAAGGTCTTTAGATTCCACACACTGGAGATTGGTTCAATATGATGAAATCCCTTGGAGGAGTTCGTCAAAGAACGGTGCCTGGAAAGAGGGGAAAATGTTGCCAAAATTACACATTAATATTAAAATGGCTGACTTCCTGTTGGATTTGGGATATTGCACCAAGAGACTTTTTTGTACATCTTGATATCTCCTATAAGCTTACCAGGTTTCAGAATCATACATAGAACACAGAGCAGGGGCTGTGGTTTTGAAATTTTGTAGGGGGCGCTGTGGAGCAATTTCGCGCTATTCAATGAAAATGATCACATGCCAACAAAGCCTTCATCCATTTGGAGGTGTGTGCCAAATTTCAAGCCTCTATAAACTTTCCAAGACCCTCAAAAGCCACTTCATCTTTCATGTTGAACAGCGTTGCCACCAGGGTGCGCCGTTCAGTTTAAACTCACAATTTTTGCACTGAAGCATCACGAGGGACTGATGGTGATATTCACCGCTTTTGAGGTGGCCAAGATGAACCTGTGAAAATCAGTACAACAAAATTAAAGCCATGACATTTCCTGTTGCCACTAGGTGGCGCTGTCCGTATTTCCGACAATGGGCACATCAATCTGTTCAGGGCGGGTCTGACATCATGCCTGTAAAGTCTGGTACTGATCAGACTGGATTTCATTGAGTTATACTAATTTCTTTCTTCATGGCGTGACATCAAAGTTCGCCATGCTGCTGGGGTCACACCCTTTCGCGAAAACTCACAGTTTTCACTGTAACCCAAGACCAACTCCTTAAGGCTTTCCTGGAGAAATTTGAGGCTGCAGATGTCACCCTTCACTATACTGTACCCCAAAGTGTAAAACATGACATTTCCTGTTCCCACTAGGTGGCGCTGTCCTTGATGTCAAATATGGCAGTTGAAATATGTTCAGGGGTGGAGCCTTATCATATGTGTGCTCTTTGGTCCAGATCGGAACATGTATGACAGAATGAGAGGCAATAAGATTTTCATGGCGAGTCATCGAAATTCGCCATGGCGCCACGGCCTCATAGTATTGTGAAAACTCAAAAGCTCCGCAATTTAACATGGCCCAGGTGTGTAGTTGACACTGACCAAAGATGAAGCTTATACAACCAAATCCCAAGGAGGAGTTCGCAAAAGTTCGAGGCATGGAAATGGCAAAATTAGAGCCAAAATGTCACCTTCTCTTCCAAATGGCGGACTTCCTGTTGGGTTTGCGTCAATGGGCCCACAGACTTTTTTGTTTGTCGTGGCATGATACACATGTGTGCCGAATTTCATACATGTAGCTGAAACGATGTGGTCGTAGGGCTGCATTTAACAAGGCATAGGTGGCGCTGTAGAGCCATTTCCCAGTGCTCATGAGTAAAACCATTAAAATACAAAATTTTTCACCAGACCTGGCATGTCTGCAAAATTTCATGAGTTTTTGAGCATGTTTAGGCCCTCAAAAAGCCAATTCATTTGCCGAAATAATAATAATAATAATAAGAAACAGAGCAATTACAATAGGGCCTTCGCACTGTCAGTGCTCGGGCCCTAATAATAATAAACAGAGCAATTACAATAGGGCCTTCGCACTGTCAGTGCTCGGGCCCTAATAATAATAAACAAAGCAATTACAATAGGGCCTTCGCACTGTCAGTGCTCGGGCCCTAATAATAATAATAATAATAATAATAATAATAATAATAATAATAATAATAAACAGAGCAATTACAATAGGGCCTTCGCACTGTCAGTGCTCGGGCCCTAATAATAATAAGAAACGGAGCAGATACAATAGGGCCTTCGCACTCTCGGTGCTCGGGCCCTAATAAACAGAGCAATTACAATAGGGCCTTCGCACTGTCAGTGCTCGGGCCCTAATAAGAAACGGAGCAGATACAATAGGGCCTTCGCACTCTCAGTGCTCGGGCCCTAATAATAATAATAATAATAATAATAATAATAAACAGAGCAATTACAAGGGAAAGGAACTCCATGTGACTCGCAGACCTCTACAATGAGTACAAAAGTATACAACCTGGAAATTGCAAAAATGTGTCATAATGACCAAAAAAATTCCAAATGGAACACTAAATTCTGGTTGAGGGCACATTTCTAACACAATTTTGTGTGTGTTACGATGTTACATGAGGGAAATTACAAGGCCTAAAATGTGAAACAGAATGCTGAAAGAATCACATTTTAAAGTCAAAAACATGCAAAAATGTTTGCATTGATCCCTGACATTAACCATAAAAGATGAATAAAATAGGAAAACAGATCATTTGTATGGCAATATATCAAAACTCACTGTGGCACCATGGCCAAACCACTAGCTAACATTTAATCTCATTCAACAATCATTATTTTTGTCCCACTAGGTGGCGCTCTAACATTACTGGCAAATGGCATATCAAATATTTCTGAGCTTGACTCTCGACTCATGCCTGCGATGTTTGGGAGAGATTGGACATTGTGTTTTGGAGTGACAGCAGATTTCTGCTTTTTGGCGAGTGATTGAAACTCTACGTGCCGCCATAACCACCCCGTTTCACTGAACGTAAAAAGCTTCGCAATTTAACATCACAAAGGTCTTTAGATTCCACAAACTTCAGATCGGTCCAATCTGATGAAATCCCTTGGAGGAGTTCGTCAAAGTACGGTGCTTGAAAAGAAGGGGAAATGTCGCCAAAATTGCACATTAATTTTAAAATGGCTGGCTTCCTGTTGGATTTGGGATATTGCTCCAAGAGACTTTTTTGTACATCTTGATATCTCCTATAAGCTTACCAGGTTTCAGACTCATACATAAAACACAGAGCAGGGGCTGTGGTTTTGAAATTTTTTAGGGGGCGCTGTGGAGCCATTTCGCGCTATTCAAGGAAAATGATCACATGACAACAAAGCCTTCATCCATTTGGAGGTGTGTGCCAAATTTAAAGCCTCTATATACTTTCCAAGACCCTCAAAAGCCACTTCATCTTTCATGGTGGACCGCGTTGCCACCAGGGTGCGCCGTTCAGTTTAAAGTCACAATGTTTGCACTGAAGCATCACGAGGGACTGATGGTGGTATTCACCGCTTTTGAGGTGGCCACGATGAACCTGTGAAAATCAGTACAACAAAATTAAAGCCATGACATTTCCTGTTGCCACTAGGTGGCGCTGTGCGTATTCCCGACAATGGGCACATCAATCTGTTCAGGGCGGGTCTGACATCATGCCTGTAAAGTCTGGTACTGATCAGACTGGATTTCATTGAGTTATACTAATTTGTTTCTTCATGGCGTGACATCAAAGTTCGCCATGCCGCTGGGGTCACACCCTTTCGCGAAAAGTCACAGTTTTCACTGTAACCCAAGACCAACTCCTTAAGGCTTTCCTGGAGAAATTTGAGGCTGCAGATGTCACCCATCACAATACTGTACCCCAAAGTGTAAAACATGACATTTCCTGTTCCCACTAGGTGGCGCTGGCCCTTATGTCAAATATGGCAGTTGAAATATGTTCAGGGGTGGAGCCTTATCATATCTGTTCACTTTGGTCAAGGTCAGAAAATCTATGACAAAATGAGAGGCAATAAGATTTTCATGGCGAGTCATCGAAATTCGCCATGGCGCCACGGCCTCATGATATTGCGAAAACTCAAAAGCTCCGCAATTTAATATGGCACAAGGGTGTAGTTGACACTGTCCAAATTTGAAGTTTATAGGACCAAATCCCGAGGAGGAGTTCGTTAAAGTACAAGGCATGGAAACGGTAAAATCAGAGCCAAAATCTCACCTTCAATCCAAAATGGCGGACTTCCTGTTGGGTTTAGGACATTGCCATAATAGACTTTTTTGTTCGACTCTGAACGTTATATAGGTGTACCGACTTTCAAATATGTAGGTTATACCCATACCGGGGGCTCGCGTTTTTCATTTTTCTAGGTGGCGCTACTGAGCTAATTTTCCCAGGCCATGTCTGAGAACATTAAAATACGTAAATTTTCACTAGACCTGACGCGTGTGCAAAATTTCATGAGTTTTTGAGCATGTTTAGGCCCTCAAAAGGCCGATTCATTTGCCGGAATAATAATAATAATAATAATAATAATAATAATAATAATAATAATAATAATAATAATAATAAACAGAGCAATTACAATAGGGCCTTCGCACTGTCAGTGCTCGGGCCCTAATTAAAGCTGCAAGCAGCGTTATGAGGGCCCTCGCACCCCCGGCACGTCGAGCCACTGCCAACACCTCAAACCGGCACGTCCGATGTGATGTCACATTGATGGATTTCATGCTTTTAACCACCAGCTAACATTTCATCTTATTCAACCAGGATTATAGTCATGCCACTAGGTGGCGCTCTAACCATTATTGACAAATAGCATAACAAACATTTCCAAGCTCGAGTCTCATCACACCTGCGACCTTTGGGAGAGATTGGACATTTTGTTTTTAGTGACAGCAGATTACTGCTTTTTGCGAGTGATTGAAACTCTACGTGCCGCCATGACCACCCCGTTTCCCTGAACGGAAAAAGCTTCGCAATTTAACATCACAAAGGTCTTTAGATTCTACACACTTAAGAATGCTTCAATATGATGAAATCCCTTGGAGGAGTTCGTCAAAGTATGAGTCCTGAAAAGGGGGGAAAATGTCATCAAAATTACACATTAATTTTAAAATGGCTGACTTCCTGTTGGATTTGGGATATTGCGCCAAGAGACTTTTTTGTACATCTTGATATCTTACACAAGCTTACCAAGTGTCAGACTCATAGATGAAACACAGAGCAGGGGCTGATGTTTTGAAATATTGTAGGGGGCGCTGTGGAGCCATTTTGCGCTATTCAAGGAAAATGGTTACATAACAACAATGCCTTCATCCATTTGGAGGTGTGTGCCAAATTTCAAGCCTCTATAAACTTTCCAAGCCCCTCAAAAGCCACTTCATCTTTCATGATGAACCGCGTTGCCACCAGGGTGCGCCGTTCAGTTTAAAGTCACAATTTTTGCACTGAAGCATCACGAGGGACTGATGGTGATATTCACCGCTTTTGAGGTGGCCACGATCAACCTGTGAAAATCAGTACAACAAAGTTAAAGCCATGACATTTCCTGTTGCCACTAGGTGGCGCTGTCCGTATTTCCGACAATGGGCACATCAATCTGTTCAGGGCGGGTCTGACATCATGCCTGTAAAGTCTGGTACTGATCAGACTGGATTTCATTGAGTTATACTAATTTGTTTCTTCATGGCGTGACATCAAAGTTCGCCATGCTGCTGGGGTCACACCCTTTTGCAAAAAGTCACAGTTTTCACTGTAACCCAAGACCAACTCCTTAAGGCTTTCCTGGAGAAATTTGAGGCTGCAGATGTCACCCATCACTATACTGTACCCCAAAGTGTAAAACATGACATTTCCTGTTCCCACTAGGTGGCGCTGTCCTTGATGTCAAATATGGCAGTTGAAATATGTTCAGGGGTGGAGCCTTATCATATGTGTGCTCTTTGGTCCAGATCGGAACATGTATGACAGAATGAGAGGCAATAAGATTTTCATGGCGAGTCATCGAAATTCGCCATGGCGCCACGGCCTCATAGTATTGTGAAAACTCAAAAGCTCCGCAATTTAACATGGCACAAGGGTGTAGTTGACACTGTCCAAATTTGAAGTTTATAGGACCAAATCCCAAGGAGGAGTTCGTTAAAGTACAAGGCATGGAAACGGTAAAATCAGAGCCAAAATGTCACCTTCAATCCAAAATGGCGGACTTCCTGTTGGGTTTAGGACATTGCCATAATAGACTTTTTTGTTCGACTCTGAACGTTATATAGGTGTACCGACTTTCAAACTTGTAGGTCATACCCATACCGGGGGCTCGTGTTTTTAATTTTTCTAGGTGGCGCTACTGAGCTAATTTTCCCTGGCCATGTCTGGGAACATTAAAATACGTAAATTTTCACCAGACCTGACGCGTGTGCAAAATTTCATGAGTTTTCGAGCATGTTTAGGCCCTCAAACGGCCAATTCATTTGCCGGAATAATAATAATAATAATAATAATTAAAGCTGCAAGCAGCGTTATGAGGGCCCTCGCACCCCCGGCGCGTCGAGCCACGCCCAACACCTAAAACCAGCACGTCCGATCTGATGTCACATTGATGGAATTCATGCATTTAACCACCAGCTAACATTTCAACTCATTTCATTCATGATTAGTTAGTCGTTCCACTAGGTGGCGCTCTAACCATTATGTACAAATGGCATAACAAACACTTCCAAGCTCGAGTCTCATCACACCTGAGACGTTTGGGAGAGATTGGACATGTGTTTTTGAGTGACAGCAGATTACTGCTTTTTGGCGAGTGATTCAAACTCTAAGTGCCGCCATAACCACCCCGTTTCCCTGGACGTAAAAAGCTTCGCAATTTAACATCACAAAGGTCTTTAGATTCCACAAACTGCAGATCGGTCCAATCTGATGAAATCCCTTGGAGGAGTTCGTCAAAGTACGGTGCCTGAAAAGATGGGAAAATGTCGCCAAAATTACACATTAACTTTAAAATGGCTGACTTCCTGTTGGATTTGGGATATTGCTCCAAGAGACTTTTTTGTACATCTTAAGATCTTCCATAAGCTTACCAAGTTTCAGACTCATAGATAAAACACAGAGCAGGGGCTGATATTTTGGAATTTTGTAGGGGGCGCTGTGGAGCCATTTTGCGCTATTCAAGGAAAATGGTTACATAACAACAAAGCCTTCATCACATTGGAGGCGTGGGCCAAATTTAAAGCCTCTATAAACTTTCCAAGGCCCTCAAAAGCAACTTCATCTTTCATGGTGAAATGCGCTGCCACCAGGGTGCGCCGTTCAGTTTAAAGTCACAGTTTTCGCACTAAACCATCATGAAGGACTGATGGTGATATTCACCGCTTTTGAGGTGGCCACAATGAACCTGTGAAAATCAGTACAACAAAGTGTAAGACATGACATTTCCTGTTGCCACTAGGTGGCGCTGTACGTATTTCCGACAATGGGCACATCAATCTGTTCAGGGCGGGTCTGACATCATGCCTGTAAAGTCTGGTACTGATCAGACTGGATTTCATTGAGTTATACTAATTTGTTTCTTCATGGCGTGACATCAAAGTTCGCCATGCCGCTGGGGTCACACCCTTTTGCGAAAAGTCACAGTTTTCACTGTAACCCAAGACCAACTCCTTAAGGCTTTCCTGGAGAAATTTGAGGCTGCAGATGTCACCCATCACTATACTGTACCCCAAAGTGTAAAACATGACATTTCCTGTTCCCACTAGGTGGCGCTGTCCTTGATGTCAAATATGGCAGTTGAAATATGTTCAGGGGTGGAGCCTTATCATATGTGTGCTCTTTGGTCCAGATCGGAACATGTATGACAGAATGAGAGGCAATAAGATTTTCATGGCGAGTCATCAAAATTCGCCATGGCGCCACGGCCTCATACTATTGTGAAAACTCAAAAGCTCCGCAATTTAACATGGCACAAGGGTGTAGTTGACACTGTCCAAATTTGAAGTTTATAGGACCAAATCCCAAGGAGGAGTTCGTTAAAGTACAAGGCATGGAAACGGTAAAATCAGACCCAAAATGTCACCTTCAATCCAAAATGGCGGACTTCCTGTTGGGTTTAGGACATTGCCATAATAGACTTTTTTGTTCGACTCTGAACGTTATATAGGTGTACCGACTTTCAAACATGTAGGTCATACCCATACCGGGGGCTCGCGTTTTTCATTTTTCTAGGTGGCGCTACTGAGCTAATTTTCCCTGGCCATGTCTGAGAACATTAAAATACGTAAATTTTCACCAGACCTGACGCGTGTGCAAAATTTCATGAGTTTTCGAGCATGTTTAGGCCCTCAAACGGCCAATTCATTTGCCGAAATAATAATAATAATAATAATTAAAGCTGCAAGCAGCGTTATGAGGGCCCTCGCACCCCCGGCGCGTCGAGCCACGCCCAACACCTAAAACCAGCACGTCCGATCTGATGTCACATTGATGGAATTCATGCATTTAACCAACAGCTAACATTTCAACTCATTCATTCATGATTAGTTAGTCGTTCCACTAGGTGGCGCTCTAACCATTATGTACAAATGGCATAACAAACACTTCCAAGCTCGAGTCTCATCACACCTGAGACGTTTGGGAGAGATTGGACATTGTGTTTTTGAGTGACAGCAGATTACTGCTTTTTGGCGAGTGATTGAAACTCTAAGTGCCGCCATAACCACCCCGTTTCCCTGGACGTAAAAAGCTTCGCAATTTAACATCACAAAGGTCTTTAGATTCCACACACTGGAGAATGGTTCAATATGATGAAATCCCTTGGAGGAGTTCGTCAAAGTATGAAGCCTGAAAAGAGGGGAAAATGTCGCCAAAATTACACATTAACTTTAAAATGGCTGACTTCCTGTTGGATTTGGGATATTGCACCAAGAGACTTTTTTGTACATCTTGATATCTCCTATAAGCTTACCAGGTTTCAGAATCATACATAGAACACAGAGCAGGGGCTGTGGTTTTGAAATTTTGTAGGGGGCGCTGTGGAGCAATTTCGCACTATTCAATGAAAATGATCACATGCCAACAAAGCCTTCATCCATTTGGAGGTGTGTGCCAAATTTCAAGCCTCTATAAACTTGCCAAGACCCTCAAAAGCCACTTCATCTTTCATGTTGAACAGCGTTGCCACCAGGGTGCGCCGTTCAGTTTAAAGTCACAATTTTTGCACTGAAGCATCACGAGGGACTGATGGTGATATTCACCGCTTTTGAGGTGGCCACGATGAACCTGTGAAAATCAGTACAACAAAATTAAAGCCATGACATTTCCTGTTGCCACTAGGTGGCGCTGTGCGTATTCCCGACAATGGGCACATCAATCTGTTCAGGGCGCGTCTGACATCATGCCTGTAAAGTCTGGTACTAATCAGACTGGATTTCATTGAGTTATACTAATTTGTTTCTTCATGGCGTGACATCAAAGTTCGCCATGCCGCTGGGGTCACAGCCTTTTGCGAAAAGTCACAGTTTTCACTGTAACCCAAGACCAACTCCTTAAGGCTTTCCTGGAGAAATTTGAGGCTGCAGATGTCACCCATCACAATACTGTACCCCAAAGTGTAAAACATGACATTTCCTGTTCCCACTAGGTGGCGCTGTCCTTGATGTCAAATATGGCAGTTGAAATATGTTCAGGGATGGAGCCTTATCATATGTGTTCACTTTGGTCAAGGTCAGAAAATCTATGACTGAATGAGAGGCAATAAGATTTTCATGGCGAGTCATCGAAATTCGCCATGGCGCCACGGCCTCATGGTATTGTGAAAACTCAAAAGCTCCGCAATTTAACATGGCACAAGGGTGTAGTTGGCACTGACCAAATATGAAGGTTATGAAATCAAACCCCAAGGAGGAGTTCGTTAAAGTTCGAGGCATGGAAATGGTAAAATCAGAGCCAAAATGTCACCTTCAATGCAAAATGGCGGACTTCCTGTTTGGTTTAGGACATTGCCATAATAGACTTTTTTGTTCGACTCTGAACATTTTATAGGTGTACCGACTTTCAAACATGTAGGTCATACCCATACCGGGGGCTCGCGTTTTTCATTTTTCTAGGTGGCGCTACTGAGCTAATTTTCCCTGGCCATGTCTGAGAACATTAAAATACGTAAATTTTCACCAGACCTGACGCGTGTGCAAAATTTCATGAGTTTTCGAGCATGTTTAGGCCCTCAAACGGCCAATTCATTTGCCGAAATAATAATAATAATAATAATAATAATAATAATAATAATAATAATAAACAGAGCAATTACAATAGGGCCTTCGCACTGTCAGTGCTCGGGCCCTAATTAAAGCTGCAAGCAGCGTTATGAGGGCCCTCGCACCCCATCGCGTCGAGCCACGCCCAACACCTACAACCAGCACCTCCGATCTGATGTCACATTGATGGAATTCATGCATTTAACCACCAGCTAACATTTCAACTCATTCATTCATGATTAGTTAGTCGTTCCACTAGGTGGCGCTCTAACCATTATGTACAAATGGCATAACAAACACTTCCAAGCTCGAGACTCATCACACCTGAGACGTTTGGGAGAGATTGGACATTGTGTTTTTGAGTGACAGCAGATTACTGCTTTTTGGCGAGTGATTCAAACTCTAAGTGCCGCCATAACCACCCCGTTTCCCTGGACGTAAAAAGCTTCGCAATTTAACATCACAAAGGTCTTTAGATTCCACACACTGGAGAATGGTTCAATATGATGAAATCCCTTGGAGGAGTTCGTCAAAGTATGAAGCCTGAAAAGAGGGGAAAATGTCGCCAAAATTACACATTAATTTTAAAATGGCTGACTTCCTGTTGGATTTGGGATATTGCTCCAAGAGACTTTTTTGTACATCTTGATATTTTCCATAAGCTTACCAGGTTTCAGACTCATAGATGAAACACAGAGCAGGGGATGTTGTTTTGAAATTTTGTAGGGGGCGCTGTGGAGCCATTTTGGGATATTCAATGAAAATGATCACATGACAACAAAGCCTTCATCCATTTGGAGGTGTGTGCAAACTTTCAAGCCTCTATAAACTTTCCAAGCCCCTCAAAAGCCACTTCATCTTTCATGGTGAACCGCGTTGCCACCAGGGTGCGCCGTTCAGTTTAAAGTCACAGTTTTTGCACTGAAGCATCACGAGGGACTGATGGTGATATTCACCGCTTTTGAGGTGGCCACGATGAACCTGTGAAAATCAGTACAACAAAATTAAAGCCATGACATTTCCTGTTGCCACTAGGTGGCGCTGTCCATATTTCCGACAATGGGCACATCAATCTGTTCAGGGCGGGTCTGACATCATGCCTGTAAAGTCTGGTACTGATCAGACTGGATTTCATTGAGTTATACTAATTTGTTTCTTCATGGCGTGACATCAAAGTTCGCCATGCTGCTGGTGTCACACCCTTTGGCGAAAAGTCACAGTTTTCACTGTAACCCAAGACCAACTCCTTAAGGCTTTTCTGGAGAAATTTGAGGCTGCAGATGTCACCCATCACTATACTGTACCCCAAAGTGTAAAACATGACATTTCCTGTTCCCACTAGGTGGCGCTGTCCCTGGTGTCAAATATGGCAGTTGAAATATGTTCAGGGGTGGAGCCTTGTCATATGTGTTCACTTTGGTCAAGGTCAGAAAATGTATGACAAAATGAGAGGCAATAAGATTTTCATGGCGAGTCATCGAAATTCGCCATGGCGCCACGGCCTCATAGTATTGTGAAAACTCAAAAGCTCCGCAATTTAACATGGCACAAGGGTGTAGTTGACACTGTCCAAATTTGAAGGTTATGAAATGAAACCCCAAGGAGGAGTTCGCAAAAGTTCGAGGCATGGAAATGGCAAAATTAGAGCCAAAATGTCACCTTCTCTTCCAAATGGCGGACTTCCTGTTGGGTTTGGGTCAATGGGCCCACAGACTTTTTTGTTCGTCTTGGCATGATACACATGTGTGCCAAATTTCATACATGTAGCTCAAACGATGTGGTCGTAGGGCTGCATTTAACAAGGCATAGGTGGCGCTGTAGAGCCATTTCCCAGTGCTCATATGTAAAACCATTAAAATACAAAATTTTTCACCAGACCTGGCATGTGTGCAAAATTTCATGAGTTTTTGAGCATGTTTAGGCCCTCAAAAAGGCCCTTGTTTGGGGTGAATAATAATAATAATAATAATAATAATAATAAGAAACGGAGCAGATACAATAGGGCCTTCGCACTCTCGGTGCTCGGGCCCTAATAATAAACAGAGCAATTACAATAGGGCCTTCGCACTGTCAGTGCTCGGGCCCTAATAATAATAATAATAATTAAAGCTGCAAGCAGCGTTATGAGGGCCCTCGCACCCCCGGCGCGTCGAGCCACGCCCAACACCTAAAACCAGCACGTCCGATCTGATGTCACATTGATGGAATTCATGCATTTAACCACCAGCTAACATTTCAACTCATTCATTCATGATTTGTTAGTCGTTCCACTAGGTGGCGCTCTAACCCTTATGCACAAATGGCATAACAAACATTTCCGAGCTCGAGTCTCATCACGCATATGAGCTTTGGGAGAGATTGGACATTGTGTTTTTGAGTGACAGCAGATTACTGCTTTTTGGCGAGTGATTGAAACTCCACGTGCCGCCATGACCACCCCGTTTCCCTGAATGTAAAAAGCTTCGCAATTTAACATCACAAAGGTCTTTAGATTCCACACACTGGAGAATGGTTCAATATGATGAAATCCCTTGGAGGAGTTCGTCAAAGTATGAAGCCTGAAAAGAGGGGAAAATGTCGCCAAAATTACACATTCATTTTAAAATGGCTGACTTCCTGTTGGATTTGGGATATTGCTCCAAGAGACTTTTTTGTACATCTTGATATTTTCCATAAGCTTACCAGGTTTCAGATTCATACATAAAACACAGAGCTGGGGCTGTGGTTTTGAAATTTTGTAGGGGGCGCTGTGGAGCCATTTTGGGATATTCAATGAAAATGATCACATGACAACAAAGCCTTCATCACATTGGAGGTGTGTGCCAAATTTCAAGCCTCTATAAACTTGCCAAGACCCTCAAAAGCCACTTCATCTTTCATGGTGAACAGCGTTGCCACCAGGGTGCGCCGTTCAGTTTAAAGTCACAATTTTTGCACTGAAGCATCACGAGGGACTGATGTTGATATTCACCGCTTTTGAGGTGGCCACGATGAACCTGTGAAAATCAGTACAACAAAATTAAAGCCATGACATTTCCTGTTGCCACTAGGTGGCGCTGTACGTATTCCCGACAATGGGCACATCAATCTGTTCAGGGCGGGTCTGACATCATGCCTGTAAAGTCTGGTACTGAACAGACTGGATTTCATTGAGTTATACTAATTTGTTTCTTCATGGCGTGACATCAAAGTTCGCCATGCTGCTGAGGTCACACCCTTTTGCGAAAAGTCACAGTTTTCACTGTAACCCAAGACCAACTCCTTAAGGCTTTCCTGGAGAAATTTGAGGCTGCAGGTGTCACCCATCACTATACTGTACCCCAAAGTGTAAAACATGACATTTCCTGTTCCCACTAGGTGGCGCTGTCCCTGGTGTCAAATATGGCAGTTGAAATATGTTCAGGGGTGGAGCCTTATCATATGTGTTCACTTTGGTCAAGGTCAGAAAATGTATGACAAAATGAGAGGCAATAAGATTTTCATGGCGAGTCATCGAAATTCGCCATGGCGCCACGGCCTCATAGTATTGTGAAAACTCAAAAGCTCCGCAATTTAACATGGCACAAGGGTGTAGTTGACACTGTCCAAATTTGAAGGTTATGAAATGAAACCCCAAGGAGGAGTTCGCAAAAGTTCGAGGCATGGAAATGGCAAAATTAGAGCCAAAATGTCACTTTCTCTTCCAAATGGCGGACTTCCTGTTGGGTTTGCGTCAATGGGCCCACAGACTTTTTTGTTCGTCTTGGCATGATACACATGTGTGCCAAATTTCATACATGTAGCTCAAACGATGTGGTCGTAGGGCTGCATTTAACAAGGCATAGGTGGCGCTGTAGAGCCATTTCCCAGTGCTCATATGTAAAACCATTAAAATACAAAATTTTTCACCAGACCTGGCATGTGTGCAAAATTTCATGAGTTTTTGAGCATGGTAAGGCCCTCAAAAAGGCCCTTGTTTGGGGTGAATAATAATAATAATAATAATAATAATAATAATAATAATAATAATAATAAGAAACGGAGCAGATACAATAGGGCCTTCGCACTCTCGGTGCTCGGGCCCTAATAATTAAAGCTGCAAGCAGCGTTATGAGGGCCCTCGCACCCCCGGCGCGTCGAGCCACGCCCAACACCTAAAACCAGCACGTCCGATCTCATGTCACATTGATGGAATTCATGCATTTAACCACCAGCTAACATTTCAACTCATTCATTCATGATTTGTTAGTCGTTCCACTAGGTGGCGCTCTAACCCTTATGCACAAATGGCATAACAAACATTTCCGAGCTCGAGTCTCATCACGCCTATGAGCTTTGGGAGAGATTGGACATTGTGTTTTTGAGTGACAGCAGATTATTGCTTTTTGGCGAGTGATTGAAACTCCACGTGCCGCCATGACCACCCCGTTTCCCTGAATGTAAAAAGCTTCGCAATTTAACATCACAAAGGTCTTTAGATTCCACACACAGGAGATCGCATCAATCTGATGAAATCCCTTGGAGGAGTTCGCCAAAGAACGGTGCCTGGAAAGAGGGGAAAATGTTGCCAAAATTGCACATTAATTTTAAAATGGCTGACTTCCTGTTGGATTTTGGATATTGCTCCAAGAGACTTTTTTGTACATCTTGATATCTCCTATAAGCTTACCAGGTTTCAGACTGATACATAAAACACAGAGCTGGGGCTGTGGTTTTGAAATTTTGTAGGGGGCGCTGTGGAGCCATTTCGCGCTATTCAATAAAAATGATCACATGACAACAAAGCCTTATGCACATTTGGAGGGGTGTGCTAAATTTAAAGCCTCTATATACTTTCCAAGCCCCTCAAAAGCCACTTCATCTTTCATGGTGGACCGCGTTGCCACCAGGGTGCGCCGTTCAGTTTAAAGTCACAATTTTTGCACTGAAGCATCACGAGGGACTGATGTTGATATTCACCGCTTTTGAGGTGGCCACGATGAACCTGTGAAAATCAGTACAACAAAATTAAAGCCATGACATTTCCTGTTGCCACTAGGTGGCGCTGTACGTATTCCCGACAATGGGCACATCAATCTGTTCAGGGCGGGTCTGACATCATGCCTGTAAAGTCTGGTACTGAACAGACTGGATTTCATTGAGTTATACTAATTTGTTTCTTCATGGCGTGACATCAAAGTTCGCCATGCTGCTGGGGTCACACCCTTTTGCGAAAAGTCACAGTTTTCACTGTAACCCAAGACCAACTCCTTAAGGCTTTCCTGGAGAAATTTGAGGCTGCAGGTGTCACCCATCACTATACTGTACCCCAAAGTGTAAAACATGACATTTCCTGTTCCCACTAGGTGGCGCTGTCCCTGGTGTCAAATATGGCAGTTGAAATATGTTCAGGGGTGGAGCCTTATCATATGTGTTCACTTTGGTCAAGGTCAGAAAATGTATGACAAAATGAGAGGCAATAAGATTTTGATGGCGAGTCATCGAAATTCGCCATGGCGCCACGGCCTCATAGTATTGTGAAAACTCAAAAGCTCCGCAATTTAACATGGCACAAGGGTGTAGTTGACACTGTCCAAATTTTAAGTTTTTAGGACCAAATCCCAAGGAGGAGTTCGTTAAAGTACAAGGCATGGAAACAGTAAAATCATAGCCAAAATGTCACCTTCAATCCAAAATGGCGGACTTCCTGTTGGGTTTAGGACATTGCCATAATAGACTTTTTTGTTCGACTCTGAACGTTATATAGGAGTACCGACTTTCAAACTTGTAGGCCATACCCATACCGGGGGCTCGCGTTTTTCATTTTTCTAGGTGGCGCTACTGAGCTAATTTTCCCTGGCCATGTCTGAGAACATTAAAATACGTAAATTTTCACCAGACCTGACGCGTGCGCAAAATTTCATGAGTTTTCGAGCATGTTTAGGCCCTCAAAAGGCCGATTCATTTGCCGGAATAATAATAATAATAATAATTAAAGCTGCAAGCAGCGTTATGAGGGCCCTCGCACCCCCGGCGCGTCGAGCCACGCCCAACACCTAAAACCAGCACCTCCGATCTGATGTCACATTGATGGAATTCATGCATTTAACCACCAGCTAACAATTCCATCTCATTCAATCATGATTATAGTTGTCCCACTAGGTGGAGCTCTAACCATTATGTACAAATGGCATAACAAACATTTCCTAGCTCGAGTCTCATCACACCTGAGACGTTTGGGAGAGATTGGACATTGTGTTTTTGAGTGACAGCAGATTACTGCTTTTTGGCGAGTGATTCAAACTCTAAGTGCCACCATAACCACCCCGTTTCACTGAACGTAAAAAGCTTCGCAATTTAACATCACAAAGGTCTTTAGATTCCACACACAGGAGATCGCATCAATCTGATGAAATCCCTTGGAGGAGTTCGTCAAAGAACGGTGCCTGAAAAGAGGGGAAAATGTTGCCAAAATTGCACATTAATTTTAAAATGGCTGACTTCCTGTTGGATTTGGGATATTGCTCCAAGAGACTTTTTTGTACATCTTGATATCTCCTATAAGCTTACCAGGTTTCAGAATCATACATAAAACACAGAGCAGGGGCTGATATTTTGAAATATTGTAGGGGGCGCTGTGGAGCCATTTCGCGCTATTCAATGAAAATGATCACATAACAACAAAGCCTTCATCACATTGGAGGTGTGTGCCAAATTTCAAGCCTCTATAAACTTTCCAAGCCCCTCAAAAGCCACTTCATCTTTCATGGTGGACCGCGTTGTCACCAGGGTGCGCCGTTCAGTTTAAAGTCACAATTTTTGCACTGAAGCATCATGAGGGACTGATGGTGATATTCTCCGCTTTTGAGGTGGCCACGATGAACCTGTGAAAATCAGTACAACAAAATTAAAGCCATGACATTTCCTGTTGCCACTAGGTGGCGCTGTCCGTATTCCCGACAATGGGCACATCAATCTGTTCAGGGCGGGTGTGACATCATGCCTGTAAAGTCTGGTACTGATCAGACTGGATTTCATTGAGTTATACTAATTTGTTTCTTCATGGCGTGACATCAAAGTTCGCCATGCCGCTGGTGTCACACCCTTTTGCGAAAAGTCACAGTTTTCACTGTAACCCAAGACCAACTCCTTAAGGCTTTCCTGGAGAAATTTGAGGCTGCAGATGTCACCCATCACAATACTGTACCCCAAAGTGTAAAACATGACATTTCCTGTTCCCACTAGGTGGCGCTGTCCCTGATGTAAAATATGGCAGTTGAAATATGTTCAGGGATGGAGCCTTCTCATATGTGTTCACTTTGGTCAAGGTCAGAAAATCTATGACAGAATGAGAGGCAATAAGATTTTCATGGCGAGTCATCGAAATTCGCCATGGCGCCACGGCCTCATGGTATTGTGAAAACTCAAAAGCTCCGCAATTTGACATGGCATAAGGGTGTAGTTGGCACTGACCAAATATGAAGGTTATGAAATCAAACCCCAAGGAGGAGTTCGTCAAAGTTCGAGGCATGGAAATGGTAAAATCAGAGCCAAAATGTCACCTTCAATCCAAAATGGCGGACTTCCTGTTGGATTTAGGACATTGCCATAATAGACTTTTTTGTTCGACTCTGAACATTATATAGGTGTACCGACTTTCAAACATGTAGGTCATACCCATACCGGGGGCTCGCGTTTTTCATTTTTCTAGGTGGCGCTACTGAGCTAATTTTCCCTGGCCATGTCTGAGAACATTAAAATACGTAAATTTTCACCAGACCTGACGCGTGTGCAAAATTTCATGAGTTTTCGAGCATGTTTAGGCCCTCAAACGGCCAATTCATTTGCCGAAATAATAATAATAATAATAATAATAATAATAATAATAATAAACAGAGCAATTACAATAGGGCCTTCGCACTGTCAGTGCTCGGGCCCTAATTAAAGCTGCAAGCAGCGTTATGAGGGCCCTCGCACCCCCGGCGTGTCGAGCCACGCCCAACACCTAAAACCAGCACATCCGATGTGATGTCACATTGATGGAATTCATGCATTTAACCACCAGCTAACATTTCAACTCATTCATTCATGATTTGTTAGTCGTTCCACTAGGTGGCGCTCTAACCCTTATGCACAAATGGCATAACAAACATTTCCGAGCTCGAGTCTCATCACGCCTGCGACCTTTGGGAGAGATTGGACTTTGTGTCTTTGAGTGACAGCAGATTACTGCTTTTTGGCGAGTGATTGAAACTCCACGTGCCGCCATGACCACCCCGTTTCCTTGAACGTAAAAAGCTTCGCAATTTAACATCACAAAGGTCTTTAGATTCCACACACTGGAGAATGGTTCAATATGATGAAATCCCTTGGAGGAGTTCGTCAAAGTATGAAGCCTGAAAAGAGGGGAAAATGTCGCCAAAATTGCACATTAATTTTAAAATGGCTGACTTCCTGTTGGATTTTGGATATTGCTCCAAGAGACTTTTTTGTACATCTTGATATCTCCTATAAGCTTACCAGGTTTCAGACTCATACATAAAACACAGAGCTGGGGCTGTGGTTTTGAAATTTTGTAGGGGGCGCTGTGGAGCCATTTCGCGCTATTCAATAAAAATGATCACATGACAACAAAGCCTTCATCCATTTGGAGGGGTGTGCTAAATTTAAAGCCTCTATATACTTTCCAAGCCCCTCAAAAGCCACTTCATCTTTCATGGTGGACCGCGTTGCCACCAGGGTGCGCCGTTCAGTTTAAAGTCACAATTTTTGCACTGAAGCATCACGAGGGACTGATGTTGATATTCACCGCTTTTGAGGTGGCCACGATGAACCTGTGAAAATCAGTACAACAAAATTAAAGCCATGACATTTCCTGTTGCCACTAGGTGGCGCTGTACGTATTCCCGACAATGGGCACATCAATCTGTTCAGGGCAGGTCTGACATCATGCCTGTAAAGTCTGGTACTGAACAGACTGGATTTCATTGAGTTATACTAATTTGTTTCTTCATGGCGTGACATTAAAGTTCGCCATGCTGCTGGGGTCACACCCTTTTGCGAAAAGTCACAGTTTTCACTGTAACCCAAGACCAACTCCTTAAGGCTTTCCTGGAGAAATTTGAGGCTGCAGGTGTCACCCATCACAATACTGTACCCCAAAGTGTAAAACATGACATTTCCTGTTCCCACTAGGTGGCGCTGTCCCTGGTGTCAAATATGGCAGTTGAAATATGTTCAGGGGTGGAGCCTTATCATATGTGTTCACTTTGGTCAAGGTCAGAAAATGTATGACAAAATGAGAGGCAATAAGATTTTCATGGCGAGTCATCGAAATTCGCCATGGCGCCACGGCCTCATAGTATTGTGAAAACTCAAAAGCTCCGCAATTTAACATGGCCCAGGTGTGTAGTTGACACTGACCAAAGATGAAGCTTATACAACCAAATCCCAAGGAGGAGTTCGCAAAAGTTCGAGGCATGGAAATGGCAAAATTAGAGCCAAAATGTCACCTTCTCTTCCAAATGGCGGACTTCCTGTTGGGTTTGCATCAATGGGCCCACAGACTTTTTTGTTCGACTCGGCATGATACACATGTGTGCCAAATTTCATACATGTAGCTGAAACGATGTGGTCGTAGGGCTGCATTTAACAAGGCATAGGTGGCGCTGTAGAGCCATTTCCCAGTGCTCATATGTAAAACCATTAAAATACAAAATTTTTCACCAGACCTGGCATGTGTGCAAAATTTCATGAGTTTTCGAGCATGTTTAGGCCCTCAAACGGCCAATTCATTTGCCGAAATAATAATAATAATAATAATAAACAGAGCAATTACAATAGGGCCTTCGCACTGTCAGTGCTCGGGCCCTAATTAAAGCTGCAAGCAGCGTTATGAGGGCCCTCGCACCCTGGCGTGTCGAGCCACGCCCAACACCTAAAACCAGCACGTCCGATCTCATGTCACATTGATGGAATTCATGCATTTAACCACCAGCTAACATTTCATTTGGTTCAACCATGAGTATAGTCGTCCCACTAGGTGGCGCTCTAACCATTATAGACAAAGGGCATAACAAACATTTCCGAGCTCGAGTCTCATCACGCCTGCGACCTTTGGGAGAGATTGGACTTTGTGTCTTTGAGTGACAGCAGATTACTGCTTTTTGGCCAGTGATTGAAACTCCACGTGCCGCCATGACCACCCCGTTTCCTTGAACGTAAAAAGCTTCGCAATTTAACATCACAAAGGTCTTTAGATTCCACACACTGGAGAATGGTTCAATATGATGAAATCCCTTGGAGGAGTTCGTCAAAGTATGAAGCCTGAAAAGAGGGGAAAATGTCGCCAAAATTGCACATTAATTTTAAAATGGCTGACTTCCTGTTGGATTTGGGATATTGCACCAAGAGACTTTTTTGTACATCTTGATATTTTCCATAAGCTTACCAGGTTTCAGACTCATAGATGAAACACAGAGCAGGGGCTGTTGTTTTGAAATTTTGTAGGGGGCGCTGTGGAGCAATTTCGCGCTATTCAATGAAAATGATCACATGACAACAAAGCCTTCATCCATTTGGAGGTGTGGGCCAAATTTCAAGCCTCTATAAACTTGCAAGCCCCTCAAAAGCCACTTCATCTTTCATGTTGAACAGCGTTGCCACCAGGGTGCGCCGTTCAGTTTAAAGTCACAATTTTTGCACTGAAGCATCACGAGGGACTGATGTTGATATTCACCGCTTTTGAGGTGGCCACGATGAACCTGTGAAAATCAGTACAACAAAATTAAAGCCATGACATTTCCTGTTGCCACTAGGTGGCGCTGTACGTATTCCCGACAATGGGCACATCAATCTGTTCAGGGCGGGTCTGACATCATGCCTGTAAAGTCTGGTACTGAACAGACTGGATTTCATTGAGTTATACTAATTTGTTTCTTCATGGCGTGACATCAAAGTTCGCCATGCTGCTGGGGTCACACCCTTTTGCGAAAAGTCACAGTTTTCACTGTAACCCAAGACCAACTCCTTACGCCTTTCCTGGAGAAATTTGAGGCTGCAGGTGTCACCCATCACTATACTGTACCCCAAAGTGTAAAACATGACATTTCCTGTTCCCACTAGGTGGCGCTGTCCCTGGTGTCAAATATGGCAGTTGAAATATGTTCAGGGGTGGAGCCTTATCATATGTGTTCACTTTGGTCAAGGTCAGAAAATGTATGACAAAATGAGAGGCAATAAGATTTTCATGGCGAGTCATCGAAATTCGCCATGGCGCCACGGCCTCATAGTATTGTGAAAACTCAAAAGCTCCGCAATTTAACATGGCACAAGGGTGTAGTTGGCACTGACCAAATATGAAGGTTATGAAATCAAACCCCAAGGAGGAGTTCGTCAAAGTTCGAGGCATGGAAATGGTAAAATCAGAGCCAAAATGTCACCTTCAATCCAAAATGGCGGACTTCCTGTTGGGTTTAGGACATTGCCATAATAGACTTTTTTGTTCGACTCTGAACATTATATAGGTGTACCGACTTTCAAACTTGTAGGCCATACCCATACCGGGGGCTCGCGTTTTTCATTTTTCTAGGTGGCGCTACTGAGCTAATTTTCCCTGGCCATGTCTGAGAACATTAAAATACGTAAATTTTCACCAGACCTGACGCGTGTGCAAAATTTCATGAGTTTTCGAGCATGTTTAGGCCCTCAAACGGCCAATTCATTTGCCGAAATAATAATAATAATAATAATAATTAAAGCTGCAAGCAGCGTTATGAGGGCCCTCGCACCCCCGGCACGTCGAGCCACTGCCAACACCTCAAACCGGCACGTCCGATGTGATGTCACATTGATGGAATTCATGCTTTTAATCACCAGCTAACATTTCATCTTATTCAACCAGGATTATAGTCATGCCACTAGGTGGCGCTCTAACCATTATTGACAAATAGCATAACAAACATTTCCAAGCTCGAGTCTCATCACACCTGCGACCTTTGGGAGAGATTGGACATTGTGTTTTTTAGTGACAGCAGATTACTGCTTTTTGCGAGTGATTGAAACTCTACGTGCCGCCATGACCACCCCGTTTCCCTGAACGGAAAAAGCTTCGCAATTTAACATCACAAAGGTCTTTAGATTCTACACACTGAAGAATGCTTCAATATGATGAAATCCCTTGGAGGAGTTCGTCAAAGTATGAGGCCTGAAAAGGGGGGAAAATGTCATCAAAATTACACATTAATTTTAAAATGGCTGACTTCCTGTTGGATTTGGGATATTGCTCCAAGAGACTTTTTTGTACATCTTGATATCTTACACAAGCTTACCAAGTGTCAGACTCATAGATGAAACACAGAGCAGGGGCTGATGTTTTGAAATATTGTAGGGGGCGCTGTGGAGCCATTTTGCGCTATTCAAGGAAAATGGTTACATAACAACAATGCCTTCATCCATTTGGAGGTGTGTGCCAAATTTCAAGCCTCTATAAACTTTCCAAGCCCCTCAAAAGCCACTTCATCTTTCATGGTGAACAGCGTTGCCACCAGGGTGCGCCGTTCAGTTTAAAGTCACAATTTTTGCACTGAAGCATCACGAGGGACTGATGTTGATATTCACCGCTTTTGAGGTGGCCACGAAGAACCTGTGAAAATCAGTACAACAAAATTAAAGCCATGACATTTCCTGTTGCCATTAGGTGGCGCTGTCCGTATTTCCGACAATGGGCACATCAATCTGTTCAGGGCGGGTCTGACATCATGCCTGTAAAGTCTGGTACTGATCAGACTGGATTTCATTGAGTTATACTAATTTGTTTATTCATGGCGTGACATCAAAGTTCGCCATGCTGCTGGGGTCACACCCTTTTGCGAAAAGTCACAGTTTTCACTGTAACCCAAGACCAACTCCTTAAGGCTTTCCTGGAGAAATTTGAGGCTGCAGATGTCACCCATCACTATACTGTACCCCAAAGTGTAAAACATGACATTTCCTGTTCCCACTAGGTGGCGCTGTCCTTGATGTCAAATATGGCAGTTGAAATATGTTCAGGGGTGGAGCCTTATCATATGTGTGCTCTTTGGTCCAGATCGGAACATGTATGACAGAATGAGAGGCAATAAGATTTTCATGGCGAGTCATCAAAATTCGCCATGGCGCCACGGCCTCATAGTATTGTGAAAACTCAAAAGCTCCGCAATTTAACATGGCACAAGGGTGTAGTTGACACTGTCCAAATTTAAAGTTTATAGGACCAAATCCCAAGGAGGAGTTCGTTAAAGTACAAGGCATGGAAACGGTAAAATCAGAGCCAAAATGTCACCTTCAATCCAAAATGGCGGACTTCCTGTTGGGTTTAGGACATTGCCATAATAGACTTTTTTGTTCGACTCTGAACGTTATATAGGTGTACCGACTTTCAAACATGTAGGTCATACCCATACCGGGGGCTCGCGTTTTTCATTTTTCTAGGTGGCGCTACTGAGCTAATTTTCCCTGGCCATGTCTGAGAACATTAAAATACGTAAATTTTCACCAGACCTGACGCGTGTGCAAAATTTCATGAGTTTTCGAGCATGTTTAGGCCCTCAAACGGCCAATTCATTTGCCGGAATAATAATAATAATAATAATAATAATAATAATAATTAAAGCTGCAAGCAGCGTTATGAGGGCCCTCGCACCCCCGGCACGTCGAGCCACTGCCAACACCTCAAACCGGCACGTCCGATGTGATGTCACATTGATGGATTTCATGCTTTTAATCACCAGCTAACATTTCATCTTATTCAACCAGGATTATAGTCATGCCACTAGGTGGCGCTCTAACCATTATTGACAAATAGCATAACAAACATTTCCAAGCTCGAGTCTCATCACACCTGCGACCTTTGGGAGAGATTGGACATTGTGTTTTTTAGTGACAGCAGATTACTGCTTTTTGCGAGTGATTGAAACTCTACGTGCCGCCATGACCACCCCGTTTCCCTGAACGGAAAAAGCTTCGCAATTTAACATCACAAAGGTCTTTAGATTCTACACACTGAAGAATGCTTCAATATGATGAAATCCCTTGGAGGAGTTCGTCAAAGTATGAGGCCTGAAAAGGGGGGAAAATGTCATCAAAATTACACATTAATTTTAAAATGGCTGACTTCCTGTTGGATTTGGGATATTGCTCCAAGAGACTTTTTTGTACATCTTGATATCTTACACAAGCTTACCAAGTGTCAGACTCATAGATGAAACACAGAGCAGGGGCTGATGTTTTGAAATATTGTAGGGGGCGCTGTGGAGCCATTTTGCGCTATTCAAGGAAAATGATCACATGACAACAAAGCCTTCGTCCATTTGGAGGGGTGTGCTAAATTTAAAGCCTCTATAAACTTTCCAAGCCCCTCAAAGCCACTTCATCTTTCATGATGAACCGCGTTGCCACCAGGGTGCGCCGTTCAGTTTAAAGTCACAATTTTTGCACTGAAGCATCACGAGGGACTGATGGTGATATTCACCGCTTTTGAGGTGGCCACGATGAACCTGTGAAAATCAGTACAACAAAATTAAAGCCATGACATTTCCTGTTGCCACTAGGTGGCGCTGTCCGTATTTCCGACAATGGGCACATCAATCTGTTCAGGGCGGGTCTGACATCATGCCTGTAAAGTCTGGTACTGATCAGACTGGATTTCATTGAGTTATACTAATTTGTTTCTTCATGGCGTGACATCAAAGTTCGCCATGCTGCTGGGGTCACACCCTTTTGCGAAAAGTCACAGTTTTCACTGTAACCCAAGACCAACTCCTTAAGGCTTTTCTGGAGAAATTTGAGGCTGCAGATGTCACCCATCACTATACTGTACCCCAAAGTGTAAAACATAACATTTCCTGTTCCCACTAGGTGGCGCTGTCCTTGAGGTCAAATATGGCAGTTGAAATATGTTCAGGGGTGGAGCCTTATCATATGTGTTCACTTTGGTCAAGGTCAGAAAATGTATGACAAAATGAGAGGCAATAAGATTTTCATGGCGAGTCATCGAAATTCGCCATGGCGCCACGGCCTCATAGTATTGTGAAAACTCAAAAGCTCCGCAATTTAACATGGCACAAGGGTGTAGTTGACACTGTCCAAATTTGAAGTTTATAGGACCAAATCCCAAGGAGGAGTTCGTTAAAGTTCGAGGCATGGAAATGGTAAAATCAGAGCCAAAATGTCACCTTCAATCCAAAATGGCGGACTTCCTGTTGGGTTTAGGACATTGCCATAATAGACTTTTTTGTTCGACTCTGAACATTTTATAGGTGTACCGACTTTCAAACATGTAGGTCATACCCATACCGGGGGCTCGCGTTTTTCATTTTTCTAGGTGGCGCTACTGAGCTAATTTTCCCTGGCCATGTCTGAGAACATTAAAATACGTAAATTTTCACCAGACCTGACGCGTGTGCAAAATTTCATGAGTTTTCGAGCATGTTTAGGCCCTCAAACGGCCAATTCATTTGCCGAAATAATAATAATAATAATAATAATAATAATAATAAACAGAGCAATTACAATAGGGCCTTCGCACTGTCAGTGCTCGGGCCCTAATAAACAGAGCAATTACAATAGGGCCTTCGCACTGTCAGTGCTCGGGCCCTAATTAAAGCTGCAAGCAGCGTTACGAGGGCCCTCGCACCCCCGGCGCGTCGAGCCAAGCCCAACACCTAAAACCAGCACCTCCGATCTGACGTTTGGGAGAGATTGGACATTGTGTTTTTGAGTGACAGCAGATTACTGCTTTTTGGCGAGTGATTCAAACTCTAAGTGCCACCATAACCACCCCGTTTCACTGAACGTAAAAAGCTTCGCAATTTAACATCACAAAGGTCTTTAGATTCCACACACTGGAGATTGGTTCAATATGATGAAATCCCTTGGAGGAGTTCGTCAAAGAACGGTGCCTGGAAAGAGGGGAAAATGTTGCCAAAATTACACATTAATTTTAAAATGGCTGACTTCCTGTTGGATTTGGGATATTGCTCCAAGAGACTTTTTTGTACATCTTGATATCTCCTATAAGCTTACCAGGTTTCAGAATCATACATAGAACACAGAGCAGGGGCTGTGGTTTTGAAATTTTGTAGGGGGCGCTGTGGAGCAATTTCGCGCTATTTAATGAAAATGATCACATGCCAACAAAGCCTTCATCCATTTGGAGGTGTGTGCCAAATTTCAAGCCTCTATAAACTTGCCAAGACCCTCAAAAGCCACTTCATCTTTCATGTTGAACAGCGTTGCCACCAGGGTGCGCCGTTCAGTTTAAACTCACAATTTTTGCACTGAAGCATCACGAGGGACTGATGGTGATATTCACCGCTTTTGAGGTGGCCAAGATGAACCTGTGAAAATCAGTACAACAAAATTAAAGCCATGACATTTCCTGTTGCCACTAGGTGGCGCTGTCCGTATTTCCGACAATGGGCACATCAATCTGTTCAGGGCGGGTCTGACATCATGCCTGTAAAGTCTGGTACTGATCAGACTGGATTTCATTGAGTTATACTAATTTGTTTCTTCATGGCGTGACATCAAAGTTCGCCATGCTGCTGGGGTCACACCCTTTCGCGAAAACTCACAGTTTTCACTGTAACCCAAGACCAACTCCTTAAGGCTTTCCTGGAGAAATTTGAGGCTGCAGATGTCACCCTTCACTATACTGTACCCCAAAGTGTAAAACATGACATTTCCTGTTCCCACTAGGTGGCGCTGTCCTTGATGTCAAATATGGCAGTTGAAATATGTTCAGGGGTGGAGCCTTATCATATGTGTGCTCTTTGGTCCAGATCGGAACATGTATGACAGAATGAGAGGCAATAAGATTTTCATGGCGAGTCATCGAAATTCGCCATGGCGCCACGGCCTCATAGTATTGTGAAAACTCAAAAGCTCCGCAATTTAACATGGCACAAGGGTGTAGTTGACACTGTCCAAATTTGAAGCTTATAGGACCAAATCCCAAGGAGGAGTTCGTTAAAGTTCGAGGCATGGAAATGGCAAAATTAGAGCCAAAATGTCACCTTCAATGCAAAATGGCGGACTTCCTGTTGGGTTTAGGACATTGCCATAATAGACTTTTTTGTTCGACTCTGAACGTTATATAGGTGTACCGAGATTCAAACTTGTAGGCCATACCCATACCGGGGGCTCGCGTTTTTCATTTTTCTAGGTGGCGCTACTGAGCTAATTTTCCCTGGCCATGTCTGAGAACATTAAAATACGTAAATTTTCACCAGACCTGACGCGTGTGCAAAATTTCATGAGTTTTCGAGCATGTTTAGGCCCTCAAACGGCCAATTCATTTGCCGAAATAATAATAATAATAATAATTAAAGCTGCAAGCAGCGTTATGAGGGCCCTCGCACCCCCGGCGTGTCGAGCCATGCCCAACACCTGAAACCAGCATGTCCGATCTGATGTCACATTGATGGAATTCATGCATTTAACCACCAGTTAACATTTCATTTGGTTCAACCATGAGTATAGTCGTCCCACTAGGTGGCTCTCTAACCATTATAGACAAAGGGCATAACAAACATTTCCGAGCTCGAGTCTCATCACGCCTGTGACCTTTGGGAGAGATTGGACTTTGTGTCTTTGAGTGACAGCATATTACTGCTTTTTGGCGAGTGATTGAAACTCCACGTGCCGCCATGACCACCCCGTTTCCTTGAACGTAAAAAGCTTCGCAATTTAACATCACAAAGGTCTTTAGATTCCACACACTGGAGAATGGTTCAATATGATGAAATCCCTTGGAGGAGTTCGTCAAAGTATGAAGCCTGAAAAGAGGGGAAAATGTTGCCAAAATTACACATTAATTTTAAAATGGCTGACTTCCTGTTGGATTTGGGATATTGCTCCAAGAGACTTTTTTGTACATCTTGATATCTCCTATAAGCCTACCAGGTTTCAGATTCATACATAAAACACAGAGCAGGGGCTGTGGTTTTGAAATTTTGTAGGGGGCGCTGTGGAGCAATTTCGCGCTATTCAATGAAAATGATCACATGCCAACAAAGCCTTCATCCATTTGGAGGTGTGTGCCAAATTTCAAGCCTCTATAAACTTGCCAAGACCCTCAAAAGCCACTTCATCTTTCATGTTGAACAGCGTTGCCACCAGGGTGCGCCGTTCAGTTTAAACTCACAATTTTTGCACTGAAGCATCACGAGGGACTGATGGTGATATTCACCGCTTTTGAGGTGGCCAAGATGAACCTGTGAAAATCAGTACAACAAAATTAAAGCCATGACATTTCCTGTTGCCACTAGGTGGCGCTGTCCGTATTTCCGACAATGGGCACATCAATCTGTTCAGGGCGGGTCTGACATCATGCCTGTAAAGTCTGGTACTGATCAGACTGGATTTCATTGAGTTATACTAATTTGTTTCTTCATGGCGTGACATCAAAGTTCGCCATGCTGCTGGGGTCACACCCTTTCGCGAAAACTCACAGTTTTCACTGTTACCCAAGACCAACTCCTTAAGGCTTTCCTGGAGAAATTTGAGGCTGCAGATGTCACCCTTCACTATACTGTACCCCAAAGTGTAAAACATGACATTTCCTGTTCCCACTAGGTGGCGCTGTCCTTGAGGTCAAATATGGCAGTTGAAATATGTTCAGGGGTGGAGCCTTATCATATGTGTGCTCTTTGGTCCAGATTGGAACATGTATGACAGAATGAGAGGCAATAAGATTTTCATGGCGAGTCATCGAAATTCGCCATGGCGCCACGGCCTCATAGTATTGTGAAAACTCAAAAGCTCCGCAATTTAACATGGCACAAGGGTGTAGTTGACACTGTCCAAATTTGAAGCTTATACGACCAAATCCCAAGGAGGAGTTCGTTAAAGTACAAGGCATGGAAACGGTAAAATCAGAGCCAAAATGTCACCTTCAATCCAAAATGGCGGACTTCCTGTTGGGTTTGCGTCAATGGGCCCACAGACTTTTTTGTTCGTCTTGGCATGATACACATGTGTGCCAAATTTCATACATGTAGCTGAAACGATGTGGTCGTAGGGCTGCATTTAACAAGGCATAGGTGGCGCTCTAGAGCCATTTCCCAGTGCTCATATGTAAAACCATTAAAATACGTAAATTTTCACCAGACCTGACGCGTGCGCAAAATTTCCAGAGTTTTCGAGCATGTTTAGGCCCTCAAAAGGCCGATTCATTTGCCGAAATAATAATAATAATAATAATAAACAGAGCAATTACAATAGGGCCTTCGCACTGTCAGTGCTCGGGCCCTAATAATAATAATAAACAGAGCAATTACAATAGGGCCTTCGCACTATCAGTGCTCGGGCCCTAATAATAATAATAATAAACAGAGCAATTACAATAGGGCCTTCGCACTGTCAGTGCTCGGGCCCTAAAAAGAAACGGAGCAGATACAATAGGGCCTTCGCACTCTCGGTGCTCGGGCCCTAATAATTTATTATTAGCCTTCACTGCATGCAGAAAAATTCACAGACACACACAGTGCCACAACATGCCAAGATGCCAAATGTCTCATGGGAGTGCTGTCTAATACCAACAGTGATTCCAGTAATCTTTGAAAGTTTTTAGATTAAATTAATCTGGAGCAAATTGTTGTTTTATTTTGTGCCATAAAGTAAAATCCAAAGTTGCTCCTCCTTGTGGCTCATAACACCAAAAGCTGCTTATTTCAGGTTTACCTGCTCCATGCTTTGGCCATTTGTTGCAAGTCCTCTCGAACTGAATTTGAGTTCCCTCAGGTGCTTCTGTTTTCTTCACACACAATGCATGTGGCCCAGATAAGTTTTTCTGCTGGTTGTTGTACATGTAGACTGTTTTATGCATTTGCAGATGCCACTGGGTAAGAAATGAGATTGTTGTGCCAACACAGGGACAGTTATAAGTCACACTACTTGCCTCTCCTACAGTCATGTTTACATATGAACCCTGCAAGCATCGCTGCCAGATGTGTTTCTGCTCAGATGGGTCAGATGAAGGGCAGCTGAACCCCTTTGTTAAGCACAAACTATTACATAATATATTATGATGGTGTATAGAGGCATTTATCAAACACAATAAAATGAGTCTGTTACATTTCAGGTGTCAGTTGTTTTTATTAAATGGGAATAATGTGCAGAAAAATAAAGCCTCATTTTTTTTAATCACAATTTTAGTTTTTAGTGCCATCTTGTCTTTAAAGATATTCTGATTTTAGTTGTTCAGTTTTTCCTGCAATCTTACTTACTGAGTTTATTATTTGTTTTATCTCTTTTTGATTTTTCTAATAATTTTCTGTGGGGTTTCTTTTTTTTCATTCAGTTGCATCTTCTGTTTTTACCTGTTGTAAACAAGGCCTCGACTTCAGTGCATCTCTGAGTTTAGATTATTACCGTGTGTCTTTTTATTATTTATTTAATGCTGACCTAGGAAACAAATTTCATTCTTTTATGTTTTTGACATCATGAATGACATGAAATGAATACTGAGATGGATATTTACTGAATGAATGTGTGAATCTGGTAAATAAATAGAAGCTTCTTTGGCCAGGTATAATCTAACTCTGGTGTCTTGTGGCATTCCCTTAAATACAGGAGACTGAAATAGATTTCTAGCTAAAAACAAAAACAACAGCCTGAGCCACTGTGGCAAATCTTATGGCTTCTGAGTCTCCTACTCTCAACCTTTGGTTTGGTTTCTTTCAAATGACTCTGTTTCTGTATCAAGTATCTTTCTCATCTTCTCTGTGTCTATGAACCCCACTTACAAAACCTTAAAAGCCCCCTACACAGAGATTCACTTCTCACATGTTTATTTTGAGGGACTGACTGCTACAGAAACTGGAAACATGACTGGAGGAAAGGAGAGGAGTAGGAGGAACCTGGCAAATAGAGAGTAGGGAGGGAAGGAGAGAGAGAGGCTGAGTGGGTAGTGAGGAGCTATAAAAGAGAATGCTGGAGCTGTCTGTGGCATTAGCCTCAGCAGACTCAGAGTCTCACACACACACAAAACGAGGAAGAGTGGAATCAACAGGCAACAGCAGAGTTGAAACACACTGAGTGCTGAAGAGCAGAAGCTGACCAGAGTAGTTTCAAAGCAGCTGTATCTTCAAGAATACTACAGTGTACTTGGACTTGGAGCTTTCTGGAGTGTTTGTTTGGCTGAACTTTGGACTGACTACTGCTTTGTTGCTCCTGAGAAAGAGTCTCTTCGTTTAAACTGGAAACAGCACAGAGACAAACTGTCCGCAGAGAAGTATTCAAGCTTTCACTTATAGAGCCTTCAGTTTCACTGGACTCCTGTTCTACCATGGCTGCTGTACGTCAAATGGTTATGGAGGCCTCTGGCTACCATGTCCTGCCAGCTCACCTTATGGCATCAGCTATGGAGGAGTTTCCCCAGCAGTTGCCCGTCCCAAAGGGCCCAGCAAAGGGCAAGAGCCGCTCCCGTCGACCTCGCGAGGCTCGCTTCAAAACACAGCCCGTCACCTTCGCTGAGATCCAAGAGGTAGAAGAAGAAGGCTCCTCGCCCCTGGAGGAGGAAAGGGCACGGCGCTCCTTCTTGCAGTCACTGGAAAACCTGCGGCGGAGCACACAGACCCTCCACTGCCCACCTGCTGCCCATCACAGCTGCACCCCTACACCCACACAGGCCAGCCTGGACTCCAGCGACTCCGACTCCACCCAGTGAGGGCAGAGACATGACCTTCTCCCGGCTCCCACGTTCTTCGCTTTGCCTTGACCCCGTTTTGAACTTAGGTCAACTGAACTGAACCAAAGTGGCCTGTCTGCCAGGCTGCCTGTGTGTAAACTGCTGCTCTTCATTCAAAAGCCTGCCTTTTAAAAAATACTAACATGCCAACACAAAGTATAGAGCTTAAAGATGCACTTACAGCATATCTGTAATGAGCTCTACCACAGGCTGGTTACACTGTTCCACAGATATGACGAGTGTAAAAGTAACAGTGTTGAGCGCATCACTCTTCATACGTATTCCTTTTTTACAGTAGTCTGATAAAAACTTGAAGGATGAAAGATAGATGGTATTTTCCCATTTTAAAGCTGTATTTTTTTTTTTTTTGTTTGAATCCATATTTTTCTACTTGAGTCACCATAGAAAGAACTCTTAAAAGGTTTTAGTATTGTGACTTACAAGGCTGTAAATACTTTGACTAAGCAAAATGCCCAGCATCGAAAGTGACCTGGCTGTCACTGGAGTAGTAGAGTACCACTGACAAAGCTTTGTCAAGAGTTTGAGCTCTTGTTTTCCAGCTTCGGTTCATGTGCAAAAACATACTTTCTGCATACATGTCTTTATTTATTCCCTTATTTTGTTCATAACCAAGTGGAGCTGTAGATGTAATATTATTTTATTGTTCTTTCTGACTTCTAAAGTCACCTCGACTTTCAATGAAAAATATAACCTTTATACTTGTTTTTTTGTTTGTTTTACTTTATACATATATGTTTGTCGTATGTACCTATAAATAAATATTTTCAAATATTTTGAACCATTTTCTGTTTTCCTTTCTTTGTATATTCCTGTTTGGGAAGGATTATCATAGAAAAAAAAAAAAACTTCAGAAGTTAACAGTTATGACTTTTGATACGATTAGGACTACAGCAAACTCATAGCCTACATAGATTTAACTGGTTTTCCATTACCAGTGTTATTGTTAAGATAAACTTTTGCCTGACTCGCTTGTAAACACACTTGTCAACACATGACCAATGGCTTTAAAGGTGACGCAGTGTCAGTAATGTTGGGTAATGTTGGGTTTCTAACAGCAACGCACAGAGAGCCACTGCAGCCAGTTGTGTCATGGAGTGACACGGACTAGAGATGAGACAGTAAGTGGGCAGCAGTTACATGATAGTGTAGGATTTACTCACTAATTTTCTTGTTATGAGTGAAAACACAAAAACACTTTCCTTACCCTGCCAGTAGTATTCATGCTGCCTAGTAGCCACCAACTGTCTTTTCTATTGGATTTGTGTACCGGTACTTGGATTTGGCTCACAAAATAAATTTAATCTCCCATGTTTATCCTAATGAAGTAACATGTCAGCAAGTGCAAAAATATGTCCTATTAACATGCTTTTAATTGTTGCTGTACAATTAAACTATCTTTGTTTCTCACACTTGGTATTGGTAGATTGTTGGAAAAGTAACAAATACTGCAATACAGATTTTGTATATTTTACAATAACACCTACACTCTCATCTTTTAGTTCAAGACTCAGAGAAAGAGCACTTGCTACAGCAGGCCAAAAAAGCATCTTGAACTTACAAGCCGTAACATCCCTGACCCTGTTGCTGCTTCTGACGTAAAGCAAAGCACAACTGCGCTTTTCTTTACAAAAAACAACAACAAACAGCCAGTTCCAGTTATCCAGCCAAAGTGGACATGGATAAAGACCAGCCGGTAGCACATAAAAGGTCTCCAGAGCTCTTTCCCCATCCTTTACCCAAACACACTCATTAGTCATTGTTTTTCAAGTGCTTGTGGAGCTGTTGTAGTTAACCACATACACAGCACACTGTTTGACGACGCAGCTCTGGAAACAGCTGAGTCACGGAGATATTGTCTGGTTTGAAAAATAGAGAGAGAGAGAAGAAAATCACATTTGTCATCTAATGCCGGAGTGACAGATTGATTCAGTCCATGCCTCCTCTTCCTGCCCTCTTTCTTCAGCAACCCAGTTTTTATTTTGCAGAGGAGCTGAGGGAGTGTTCAAGAGCATCACTGAAACAAAACCTTGCATGTGAAATCTTCTTTTAGTAATTAGTTTCACTGTCTGACTGCAAGACAGATTGCTCGGTGCTTTAAAGGAAGACGGATTACAACGACTGATGACTGATTTTTAAAGTTTTAAAGTGTCTGACAAATGTCCAGGGACCAGCAGTCCACTTTTTGCCTCAAAATGAAAAGTTTTAAAGGGCGTTTGAACAACGAAGGGTTGCCATTCTTGGTCTGGGCACTGCACTCAAATCCATCAAGGACGAACTCTTCCCCCTTTTAAAGATCTGGACAAAAGAGCAAACCTAGCACTGAAAGCAGTCAGTTAAGCATGAAAAACAACATGAAACCACTGTTAAAGAGTCCAAACTGGGGTAGTGTGACCCTGTGAAGTGCATGATGTCTTTGTAAACAACTTGATAGCAGCTAAAATAGCATAAAGGGGCAATCATCTGATAAATGAATATGTAGAACATGGAACAAACTGTATAGATGCTCTGTTTTGTCAGTTAACGAACTAGATAGCCTGCAAGGAATAAAAGAAAAACTGAGAGGAAGCTGAAAAGATATAATCTTGTTCAGTGTCATTTTCCTGTTAATGTTGGTGGAATACCAAGCTCCTTGAAAGGCGACATCACTGTTTAAAATACACCACTGTCTGGAGCTGCTGTCTTCATTCTTCTGCTGCTTTGCTGACACTTACATTTATTCAAATGCAAAGGAGCTTGTATAAATACATGCATACAAAAAAAAGTACATGCATGCCTGGACTATTGCAAAATAAGAAAGAAATGTGCTGTATTGTAAGCTAAAAGTAGATTCAATGTTTTAATCTAAATATTCTGCTCCTTAAGTAAAATATGCACCTTGTACCTATTTTTCACAAGTTTGTTTAGAGTTCTGGTTTTAAACATTTTATTATTGTAAAATCTGAAGTGTATGTACAATATTCTGAAGAACAGAGGACTGAAAATTAAATATTTTAACATGGACAACTCTACTTCATGTGATCATTTTTTAAGTTTTATGGTAAAAATAAATTTAACAAAAATAAGGTTTTAAACCTTTAATGTCGTGAGTATTGAATCATTAGAGCGCTGAATAATGGAAACAACTAATCCACTGCTTTTATGTTACCCAGCAAAATAAACCTTTTGAAAAATTGTTCACTTTTAGGTGAAAAGTCACTCTAGGTATTGCATTACAACCAGCTATGTTATCTGTTTTTTATTATTCCTTTTGGTTTGCACATAACTATCTAAACATGTGAAAGCCTTTATATTATGAAATATGTCCTTTTATTTATTTGAGATATGTCTTAATTAGGCGTATATTCACATATCTGGGGAAACCGTCTGAAGGCCACATTATTGCAAAATGTTCCAAAAACAAGAATAAAACGTTCCATGATCATGATAACTATTTGACTTGTATTTATTGGAGTTTTTTTTTTTTTTTAGGGTCACAGGGACTTGCATGTTAGCAGGGTTGTTCTAGTGGTGTGTACCGAGAGCTCGGCATAAATAGCTGGTACAATATTTGCTCTGGAACAAGAGTCCTCTCTCCCAAGTTCAAAGCATCTGCTGAGTGATTCCACCCACAGCTGAGAACATTATGACAAGCAGCACGTTCATGCCTTTGTCTGTTTGTACAGTGTCTGTCTCACCCTAATTTTTATGAAGCTGTTGACATTTATAGCCATGGATGTATGATGGTCACTTGTCTGGTTGTTGTCTAAAAAAGCACACAGTGAGGTCCAGACTTAGTTGATAAATATTTAAAGCCTTTCATTAAAAAAAATAAAATAAAATCTAAGGCTATAAGCAAACAAAATTCATGACTGGTTAAATTAAAAAAATTTAAAAAGTTGGCATTAATAGCAAATTTTCCTCTACTATCAGATAAAAGTGTCATGATGGCAAATTAGCATTGAACAAGGAGTTCTTAATTTAACAGATGGACCACAGATGAAATGACAAAATATGCACATCACGCTGTAGCTTGTAGAACCATCTTTACCATCTTGAAGCGCTCAGTTTCTGTATGTATTAATCGGTTTCTCACATCATTGTGAACGAATTTGGGCCCACTCTTCTTTACAGTGTAGCTTCAGTTAAGATTATTTAGGTTTGTGGCAATTTTATTTATGTACAATTCCAGCAGAGGATTTCAGTCAGGTTGAAATTCAGACTTTGATCTTGATTCTGTTCTTTTTCAGCCATTCTGTTATAGATTGCTGGTGTGCCTGGGATATTAGTGCTGTTGAACGTCCCAGTTTCGACAATCTGCATGACCCAATTTTGGACAGATGGCCTTGAACTCTAAAATGTTTTAGCATACAGAGGAATTCATGGTTGACTCACTGACCAGTCACTCCAGTCACCCCAGCCATAAACTGTTCAGACTGCTTCCATCAGGAAGGAGGTTCTGCAGCATCCGGTCCCGTACCAGCAGACTGAGAGACAGCTTTTTCCATCAGGCCATCAGACTGCTGAACACGTCATAGACACCTCAGCTTCACTACTGGAACTTTAACATTATGCACTCCATACTGTATATAAATGCCACTTGTTTTGCACATATTCAACTCTGTATATTTTATATATTTTATTATTATTACTTTATTTTATTTTTTTACTATTTAATTTGTAAAAATGTGTATACACACACACACACACACACACACACACGTAGGAAAATATTTAGTATACACATCCAGAAATGCATACACTATTATATATTGTACGTATATTTATTAGTTTCAGGTTGGCCATTCTTGTATTTTGCTCGTTTGTGTTGTTGTGTTTGCACATCTCTGTTGCTTGTGGGGCTCGCACACAAGAATTTCACTCGCATGTGCTGTGCCAGTGTGCCTGCACATGTGATGTGACAATAAAAAGTGATTTGATTTGATTTGATTTGACCACAAGGTGTCCAAGTCCTGTGGCTACAAAATAAGCTAAAATCATCACCCCTCCACCACTGACTTGACATTCTGTATAAGGTGATATTCTGATATGCTGTGTTTTGTTTTCCCCATATATAGTGCTGTGCTTAATGGCCAAAAAGCTCCACTGTGGTCTGGTCTGTGCAAAGGACATCGTTCCAAAAGTTTTGTGTTTTGTTCGGATGCAACTTTGTAAACTGTGCTGTCATGTTCTTTTCAGAAATAAGAGGGTTTTCTCCTGGAAACCCTTCCACACAAGACGTACTGTACTTGTTCAGTCTTTTTATAATTGTGCTGTCATGAATTTTAACATTTTACATTTTAACTGAAGCTTGTAGAATCTGAGCTGGTGCTGTAGCTTGAAATTTTAACACTTTATTTTTGAGCACAGCACGGACCGTGGGACCTGAGAGATGCATCTGGATCTTAGGTGGTCCATCTACCATTCACTGAAGCCTCATCAGAAATCACTGTCGGGTCACATCATTGTCAGAAAACCATTCTTAAAGAATGGAAATGAAGAGAAAGGGTAAGGTATGCTAAATTGCACAAAACTGTAATGAAAATCAATGGCAGCAGGTCTACAGCTGCCTGTCTTGATTTGAAAGTGTGTTTCAGGCAGCTGGGGTGTTAGTGATCTTGTCAACACTGATTGAATTTTGAAAATAGAAAATAGATTTTGATTGATCACGCAGTAGTGTCAGGGCTCTGTGTGCGGGCAGGTGGAGGCGAGGACCCAAACGCAGGACTCGTGAAGGCAAAACATGAATAGAACAATGAATACTGGAACGGGGAAAACCCCCACGCACACACAGAATCTGAGGGTACAACACAACAATGAGCAAGGACAAACACAGGGCTAATATACACAGGGACGTAGTGAGGGAATGGAAAACAGGAGGGAGACACAGCTGGAAGAAATTAGACTAACGAGACAGGGGAGCAGTAAAACTGAACACACTGACAACAGATTGGGACTATCAAAATAAAACTGGAAACATGAAACAGATCACAAAGACGCAGACTTAACACTAAACTAAATCTGCAATAATATCAATAATCAAAACAGTCTCACTAAATAATCAGAACATAAATCATAATTCAGAAAAAACACCAAAACCCAAGAAACAGAAAGAGCTGGGTCAAACTGATCCAGAACCGTGACAAGTAGCATCTGGAAAGCATCTAATTTACAACCTAAAGAAGTTTTGAAGAATAAAGATGGTAATACAAAATATTGACTCACATTCAAGAAATCTCCCCAGCTATTTGCCACTTTCAGTACACGCAAAATATAGAGAAATGGGGCCTCAAGACTTTTACACAGTTTTGCACCTAAAAAAAAACAGAAGTCATTGTGTCAAAATGCCATGTTCAGAATGATATACATTTTACTGGCATTTGAGGATTTATAAATGTATTCAAGATTTTAATGTTACAGTTGGAGTTTTCATTAACTTACACATAGGTAGCTTTAGAAAATGTACATAGCAGAATATTTATATGTAATATTTACATCCAAAATGTAAAGGAATAGAAGCAGGGCACCACATGTCGCTTCTGGACTTGCATTTTATTAAAGCAGCTGCATTCATCTTGTCTCATGACTTAGGAAGGAGGCAGTCACAGAAAAGGTACAAAGAAAGCAGGGTCCAAGGCATTATTCTCCCTCTATTTCAAAGCTTCATTTCTAAGCTCTTCATCTCCCCCTGCTGCTGAAAAGAGCTGATTACTGATGCAACGCAGAAGGTGACCCACATATCACTTCACCCAGTGTCCTTTTCCCTTAAATCTGTTGTCTGAAAAACAAAGACACATAGATAGATAGATAGATAGATAGATAGATAGATAGATAGATAGATAGATAGATAGATAGATAGATAGATAGATAGATAGATAGATAGATAGATAGATAGATAGATAGATAGATAGATAGATAGATAGATAGATAGATAGCATTACCAGGCCAACTCTTGCTCTCTTTTTCCTTAAAAAAAGAGAGCAAAAAAAGAGAGAAAATTTTAGCACATCTCTTAAATTATAAGAAATAAATGTGTAAAATCGCAGGAAAAGTGTATCTTACCTAATTACTCTGCTGTGTATTACATTTGGTATCTTTCCATCTACTGACTACTTTGTAGTAGTGGCTGATTCAGTTTACAATATAAGCAACACTGGTTACCATGACATTCTGATTTCCTGCCATAGTCCTGTTACATTGTAATTATAATCCAGAATACAATGGAATTTAGCATTTGAATAATAAACTGACAGTTTTAAATAAATTATTTGTAATGAAGAAATTTAAAATTCTATTCTTGGGAATTCTTCTCAAAAACTTTTTTAAAACCTTCTATTACATCCAACATGTAGGAAAGGATTGCATTATTTTTATTTTAGTTATTCATATTAAGAGCATTCAATATTAGGCTAACTGTAAATGTCAATATGAAGAGTCCTGGAGTCCTTTTTGGCAATATATGAATTAAGTTTGATTGTATGATCGTAATGATCATAATGCAAATACGATCATAATGATAATGATAACGGGTTAGTTTGATTAACTTTTCATGATTTGTTCTTGTTGTAGATATGATGGGTTGTAACAGTCATATGTGGATGAGTTTTATGTGATTATTCATGTGATTATTAGTAGTAGTAGTAGTAGATGTATGTGTATGAAAGCACATGGTAAATGGCCTGTATTTGTATAGCGCTTTACTAGGACCCCAAAGCGCTTTACACATTCAGTCATCCACCCATTCACGCACCCATTCACACACTGGTGATGGCAAGCTACATTGTTGGTATGCTTCGGTTGAACTTTGTTTCTGTATACAACAGTTTTGATAAAAAGACAGAGCTGTTAACGTTTGCACTGTGCCTGTGTTTATAGAGAGCCAGTTCAAGTATTGAATTTCCCTGATGCATCCTTGGAGATTTGTGACGCGTTAGCAGGAGCAGGTTTAAAAGTTAAATACAAGCGTCGCCTGTCAATCATTTATTCCTGCCTTTTCTTGCGTCACACTTCATGAAGTACAGTTCAGATGTGAGTGATGGAAAATATTGACCAATGAATAGTTAAATGAGACTTTTGACGCGTTTTAAGCTTCACTTTGGACCAATGACAATTGTGTTGTCGTAGGCTTAACCAATCAAAATTCAGGGGAGGCGTTTCATTCAAGGAGCGCGAACGGTTAAGGGGCTACGAGAAAATGGCGAATATGGAGTTTGGGTTTGCGGGTTACACTATATTGATACTTTAAGCACTTTTAAAAACCTGTAAATACGATAAGTGTGTTGCTTTTATGCCTTATCCGAGCGATAAACTTGTATGGCATACTGAAGCTGATTTTTACTTAACATTAATGTGAGTCGTTTCAGCAAGCGTTATCATAGTTAGCTAGCGGAATGAGGTTAGCACAGAAACATAATGTTAGTTAACGTCAACTTCCTTTAGTTAAGGTCGTTGACGTCTGCATTTATTACATTTGATTAATACTGCCTATCGCTGAATTTGGGGATCTGTGGGCACTCTGCGTCTGCAGTTCACGGTATGGCTTTACATAATTTGGTTTTTGTTATCGATGTGGATTATGGAGATCACGATTCGGGCGATCAAATGGATGTCAGGGGTCATTTCGTGAAACGAGGAATATTAAACATTCTCTTACATTTCGGCTACAAATATGGATTTGAGAAAGTGCGATGGGGTTACAAGTTCTTTGACTCCAAGACTGCCCGCAACGCCAGTCTCATATCAAGAGTATCTGATTTCAAGGAGCTTCGGCACAAAATATTTGAGGACTTTGAGAAAGAGTTTGAAGCCAAATTTGATGTGAAGGAGAAAGCGTGCCCATCTCAACAGAAACAACGATCAAATCACTCGGTTTCGGTTCAAAATGCACTTAAAGAAACCCTATTGGACTTCCAGTGGGACAGACCAGACATCACGTCTCCTACTAAACTGTCCTTAAGGCCCAGGAAGTCGAGTCGTGGAGGAAGACCCAGTGTGTCTCATGAAGATGACATTTTAACTAACGAGAGGAATGTGGTGTTTATTGTCTCGCAGTGTCCACTTTCAAGGGCGCAGCTCGTGGACTACCTGTCTTTGAGAGACAATAGCCTTCCTACAGATGTGACAGACCACGTTATAGCCAAAGGACTTCAGGATATGCTGGTTCAGAGACAAGTTGTCCTCCACTGGATTGACTGTAGATCACACGTCCAGGTGAGTACAGTAGTGTTCAAAAGAGCATAACCAAACCACTGTCCAGTATCCGCATCTGACAATAGTTGCCACAGTTAATACACTGCTACCAGCAAAGTGACAATGTTTTGAGTATACAGATGTCATACCTCAAGTTTAATAACAATAATGTAAATGTTATAATCTACAAGTTAGACATACTAACAATAAATTTCAGGGCTCATAGTGCAGACTATATGATTTTATGTTAGTAGTACTTTTGATACCAGAAAACAATCTACTTGATAATAATTCTACAAAAAGATCCCTTGCAAGCAATTTATGTAGTAGAAAATGCAATTTTACGAAGTATTTTGAACTACAGAATACTATATAATCAATTAATCAACATACATAAAACTAGCATAAATGTTCAATTATCTTAACTATCATCAACCTAAATTTAAACTGATGATTAATACCATGGATCTAACCTAGTAGTGTCTGCTCTTCACCAGTCTAATGTAGTACATTACTGTAAAGTGTAGCACAGTACTGCAAACTGACTGGTTCAGCATGTACCAAAGTCCCTAGAATTTTCATAAAAAAATTATACCCACACAAGGATATTCACAACACCAATTCACTCACTTACATAATTTTGCACACCTCCAATGTCTGATTTAACAAAACAACTATTTGAGTTATAACATAGCCCATGAGATTTACATTTTCAGCTGATCAAATATTACTTGGTTAGCAGTTCTTCTATTTTAAAATAATGTCTCATCTTCCTCTTCTGTCTTTTCTCTTTATATATATATATATCTTTTTCTGAGTGAACTTATCACACATAGACATTTTTTTTTCCATCATGGAAAATGCCATCACTGCACCTTTAGACAGATTGTGATCCAAACTCCACAGAAACAGCTTTGTTTGTTGTGATGTTAGTGGTTTTGAGATTAGTTATTCTGTTTCTACTCACTCCTATTCTGTAAAGTTAGTCTGATGCTTAAGTGCTGTGACCACAACTTCATTGACTAATGCATATGAGCACATGACATGGATGGGAATGAAAAAAGTTTATGCTTAGGATGCAGTGTTACTATTAAATTGTTTATCGGGCTTAATTATTCATTAATTGAACATCTGCTTTGACACCTGTCTGTAACTATGTGTGTTATTGCAGGTTATGAGGTGTGAGGACTATTTTGGCTGTGACAAGCTGTCTGAGGTCCTAGCTCAGATGGATGGCAGAATAATCCCTGTGGTTGCACTGCTGAACCTTTGTAGCGCTCAACAGCCCAACTCAGGATTCATGAGGGAGTCTTTTGCATTCAAGTCCAGCATTGGATACCTGTTGTCTTCTGAACAACACTACCGCCTGGCTTTTCCTGTTATAGGAGGTGTCCTGCAGTGGCAGCAAGGTTAGTAGCCAGAGGAGATCTCTTCAACAAACTAAAAGCATTCATGATTATTACCAAATATCCCTCTGTGCAGAAGCACAATGTTTTTGTGCTTGAATTAAACATTGGGTGTAAGCATATCTACATCCAGATGATGGAAAAGTAGTTGCAATTCTTACGGCAAAACAAGCAATTAATTATTTTAACGGCGTATTAACATGCAGTAAATAATGTGGCAACTGATGTGAGCTAAAAGGAGTTTATCTTTAACATGCTTAATTTCAAAGCTGAGAATAGCCTGCAAAAATTCACTTGTGATAATTTTCACTAAACCAGGTGAAGTGACACAGAGCTGTGGTGTCATGATGGAGCCAGTGACTCGAAGACAGAAGCTTCTCCCAGAATCTGTCAAAATGTCCTTAAAAGAAGTTCTGAAAGGCTGGGATGCTTCATCACTGATGCAGACCTCCACAGAGTCGTGGGTGATTCATGGTTCCAGTAGTGGTGACCAGGGAGCTGGTGCATTCCAGCATCTCTTAATGGATCTATCTACTCATGCTCTGCACGTGGTGAGACTCGAAACACAATGGTTCTGTTTTACACAATTTGTAAAAAAAAAAAAATTCTCAGTTTTTTTTTTTTTTGGCCGTGCTGATTCTGATTGTGTAAAGTTGTGCAGATGAAAACACCAACACTATAATCCAGATTCAGCCTTTCAGAGCTTTTGAGTAAAGGTTGGTTTAGATGGATAGGTTTGGACTGTCATTTTTGCATTGCAAAATCTGTGGTTTCCACAGAATGAGATTGTTTTTGTGGCTGTAGCAAGACTTTGCATGCTGACCTGCTTGTGAACACATGTATGTGTATAAAAGGACCCGAACCTATGCTTTGTTTAATGAATTAATACAAAATATATGTACTTGGTCACAATAAATAACCAGGTAATATTAAGCTGCCAATAAGTTCCCTTAAGATCTACTGTTGCCCACTGCATTTCACTATGCAGGTAGAATGTGTCTGATTTCCAAAAGACATATGTTTTGCATTGAGGTTGCCACATGATAAACCTGATCAGAAGCTGATCAGAAAGCTTAGAATTGTTGTTATTGAAAATGTTGTCCATGTGCAATTGTAAAAAGCTGAATCTTCATCTTGTACTGTCTTATACTCTATACTGTACTGTATGCATTTATTGATCTGCTTATTTTCTTCTTCTTTTTTGTTTTTCTCTCTCGGTCTTCTTGTTACCCCAGCTTGCTGAGGTGAATGACAATGGGCTTCTGTGCTCGGCTGTGCTCTCTCCACTATCATACTCTACAGCTCTGCTCTCCATTCTCCAGCCTGTAATTGCGCAGTCTAACCAGCGACTGACCACTGAAGTCATTACCCCTGCCTTGTCTGAAACCTCTGCTGACCTTCCAGACATTGTGAACAGTGTTCTGGGAGTAGTGTATGACATCATGAAGCAGGATGGTGATAGTGTTAATGGTAGGAATAGGATCAAGGCTGTTTGATATCATGTCCACTCATTTATTTAGTGTTTTTTCAAGAGAGTATTACATGATGTTTTAACTGTAAAATATCTTTTAAATATATATTTTTGAAACTGTCTGTAAATGTATTAATAAATGCAAAAAGAAAGTAAATCCACAATCCATTAATTTCATCATTATGGGTTAATGGGTGTACAATTGACAATCTTAATACTTTTAAACTAATAATATTTTTAAGAAAAGATCAAAATCAAGTTCTATATCAATCTAATTTTAATCTTGTTTATCTTATCTGTCAAATATTGGAAATGTTATTTTCAGTATCTGCATTTTTAGGTTGTTGACATTGTTGTGATTGTTTATTTCTAAGACCAGTTAAAGGAGAATCCCATTCCTGAGTGGGCTCAGCAGGAATTCAGCCACAGTCCACCAGCACCAAACATGTTGGAGACTTGGTTCTCTCAGTCAGACTATTCTGGAGTGAGCTCTCATTTAATGGAGTCCATGAGGTACAAGAACTCAAAAATCTCATATTTTCTGTTATAGCGCTTTTGAAAAGCTTATCTATGTATCAAGTTATTAAATAGTGTAGCTTTTGTATAATATTTCAACATAGAATAATAAAAAGCCTATAAGCCTTTGGTTATAATGTCCTCCTCACACTGTTGAACAGGTTGCTACATGCAGTACCGGAGGAGAGAGAAGATGAGAACTTACCTGCACTGCAGCAGGAACTCCTTAGTGGTCTGGCTGAAATATACCAATCATCCCAGGACTCAGAAAAGAGGGGAAAGAAATGTAAGCGAATATCTTAATTTTTTCCCCTTTTTTTGTGAAGATCACAAACTGTGGATAATCATAAAACTCAAATTTTAAGATTATCCAAAACACTAATATCATTTTAATGTTTTTCTCATACATAGTCATGAACGTCAGATATTTTTTTTCCTAAATAATTTCTTGTCGATATCTATAGGTGGCACCCACCGCACACCAGTAAAACAGAAGATGAAGACCATGAGTCGTTCCTTGCAGATGCTAAATGTGGCACGCTTGAATGTAAAAGCCCAAAAGAACCAGGCTGAGTCTGAGCAGCTTGGAACTGAGGGTAGGGAAGCAGACAGAACAGGGAAGAGACGGTCAAGTGACAGGAACAAACCTGGAGTAGCAAATGTGATCAGTACGTGCACCTTTTCTGTTAAACCTTACTATACTCTTCGACTCCAATGTTCACTTTTATTGAGTTTGTTGTATGAAATTGTCTCTGCAAGAAAGAAAATGTATACATTTCCCAAAATGTCAGTTGAACTACTTACTTTACTACCTACTTGCTTGTGTTACAAAGCTTTGTGCAGCCTGTTATGAAAATACTATTTCTCTTTTATTTTTAAGATAAAACCTAAGCTAGCATCATTTTCCGGGTGATGCAATAATATTTTTTATTGAGACTATTAGATCTCAGTAGTTTTTTAAACTGTAGGTCACTGTATATTGGAGCTCTCTGAGACAGAACTTTTTAGTGAGTGTTTCTTGATTATGTCTGATCACTGGTTTTCCTCATCCAAGGCCCAATACTGCTTGTAGTATTTGCTTCATTTCAGGAAAATAAGTCATCTTATAATAAGTATCTTTGTCCTTGAGGGAGACACTGAATCCCACTTTGCTCCTAGTGCACCAATAGATTAAATATGCACAAATGAAAAGTTCTTATATCTTTACCAGATGAAGAGATTGTGCTTTTGAGATTGGAGTTCCTAAATTTTTTAACTCCCTCCGTAATGACTTAAGAACTGATTTTTGGCTTTTAATTTGAACCGATTTTTCATTTTTCTTTTTAGTCTTATTATGAAACACTTTATGATGATTTTTTTTCTTACTTCGAATAGTCAAGTAATGTATCTTCTCCCTTCTCCTAGGTTTTAAGAGTGAGTCAGAACTGCTGTCCCATCTGAAGTCCAGTTATGAGAAGTTTATGGCAGAGAGAGAGGAGTCTGTCTTTATGGGTGTTCAGCAGCTTGTTTCTTCTGTAAAGGCCTTCCTTGCAGCAGAATCAGATTGGGAGGTGAGACAGACGATGCTTCTAAATGAATAATAGATACAGAAAAACTTACATTTTGATTTCAGTAAAATAAATGCTATATTTTGGTTAAATCACCTGATGAAAACTTCATTACAATATGCAAGATGTTCACTTTAGGTCGAAGAATGCAAATGCTGATAGAAGATGGAAGAATCTTTGAAATATCATGGAAATATAATGCATAAACTAGGCCAGTGGGGGATCTGAACTGTGATTATGAAGTTCTATGTTTTCTTTTTAGGCAAAGACCTCCTTCCTTGTTCAACAGCATCTCCTCAAGACCAGCAAGTCAATCAGACAACTCTATGGAACGGCTGCTGATGTTGATAGTAAAGTCAGGGAGTGAGTGGTTTCCAAGTTTTACCTTGGGGACAACCTGTGTCTCCATCTGTCTGAATAATAAAGTTTCTGTTCAAGTCATTAATATTTAGCTGTCAGTAACACAGTCTGTTTATTCTAGGTGCCAGCTGCAAGTGGTGCTAAGGCTGGAGCTGTGCAGACTTTTCTCCACAGAGCAGTCAGACTCACTGGATGTTGGTCAGATGGCAGAGGAGGTAAGATGATCATGGCTTAGACTTTTATGCAGTGAGGTCTCCTTTGTAATTAATACAAACATGGAAAAGGCTGTGACTACAATGTATATGATTTTTTTTTTCAAGCAGAGCAATACCTTCTACCATCATGATGATTTTTAAAAAAGCTCTTTATTTAAAGGTGACTATTGTTCGAGCTATTGGACTAACACAGTATGTGCCATTAATTGTGGCAGTAATCTGAATATAAAACAGTATTTCCAGTTATATTGAAATGTTCTGTCTTTTGATACACTTTTTGTCAGTCACTTCAAATTGAGTGAAATTTAACTTTAATTCATGTAAAATACAATCCCTGTGCTTCAGGTGGCTGAAATGCTTCGAATAATCTCCCTGACCAGAGACCCAGTTTTCCTAACGAGGTTCCTTCAAGATGAAGTCATGCCAGGGTAAGGCTTCAGAAATAATTTTTTTTATTGTATTTTCAAAATAAGCAATACAACTATTTTTCCTGCTGAAAGACAAAGCAGCATTAAATAACTTTTGTTCAAGTCAAGAATAAAGTCATAAATAAAAGTGCCTCAGATGAATTGAATTTCTGTAATTTTGTAGGCATATTTAATGATTATACTTTTACGCAAAAAAAGCTAAGCCAAGGTTGGCTTACTGCATCACACAAAACATGTTTTGTTTTGGGATTTTTTTGTTTTTTGTATGATTTCAAATGAGCCAGTTTCTCACTTGCAGTTGTAAGAATCTAACAATAGTGTTTTTGGATTGTGGCAGGTTCCTGACCGCAATCCCCAGAGTGCTTGCAGAAATCTACCACAGTCTGGGCACACAGCTCCCTGAAGTTTTGCTGGCAGTCTTGCCTCCAGACTTCTTCAGTGATGACTCGGTAGCCAAGGACAGCATTTCTCCTTCAGCCTCTTCACTTCCCCTGTCTGCACAGTGCCTGGTTTCAGATGACAAAGATGGACTACAGGACCTGCGGAACCGCTCAGGCAACAAAAAGAGGTGAGGAGGATGTTTAAAAGACTCTTCTATTATAGACAATCTGGGAGGACTTTAAATTACAAATAATCTTAGATGCTACAATAAGAAGTGGCATTTGAGTGAAATATTTTGTTTTCATTTCACTGGACTGGAATCATAATCAAGTATTTTTAAAGTGCCCAGAAGTATGCACAGAATGTAATGGGGGTTTTGTTTTTGTTTGTTTGTTAGGAGTGGGATGCTGACTCGCCATCGCAGCATGACAGAATCATCACAGAGTCTTCGGCAAATAGAGATCCCCAAAAAGGCTACAAGAGCTGTAAGATAAACACTTCTGCTGTCTCTACTTAATATAAAACCTTGATCAACTTTCTGAACCAACTGTCTGAACCTCTCTAATTGCAGAGTTGACCTGTCTGAAATAGAAAAAAATCCCAATAATTTTTTGATTCATTTTAATCCATGCCTTTGTGAAAACATGCTTTTCATGCAGTTAGCAGTGTGTGCTACTCTGCTTCTTTGTTGGGCTTTAAATAGCCAAAATTAAAAAAAAAAAAAATTCACAATGCTGAATTAATCTGAGCCTTTTCTTGAACAAAGTCCTCATCTTTTGAGCATTATGGTATGTCCTTTTGGGTGTCATGTTCGCTCATGGTCGAGTTTTCATTAGGGTTTTTTGTTGTCAGTTATTCTTTTATCTCGCTCACACTCCTAATGTACAGCTGTTTTTAGCTGCAGTACCCCAAGCACATGTGCTGCTGTTTCCACCTATGCTTTGTCCACCAACCCGACATGATTAATTGCATTCTAGCCACATGAATGGTTTGGCGCACTGCTGTTTAAGTCACTGGATTGTCGTGTTTCGTGTCGAGTTCTCTCCACTTTATATTGACCACGTCTTGTATTTCAATTGAGGAAAACTATCTTTATCATTTTATCACCCAGCCTTATGGCCATTGAGAGAAATGTTATGGATGTTACTTGGACTGTCTGATTTGTTAAACTGTATTTTTGGTGAAGATAGCCACCCACTATAAACAATGGTGGTGTAATTTGCTCATAATTTTCTTTATCTCATCCACCTGATTTCTGCTTCTTTTTTTTTTCTTTTTTTTAGTCGAAATCAAAGGGTCGTGTATCTTTGGATAAACCGGTTGAGGAATCACATCCCGCAAAACAGGAAACACAAGGTATGTCCTTTTGTTACCGGTACATCTTTCTTGATCACGTATAACTTGCCTATTCCACCCTCAAAACTATTCCCAGATCACATGTTAACCAACCAACCCAGTGGCATCACATTGAGTACAGACACAATATGGTATTAAACATGTTCTAAAAACTTTAACTTTATGCACTTATTTCTTAAATCCAGCTCCACAGACAGTGTTAAATCTAGATCAGTTTTTGAGAGCAGGGCTCCTTGGTGTAAATTAGCCTGGTTACATGTATTGTTTCATGCACACTAATACCTCTTGACATTAAAAAAAAAAAAAAGATGAGTGTTAAACACCTAGATTGTGCTAATTCTCAGAGGTGACCAAGGTTAGAAGAAACCTCTTCAACCAAGAGATTGTTTCCCCTTCAAAGAAAGCCAAGCTACAAAGGAGCTGCTCTGTGTCTGCTGTGGAAGGAGTGAAACGCAAGCGATCCCATGAACCTGAAGGTAGAAGAATGCACTGTTATAGATTAATTTAAATACGTAATGTAATAATTGTCCATGTCTTCCTGTCACAGTTATTCCTATTTTTAAACTACTTTAATGTTTTCCAAATATTTTTTTGTGTTCAGAGAGGCACAGGCTTCTTACCAAAAAAGTGTGTGAGACTCCCCTCCACAAGCAAGTGTCTAGTCGTCTACTACACAGGCAGAAAATTGGAAGGTATGTTTCTGTTAATGCAATTAATATTTTTACTTGCCATACCTTTATTTTAAATTTAATCAGACCTGAAGTACGTAGTAACTCAGGTTATTTATTTTTTGTGAAGAAAACCTGTCCTAACTGAGGAGTGCATTGTGGAAGAATCACCAGTGAAACCTTCAGAAGGTATTTTGCTAATACCAAGTTGTTGTTGTTGTTTTGTTTTTCTACTTAAATAACATTTACACAAATGCATGATTTATAATTGTATATATATGTAAACTAAGTCAGTTTTATATATACAATTTCACCTTGTGCTTTTTCTTTATACCTGGTTCTTTTCTTGATTAAAGACAGCAGGAATTCTGAGTAAAAAATATTTACATATATATTTGAATATTTAATTTAACAGAAATAACTTCAAAGATCCACAATAATTTTGTGTGTATCAATTAGACAGTCTGTTTTGTATCGTTTTGCTGCTTTGGATATTTTCGTAAGATTGTAATTTTACACAACTCACACTTTCCATATAGACCATAAACTCAATACATCATTGTCCTTTGGTTCTGTGTTAGATCTAAGAAGGAGCCCAAGAATAAAGAAGTTCGCTCGGAGACACTCAAGCACTTTCTATTCAAGTTCTCAGCCTCGTTCCCGCAACCTGGACCAGGCTCTCTCTGCATCCCAGCTTAGTCTGAGTGATGGCAAAATATGTGGGGTTAATGTAAAAACAGTTCGGTCTCCCATGCGTCTTCTTTTTGGAGCTGCTGAGTCTCCCAGTCATTCTAACCAGTCAGGTGCAACCAGGCCCAGCAGGTCACGGTTATCCACAGACTCAAGCGTCGTTGAGGTAACTTCTCAATTTAATAATCAGTGTGTCATCCTAATGTGCTGCAATTTGAGATGATTACTAAAGATCAGCTTTTTTCAAGTGTGTTCATGTGATCTGAGAGCAAATTCTAAAACGTATTTTTTATCTTTTTAGACTCCAGACAAAACCGCAAAATCACCCAACAAACGAGGGAGGGCCAGTATTGCAAACACGACTCCAAAAACACCTAGGACTCCTCAGACCCCTAAATCCCCCAAGACCCCACCTTCCACCAGTACACATGTTTTGTCACTTGCAGAGAGTCCTGAGGTAGCTAGCACTAGTGGACTTGGTATGTCTCTGAGGGGCACTCCTTTCAGATCTCCAGCCAAAAAGCCTTTTGTTCCAGAGACACCTACAAAGCAAAACCCCATAAGGAGCCCTCTGAAGGGTATTCTCAGGACTCCAGTCAAGGCTTTGATTGAAGGATGCACCTCTACTGATTTACATCTGATCCACAGCCCAATTTCCAGGACTCCCAGGAAGAGTGTCACGTGGTCTCCCTCTCCACAGAAATGTAGGATAGTGGAGAAGAGTGCTAATTTTAAAGTGCCACAGTCACCGAGTATTACATCTCACAGTTCTCTGAGACTGGTGACATCCAGTAAGTTCAGCAGTCCTGTCAAAAGCACAAACACTAAAAGAGACATTTTCAAGACCCCAGAAAAGACGTGTCAGGTACACCTAGTAAGAGTATCAGAAAATGTGCATAGTAGCTGTTTGACTCCAGAACAAAATCGAGAGTCTTCTGTAAAACCTCACTCCAGTTTTAAAACACCAGGAAAAGGTGATGCTGTTCTGGTTGAACCTCAAGCTAAAACCACACCCCCACCAGAACACCACCTTTCCACTCACCCGGACACTACAAGTCAAAATAAAACGCCTAGTCCAACTCACCAAATGGTTACTCGTTCTGGGCGAACTCCAGGTAAAAGTTCAAACACTGCTTCACCATATAATCCTGAAGTTTCACCACTTTTAGATGCCACTCTTTCAGATAGCTCAGATGCCTCAGCAAAGTCTCCACCAAAGCTCTTAACAAGAAGAAAGTCTGGTCAAGGGGGTAAAACAACTACACGTGTGTTAAGGTCCCAGTCTAATGAGAGTTTGCAGTCAGACCCAAAGGAAGAGGCGCAGACTAAGGCCTCGCAGTCCACTGCAAGTGACGCTAGTTCTCATACCGATTCTCAGCAATCTTCTCATGGTACCTCTGGAACCACAGATGATGATAGCATTGACATAGTTGATGCAGCCATTGTAAAAACAGAGTTTAGCGGAGGTCTCAAGATGAACATTAGCTTTACACGGAAGCCTTCACTGTCAAGTGAAGACTTTGTGTCAAACACTGTCTCTGCTAAACCACGTGTCCCATCCCATAACACACCAAGCCGGAGTTACGGCTTCCGTCAGACACCTGATCGGCAGCAGAGGGAGGCTGCTGCTCGTTTAGGATACGGAAATGATTCACCTCGATTTTCAACCCCTAGAGGCTCAGCAAGACATGGCCGCCAAAAGGGCGCAAGTACGCCAAATCCTCTTACCTACCAAGTAGAACTGGAAATGCAAAAATCAGGACTTCCCAAGCTAAAAATTAAACGCACAGATTCCACGAATGCAGGAGAGTTTGTCTCAGATGGAAGTCCTCGATCAGGAGCGCAAAGCCCTGTAGTAGGTGTGAAACCTCAGTTTGAAAGCCCCTTGGCCTTATTTTCCAAATACCGAGATCCCGGATGCATGTCACCATCTGTCTGTGCTCATGTAACCCCAGCCAAGGGCACACCCGGGAAAGGTGGAAGCGTCCAGACTTACATCTGCCAGTCTTACACACCTACGCACCATCCTGCCTTGTCACCAGTAACTGCAGAGACTGTCCCCCTGACTCCTTCACCTCAAAGTGCTGGTAAAGTGACCCCAGAAAACCTTAACAGCTGGCCTCGCAGGAAAAGAGCTCAGATTAGTGTGTTAGGAGGCAAAGATCGTGGCCTGAAGGGGGAGCCTCAGCTTGAGGAGCTCCTGGAGGAGGCTGAACTTGGAGTTAGTAGGTTGCGGGACATTGAGGATACTGATGAGCCTTTGGACAACAAAGCTAAATCATTAGCTCTGACTTCCAAACAATCCCCTCCAGTTGGATCAGATGTGTCTCCTCTTTCTCCACTGGAAGAGTTGTACTGGATGGAAAAGCTGGCTGAGTGCACGGACTCTCACAGGGCTGAAAACGAAACCGGCTGGGCATCTCAAAATGAAGATGGCATATCAGGTAAGCCATGGTTTATTTTTGTATTGTATGCTTTAAATATATAAGTTTTGTGTTCTAAATTTTTGAGATTATGCATGGAGAGTTGCAACTGATTTATAGTTTAATTTAATGATTTATTTAGTGAGTAATTTAGTGGTTTTATTGGATAAACAAATTTCAGCGATTTAAAAGGTCTTTCATTTGATTTATGAGCCTGAGCTTCAGTATTTCAATTAGAATATTTACTCTTTTCATTGCTTATTTATTACAGAGAATTTAGTGATCACACTGTTTTGTTTTTTAAATGATTGCATGAAGTCATATGAATGAAATCCATCACAAAGTGTCTGATTTTTGCCATTTTCTGCAGCAGTGACTCCTCCCAGCTCAAAGGTGCGAAAGCCAGTGTCTGCCAGTGGTATTTTGGCCCTTACCCAGTCCCCATTGTTGTTCAAGGGCAAAACAGGTTCTGCCAGTAAGAGAACACCAAATTTTAGAGGTAAGTTGTACATTGTTATAAAACCTTTTTGTTTTTTGTATTTATTGTTCAAGGCACCATCTATTTTCATTACTCTCACATTTTCAATATGCCGTAAAGGCTCTTCTGTTGTCTTTTCAGTAGGATTTTATCGGCTCATTCTTTTCAAGGATTTTAGTTCATGAGCCACAGGCAACCTAATTTGATTTAAAGTGGGATTGACCAGAAAAGCATTGTGTCATAACTCATAAAACATCTCTTTTCCTAAAATATATGGCAAACTGTATTCTTTCCATAATGTTTTCAGAAGAAGCTGCATCAGAGAGGACAGAAATTGATGGAGTGGACCTGTCTCCCTTCAGCCAACCAAAGAAGCGCTCAAACACAGGAAAGACCTACAGCAGGAAGAGACTAATTCACTGAGTTACAAAGGAAAGTGGCCAACAAAGCAGAAAGTTTGTCCATTCTATGCTTAACTCTGAAGCTGAGCCTTTTGATGACAGATCTGAAACAGGTCTTTAAAGCACCACTTGAAAATGTTTTTTTTTACATGAAAAAATGTTCCATTCAATCAGCTCTCTCAGCACTTTTGATCTGGACATTTTCTCTTCCAACCCGTGGGATAGGTTAAGACTTTGGTTTCAAACCGAGCTGAAAGTTGTGCCATTTTGCCAAGACTTTAAAACTTGCCTTTTCTGTTCCTTTAGTCATTTTAAAATACCCACTTGGGTGTTTCTGAAGCTAAAACCTAGAAAACAGGTTTGCATTACATATCATTGTTCAACATGTGTAATTAATTATTTTATAATCAATTCAGAGCTTTTAATTTGCTGTTGTAAATATGTTCTTGTGTATTTATTAGTTGTATACTTTTTTTTAAAAAAAATAAAAGGAACAATTTTAACAGTTTGTAAATAAGTTGCTAAAGTCTTGTAAATAAATATAAATTTCTTAATGATTTGGAAGCTACATATGTATTTTGTGTCTTGTACCTTCTTATCATTTGAGTATTTGCAGGATATAGTCAACCTATTCAGTGAGACAAACTAAAACCTTACCGAACTTTACTCTGCAGGCTTCATTGTCTTTGACTGTCACCATAATAAATAATTTTATCAGCTGCCAGCAAATAAAAGCAAACCTGGTGTTATCTCTTAAGTTTCAAAGGTCACTGCTCTAAAACCATAAAACTGAGGGGTACAAAAAGTAAGGAAGAATGTTCTAATAAATCTATATAATTGACTTCATTTTGTAATCATCTTCTCAGGAGTATATGTTGGTGTGAATGTTATTTATTTTTTTTAATCCTCTGTTAATTGAAATGCTTCGTTAGCTCCTGCAAAGCCCCATAAATGGCACACTTCTTCGTCCTGTGTTTGTGTAGCAGTTCAGATAGCTACCACAAGTAGAAAGTACACTCCACTAGCTTGATCAGCTGTGGCTCAGGGTCCTAGTGTTAAAGTAATTGTGTGCAAAATACTGCCCCTGATGCATCTAACAGATTGGTATTTGTGTGCATGTGTTAGCTGTTAAGGCACGGAACAAAGCTGTATGAACGTGTGTGAAAGGACAAATGTGGTCTGTGTACCAGATGGTTTACTATTTATTTGCTCCTGAAACATTTCCCGTGTTGGCACGTTGAGTGTTACAAAAGAAAAAAAAATCTATTTCTTGTCTTGGCTGTGGTTTTGAAAGCTGGACCCTTTCACTAGTAAAATTCTGAGTATTACTATAACGAATGAGGTCAGAATTCCCTTTGACTGTTTCAGTTTTATGGCCCTTGCTCTGCCACACGTCTGACTTAGCGGTTTATTGTTAATAAGTAACAATTTACTTTTCCTATTGCGTCAAGACAGTATGTCTCGTGTAACCAGGCTTTTCTTTAATGCTGAAAGTGAAGCGTCGTGTATATCAATGTGTTTACAGGGCGGCCCTTAGCGGCTGGAAACACAGTGAGATGGACCAAGGCAAGTGTAGTGGAACAAAAAGTATTCATTTGCTATACAGCTCTCCTTACAACAATTTACTCGTCGAGCTTCTTCACAGTACAATATCAACCCTCCCACGACAACCGGCAGCCTTAAATATGTTCAGCTGTCACAGACTAACCCATTCTTCCACTCAGGTAAATTCTCAAATCCCAACCTTCCACCACAGTATACAATATCTCAATTAGAATACATAAATATATTTCACATTTTTATATTAATAAACATTTCACACTTTAATTTTACACCAAACCCAATATTATAAAAAAAAAAAAAAAAAACAAGCACAAAAAGATTCACCACTCTCTCTTTACCAATGGTCTCTCCCGGAACCTTTAAATGGTGTCTGGACCCCTGGGGAAGCGTTTGCCCAAACACCTTGAAGAGGACACAGGCAAGAAAGGTGAGTAATTATATCTTACAAACTCTTATTTGCACCACTTTTATTCCTAGATTTCACACCCACACATTTGCATTAGTTTTCTTTACTGGTAAGCCTTAATCACAATCTCAGTCACCATGCTTTTCTCCTCACAGACAACCACCACATTCCTTCATTCCTTGACGAGGAGCAGCTGTGCAGGATCTGAAACAAGGCTACCAACTGATTTTAAAATTCCCAATAAATAGTCAATAAATAATTAAACTTCTTGTGTGCAAATGTTTTACTGTGCAAATCCATGCTTGCATTGCAATGCTAAATAAAGTGCTTGATAAGGTGCTTTTAATAAAGTGAAAGGTGTGCTCTAAAGTGCTATTCAAAGGAGCTTGCAAAGAAAGTGCTATACAGATAATATAATATAAATGACTGTAGTAAGGGAGTCCTCTTCCTTACACTCACACAATGTTAAGTCAGTAGTTGTGTCTCTCAGCCGTGCAGAGCTGAGCAAAGGTTGGTATTCCTTCACATAGCAGCCACATACGTTCTTTGATGTAGTTTTCGGGGCCATGACTCAACTGCAGCTTTCTGCTCGTGCCAGGAATGGTGGATTGTTTTGAGCTCTGTACTCTAGCCAGACTTCTCCGCAGCATGAACATTTTTGCACTGTGTCTTGGTGCATTCATATAACCCCTACTTGTAGAAGACTCATTTCTCCCTCTCTCCCACACACAGCTGCTGCCACATGCTTTTTTTTTATGTGAATGGGACAGGCCTCGTCGACTTTCCATGGAAGAAAGTCAGTTTTGGAGGGAAGGACTGCTTGAGGCACCTTTGTCTTAAGTAGTCTTTTTTTATGTTAGATTAGGATTAGATTTTTTTTTTCTTTTTAATCCGAATAATTATGTGAAATTTTGTGTGCTTATGTGTTGATGTAAAAAGTCTCAGTTACTTTCATTCTGTTTCAGTCTTAGCAGTAAACTCCATGTCAGGTGAATAGGCTTATATGCAATCAATCTACCACTGTAGTTTTATTTTTTGTTGTTGTTTTTTAAATTAGATTTTTTCCCCCTTTTTAATCCTGGAGGTAGTTCAATTCAACACAGAAGTACTGCCAGCTTTGTTCCTCTCTAATGGAGGAGTTGTTCTAAATACATCATGGTGCTGTAAACTAATAAATGATCCCATAAGGAAGCTATGTGAACTTTGGTCCCAGTACAGTATGACCACTATTTCGTCTATAATCCAGAGATTACTGAATTATCTTGAGTAAGTAGCTCAGAGTGAATGTAAAAACGGGCTTCCTCTTTCTGACTGTAGCATGAATAGTGTGTGGCACAGATCTGATTTCCATTTCCAAATATTCAAAGACTCACTAAAAAAAAAAAAAAAAAATTATATACAAAAATACCACTAGTTGACAGTTTTGTTTTGGAGACAAAATGTATATATTTTGCTTCCAAGGAGCTAAACTTTCTTGCAGTTGCAGTTAAGCCATAGTTTTCCAGGCTTTCTAAAGGCCTTTTAAAGTTTTGTTGTTTTTTTTATATTGGCTGCTTTATTTATTATCAATCCAGTCTTTGTACTTGACTATTTTCAGAAGAATTGTTGCTGCTGTTCTTATTCTTCTCCTTTATTAAGCCACTTAACATCAAAGCATAAAAACGCACCTAATTCAAGGGATAAATCAGTATTGTCTACACATACCAGACAGCCAAATTTAGATTGTCATTTGACATTTTGTCACTAACAACCAGGTCACAAAACATTTTGTTCCCATTTATTTGCTTGAATATATGAAAATTAGCACAAATTACTCAGTTTGACAGGCAGAAAAAATATTTGTGTGCTAACACAATGAAATCCAAAGAGCTATTAGCTAAAAACCTGGAATATCTCAGCCTAGTGTGCACTGTGCCTTTAAAAAACTCGAGGTAACTGGACAAGTGGAGCACAAAAGAACATGTGATCGGCTTTAACGAAACAATCTACAGCTGATGAACTGTATCTGAAAGTCATGTCCTTATAGAAATAGGAGGGAAATCCAACAAAAACATGGCACAGGACCTGAGAGATGCACCCGGCTCTTCAGTTGATTAATCTTTTGTTGAAGCCTCATAAGAAATGGCCTCAGTTGAAGGGTGGCTGTCAACAAGCCAATGTTAAGGGAAGGAAACATGGAAAAAATGCTGAGGCATGGCAAATTGCACACAAACTTGTACAGTGGTGGAAATTAGTGGCAACATTCTTATGGAATGATCCACGTTTCATCTAAACTGGATGATTAGTTTGGAAAGAGTAACCATCTAAAAATCAACAGCACCTACCTCCAAATGGGGCCATTTTGCAGAAAATCAGTGATCACAATGCATTTTTAGTCATATCTGGTTTCAGAAGTGACCCAGGAGACAATGGGGGGAAAGGGGGAAAAACAGCCAATAGCACTTTTTAAGCATCAGTTACAGTTTTATTTTAACCACTTTTTCTAAAGAATGTTGGCTGTAGACTGATCTTGGTAATAAAATGTCTGTGGGAAGTTGCTCATAGTGTGTATGCACACAGATATGTGACTATGTCAGATCGCTTAGCAGTGAAGAAATGGAAACTGAACTGAGGTCTGGGATTTTAAGGTCAGTGTTGCCATTTTTTTCCATTCATACTTCCACCAGACGAATTCATCTCAGATTCCACGTGAAGAAAAACTGAACATTTTCCCTGTAAGTCACTCTTGACGCATCGCCATGAGGAAGTTGCAGTGAGGTTTTTGCTGGTTTGTTTGTTTTTTAATGGTAGACTGTGAGTGGCTGGAGTAACCTTGTAATCTTATTCCAGACAAAGGCGTTCTGGCTGCTTCTTGTCCTCCGGGTTGAATGAAGAGCGGAGGGAGCGCATCTTGTGTTTGTGTGTGTATGTGTTTGGGGGTTGTGGAGTAGTACTTGGGGTGATGTGAGGCGTTTCAGTGCTGCAGCCCTATTCACCGATGTCCTTCAGTATTCACACCACGCACCGCTCCAACACGGTCAAGTTAGCCCATATAAGCGTGTGTGACTTCCTGCACAGAGCAGATTCCGCCCTTATGGAGAGCTTGTTTTTTTTTTTTCTCTCGCGACATTTGGGTATGCAAGTAAAAATGACATGGGAATAAATGCATGCACGGTGTTTTAGTTGTACATCTGCATTATCTGTCAGGCCCATAGCTGCAATTAAACTGCACAAGACGAGGCAAAAATACCGTCCAAATTCTGATTTGGCGTGCACTGTGACTTGAGGTTCGCTATAATTTTACCTGCTGATGCTTCCTTCATCACTGTGTTGGATTTGGTCGTTAAATAAAATAATTGGTCGTTAAATAGCTGCTGTCTGCACAGCACACAGTCGGTTGTAATCACGTTTCTTATGACATCCTGATTTCAGTTATATTTGAAAGGTTTTCACAAAATAATTTGAATGCATTTGACTGAGTGTAGTGCGATATACTGTATTTGACTTTTGTAAAACACTAAAACAAATCTAGTTGGGAGTAATATATTTCATAGGCACTGTTTGTTTCTAATTGAACTCTTTCACAAGAGTGACTAGTAACAGTGTACAACCAGAGGCATTCAGATTGACTTTGATATTGCATGTGGTTCATTATTAAGGTATACAGCTGAAATGACTGCCAGAGTAAAATATAAAAAGCAGTAAACTGAAATCATCATCGTTGCTCCTTGAAAAAAAAAGTATAATTACTATACATTTGATAAAAATTAGAGTAAATTAGGCTAGAGTAAATTAAATATACTGTGAAAAAATGATAAAGTCACATTTGGGGGTGAAGGTTGTGTGTCCTCATTTGCAGGAGGAACATTAGGCGTTTTAATCTTGTGCTTTTATTTTGAAGATGCAGCTGAATTTCCGTTCTCGCCGTGTATTCCTCCATCTTGACGTCGCTGCTTCTCAATCGTACTCCTTTCCATTCCATCACGGGCACTTCTTTACCGACACTCCCGTCCACCTGACCCTCCTTCCCCGTGGCCGTGAAAAAAAAGACCTTTCTCATTTTTTTCAAAACCCAAATACAAGGAGGATAAAAAATGGCAAGCAGTTTCTCGAGAATCCTTTCCTCCAAACGACACATCGGGATCCTGACTTTGGTGGGAGGCTCGGTAACGGCTGGATTTCTCCTCCACCGGGAACATGTTAGCGCCGGAGTGCCTGTTCGCAGGAGGTACCCAGCGAGGTAACGTTTTTTTTTTCAATACTACAACAACTACACACAAATGTAGCCATTATTTTTAGAAGCATTTAGCATAACTTTATCACATATTTTGTGATGTAATGCACAGATTATTAGTTATTAGTAAAGCAGCGCGAATGCTATGTTTTATATTATTTTTTAGTTTTTTGTGAAATATTAATATGTTATTAATATCATTGTTTGCATCAACATAATTAAAATTAATCGTGCAAGAGGCAGCATATAGGGATCACGCACAATCCTAACGTCCTTGCAAAAATACTTGGTTCAGTGATGCTTTTTACGTGAAGTAAAATTAGATTTAATATCGCTCATAACCATCGCACGTATGCAACCTTATGTCTCAAATCTCTGCTTCCTTCAGCTATAATTGTGCTCCTTGCACCAGCCTGCAGAGCAGATGGTTTAGCGCCATAAATATAGGTTTCATGCATGCACCCATTGTTATACATGGATACTGGCGGGATCAAAAGACTCGGAGAGGCTGAGGCGGGGTGCGTACGTGTCCCAGTGCACGCCTGCATGCATTAAAAATGCACCACATACACCATATATAGGTTAGTAAATGATTACTGGTATTCTGATATAAAACCCTGCCCACTGTTATACAAGTGGTCACACCTAAAGAGCTCCTGCAGCAGGGGCGTTAACAAGATTGGTTCAGTGGGGTGGCCCGCATGAAATGGGAATATTTAATTATATTTAAATAGAATGTGGAAAATCACCTGGACTATATCATTTACTAATATTTCGACCCATTTTTTAAAAGTAAAAATCATAATCCTTTTTAAGTGATGGTCCCAAAGTTTTCAAATTAGAAGTAGCTAGTGATTATGGTTGAAACCTTGCAGTAATGGTGCAGTAGGTGGTCGTGGTGTGTTGGCAAAAACTGTAGACAGATGTTGGCATTGCTTCCACATACAATAGGGCTCTAGCCAGATCATCCCTTACAGAGGAATAAATATCTGTCAGATTATTGCAATAAAGAAAACATGCTTGTCTTTGTTTTTTAATCCAAGGACATTTGATCGACAAATAATTTTTCTAGTAAATGGTTCTGAACATACAGTTACACATTTACTCCACAGACACAGACTACTATTACGGAACCTGGTTTTTGTCCGATAAAAATGATGTAAAAAATGGTTTAACAATAAATTTAGAAAACATTTGCCTGTTTCATTTTTGCGCTATGCCATAAAAAATATATACACATACACAAAACAATTCTGGAACATAAAGTTGAATTTGCTGGAAAGTCTAAAGGATTGATTGTCTATGATAAAGATGAGTTTGTGAAAGTTTTTTATTTTTGATGTCTTAGCCCTATGCTTTGAGACAAAGTGTAACAAAAACACACACGTTAATTTGTGCTTCTACGGCAGTGCTAATCTTTCAGACTTCTTGGCAACAAGTATTAATTTTTGCTGGTCTTTCACAGCATTTTCTTTTTTTCCCATTAGCGTCTGTGAAAGCCTAAATGTTCATTTGAAAAGCTTGTAGTGTCTAATCTAATTCTGCATCCTCTATCATCATGAAATAAATGGCACTTTTACCATCTCATGAATAGTTGAACATTAACCAAAGAATGCACATTAATGGTGCCGCTGTGCCATGTTTTATAGTACAATGCTCGTGTCCTTCTGTGTCTTACATTAGTGGTGTTTTGTTAGCCGGCAGGGTGTTGTATTAGCAGAAAGTCACAGGTTGACACACCAGTCACTTGCGTACGTGCAATGAAAAACAGTTCCTTGAGTGAGTCACTCATTGTGCCCCTGCTCCAAGGGCAAAAAGTAAACCATCGCCTACACTCCTGTAATTTTTCTCTCTCTCCAATAGCAGCACATTCACATATAATCTTTCATTTGTGTTTGTGCAGTGCGGAGTTCCCAGACCTGCGCAAACACAACAACTGCATGGCCAGTAACCTCACACCTGCAATCTATGCTAAGCTGTGTGATAGGGCCACTCCCAATGGTTTCACACTGGACGAGGCCATCCAGACGGGCGTGGACAACCCTGGGCACCCCTTCATCAAGACCGTTGGCATGGTGGCAGGGGACGAGGAGTCTTATGAGGTCAGACGTCATAGTAACTTTTCGACATACAGGCTTCCTTCTGCATACAAAAACAGGGTTTTGGGTCTAATAGGTTTTAGAAAGAATCACAAGGTAACAGAGAATCCTTCCTTATGCGGAAGAAGACTCATTATTATGTACTTGCATATGCAGCTGTCATCGGGACGTATGTCCTCGGGTCTTCACTACCCTGTTAGTGTTCCCACCCTCATTATCAAGTATGTTTTGTGACATTCACACATGCATACACAGAGTATTACAGTGTCACTGAGGCAGGGTTTTTAGCTGGGACATGTCTTTTGGGATGTCTCAATATCTAAAATGAGGATACTTCAGTACATTTTCATTTTAATTGCCTACTTCATTTAGAAGCTACAGAAATATCTTGGAACTGCTGACAGCAGTGTGTGTGTCTTTGAATGTGATATTAACTATGGATCAGGAGAATAATGAGTGTTTAATCTGTAATGCTGAAGGTTGCAGGTCAACCATTAGACATTTCTGTTCCTTGTGATTGTGTAAGCATTTTCCTTAAACAATATGAATACATACCTTTGCAATGTATCATATACTCCCAGCTTTTGACATGTGTGGGAGTTTCTTTTGAACACTTCAGGGTATGGCGTTACTGTAACACAACAGAATGTCAGTGACTTCTGGTAAAGTAGTTACTCAATGTTCAGAGACAGAGTCTTTTTAGGATATTTCAGACCCTTCCACTTTTTTCAGTCATAAAATGTTGGCTAGAAGATTGCACTGCAAAAATATCCACACCTTCCTAGTACTGTGTTGGATCCCTTTTTGCCTTCAGAATTCTTAGTCTTAGTTCACAGATTAAACAAGGTGCTGAAAACATTTCTCAAAGCTTGGTCCATATTGATATGATGGGATCACAGAGTTGCAGTAGATAATAATAATAATGGATTGCATTTATATAGCGCTTTTCGGGACCCCTCAAAGCGCTTTACAATTCCACTATTCATTCACTCTCACATTCATACACTGGTGGAGGCAGCTACAGTTGTAGCCACAGCTGCCCTGGGGCAGACTGACAGAAGCGAGGCTGCCATATTGCGCCATCGGCCCCTCTGGCCATCACCAGTAGGCGGTAGGTGAAGTGTCTTGCCCAAGGACACAACGACCGAGACTGTCCGAGCCGGGGCTCGAACCGGCAACCTTCCGATTACAAGACGAACACCCAACTCTTAAGCCACGATCGCGTAGATTTGTTGCTACGCATCCATATTGTGCAACTCCCATTTCATCAGACCGCACAAGTGCTCTTTCTGGTTATTAAGTGATGACGTGTAAACCCTGCTTCCAGGTCCAAACTCCTACTGATACTGTTGTATCGTTAACATGTTGCAGGGCTTTGTATCTTGTTCTGTTTAATCTTAACAAACCCCTAAAAATAATGAGAGATCAATGTTGGGCTCTGTGGGTTTTTATTACAGTGAGGTCAATAAGTATTTGATCACCCTGTCATTTTGCAAGTTCTCTTACTCAGTCTTGGTCTACAATTTTCAGCATAGAGACAGAGAGACTGTGAGAGACAGAATCTAAAAAGAACAATCCGGAAATCACATTATATGATTTTTGAACAATTTATTTGTGAACAAATACTTGTTGACCTCACTGTAGTACTATTCATCTGCTGCAGTTTAAAACCTTACAATGGAACTACAGCCCATCAGCTAACTATTTGCTAGTTTTCTATCTTCATTTAATGTGAAGTGATAGCAGAGCTGTTTGTTTTAGTTTTTCCAAAATTCCTCATTCAGAACATGGTGTATAATGTTTAGATGGAAACCAGTGATCTAACATCTTGCTACCTTCTAACTCGGTTGAACTTCAGAAATTCTATTTTTCATGGATGGTTGGATGTTAAACTTTCTTGTAACACCTGGGAGCACACTAATCATTTTATTAACGGTAAGAGAGTTTAGACAGTTTGGACCCGGAAACGGTTCATGACTTCGGACTTAAGAGACTGATAGGATTGGGATCTGGTAACTGTGGAGGCCATTTGAGTTCAGGTTCGAAATGATCTGCGGTTTGTGATGTAGCATGTTATCCACCTGAAATGATCCATCATAAGATGGATCATAAAGAGATGAACGTGGTCACCATTAATACTCAAGTAGCCTGTGGTGTTTAAATGATCATCAGTTGGTACTCAGGGGCTCAAAGTGTGTCAAAGAAAATATCTCCAGTTTGGTGAGCCTGTGTGAATCATAGCCTCAATTTCCTTTTCTTATCTGAAAGAAGTAGCACCTGGGTTGGTCTTGTGCTGCTGCGGCCCATCTGCTTCAAAGGTGTGATCATGGCTCAAGAGTTGGCAGTTCGTCTTGTAATCGGAAGACGGAATCGGTTCGAGCCCCGGCTCCGACAGTCTCGGTCTCGGTCCTTGGGCAAGACACTTCACCCGTTGCCTACTGGTGGTGGTCAGAGAGCCCGGTGGCGCCCCAATGTAGCTTACCATTACCAGTGTGTGAATGGGTGGATGACTGAACTTGTAAAGCGCTTTGGGGTCCATCGGGACTAAGTAAAGCGCTATACAAATACAGGCCATTTACCAAAGGTTGGACGTGTTGAGAGATGCTCATCTGCTTTTAAAGAGTGGTTATTTGAGTTACTGTTGCCTTACTACCAGGTCAAGGCAGTCTGGCCATTATCCTCATCATTACCAACATCAACAAAGTACTTTCACTCAGAGAACTGCTGTTCACTGGATATTTTCTTTTTTCACGCCATTCTCTAAAAACCGTAGCGATGGTTGGGGGGAACATCCTAGTAGTTCCTGAAATACTCAGCCCGTATTGCACCAATGTTCAAAGTCTCTGAAATCATCTTTTCTCCCCATTTACGGCAGATATAGTTTTAAGTGTAACAACCTTTCACACATGCACATGTGCAGTGTGTCCAGTTTTTCCTTCTAGATCTTTTTAAGCCTTGTCATCAGCTTTGAGCCACCGTTGGGTCTCTTCAAAGATTTGGGGGGCTTAAAGCCTGAGTTTAGGCTGGGTCTCTCAAGGACAGTCAGAGACTTGTCTTGAAACCAATCCAGCATTCTCTTGGCTGTTGTTGTGAAAATTGATCCATTGTTGGTCTCAGGTTGCTTGCACTCTGGATTAGATTTTCTTTAAAAGCTTCTGTGCATTTGGCTCCATTCCTCCTAGCATCTTCTCTGAGTTCTCTCCCCGCTCTCACCTTCAAAGGGTGATGCTGCCTCTACCATGCCTCACTACTGAAGTACCGATTAGATTTATTCTCATAGAGGAAATCCCCTCTTCCACTAGTTAGTTGAGTGATGTTAGGTATCCAAGTGTATTGTATATTTATCTTTATCAAATGGTCAGAAATAACGCAGCAATTCAAATATTTTACTGACTGTGCTGTAAATGGGCCGATCAGACTTAAAGGCATATCAGGTGCTGTAAAAATGTGCTTAAGTTACTGTTTAGAGCTTGTTTTATGGTAATTAATGCTAGTGAACATAAACTGATTCGAACAAGCTAATCAACTGCAACATGCATTTTGGAAAATGTATTACCTGCTTTATCAACAAATGACAACAAAATAACAATGATTATATTACTTTAACTTTATCAACTCAATAATTCATGTGACTCAATTTCACTAATAAATGACCCTAATTGTTCGCTCTACTTGGCTTATCAATCACTCCAGACCAGGCATAAGAAAAATCTTTTTTAATTATTCCTTTTCATTGTTGCTTATTTTAAATGAGCAATAATAAATATTTAAAGGTGGAAAAAATAGACTTTTAAAATGAACTCATTAGTAAACCTTATACATGCAATGTCTGAGTATTCTTTATTCCTTTTTCTGGTTTAGGTATTTGCAGACCTTTTGGACCCTGTGATCAAGGAAAGGCACAATGGCTATGACCCCCGCGTCATGAAGCACCCCACTGATCTGGATTCTAGCAAGGTATTACTAACACTGACAGTGCCTGAAGTAGTATTTTACTCCGTGGGCTGGGTATTTGAAAGCAAAATTTGCAAAAAGCATCAAAAAATTAAGAACTACTCATTTTACTCTAAATATGTACGTTTAAATTGTGAAGGCAAAGTGCCTAGTTAGATTTCTAGCTCTCTTTATATACTACAATAACCAGTCTAGAGAAGTATAAAATTCTTCCTCCTCCTCACCTCTTATTTCTTTCACTGTTTTTTTTTTTAAATACATTATATGATCTGATTTACCTGCACAGGTAGCCTTAAACCTCCCCCATCTTTGTTTCAGATCCAGTCAGGTCATTTCGATGAGCGATATGTGTTGTCGTCCAGGGTGAGGACAGGCCGCAGCATCCGCGGCCTGAGCCTGCCACCCGCCTGCACCAGGGCAGAGCGCAGGGAGGTGGAGAGAGTGGTGGTGGATGCCCTGTCTGGCCTGAGGGGTGACCTAACAGGGAAGTACTACAGTCTCACCCAAATGACAGAAAAGGAGCAGCAACAGCTCATTGATGTGAGTGATGACGTCGTGCTGTTGACTCATTTGGAATTTGCATTTGGAAAAAGTCAAGTTTTAGCTACCTCTGCTCTCATTTAATTATTTGTATATTTGTCTTAGAAAAAACATCCTGTAAGTTAATGTATACAATTTCACATTGGAAACCAAAGTTATACTAAAGCATTATATTTTATTTACTACATTTTACAGGTGTTCTATAAGGAAAGATATATTTTCAGTGCCATTGTCTGTTTGCTTGTCTTTTAGCAAGTGTACTTACCAATAGAATTGCATCAAACTTGGCAGAAAGACGAAGCAAAAGAATAACCCATTTCATTTTGGTGCAGATCCAGACTAAAATTGCAAAACTGATACTTGGCCTTGGCAGAGGATGCATTCTCTCATTTTTGTACTTCATATAGTTAGCCTGAAAGAAACGATCCGTCAGTTGATCACATATTTATAACCTGGAATTTTTTAGCACACTTAACCAGAAAACTCTGGGCCATCAGCTTAATGTTTCTTTGTTATGTTTAGCCTGCTGTTGATGTGATTACAATTCCACTACGTGACCTACAAGAAGAAAAAATAAAGAGAATTTTATCACATATAAGCAGGAGTGGGCGTGTTGTGGTTGACACAGCATTTTTCTCCTCACAATGAGAAAAGATCAGAGTATTGAATTCTCAGGTCTACCTCATTGTTAATGGCTCCCAGCATGCATTTTAGTGATGGAAATAGCAGCAAGAACTCTTGATTGAATGTTGGGTTAAGGTTATTGAGTTGATTGAAGATATTATTTCTAATGTTCTGATGTTGTTTATATTTGTAATTAGTTCTAATTTCTTGATCCCATTTTGTTTTCTTTACCAACAAACACTCTGGACTTAGCTGAGTATAAATCATCCTTTTTTCTGTATTTCCAACAGGACCACTTCTTGTTTGACAAGCCGGTGTCCCCCCTCCTCACGTGTGCAGGGATGGCTCGTGACTGGCCAGATGCCCGTGGTATTTGGTAAGTGGATAAGGCTGGTAAACAAAACTTCTTCATCTGTTAATTCCAGAAATAAAGAGATCCTAAATACCTTGGTAAAGGTTCATGTAGGTCAGAGAGGTCAAACCTGTTTTATATTATGGGCCAAATAACATGTCCCACTTTGACCTGAGGTGGACCAGAACAGTGAAACTCCCCTTTCTGTCAGAATAAAGACGTTTAACTACACATTTAATCTCTGAGCTATCATAATATACCAAAAAAGAAGTGCAACAACAGTATATCTCACTTTTTCTACATGATAAAGAAATGCTGCTGTAGTAAATGAAAAACATCTGCCAGCGGGACTCTATGGGCTTAAACTGAAATAAAAAGTAAATGTGTTAAACAATAGTGAAAGTTTTATTATCTCATTGCACAGAATGCCGTCTAATTACAAAACAGAAAGTTTTTGTTAATTCACAGAGAATACCCTTTTTTCCCCTCTGTGCATCCACTGTAAAAAACAGAAATTTGTATAGGAGATACACAGAACAGAATTTTTCTGCCATTTGATCTTTTTTGTCTGATCTTTAATTACTTTGGTGTAGTATGATTGGACTTTATCAGGCAGAAAAGCTGCAGAATGTATTGAAATACAGTTGTTTCAAAAAAGATTGCCCTATTTCACATTATCTAGGGGGGTCTAGTGGGCCGGACGGCGTCTTTGCCGCTGCGATTCTGGCCTGTGGTCCTTATGTTTTTTACCCCTGATTTAGATCATTGCTGTGTACTGGATTTACACAAGGCGCTGCTGATGGTTGACTAATCTTGTATTTATATTTAAGAATAACATTTTCTTCTTTTCTGAGGGATGACAGTGATGCAGTGTTTGCAGGTGACCTACTATGATATTTAATTAACGTTTTTCTTTACTGCTACAAACTGGAAGTGGGTCATACAAACAGTTATGTAACGTGTTTCTCCCAAGTGAGGCCACTCTTTTAGTCCTTAATGATTAGTTTTCATATTTAACAGTTTTCTAAATAAAGAAGGGCCTTTTTTTGTCTTTGTTTTTGGCGTTTCTCCGTCACTGATCCTTGGTGGAGGTGTATTAGCAATGCGGAAAATGCTCCCTCAGCACTGAGTTTCAGCATGTACTCAGGAATAACCCAGTGCAACGTGTCAGCCAGCCAAAATCAATCACCAGCCTCCCTCCTCTCTCCCTCTGCCAGCCGTATCAGCCAACCTGTCCTCAGCTCTCCTTAATAATTCACCTTCACATCATTCCTTCATCATCTCTTCTTTCAGGAGCTCAGCTTTCTCTTTTTCTGGCTCTCTGATCTTTTCTTTTTTTCACTAACCTTATGTTCAGCTCTGCTGTGAATCGTTTTGCTTATTTTTTAATCCTTTTTTGCTTCTGTTCCGTGTTCTTTTTCTTCCTTTTTATTGCATCACTGTATTCTCCTTCTCTCTCTCCCTACCCTTTTTAAATGTCTGCCACCATTAAGGTAATAAGCACAGAGAAAAGACTACCTCACAGTAGTCTTATGCGTTGACTTAAAATTTTATAACATTATGCATGAAAAGTTGGCACTTCTAATGACTCATACTGTGTGAGCCTTTCTATGAGGGAGTCTTTTCTTGAAGTGACGTGTACAGTAGGTCATGTATAGTTGGTACTGAACATTAGTATATAGAATATATATTCTCCGGAGTACAATCAGTGTGCACTTTGTAATAGCTTTAGACAGTCTTCAGTCTGGAATAGGAACATGCATCTGTGCAGTCGTGGTTATATCTTCAGAAGTATAAATATTAATGTGAATAAACACTTGTTTGTATCACTGACAGGCTTGACTCTTTATCAGGTAGACTTTACTTTCTTTTATCTGTTTAATAACATGTCTGCTTTCTTTAGTGTTTCATTGAAACCTTGACAAAGCGGTAGTAAAAGACTTAGGGGTGAGGGTTCCGATAATTAGATAATCGTAATAATGGTCAGATAATTCTCCAATTTGAAACATAGCATGTTCAAACTTTATAAAATAGACTCAATATTTTATTCCGTCTGATTAAGAGTGAATGAGGCCATAAACTCGTCAGGAAAGTGTTTAAAGAGGTCAAGACTGAAGGCTGTTTTCCTATAAATGTCTATAGGACCAAAGGTCTTCTTTACAACCATAGCTATCATAGTTTGGAGGCCTTCAGGTAGAATGCAGGGTTAAGGCACCTCTGGATCGGCTTTATTTTCCAGCCCATAACCATTTGGGTTTTTTTTTTTTTTTTTACTGTCTATAGTCTGTCCACTTCTGTTTTATATGCTAGTGCAATTACAGAAACTGGGCAACCATCAACCACAAACATGAATACTGTATAATCTATGTCCTTAATCTATGCGCAGGCACAACATTGAGAAGACATTCCTGATTTGGGTCAATGAGGAGGATCACACAAGAGTCATCTCTATGGAGAAGGGAGGAAACATGAAGAGAGTCTTTGAGAGGTTCTGCAGAGGCCTGAAGGAGGTAAGACTGTGTTTGTGTATGCAAGGGGATAATTTGAAACAGCTTAAGGAGAAAAGAACTAAATAGAGAATTTGGGGAGTTGAGCAGGCATGGTGTTTTTCTCCGTTGTGATCTCTGTGCAAATGTGATCCTGGACCATAAGAAATTACTGCCAGCAAATCTGATACACTGCACGATGTTGGCTGTGTGTGATTTAATAAAAGTATTGGATATTAAATTTGATAATGGTAAACTGTGGGTCTGCTGCAGTTTGATGGCTTTATGGATTTAATAAACCTGGCAAGATAATTAATACAGTCTAAAAGCATCACTGTAGAGAATGCTTACAGAATGGAAAAAACTGCTTACACTAGACTTTGACTTCACATGTTGACAGATGCCCAAAAATGGTTGGGCAAACATAAACTGTTTATGTCCTGATGCATACTCATTCGCCCAGGTAAGGAAAGAGGATGTACATGTCATCCTGTCCAGGAAGTATATGTTCCCATAATGAGGGTTTACACATCCTGAACAGGGAGGAACACTGAGTGGGGAGATTTACGTGAAAAGGGAACGACCATCTCTGAATGAAGCAGGGGGGCCTAAGGGTACTTATTTCACCATCTTACAATACTGTGATTCCAGCCATTCCTCAACTCTGTGAATGGTACTCATGGCCATTGATCAGTGGTTGTTGATCAATGGTCATGACAATTTCCATATTAATCATCAAGAAACTGATCTCACAGCATGTTGTTTGCCAGTGGTGCTAGTTTCAGTCAGTCTGCAGAGGTACTTTTTATAAGGTTGGAGAAACCTGCAGTCAGCTGAGACTGAAGAAGTCAGACAGCGAGCTGAAACAAAACGTTTCCCCCACTGAAAACACCATGTCCAGATGAATACAATCAACTTTTTGGGATAAACTGTTTATCCAAAAGCAGGCCAAATTCCCCTTTTGAGAAAGCACTAAAGACAAGCAATACAACATCTGGGGCTTTTATGTACTAAATGTGTGAGGGCCCTGAACAGCAGTCCTTGGCTCTACATTAGCACTGGGTTATCTGTCATTCCACTCCCACCAGAGTTCATTGAACAGTTATAGAAGTTGAGCAACTCGCTATTCTTTTCTTGTCAGCCACAAAATATGAAAACTCAAAGGTGTGGCAGTTATTGCAGTCTGGGAGTGAAACACACTCACTGTCTTGTTTGACTCCATATTCCTCTGTTAGGTGGAGCGTCTGATCCAGGAGAGAGGCTGGGAATTTATGTGGAACGAGAGGCTTGGTTACGTCCTTACCTGCCCCTCAAACCTGGGCACAGGACTGAGGGCTGGTGTCCACGTCAAGCTGCCCCTGCTGAGCAAGGTGAGTTTAATGTTTGTAAAGAAACTCCATACGTTTGTTTCCATACATGTGTTTTATTGGGTTTTGGGGTCACATTTAAAGCACAAGATTTGCACTGTGTGTGGCTTTTTAAAATTAAGCTAGCAAGGATTTCCCGAGTGCCGTTAAACAGACTCAGGACATTTTAGCACATCTTCATTATGTTACATTATTCATTTTGTTCACAAAAAACAAAAACTATCAAAAATTATTAACTCGTTGTCTGATGTGTACCTTTTTTTGCTCAATAACAGCCTCCACTTTTTGTTGTAGTTTTCCACAAGTCTCACATGTCTCCTGAGCAATCCCAAACAACTGTTCTTTGATGAATCTCTCAAGCTCCTCTAGATTTGATGGTCTTCTTCCACCGATCTTGGTCTTCAGTTCATTACAGATTTTTAATGGGAATAAAGTCAGGGCTTTGAGCAAGCCAGTCAATACCCTTCACTTTGGTCTTCTGGAGGTAGTTCTTCAGCAGGAGCGACATGTTTTGGGTCGTTGTCAAGTTGGAAGACAACGCAACGATCCACAAGCAATTACTACTTGAAGTTTTCTTGCAAAATCTTCTTTCTTCATGTTTCCTTCCACCTTGACAAGATTCCCACTTCCCACAGCATAATACTCCCATCTGTGTGTTTCACTGTGGGGATGGCGTTCTCTTCTCCAGAATTAAGTTTCCTGTGCATGGTTCTAGCGATTGTCTTCTTTGAGACTACAGTTCCTGACTTGGCTAAGTCATTCATTCATGTCTTGGGAGTTTTTCTGGGGTTTTTAGACACATCTCTCTTGTTCTTCTTTCCAGAGTCTTTGAAATCTTTCACTTCCTACCTCTGCAAGGCTTGTTCTGCGCTGTGTTGCTCTCTGTGAATTTGTTGATGATACTTCACTCTTCTTGACACTTTAAAACACCTTTGATAACTTTGGATATCCATCGTCTGCTTTGTGAACATCATCAATTCTTTTCTCAAGTCTACAAAAGGAATCTTTAGATTAATTCACCCTTAATAATATTGTGGTTGGTGATTTGAAACGGCGTGAAATAACACCTTTCTGCTTCATCCCAGGATCCTCGCTTCAGTAAGATCCTGGACAACCTGCGTCTGCAGAAGCGAGGGACAGGCGGTGTGGATACTGCAGCTGTGGGTGGTGTATTTGACATCTCCAACCTAGACCGCCTGGGACAGTCTGAGGTAGGGTAAATGAAGTGTGTGGCTACGTCCCTAACCTTTAAGTACACCGCAGATATTACCTGTCAAGCCGTTTTTCCAGGTGTTGTTCATTAACCACAAATACCTCGATAAATTATCCCGGGATAAGCAAAGACAATGCTTTCTCAGTGAGGCTAAAAAAAAGCTAACCATCTTAACCGTGTTACCTAGAAAATATGAGCACAATGTAAACTGTTGCTAAACAAATATTTGGTGAGTCGGATTATTTGGAGTACAGTTAGTACTCCAAGTAAGTATAGCTGGAGCTATTTTTCACAACTGCAAAAGCATAAGAGAAGCTTCTTGTTTGGCCTGTACATGTAATCTGTCTCCGTTATGTCCTTGGCCTCAGCGTCACATGGGTACAGTACAATAGAGGAGCTCTCTATTGTGGTGAGTGCATGGTTGTGTGTTTTATTCTGATGACATCAGAGGAGGCGGGGGCTCTTTGTTGTTTCTGGGTGAAGTGCAGTGTACAAATTAGCCTTCAGTTTGGTACAGATTAAGAATCACTCATCTAATTTTCTTTCTTTAAAATATTGTCTGATTATTGAAAGGCTTGGAAGCTGACCTCCAAGGGTGGAGTCAGTGAGTTAAGGAAAGAGAAAATCTGAATAAGGATGGAGGAATGAGAGAATTGTGAGCAGCTGGGGAAAAGTGCAGGAGGACTACAAGGAGGTGTTCCTCTTTAAGCCCATGTTAACAAATACAGATTTCAGTCTGATATGTTGGTGCCTTTTAAAACACTCAAGGTCACCTTATAATGCAAATAAAATAAACATTAAAATCACAAACCTGTGCAGAAGTCTGAGGAAGTAAAATTAACTCGATGCTTTTTACCCCTCAGTCATAAAAGGCTGACGGAGAATTAGACGCAAGTTCATTAGTGTGATAACACAAAAACAAGGCCACATAGGAGTTTGAAGTTCATACCACGGGTGCTTCGACTGAGCCTTGGACAAGGTCAAAGGTCAGGTTTTCAGAAAAGCTTATGAATGAGATAACATGAGACCAAGGCGACGTACGATTTTGAAACTGATACCATAGATGTGTCTAAGTATTGTTGTTGTTGAATTAATATGATATAAAATACAGAATTTAGAAATACTAAATAAAATAAATATTTAGTAATCCTCATTTTAATTAAAAAAAACAAACAAACAGTTCTGCGGGTACTTGAAAGTTTCTTGTTAGTTTTTAGGCCCTCAGCAGGTTGTAATTTGACACAGACATGACACCACTGTGAGGACACTGCTGTGTGACACAACAGAATAGAAACTATCTATCAGGACAGGCTGAAGCTATCCCAGCTGCATAGGGTGAGAACACAGAGACAAACAAATTCATGCTCACAGCCACTTTGGAACCACATACTAACCTAATGTCTTTGGACTATGGGAAGAAGCCTGAATACCTAGAGAGAAGCAACACAGACATAGGATTCAAACCCAGGTCCTTCTTGATGCGAGGTGACCGTTCTAACCACTGTTGCATCGTCCTGCTGTGAAAATATATAGATATTTCTGGGTTGTGTGTTATACATCAGCCCCTGTGAAGATTTGAGAAGTGCCTGTTTTTGAGGTGGGCTGTACTTAGCACTAGAGGAGGCACACATTCTGCGTCTTAACTGAGCCATAAGACAGAATCAACAAGAGTACAGGCTGCTTGTATTTATATCTGCTCATCCTTATTTGGTAGGTGGCATTTTGGTTGTGAAGGGTTTGTTTATAGCTGCAGACTGTTTTGTATCTTCAGCCTCTGACAGCATTCAAAGAAAAAGCTGTTAGAAGTACCCTGTATTAGGCTTTCACTATTTTATTTGCTTTAAGATACAAATGTTTTCTGGTCATGTTAATAATTTCTGTCTTGTGTGGCTTACCAAACACAAATGTCACTTGGCTTTGACCTTGATAAAATTACTCTTCCTTATTGCAAAAATAGTGTCTACTTTTTATGTTCTGTGCACTTTCCTGTTCACTTTTATTACTAAAATGTGGCATGTTCATCCTCTCAGGTCCAGCTGGTGCAGACAGTGGTTGATGGCGTCAACTACCTAATTGAGTGTGAGAAGAGACTGGAGAGAGGACAGGACATCAAGGTGCCCCCACCCATCAAGCTGTCCAAGTAGACACTGATCCCTCACCTCCCCACACAGACCTCTGGGCACACACACATGCACAAATTCCTCTCGCTCTCTGTGCCCATAGATATTACAAATATCTATTTCATCGCCTCATTTATTACTACTAATTACACCATCCCACCCCACAGCATACCTCTCTAGAATATAATCTCTTTATATTAGATGTAGCTTCAGGCTCCCAGAACTGCTTTGGGCCTAAGTGAGTGAAGCCTACTGCAGTAAATTCAAAGTTTGATTTAAGCTTAAATCTAAATCCTGCTCTAAGATAGCAGTGGATACGAATAAGGATGCACAAATTATGGGGCTGTTATAAGATGCCCTTTTCTGCATGGCCCAACATCTCTGGCTCTCCTATCAAAGCACTCCTCAGCCTGCCCAAACCTGGCTTACTCCCTTCCTGTCGCATGTCCTGTACACACATCCCCTTTCCTCTCATCTCTGTAGTTTCACTGTTCATGCCTATTAGCTAGTGCTTGTGTAGTTCATCCATCTGTGCTCACCGTGGAGGGTGGATTGTGTGTACATAGTTTACTTTAACTGTTCTGAAGTGGTTTGAATGTAGACCAACAAGCTGAAGACAGAAGACCCATGTGTTCTCCGGATGAGTGGGTTGTTTGGTGACATGCTGGTGTCAGATTATAATTCACACTGGTCCAGTTAAGCTCTGTACTGTATGCTACTGAAGCAATATCATTTGAGTTTATAACTGAATGTCACGCTCTAATGTCTTTTATTAAAGAAATCATCTATTTAACAGTATTTGCTCCACTGTCTGACTCTTATTTTTTTATGTTTTTTGGGTCCTATGTGAGCTAAATGCAATTTCTTTGGTGTTTTCTACCAATATGAATCCAGAGCTTTGAGTAACCATAGTAACCAAGCTTGCGTGGCATGATTTCTATCAGTGTGGTTGCATAGTGTCATGTGACAATGTTTAGTTGGAAGCATAACAAAACTGTATTATGTTTAAGAGGTCAGTACACGGGGTTCATATTCTCACATGGAGCCCAGACCTGGAAAACAACAATGAGTGATTAAATATTTTAGCTCACCTGCAGGAACTTTGATTTCAAAGAGATGGTATAATGGGGACAAAAGACCAGTCATAGGTAACCCATGGTGGCCTACTTGAAATCGTATTAAGTAAAATTCAAGTTACATTAATATGAACTGTTGAAAGACCCGCTCGATAAATGTGTGTTAGAAAATATGGCTGCCCGTTAACAATTTGGCATTTTGAGTCTGGCAATAACCCTAAATATGTCTCTTTCTACTCAGTGGTTGAAATAAAGAACTACACATAACATAGCCTTTGTTTTTAATTCACCTCGGCATAGTGAAGGAAAATGGTGAATGGGACACATTGGGCCAACCCTTTTTTTCTACTAAATCTTGAAAATGTTTTGTCTGGAAACTCTAATGAGCACAAAAGTGCAGTATACCATGTGTATGTTATTATATTATTTAATATTGTATTATCACACTATATTTATTACTGTGCTTTTCTGAGGACATCACTTTTCTTCCAAGAAAAAAAAAGGGATCCAGACCAAGTGGAGACTGAATTACCAAAAACTGTATTTACTCCAGTGGCCACTTGAGGCTCGCTCCAAAAGCAAGTCAATCTCTGTAGACTTCAGTGTAAAGTCAACCAACCTTACAGCATTAAAAAGCATGTTTACACTTTCCCCATTCATAACATCTCTACATAGGGTAATTCTTTTCCTCTGGATAGAGGAGTTTTAGGCCTGCCTTGATTTAATCGCACAGATATTAGCCCTTCTGTGTGATGCACCACATGTTTATGCTTCAACGTTGGAGAGTCAATTTCTATTCTCTAATTTTATTAGGCTTTACTTAGCACTAATCAGCTGAAATGTGTTTCTGCACTGCATTCAGTTTTTTGGATGGATAACCACGGTTTCTAGTATGTTGATAATTTAACACTCCAGTGGCAGCATTCAACCGCTTTGAAATACAGTCTAAAACCAAAGGCTGACATCACAGTGGCTACATCCATCTTTTATAAAGGCTATGATCTCGACACCCAGGCCTCTTCTACAGCCAAACCTTTACTTAGACCGGAGGCAGTCTTTGTTTATATCAGATAACAGATAAGGCCGGTATGTTAGCGAATTAACACCCAAACTAACAACAAACTGATACCCCCCGTGTTGTCTGTGATTATAAAGCCTGATACCCTTTTCCTTTTCACTGGTGTGTAATAACTACTAAAAAAAAATGTAACTTATCTTTCAGTATTACATGAAACATGATCGGTCTCCTCAGTCCCATATATACTGGCCCCATCCAGCTCATTCAATTACTAACAACATGACAAATATAGGGCAGTCAATAGCGCTGCTGTAGGGAATTATTTTTGAAAGAAGCTTGTGAAGACGTGAGTGTTTTCTCTGCAGTGAAGGAAGTCTCTAACAAGTTCTTTGTCCCCTTGTGAATAAATAGCATTTTATTGTTTCCAGCAGTGAAATAAGCAACAATTTTTCCTGTGTTTTGGTCCGGGGAGCTGACGGGACAACAAGGCGTTCAGTGTTCTGTGGAGACCCGGCTGAGATGTCAAGTGTGGGTGTTTTGAAACGGGAAGACTTGATTTCTCTCCCCTCCTGGATTTGAAGGAAGGTTCTGATGTACTGAATACACTTCCTCGCTCCTCCTTCTCCCTCGAACTGTGTCTCTCACAGTAGTCAGAGCATGTCACTGGCATAATGCTGCAGACGTTCCCTCTCCTTGCTCCAGATATGACTGAGGAGCAAGCAGATTGTCATGGCAACAACTTCACAGAGGGAAGAGGGGCTCTGATGGGGGGGGGAGGAAGAGGCTTTGTGGGTAGAAGACAGCAAATCTGTACAGCACAGATGAGAGCCAGTAATTGCATAAGTAAATGCAGGATTTCAAAATAAAATAATGTTTAATACTGAGACTGAGTTAAGTGTGATCACATATTGATTAGATATATATATTACCGTAGACCTCTACCTGCTCAGGATGCTGTAACCTCATTTGATCCCTGTATTTCTCATGTCTTAACTCTGTGATTTCCATCACAGCCATCAATTTACAGTAAACAGATGAAAGAAAAGCAGCTCCCCAGTCTGAGCCACAGCAATAACAGTCTTCCTCAGGTCTGTTTAAGAAGCAAAGTTTACAAGTAAAAAGAGGAATATGCTCATATGTTCTGCTATATGCTATATGTTCACATTTTTACTGTTGGTGTTTTAAATCATTAAATCTAGCAGTGCAGTACATTACAATACACTGTGTATTGTAGTGACTTAATAATATTATTTGGGCAAATATTTCATTGCTATAGATTTCCTGTTAAAAGGCAGTTTTTCCCTCTATCATCACAAAGTTCTTGCCAGTAGGATGTCTGATTGTTTGGTTTTCTGGTGAATACTGTGGGGTCTTTACCTTACACTATAAACTGAGAATTGTGATATGCAAACCCCTACTCCTGTTGTAAGCCTTCTGCTTGAGGCTTGAAATTGAGCCCTGCATGACCTGTTCTGTCAATGCAGCATTCTCATGAAAGCAAGCTGTGACAAACCTGTGACAGTATATATGTGGGAGGGCAACACAGCTGGGAAGGGTCTAAAGAAGGAAGGAACTTAGTCAAAGGTTTTTAATGATGAATGTATGAGGAAATCCAGTGTGAACAGATTTTTCAACCATCCTGCTTTTCTCCAGAAGTTCTTTAAAAAAAAAAAAAAAAAAAAAACGATCTAAAAAGCTGAATCTACAAGTGACCAGTCAGAGAAATGGTGACACCTTGGCTCCGGGATTTTTGACCTTCAAAATGAGCTTACTATTTTTCATGAAATAGTAAAAAGTCTCATTTTAAGCATTTAAACATCATTTATGACAGCTGCCACAAAGTTTCTGGTAGAATAATAAACTAATCTAAACAATTTAGAGCGTCTTCATTTACAGTGCCAGATTATATCCTATTTAAACATACGTGAATTATTTTTATATAATTTGAGCCTTGACAGAGTTTTTAATATTTAAACTTTCATTACATCAGCTAGTCTCTTTCCCCTAAGGCTGCATTTTGACTGAAAAGTCCAAAAGAAACATTGCTAAACGGCACTGCAGTTATTTGAATTTCTTAAGATTTAAGCATTTTGAGATTTCATACTGGGCACCCGCAATATACAAAGTATAGAAAGTAATATAGAAAACATAGAAATATAGAAAGTAAATAAGTAATGTATTGAGAAAAAACACGGGGAAACAATAAAGGGTTAATTGTTATACCAATGTCCCTTTGCAGTAAAAGAGCGCCCTCTGGTGACTGAGAACCTTCACAGACCTCTGGTGGAGAGTTTATATAACGGCAGACTTACAAGTTAGGAAAACGTTTCGGTTTACATCTCAAACAGGATTTCTGCACTAATACACACAAAAATACTTCACTGTGTATATTATTATTATTGTATTATCACATTACGTTGTGTAATCTGAGGTTTCTTTTTGTCTGTGTGTATTTGATAATAAAAACGCCTTATAATGAAATAGATGTTGCTGGATAATGGCACTGTTCAAATATATAGCATTCAGCTTGAAATTATCCATATAACGTGGTGGGGTGTGCATGTGACCAGGACTGGAAGGTGTTATAGTTTTATTATCGCTTTCAATTCATTTCAACACAAACTATCAGACAATCCCCTGTCAGCAAGCACTTGGTGACAATGGGAAGGAAAAACTCCCTTTAAACAGGAAGAAAACTCAGGCCTTACCAGGCTCAGGGTGGTGAGGTCATCTGTCCTGACTGGTTGGGGGTGATTGGAGGGAGACAGGACAAAAGACACTCTGTGGAAGAGAGCCGGAGATTAAAAATAACCAATGATTAAATGTATAGTGGTGTATAAACACGTAGAGAGTGAAAAAGGTAAGTGAAGAAGAAACACTCTATTGCAGCTTAACTAAGAGAGAGTTAGGGATCACGTGATTCAGCTCTAACTTTAAGCTTTATCACAAAAGAAATTTTTATACCTAATGTTAAAGCCCCAACAGACACACTTTCTATGTCTCAAAAGAGTAGAAACTTTAATCTGTTCTGTACGCATACAACATAAAGTCTATTTTTTTTACATGATAACACTGTCACTGACTTCATTCGTACAGTGATTTAACATAATGACTTTTGAAAATAAATAATGACATTTTCTACAGGTCCCCAAATTTAGTCAGAATGGAGGTCTTGTTGTAGCTTATGTTACACTGAAGTTGTGAAAATATCTAAGCAAACTTACAGGTCAACACATTACCAAAACAAAGTGACACGTCAGCTTTTAATCATTTAATGGAAACTGATGATTTATCATCATTGTCCAGCAGTCACATCTACTGTTGCTGTAACGGGGACAGTGTTTGACTTCCAGAATGAAAATTACCCAATTTTAATTATATTTGCAAAGTCACACTTCAACACACTAAATCCCAGGAGTTATGGCTTTTTCCACAACAGATATGTGGCATAAAGACAAAAAACAAAAAGCAGAACTGCACATCAGCATGGCGATGAGTCTGTTTGACCTTTCCTCTGACATCTGAGCCAAGGCTCTACCTATATTATGTCTGTGAATAATAGCTCAAGTTATTATTTACATTTTTCTTTACTATGCAACTTATGTGTGTACTATGCAAGTTAATTTGTACACTGAGAAAGTCAAATCTTTCTTTTTCATACCACATCCAATAGTTTTCAAAGCAACTTTTACTCATCTGGTGTGAGTTATACATACACACTTCCATGTCAGGTGGTACAACCAATGAAAAATCTAGGGCACCTTTAACTTTTCATAAAATTCGTTACTTCTTTTAAAAGTTGTATGTATTATATAGTTGTCCAACTAAAAGCATGTTTGAATTGAAAATAGTTGCCAAAGGCCGGAGGTGCAACTGAAGGAAATGCAACTGAATGAAATAAAATCTTTTAATTTAAAGCCGTAGTATTGTACATTAAATTTAGGGACTTTTAATTCTTCACAGGAATGCGGTTTCTTTCTTTTTTTTTCTTTTTTTTTTCTGCCTGTCCCCTTTGGCTCTTTTGCCATCAGAATTATTGTCTAAAGGCAAAGAAAGATGCCCAACGGATTTACTTTACCAAACTGACCATCCCAGCCTTGCCATAATGGTCCATTTGATTCACCTTTTATTGTTTATTTTATTTTCACTTGCTGAATACGGGACAGACTTGACTGGGGGAAAGAAGGGGAGAAAGAAAGAGGGAAAGAGAAACAGCTGAGAAGAGGGACGGGGGAGAAGGGCAAAAAACAAAAACCAACAGAACGGGCAGAAAAAAAAATGCATATATCAATCACCTGGATCACCTGCTGAGAAAGAAAAAAGAAAACAAGCAGAACAGAACAAGAGTAATAGAATAAACAACATCACAATGATATATGGGAATATGACAGTAAATACTAAATGTTAAACATTATTGTGCAGCACATAAGATCAACAGAACACAGTGTGCTTTGAGGTAGGAGCCAAAAAGGGTGTAGTTTGTGGGTGTGATCACCCGTGTGTACACCTGTGAGCATGAGCGCGCTTGTTTTTTTAAAAAAAAAAAGGTTCCTTCATGTAATGATCTGCTAGAGGTTGTGGGGGGGCCACAGCCCCGTCCTCCAGGGCATGAAACATTATGGAGGAGATCAAAACTCCAGACATCCAGAGGCCCCCAGAGGAATGCAGTTTCTTTTATCGTGTACTTCGGGTGGAATTCAAGATGATTGGACATGAGGATGAAGGTACAATATAATTAGGCAGGATTTAGTTTCTCACTTAATCAATGTGGGTTCTTTGAACTAATTAAAATATTGTCACATCTTTGTGTTAATTGCAGGAAATGCAATGACTAAACAAAATTATTTATTTTTTGTAAGTAAAATGCCCTTTTAAATGTGCAGATATGTGTGAGGACAACAGCTCCCTTCTTGTGTTTTCATTTTTCTGAACTAACAAAAATGCTCATCGCAGTCTAACTGTGTTCTTCCATGTTGTCTCTCACATTAGTTTGAATCTCCTGGATAGCTGGGATTGAGTTTGCATGTTCCCTGTGTGCTTGTATGGCTTTCCTCTAGGTACTCGGGCCTGCTCTCAGAGTCCACAGTCATGCACATTAAGTTAATTGATACTAAACTGGCTTTGGACCTGGCATACAGTAGGTTCTGTACCTCGGGAAGTGCTGTACCAATGAGTGCTTACAAGTGGGTTGTAGTGTAGAGTGCTTTGAGTCAGAATGGGGCCCTTTCAAGACTGTAATGAAAAGTTTGGTGGCCTGAATAAATCTGCTACATGACTGAACTATGATTTCAAAAACCAGTGGATACTCTCCGATGCCCCTTTTTGCATCTGGTGCACAAGTGGATCAATGACCTCACCACACCCTGGGGTAATGGACTGTGAGCGCACAAGATCTTTGACCCATATTTTGCAACTTCCGAGTGTAGTCATTACTCTAAAACTACACCCTATGGACAAAAGTACTGAGCCACCTCCACATTACACCTACAGGTGTTTCTCAGCCATGGGAGCCCTGAACCACCCATGAAGCACTTGGCGCACACGCTTTGTTCTGATGTTAATGCCATCAACACAAATAGTGAGTGGTGATAGCACTGGAGCTCTGCAGTTATTGGGTCAGCAGAGCTATTGCTGACCTTTACACACTATGTGAATCAGCACTTGTCGAGCCCACTCTGTGACTTTCCTTGCCCTGGTGCTCTGTGGATGAGTTGCTGTGGTTCCTCAACACTTCCACTCTGAAATAATGCCACTTACAGCTGTTCATGAAATATCGAGGAGCTCTGTAGAATGAGTGATTGTTTACAAATGTTTGTAAAGCCAGACTGCATGGAAAGGGTGTTTGGTTTTGTACATCTGTGGCAATAGGACTGCAAGCACCTGAATTCAATGATTAACAGGTTATACTTCTGTCCATAGTGTAGCTGCACAAGATGATGAATGACCTCTTCTGAGTGCCAAAGAAAGAAGAAGAATACTTTCTGAAGCTTGATCTCATAAGCTCATTCACTCCAAAGACAGTGTCCTCCTCATTGACACTGGTTATGTGATTGCTGCATAAGTACTTTTCTGGCATGGTTCGGGTCCACTTGGAGAGAAGGATTACTGTAAATTAAATTAGCACACAGTTCTGAATAACAACCTTTATCCTGTGCTGATTTTTTTTTCTAGTGAGACAGAAATGTTCATAAATTACAGTTGTTTGATGAGTTCGAAAAGGACATGACTCATACATATCTTATGTCCTTTGAAGCACCATATTGAATATTTTGGAGCAGCATGGTAGATTTTGATGTCCATCGCACTCCATCAACAAAGGACAAGGGAATAGTGTTTTTAATCGCCTAGCAGAGTTTTTCAAAGTGACCTTAGGAAACATTAAAGCAGTTTGAAAATAGCAGTAAAGCCACCAGTTTTTCAAATTGCTATTCCTGGTGGGGTACAGCCAGCATTTCTACAAAGGAGTGAAAATGTGTGAAAGGTTGATAACATTTCTAGTATGCCACCCTATATATTACAGATAATACATAAATCACATGACTTTAAGCTGTTTTTAAAATCTACTCTCAAATCTACCTTTCCCAACAGTTAAATAGTCTGACTTTTTGGTCATTTCAGTATTTATTTTTAAATTATTTCTCGCATACACTGTTCATTCAAACTATTATAACCCCCCCCCCCCGACATTTCTATTGTAGATAGATTTTTAAAAACTGTATTTAATTGGTATTCTTTATTTATTACCACTACTAAACTGGTGTAGTATGGATGGCAATGGTGGCGGTCTTAATCAGTACGAAACGCTATAAAACCTATAAAAACACAGGAGAAGTCCAAAATCTATCCCTCCTCTCTCATTTTCCAAAGCCATCCAATGGGTTAGGGCAGGGTTAGGCAACCTTTCTGATGAGGAGTGCCATTTAAAATTTCCTCAGAGGTCAGTGTGCCATATGATTGCATTAGCAATAAATTTAATAACGCTCTATATTAACGGTTACACACTATATAGGACCACTTTATAGAATTATATTTGTTCGCAGATGTTAGCAGCTATCAGCGAATAGTTATCAGCTGTTTTGAAACAAAAAAAAGACACTTTATCCATAACAAGTACTCCATAACAGCAAATGAACTGTACAACAGAAAATGCAAATGCTATTTATGGTCTCCTCACAACAATGGTAAGAAAAATAATGGCATGTCTGTTAATACACTCTGATCTCTGGTCTCCCACTCAGAGACACAGGTCTCCAAGTGTCCAGCATTCAGAGGACACCTGAGGACACTCATGTGAGAGAAAATCTGCTCACACAGATATGTAGAGCCAAATACTGTCAATAAGGCCTCTGCAATGTTCTGAAGACAGTTAAACTTGTCAGGTAGTGATGTCCAGCAGGTGAAAATGCAGCTCCATGAACACGCACAGCTGTGGATTCCAGCTGCTTCGATGTTATATGTATGATTTCTATACATTGTACGTCAGATAAAAACTTTGGTTGTAAGCTTCAGATAATTATTTAATAAAAGCTAGACATTTTAAATGAAAATAAGAAAGTATTTCTTTGTGCCCCCCTTTCCCTGTTAATGCCCTACCTGGACCCCTGGCAAAACTTTGCTAGACCCGCCCCTGCACAGTTACCAGCTGTCAGCTATATAAAAAAAGGATCCTGGTGTTATTTGTCTCTCAGAAACAGTTCATAACTTCCCTTCAACTCATTCATGTCACCTAAAAGGTAAACCTGTTTCTCCATCACCTGTTCAGCTCTGATGAACTTTGTGTCTCTATCCATTCTAGCTGAAGTCTGGGACAAACTGTCCCTTTTCACCTCAACACGAAACGCGTAATATTTCCTCTCGATGTGGGACGATTCCGTCATTTTACGGGACGGTTGGCAACTCTACTAACTAACCTTGTGCATTAAATAAAGTTCAACATCAGTAACATCATAGCACCCACCCAGCTGTATAGAAACTCCGTCATGCTAGCTAGTACGCAGTATAAGTTATTGTAACTGACTGTAAAAAGTCAGCACAACGAAAATAAACTCCACCTGAACTTGGTTTATATCTGACCCAGACAGACTGCAGGTCTTAACTTCTTACCTGAAGTTCAGTTCACCTGACACTCGGCGGCTGCCTCGAGGCTCTCCTCCTGCCTCCCCTTTCTCTCATCCACCTGCTGGCCTCCACCACTTGCTAATTTTACTGAATCTGAGGAAGCACCGTCATAGCCACCACCAAATAACTGAGTTATTTTTACACACCGACCAGCATCTGGCCAATCCACCACCTTTCATTGTTTATACCGTTACAAAGAAAAAAAAAGTCACCGGGCCACCGAGCAAATGCCCAGTATGCCGGATGACCAGTCCAGCTATGATCGTGCCATCAGTTAACCCTTCGCGTGTAGGGATGCCGACCCCTGGGTTAGGGTCTTCGCCGGGTCGATTCTGTCCCCGGGCCTTGTGTTTAACACCCTTGCTTTAACTAGTTCGGGGGCACGGGAGACTGAAGCCTTTCCCACCTGTCATAGAGAAAGAGGCAGGGTACATCCTGGACAGGTCGCTGTGTTGACATTAAAAAGCCATGATTTGCCCATTCCTGATTGGAGACGATGAGGTCTTATTTGCCTCCTTCTGATTGGATAATCGAGGCAGAGTGACTGTGTAAATGAACCAATGAGAGGCTGCCACACTGTGGTTATGAGAGTTTTCGCAGCCTGTGTGAAGGGCTACACCGCCTCCATTCCTTTCTCTTTCTCTATCGACCAGTCTGCGCTTGGCCTTGTCTGAGGAACTCGCATCCTTGGCTTTCCCCTTGCAGCACAGCTGAAGAGGGGCGCTTCTACAGACCCCATCTGCATCCTAAAACCGTTCTGTGTAACTAAAGGACTCAGTAAGCGCCGTGTGCGATGTTGAGACTCATCTTTTTGGCCGCTCTCGCCGGGTTCTCTCGAGCCAGTGATGTGCTTGAGTACACGGATGATGATTTCGAAAGCAGGATCGGAGACCATGAGCTAATTCTCGTGGAGTTCTTTGCCCCTTGGTGAGTCTTGTCACATGTTTTCTCCGAAGTATCGGAGAAATTTGCATAAGTGAAAAACGCGAATCCTAGCTTACTCTCTTTGCGGTTAACAGTTGAGCGGTACCCACTTGCAGAACTCTCAGTATCGTGGATGTCAGTGGGCAATTTCGTTTTGTCGGAAACGTGCAATTAATTGTGCAAACTGCATCGCTGTTTGTTGCTAACTTTAATGGAGGCAGAACTGTCAAATTCGCTCGCTTCTTGGCGTAGGACCAGGCATTAGCATGTTAGCTATTAGTCGAAAGGCACAGGCTAATTCGCTATGTGTTTTGCGTTTTATTTTACGTCGCATTTTAAGAGGTGCTGCAGTTTAGTGGCACACTGAAAATGTTACCTTAAACAGTGACTAACTAGTCGTATTTTAACTCCGCTTAGTTTCCGGGTTTTTTTTTTTTAAAGAAAAAAGAGATTATGTGCGAATGAGGCTGAGGAAGTTGGGGGTGTGTCCATTCATTGTTGTAACCTTCTGATTGGCCAGGAAAGTTTTGGTGTCCACCTGGGATTGGCCCAGAGGAAATGTGACGTGTACCCTTGTGCTAAACTTGAATAAAATAAAAATGTACAGTATTCCTTATAATAAAGCACTAACGAGTACATTTTGTGCTGTCTGGTCTGCTGTCTTTTCAAACTCTGTAATTGTCTGAAAAAGGCAAATATTCACAAATTTTTATGAAGATTTAATATTTAGTCTTGGTTTTATTTTCTCAATATAATCTAAACCTTTGGGTTTTCGACCTACAGAAAACGCAAGCAATATTATAATAATGGTCTGTCTTATATTAAGGACAACTTTTATATAGGTACCTGAGAAAACATGAAGCACAGCTGTAACAATATGTGGCTAATTAAATCTTCAGTACATTTTTCATGGTTTTGCTTGTACTTACACCTGTTTCCATTTATTCAAACATAGTTAGGTTGCATCATCAGATTCCACTAGGTCTACCTTGAGGTCTTCATCTGGCTAGGCCCTAAAGTTTTGTTGTTGTTTTTTTGCTTGTTTGACTAATCCATATCTTCTGACTTTAGGTGTGGCCATTGTAAACGTTTGGCACCTGAGTACGAGGCAGCAGCCACACGTTTGAAAGGCATCGTCTCACTGGCCAAGGTACTGCACAACACAGATCACTTAACTTTGTCCACTTCAGTGTGGCTTCTCTGCACTCTGAACTGCAGTGCTCTGTGTCTCATCGAAAAGTGAGAATAATTTGCTTTTCTGCTTAGGTTGACTGCACTGCCAACAGCAACATATGCAGCAAATATGGCGTCAGTGGCTACCCAACCCTCAAGATCTTCAGGGATGGCGATGAATCTGGTCCCTATGATGGTCCCAGAACTGCAGGTATTGCCCTCATGTCTTTTAGCACTGGAAGATCTGAGAGTTAGGTGTTTAACTTGGCGTTCGATCTGCCTCTTGGAGGAATTCTTTATATGTGAAAATGATATCCTTAGTGGAATGAGGGCTATGTGGAGAGGTAACTAAAGGATACAGAGTTTTCCACAACACCAGCTTTAAAGGTAAAGGAACAAGACATGGCTAACAGTGACGGAATTTTCAACATAAAATTCATACAACTGGAACCTCGTATACAAAAGAGCATAACGTTCGTACTCTGTTAAGCTGAACTTTCAAGATAAAACCAGCAAGTTTTCTACCACAAGAGATGTGAATTGATCTCTTTGCCACATCACCCACTCATTCAGTTTGTTTGCATCTTAAATCAGTGTACAAATGAGCAGGCGACTGGTCCTGTGGCTCTTCGTTGTCTTTTTGCATCCTTCTCACCTCACTACTTCTCTTTGCAGATGGAATTGTCGGCTTCCTGAAGAAGCAGGCTGGTCCAGCTTCTGTGGTGCTCAAGGATAACGCAGACCTAGAAAAGTTTCTTGCAGATCAAGATGCAAGTGTTGTTGGTAAGCATCTAGTTAAGGAAACTTTTCTAAAGGTCTTTTTAAAGCTCTTCACTAGTAACGTTCTTCATAATTTAAAGTTTAGGGTATTTTATGTTACTCACTTTTTGTTCAGACACTATTGCCGCTTTTTGCTGCTGATATTGAATCCTGGTCTGACTGACCATTCCTTCCCAGGATTCTTTGCTGATGACAAGAGCCAAGAACAGGCTGAGTTCCTGAGGGCAGCGAGCGCCTTGAGGGACAACTACCGCTTCGCCCACACAAACTCTGAGGCTCTCCTCAAAAGCCATGACATTGAGGGAGAGTGAGTAGATCTCTTTAGACGTCTCTCACCAAACCATTTAAAAATAACACTATTGCACATTTGGTCTCACCTTTGTATCTGCTGTTAGTGAAATATTTCTTTCTCGGCTTACAGGGGAGTCGTTTTGTTCCGTCCACCCCAACTCAACAACAAGTTTGAAGACAGCTCGGTCAAATTCAGTGAGGATAAATACACCAGCAACAAAATCAAGAGATTCATCCAGGACAACATGTGAGTCCTGCTTTTTAGAAGAGACACTTTGTAGAGGCATCAAAATAATCAGTCTATAAATAGTTGATCTGTTTAGGATTAAATACGAAGTCAATTTTCATTCAAAGGTACATATTTACAAGTTTGGCCCAGTGCCAACAGGAACTTGTTTGGTAGGCAGTTGTCCTCTCGGGACACAGTTCAGTTCTGGCAGTAGCAAAGAGTTTGGCACTGAATAAATATTACTTCATAGTAAATTGGCCTCAAAGTGTAATAACACCAGTAGATAATTGAATCTTCAGTTAAAGGAAAAAATGATTTTGTGACCCATTGTGTAATCAGTCTTGAAGGGGATCAGCTAAGATGGAAACTCTGCTGTTTGAGGTCTTGTTTATATTCAGAGTGAGTTTGACCTCAACCCACTTTATAAAGTACATGCAGTTGATCCAGGCAGATTTGTTTTGTTTCCCCCCCCAACATGGTTTTAATTGTATAATTCTGAAGCTCATTAATATGAAGCTTACTTTGGTTTTTTTTTAATATGTTTGAACTGTCCCTTCAGTTTGAATATTTAAAGGGAAATCATGCTCGTTCTAGTTTTATATATACTATTGGATTTTGGTACTAGAGTAGCTTTGCATGATTCACATTTCAAAATGGGCTTTAATTATCCTATCTGGGGATCTAGATCTCCCTTATTTCAGTTCTGTCTGACACAAGCAGATTCAGTTGGTCTCCCTTTTAAGCAAGCCTTTTTGTGATTGGCTCTCCTTGCAGAGTTTGAACTGCAGGTGGGTGTAGCTGCAGAAACCTGAGAAAGGTTTAAGGGTATCCACTTAAACTGACATCAGAGAGAAGAAAAGAATGCACCTGAAAGTGGTTTAGCACAAGCTGGTGTTCAGATATGCACCTCCACCACTGCAACAGCGTTACAGATAATAGGGACTTGATATGGGTTTTATTTTGGGTAATAACTTTGACATTTGACGCACCTGCAGAGAGCAGTTGTTTGCTTATCTCCTCCGCGTGGTTTACAAGTGCTCCTGCTATAACCAGTCTACACATGTAGTGTTTTTGTTTGTTTTTTTTTTTTAACCCAAGCCCATGTGCACACAATGCAGGATACTCCTATTTATTTGTTATTTCATTTTGCTTCAGCATCGCAGATTTGGAGGCTAAACTCAAAGCTCTACTTTGATTTATTTATTTTTTGTGTGTGTTCTTTGTTTTTCTCAGCTTTGGATTCTGTCCCCACATGAATGACAACAACAAGGACCAGCTGAAAGGGAAGGACCTTCTGGTGGCTTATTATGATGTTGACTATGAGAAAAACCCTAAAGGCTCCAACTATTGGAGGAACAGGTAGGTGTTTGGGGGGGGGGGGGGGGAAGCTCATTTAAGGTTTGTGGTGTTTTTCTGTTTCTGAAGCTGCCGTTTCCCTGCAGACTTTAAATCTGCACTGTGCAGAGATGGCTGATTCTCAGATCGATCTTGAATATCATAAGTTTTGTTTTCTGTTTAGTACAAGACCATGCACCTCCCCTTTGGCAGTTAGCCACATGCTAAGAAACGAAAATGAGACCAGATCTTTCTGTTTTTTTTAATACCTTAATTTAATCCTCCACAGTATTATCTTTGTTTTTGGCAGCATGATTAAAAACCATCTTGGCATCTTTCAGGGTGATGAAGGTGGCAAAGGGCTTCCTGGATCAGGGCAAGAAGCTGAACTTTGCTGTAGCTAACAAGAACATGTTCAGCCACGAGTTGTCTGAGTTTGGCCTGAATCCCAGTGGCGAACTGCCTGTGGTGGCCATCCGCACCGCCAAAGGAGACAAATACACCATGACTGAGGAGTTCTCGTAAGTCCAGGACAACTTTTCACCACAATTCCCCACCAGTGCACACACAGATCACGTCACAAGTTGCTAGTTGGATTTAATAGAACCCTTGCTACATAGAGTATAACTCTAAACAGTGTAGTTTTGTGATGGAGTAATCTGGGAATATAATGAACAAGACTGCATGTAATTGCCAATTTGACCCCCATTCAGTTACAGATGGTAGCATTTGGGAACTGTTTAAGCTCTGTCTCATTTGCAGCATATCTGAAGTAAGAAATTGACCTTATTGGATAAAACTGATATTGACAAAGTTTAAACTTTAAAATTTATATTTAAGAAAAGGTGATATCACAGTATTTATTGCACAACTCGCCTTATCACAAAATGTATAAATGTGGTGATTAGGGATGGGTACTGGTAGTAACAGACCGAAAAGCAGCGCACATTTCGGTGCTTTATTTCAGTGGGTTTTTTGTTTTGTTTTTGTTTTGTTTTTTTCCTCTTTCCTGAGCTGTGATACACTTTAGATTCTAACCAATCATTTTAACTCATTCACTGCCAGCCATTTACAAATCGGGTAACTCCCCACTGCCAGGGTTTTTGAGCATTTTTACTCATTTTTGAAGAGCCACAGAAAACTGTGTGTTATGATCATATAAACGCTGAACCTACCAAAATGAAGAACAGACTCTCTGCATTCATCCAAAAAAAAAAAAGCTTGTTTCTACCATTTTCCATTCATTAGTAATCAGCTGTAGAAGAGAGGTGGGTTCCACCAAAAATGCCTGTTTTGACCAAAAAAAGGGAGAAAACGAGCTTTTTGTGAAAAATACATTTCAAGCAGAAAAGTGCCTTTGACACTAATATTTCTTGCTTTGTGACACCTCTAACATATAAAATAGTTTTTCACTTCTATAAAACAGAAATAACACTGAGAAAGGTTGTTTTATCAAAACAATTTATTTACAAATATATGAAAAAATAAAATTCACTGACAAGCTGCCAGAGGTTGTATTCTAGCCCCTCCCATTGAAAAACGTAATTGACGTCTATAGACGTCAATGGCAGTGAATGAGTTAAGTTTCCAAGGATAGTAGGCGGGTCCAGGTCCGTGCGGTTTTTTTTTTTTTTTTTTTAGTTTTTTTTTTTTTAGTTTTTTTTTTTTTTTTAAGAGCAGAGCTACAGATTAAAAATGCCCAAGGCGAAGCGGTCGAAAGTCTGGCTGTACTTCACAGCAAAATATGCAAACTCAGCAGCCTGTAACAAGTGCTTTAAGCTGATACTGTGATACTGTCAAAGGAGGTAACACCAAGAATCCGATTAAACAGCTGGCGACGCATAGCGTTTTTATTTTTTATTTTTTAAAGCCGAGAAATGCGCCGTATTTGATAGCTTGCTGTGAGACCTCACATCGAGCACATCTACTGCGGGTGGGTTGCCTGTTATCGGACCCGGAGTTAGCAACATCCCCCAAAAACCCGAAGATTAGAGTCCTGGCCCCTAGTCCTGCCAGTGTAGCAGAAATGATGACAGATGATGATGGCAGCAGCAGCCGTTCTTCTCTGGGTCAGTAGCTTAATGTTGTTCGTGTGTAATTTACGTTGAGTAGGCTAACCACGTTATTACATTAATGCATGTAAGGTGAACTAGCAAACATCATCATAGCTACATGCGGCTGTCCTCTTGTTTGATGGCAGATACTCCCTTCACCCTGGCCAAAAAGGCTAAAATGACCAAAGAAAAAGTGGAAAACGGTTAAACATGAGAGGTTTTTGGACAAAGTTTGTGGGGTTTTTTTTTTTTTTTTTTTTTTGTCTGTTTGTTTCTTCCTCCAATTGTTTAAGCACTGCTTCCAGCCAAGAGTGATACCATATATGCCCCATAGCTTCAGGAAAGACTAACATTGTTATTTTTTTTTTTTTTTTTTTTACAAAAAAACAGCTGAACATGTGAGGTTTTTGGACCAATTTTGTGTTCTCATTCTTTATGGGATAAAACCTAAGCGATACCCATAGTGTCTGATTCCCACCTCGGTTGCCTAAGAAACTAATCGGTAGATGAGGCGCTTGCTAAAAGAACGGTGCCTAGTTAATGACTTCCAGCTCAAGGAGAATTGTGACTTTACTGACTCGTTGAATGTCTTTCAACAGTCGTGATGGAAAAGCTCTGGAGCGTTTCTTGCAGGACTACTTTGATGGCAAGCTGAAGCGCTATCTCAAATCAGAACCCATCCCAGAGAACAACGATGGACCTGTTAAGGTGAGATCAATTTTTTTCTGACACTTGTAAGATTTGTACTAAACACTTTCTTTGTGTATCATGGACATGCTTTATGCTTTTAAACGTACATTAAGGCTAAAGGGGGCCTATAATCATTTACAGCTGCAAATGTTTATTCTCTGCCTCGGCTGGAGTAGCTTTGACTCATTTAAGAAATGATTGTCATGCTGAGGTTTAGTGCAGTTGCCTAGTTTGTCCAGTCTCTGAGGTGAACTGCCTTCAAGTCCACTTTCTTTTTTAGTAGCTACATCTTATTTGAAAGATTTCAGCCGTGGATGGATGGAGCTCTGTGCTGTGTATAAATGCACCGTGAGGATGTGCAATTATCCTGGATACTCTGCTTAATTCAGTGACAACGCATAATCACAACTCGTATAATCGGTCTACAACACCCCCCCACCCCCTTCCTTTCACACTCTTGCCTCATGTTTTGACAGCTTTAACGGAGATTAAGTTTTACTGTTGCCTAGGACTAGAGATAAAGCCTAAGGCCGTTTGTCCACTGCAGGAGCTGTCAGTCAGATTATTCCTAACAGTGGAACCCAGCACTCTCGATTGGGAACAGCAGAACAAATTTGCAAGATGGCTTAAAAAAAAAAAATGATAATAATTAAATGGATCAATGAGACTGCAACTCTGGTGAGGTACAAAAGTAGTGAATCAGAGGTAAAAATGTTTTCAAAAACCAGAAAGATCATTCAGTTCATTTGGAAGCAATGATTTCATCATCTTACCTCATCTGGATTACTGAGCATGCATCAGCACATTAGTAGAAACAGACAATAGCCTTTGAGTGGAGGAAGTTCTGGGTACTTCAGGTGGGAAAATGGCTGCAGTACAGAACCAGCTCTAATACCTGCAATGTCTCTTCAGGTTGTGGTGGCTGAAAACTTCGACTCCATCGTTAACGATGACAGCAAAGACGTGCTGATTGAATTCTACGCTCCGTGGTGCGGGCACTGCAAAAACCTGGAGCCCAAATACACAGAGCTGGGAGAGAAGGTGAGCGAGCGATCCTGAACTGCTGCTAGTTCAGATCTTTCACATTAAAACAATAACATGTTCTTAAGTAACTTATCCAGAACTTTAAGTCATGTGACCTCCTGGATTAGCTTGCTTTTGTTCTGGCTTGCATCACCCAGCCTGTAGACTAGTCTAACGTGTGGATGTTAAGGTTTAGTGAATTGTCTTGGAAAGACTTAACAATTTGCCCTGTTTGTTTCTAAAGCTGGCCGATGATCCCAACGTCGTCATTGCCAAAATGGACGCCACAGCCAATGATGTGCCATCTCCATATGAAGTCAGCGGGTGAGTGCTGAGTCATTTAATGTGACGATAAGGCGTGGGCTGTTAATTAAATTAAAGGTTTATGGTTCCCCCCCCCAACTTCATGCTGTGGACAGTTCAAGATGAGCAGCATCAGTGAAAGTGAGCAGCTGAGTGTGGTGAATTGTTAAACTCTTTAGTAGCAGTCAAAGCAGCTAGAATATGTTTTAATTTTACAAAAAAAAAAAAAGAGGGATGAGGAATGTGGGACAGAATTTTGCAATATTGCAGATTTTCTTTAAGCGGAACAGTCAGGACATTCTTGTACCATGTGAAGGTGTACAATTTGGGTCAGCCATAAGCTTCACGCTGAGTCCTGTATGTGACATTAGAGTGAATTTAAAGACCATATCTGTCTGCCATGATGACAGAGCATACAGTATGTTCCCTTCAACATAACTTGGAGACTGTTCCTGTATTCTCTCAGCTACATATCTTCATCACTGATAAAAGGGGGGGAGCAGAACACTGCACATGAAACTGCAGACATCCTGAAGCTTAATTACAGACTGATTATGATTAGCTGTGAGCTATGTGAGAAGCTTGACTTTGGGAAAGGTGAAGGAACTCAGGTTAACATGCATGTGTGATTACCTGTGCAGTTTGATACATGAAATCATAATCTTTGTCCTCAACCTCTGTTCTAGATTCCCTACAATCTACTTTTCTCCAGCTGGACACAAGTTGAGCCCAAAGAAATATGAGGTGAGTGTCTGTTAAAGTGCCATTCACAGTGGCAAAGTGATGTCTGTGCTTTGCTGATGAACCCTCTGCTTTCGCTGCAGGGAGGTCGCGAGGTGAGTGACTTCATCTCCTACCTGAAGAGGGAGGCCTCAAACCCGCTGGTGATGCAGGAGGAGTCCAAGAAGAAGAAGAAGAAGAAGTCAGAGCTATAAAAGCTCCAAACAGGAACTCAGCAGCACCCCTCCCTACCTCCACCACCACAACAGGAGGATTGGGGAAGAAAAAGAACTAAATTATATTCCTCTCTCTTAGTGAACTACCGAATGGTCTGAAGTCAAAGACGTGGCCCTTCCTTTAGGTCCTCATTGCACTGGGAATGCTGTGGAAGGTGGAGAGGTTTTGGCCAGGGTCTGCCCAATATTTCAAAACAAACCAATTTTTAGGGAAGATGGGATGACTTTTTTTAAAACATGAGATTTCTATTTCCCCTGGTCTTGTCTACTACACCTCAGGCTGATGCACTTTGGTTTGATACAGTCTGTCATCTGTCGCTTTAGTTTCTTGTTGTTGTCATCAAAGGGGAATCACGGTAATGGTGAAATTTTCTTTATTTTCTTTTATTTTTTTTTATTTTTTCTTTTTTTTTGTAACATGCCTTTGATTTTGTACATTTGGAAGGATTGTGAAATAAAAAGGCCCACAAAACCAAAATGAACTCTGAAGTCTTTTCTATCAACTCAAACGCTTGTTTGGCACACACTTAGACATAGTTGATCATTTTAATTGGAAATTAATATTTGGTGGCTAAATGTGAACAACTGATGTATCTGTAGTGAAACTGAGACTTAAGCAAGGTGTGTGTGTGTGTGTGTGTGTGTCATCTTCAAAAACAAATTTGAGTTATTTGGTTATATTTACCTTAAATATCACTAAACCAGCCTCTTGGGCTGGAGAAAGTTATCCCAATCACAAAATACTATAAATATAAGCCAAATAATCAGTGCATCTACATCATTTTTCTGATATTTACTGATCTGTAGCTTTTTTTATTTTTTTGGGGGGGGGGGTACAGTTCACATGTTGGAAATCTAGATGTTAACCTTGATTAGAAGCTAAAATGCCACCGCATTTTTGTAAATGGGGACATTTATAGTCCTACAATTAATAATGTGGGATTCACATGAGATTTATTTTAGTACCTCTCCACTGAGTGCAAAGAAAGAGAGGTGTTTTGTTAATGGGACATTTCCAAACCCTTAGGCTATATTACAGGTAGCTAATGCTAAAATCTTTATTTATTTATTTATTTTTTTTTCATGTGTTTTTGGCAGCGGTCCGAATTACGGACTGTATATAACATACAAGATGAGATCACTTTATCATCTCCGTAGGAGATCAGAGAGCAACTACAGTCCCATACAAAACTGATTGCTGATGTTGCTGCAAATAGCAAAAACCTAGAGTCTCTGGAGGAAATGAAGACGCTGATGGATTCTCAGACTTTTCTTGTGTATTTATTTATTTTCATATTTGTCACGCTTACATGTTTTACATCATCAAACAAAGTTTAATATTAGACAACGCACGGGTACGCACCCAACCAATAGGCGGCGACTCCGCATGTGAGTTTGTCTGAGTAAACTAAAGAAGAAGAGATTGAACCAATGGGATTAAAGAGTAGAGGCGATTTGTCCGGGCATGTTCAGACCCTACACGTGCTGTTTCAGAAGGTAACGTAAGATATTTTTACTCTTTCTCAATTCATTTCTGTTCTCGTGTTTGTCAGCGTTCAGAAATACGTCGTTTATGCTTGTAATCGATCTCAAGGGGCGTTGTCTTATTTTTAACGCGACTTTCTGCGGCTCGCTGGGGTTTTTCTTTTTATAATCAAACTGAGAGACAAACTGTGTTTAAATACGTGGAATTTCCAGCTGAATTTAGTCACATGCAAACTCGTTTTACATGAGCTTCAGTTTTTTTTCCTGAAATGTTACCGGCTAGTGTTTGATTTCAAAAGTGCCAAGCGCGTTTTTTGTAAAAAACAAAACAAAACTGTAAGCTTTTACAATCTTTCAAGGCCTCGCCATATCCGGATCATCCAGGCGGATGATGTTTGGATGATGGGTGCTTTGTATATACAGCCTGAATTGTATGCTGGATTTATTATTTATCAACATGAAGACTGGCGAGGAAAAATTTTTTAAACTTTAACTTGACACCACCATCATATTTATGCCACTAAGAAGAGTCAAACTCTGCACTTATGGGGTGTTTGTAATGTGTTAGTGTCAGGTATGTGGCCCTTAAAGGCACCCGTAAGTATGGCCACGTGTCCAGATTATTGTGGCTGGAGAATTACGATGTTCAGGTGGTATCAAATACGTTAGTATCAAATACGTTAGTCTCAAACTTTTTTGCTTTATTGTCTTCATAGTGCATGAAGTAAAAAACGGGGCTATATCAAAGTGATTTACTTTCGCATTGGCTAAAATTCCCTTTCAGGTGTACCAAAAATGCGACTATGCAGGGACAGTCCTCCTTGGGTGTTTTTTCCAATCCTAAAAACGTGAAGAATTCCTCATGTTTGCAGAACATCGATACAGCCTATGGGTCTGAAAAGTGGAGCAAGTGCGCAAAATGCCTTACATTTGCATTTATTAATTCATTCATCCCTTATTTGATCGGGTCCATTTAGGGATCACCACATCTCCCTTCATTTCACACAATTCCTAGGATCCTCTTTTATCACCTCAGACCTTTCTCTGCATGTCCTCTTTCACTACATAATTAATCTACTCTGTGGTCTTTCTCTTTTCCTCCTGCCTTACAGCTTCATCTTCTCCAAGATATTCACTCTCCTGCTCATGCTCAAACCGCAATCTCAAAGTCTCTAGTTTCAGGTCATTCCAGATGAAATTTGAAGTTCTGGTTATTGTATTAGTATTAGGAATTACACTGGGTGTGGTCCTGCCTTAGCCAATCATTTCCTCCTAAGATGGTGCTTGTGATTCCACCAGACCTGCTTCATATTGCTGGTTCTATTGATGCTGTGTAAAAAGCAGATAAAGAGGGAAGCTGTGCAAAGGATGAAACTAAACTGCATGTGAAACATGGTGCTAATTTGTGCCTGGTGTATTCCTTGGGTTATCCAGGATATGCTAACCGGCTAATGACTTGTCAATCCCCATGTACTGTGTATTGTACAGGAATAGTTCATTAACAATTTTTTTAAATCATTTTCACATCATTTCAATAATCTGCAGTTCATGATGAGCCACATTTTTAATAAGGGTCATCACTATCCTGACTTTTGTGTTGTTTCCTCAGACATGACTGTGAAAACTGTTCCACGAATCAATGATGGCAGAGTCATCAAACAGGAGAAAAGCCTCCTCACGAGGTCTTCTCAGCAATTATCGGTATCTCTGTAAAAAAGCCATGGTGCTCTGCGCCATGGAGAATGCAAGAGCCAGGAAGAGGCATCAGGAAAAGAGGATAATCGCCAACATGAAGATGAAAAGAACGGACGCCCACCATGAATCACTTGATACAAACGTATTGATCAAAAGGTCTAAAATGAGTGCTCCAGAACAGGAAAATCAAAGCACTTTGAACTCTGAAAGCACTGATCTATCCAAACATACATCAGTGTCTGGAACAGCTAACCACCACTCTGTCATTGCGGCCCTTGGAGATCGGTGGGAGATGGACAGTGGCTTCTCCTCTGAAGCCAGTCCTCCAGCCAGTGGTCGAAGTTCGCCGTGTTTCAGCTCCTGCCCGACTACAGTGGTGGCATTGGACTGTGAGATGGTGGGGACAGGGTCTGGAGGACGTTGCAGCGAGCTGGCCCGCTGCAGCATCCTGGACTATCATGGGAACGTGCTGTATGATAAATACGTGAAACCCTGTCAGCCTGTCACAGACTTCAGGACTCGCTGGAGCGGCATCCGAAGGCATCATCTCCTCAACGCCACACCCTTCATTCAAGCCAGAGAAGAGGTACGTCTGAGTGTTTGTAGACAACAGTGATGAAAGATTTAACCTGGGCTCTAAAATAGAGACTGTTCTCCTGGGATAATCTGGTGGATTGAGGAGAAAAACTTCAGTTTAATCATTTTAGGACACTCTGTCATCATGGGGGGAGGAGGACTGTATATCAGACTTTTGTTCTAGCATGTGCCCAACTTGAGTTTTTATTTGAAGAAAGTGGAATCCTAACTTTTAATTTTTTCCCTTCAGCCGATAACCTTGGTGTTATCGTCACCCCACCGGCAGTGCAATAGGGTGGTGCTCAAATGAACACAATAGATGCATTAACTAAAACTCTTGGCCAAGTTTAAATCTCGATGAATCATCCCTTTTCTTTTTTTTTTTTTCTTCCTTGTTTTGTGTAGTACCAGGCTGAAAGTGTAAGCATGCTTGGTCTTGCTCTTTATTTGTCTATTTTAACATGTTAAAAAAATGTGGAAATGCAATGCACTACTGGAAGCTAATCGGGGCAGTACCGCTTATGTCGTCTGCCAAGACTAAGCTCAATACTAACGAAGAAGAACGTAGTGCAAACTGCAAAACAGGAGGACTGAAACAGATTTTAAAAAATATCAAAGCATTTCACAGAAAACAAAGTTAAATGCAGACTGTGTGTAGTCGAGCTTTCCTTCCACAACAGCACTGCTGCAGCGCACGGGCACTTAAAACATTGTCACTTGACTTTATGATGAGTTTAGAGCCCTTAGTCTGTCACAGGACATAAGTATGAAGACTTCAAGCTAGAGCCGAGAGAGACTGAATCTGCAAATTAGATTACAAATGAAATGCATGACAGCAGAAATCTAACCCCTGAATTCTGGAATTACTTCAGTAAACTTATTTGAATCTGTTACAGTCTAAAAAAAAAAAAAAAAAAAAATTAAATGTTAAGTAAATTGTCTTCCTCCTTGTTCCCTTGCATGGATTCTCACTCTCTACCTTAGATCCTCAGTATACTTGAAGGCAAAGTGGTCGTGGGCCACTCCATCTATAATGACTTTGAGGCACTGGACATGGTTCATCCCTGTCACATGGTCAGGGACACGAGTACAACGCGTCTCCTCAGCCGGTTGGCCGGTTTCCCCAGTAAATGCTGTCCCTCCCTCAGAACGCTGGCAAATAAGCTGCTGAACAGGAGCATACAGGTGAGAGCTTGAGATGAGAGGACGCTCCAAAACAAGTGATGAGCGGCTGTTTTGGAAAATTGTTCCTTTCAGGTCACAGCATTTTTCACTGAAGTTATTTTCTGGTATCTGAGACTAGATTTAGTAATATGCTCGTGTAACTGTTGTTGTAATCCTGTGGATCCTATCACTCTCTCAGGTTGGGAAGCGAGGTCATTGTTCAGTGGAGGATGCTCAGGCTGCGCTCGACCTCTACAAGCTGGTGGAGGGGGAGTGGGAGCAGGAGGTGCAGAACAAGCTGAGGGATGACGACGCTCCACTCGAGCCAAGCTTCTCCTCATCAAAGCACTACATGCAGGACGAGTACTGGCCGGATGACATCATTGCTGATGGCTAATAGGAGAAAAGTAATGGTGGGACAGTGGGAAATACCTCAGCAGGCTCCTTTTGCGTGATGATGTTCGTAGTCATCAGAGCAGGTTCAGAGAGTTAATGGAAGTCCGATCTGAATGAACGTTAGAAATGTTAAATTGAAGGTGTCCTGAATCACTTTGGAGAGAAATGCCTTTAAAATGTGGAACAAAAACACTTTCTAACTTATTGCGTTTAACATGTTAAACATGTTCAGAGCTTCTAACAAAAGACTTTTGGTTGTCTGTAGAAATGGTTGATCAAATTAGTCGTTCCAGACTTGATTGTATTTATAAAGTAAGAGTTGGTGCTCTTGTATTTGAGGTTTGCAGTTCTCTAACAAGTATCTGCTCTTCCTTGAAAAATTCATCTATTAATTGGAAAAGATGACATAAATGTAGCTGTTCTTGAAAACACAAGATGAATGACTGCTTTTGAAATGTTAGTTACTGCCTTGATAGAAAAACTTGGAAATCACAAATATTACTATGAGCTGATATTGGTCATGTGGACTGATTTTAGCAGGGTTCGGTTAGTATTTTGATCATCTCACATTGTAAGCTGCTCTGAAATGTCCTAATAAAACTGCATCATGTTTAAAAACAAAAAGTCCCATTGTTTGATATTAGTGCTTGTGAGGATAATTTTAGAAGTTCACAATGCAGACACCTCCAGCCTCACTAAAGTCATTCCCTGATGATGAAAGACCTTTACTGTACATTCTTCTTTCAGGTTGGTTTCCTAAGCACACTGTGTCATATCAGTTCAGGTTGTGGGTTTCTGTTAGCACCAGTAGCATTACATAATGAAATCTCACTTTAAGTGTTGGGAAATAATTTGGGGATCATTCAGACCTACTATTAAGTGTCACAAATACAGGCTCAGCATGTGAAACGATGTGATGGCACCCTGGCCAAATAGGTTACAAAACCCCTTCCATAACCTGGCCCAGTATCCTCATTTAACTTGGCAAAAGCTGTTTTTAGAGGATAAGCCAAACAAAAGGAAACATACTTGTTTCCAGACAGCGATTTAACTAATGTGCACAATTTACTTTATGTAGGCGAGTGCATTAAGCTGCAGGTAGATATGTTTTTACATCTCATGCTTTAATTCTCAAGCATCTTTATACACACACATACACAAATGCACACACCTAAAGGCTGGACTTGGCCCTAAAGCTCAGGCAACAAGGGAAGAACAGAGCATAGCATTGTTTGCACAATCCATCTAATTTTGCTCCACAAATCGCTTTATTTAGCAGATCAGACCTGAATTAGCAGATTACTGGTTGGTTGGCTGCCTGCACCTTCGTCATAGCATCATCAGTGACGTTAACACGGTCGGGGTCATTCTGTTTAGCTAAAACACAAGATTATTCATGTTTGAACAGAGAAATGAAATCGCCAATAATTTTTTTTGATCATGCTTCACTGTGCTGCATAAAGATAACTTTAGACATTGGTCTCGCAAAATGAAGAAAGTGACTGTTTCATGCAAAGTTGTGTGCGTGAGAACTAATCAGATCACAGAGCAGTGTGGAAAGTTTAAGATCTTCTGTGGCCGCACATATGTCTACAGGCAGATCTGTGGGCTTGTGTGTGCAGATATGCAAGAAAATGGTGTATATTTTGAACCTTATTCATTATCTTAGCTGCTTCCTTTATTCTATACGTGTGACATACCCAATAGAGAAAAGATGTCTGACAGTTTTTGCTTTTATTTTTTGCTCTTGGTCATCTTTCGGTTATAGCGATAAGATTTTCTGAGTATTTCACGTGTAAAAGCAACATTCAGAGGATGATCAACCATATGAACCTTTTTGAAATGTTACCTACAGATGAAGGCGATACACTAAACATCGCAAGAAAATACAATCACAGAGTTATGCAAAATTGGCCAGCAATTTCTGCATCAACTTCCTCAGATTAGTAACCACTCTTCTATATAAAATTCACTTCCTTGGATAATGTTTCGAGTGCACTTGAGTTTATTATCCTGTTCCAAGACGGCTTCAGAGCGTGCACAGATGGCCTCCCATGACCTTTAAACACTATTTCGAGTTGCTGAGCCACTGAAACAACTAGAGACACATTTCCACTCCCATGCATTACTATTTTTACAGCACATTATTTTCCAAAATGTGTATTCTTTGCACGTACTGTATGTTTAGTGGAAAAGTGTGTTTTGGTACAAGAAAGGTTGTTGTTTTTTCTTGGCACACCTATAATGCACCTCAAACTTTGCAGTCTCTGATCGTGAACACATGTACTTTGAGACCAAAAGTTGTAATAGTTACCTGCAGGTACCCCGAGATAATTTTGGGGTTCTTGGAGACTGTTTTCCATCAGACGATCTGCACTTAGGGATAAAATTACTGGGATGGGAAATCAAACTGCCTGCAGTTTGAAAGATAAACCTCTTGTAGATGATCTTTCTTATAGTAGTTAAAAAACATTTTACTAATTCATGGACATTAAAATGTTTTGTCTGAAGGCCTTTAAGAGTTCTTTAGGTTTTGGTATGATGATAGCACAGAGTTCAATTGAAAGCAACCCCTTGATTTTTAAATAAAGTTAAATGTCATTAGCACCATGGAACCCCATATTCTAAGGTGTCATGGGTTTACGGGGGGTTTTGGGATTTCCAAAGAACTCCCATAAAGTTCATTCTGTTCATCTGGACGTAGAGTTTTCAGTGGGAGAAATGTTTCGTCACCCATCCAAGTGACTTCTTCAGTCTCAGCTGACTGCAGGTTTCCCCAACCTTATAAACATAATATTTGCATAACGACTGAAACTAGCTCCCTGGCAAACAACGGGCTGTGAGGTCAGTTTCTTGATCATTAATATTTTCATTACCATTGATCCAGAAAAACAAAATGAAAATTCTGGAGTGGCCTAGTCAAAGTCCTGACCAGAATCTGATTGAGATGCTGTGTCATGACCTTAAAAAGGCAGCTCAGGCTCAGAAACCAGTGTAGCTGAATTACAACAATTCTCCCAAGATGAGTGGGCCAAAACTCCTCGACAGCGCTGTAAAAGATTCATTTCCAGTTATTGCAAATGCTTGCTGAGAGTGGCTCAACCTGTTATTAGGTTTATGGGGCATGTCTCGTGATTTGTCAGATAATTTATTTTAACATTTCTTCAAGAAGCCACCAACAGCACAAACACAGAGATGTTCAGTTCAGCGACTGGCCAACAGAGAAATTGTAATTTAGTTGCACTTTTGCGGTGGCTTAATTTTTCAGCTCTCTGGGTTTCTGCTCGACCCCAACAACTTGCATGAAATGTGATAAATTATGCAATTTAAGTTTGCAGAACCAGACTAACCACGTCTTCTCAATTATACCTCCAAACATGTGAAACAGAGCATTTGAACACAGTGTGTTCATCCTGGGGACTCAGCACTCACAATGGTCTCTGTTCACTCCGTTCAAGTCTCCTCGGAATGCAATCAAATCCCTCTTCTCCTTAAATCACTTCTGAACTGAAGGGTACACTTAACTTTACATCATCCTGGCCCTGCCTTTCATCACCGGAGCTCGTCCACCATTGGTTAAAAAAGCAACCCCATCACAGCTACTTCCCCCCCCCCCCTTTCCACACTCACTGCCTCTTTTATACTGATTGAAAAGAAAAAGGAGCCTGTTGGGTGTAATCTGCTGTGACGCGACTAATCCCAACACTACAAATCATAGCTCCCATCGACACTTCTCAGCACAGACCCTGTGACTCCCCGCCAGCTACTTCACGTCTGCCTCAGGTAGGAATCGGCCTTCTTTGCTCAGATGATGCTTCCAGTTGTATTCAGTTCCTTAACTCCTGTTGTTACCAGGCAGTGGATTTGGCTCAGCTTTACAGACTTCATCTTATGTTGTAGGATGAAATTATGGATGTTTTGCTGCCTTGTTTCTCTTTTATCTCGAGGTATCTAAAAGCAGATCATTCCAGCTCAAATCTTGTGCAGTGGGTGCATCATGGGGCTGACAGTGGTTAGGTTTGAGGCGTTTCCACTGAGACCGAGAGTCATAAAAATGCAAGCACTCGTAATACCACAGCTTTGGGCTGTGTAGCATGGTATTATAAAGACATATGGATGTTGCTGGTCTTTATGAATATATTTTATAAGTGCTTAATAGACTATTAGACTGCACTTTCATTTTCTTTCAAGTAAATAACTGACCGCAACTAGGTTAGCTATTCAACTTTTGTTCAAATCTCCTTCATCAAGTGGTTGCATGCTGTATTATACTGTATGTATGCCTATATGTATGCACCATTGTACCAATTAAAGATTTTCTTGCTCTATATCTAACATTTTGCCCATCGACACCCACTGTGAGCCTGATGATTATGAAACTAAAAGGCTGTCAAGCTTAACTCTCCTGATAAGTCACCCAGGATTGGCAAAAGCTAAATATAGCCAAAAAGGTACCATGTGAGAGCAGAGAGGATGGGATAAAAGGGATTTAGAAGGACTACAGTGTGTCAGTTTTTAAGATTTAAGTGGGATTGATAAGAATCACAAGTTACCTCTTCTTTTCTTCCAGACAGGACAAGGACATTTTTAAAGAGAAGACATGGCTGTAGTCGTGAGTATCTCCACTTTTACACTCTTAAACAGACAAACAGGACAGCATTCATAAGGACAAACATCTATTCTCCATCTCAGATGGATTCAGCTGCAGCTCAAAACTTCCCAAAGGCCCATTGTTGCAGACACCAGCGATAGCCACAGTTTCTTTAGCTGCTAATCTCTGATCCCTGCTTCAGGTCGAATAGTGGTCCTCACCATGTATTTACAAGCTTTGCAGGACTCATGTGAGGGAGATTAACCAAAACACTGAAGTCTATTGATTGCGGACCTGCAACACTGGTGGACAGGCATCCTGTCTCACGTGGATTAGACGTGTTTTAAAGCTCACACAGCAAAACCCAGTCTTGTGAGAGAGTTAAATTGACATGACGAGGTACTCGGCTTTTATCCAAAGTGCTGCGCAACTTAAAAGTTTTCCTGCAGACACGTGAAACATAAACATCTTTGTGCTCACAGGGAAACGGTTTTCCATCAGCCATTATAACAAACTGCAACATCTTTAGTTAGTCTCCCCCATTACAGCAATTTTGACAGGTGACACTGCTGCCATTAAAAATGAATGTGCTTCATTCACCTGTGCCACTAAGCCAGTGAACATCCATAATGTCAAGATCCTGGAAATGGCACACCTAAGTGGAATGCATCCATTTTTAATGATGGTAATCATACCGGTGCCTTCTTACTATGATAAAATGTTTGCTCTGAACTGGGCCGACTGGGGTTTGTGTTCAAAAGCACAACTTTGTCTGTTGGTTTAAAGCATTTAATCTTTACTAAAGTGGATATAGCATGCTCAGTTTCATATTCATTTCTTGACCACAACTAGAGTAGCTTTGAATTGAGATCAGTTCCACTTATCCTTATTTTGCAGTGGGGTGGTGGTGTTGGGGGTGTAGAGTGGTGGAGCCTATCGCAGCAATCATAGGGTGAGAGGCAGGGTACACCCTGGACACATCGCCAGTCTGTCACAGGGCTAACACCAAGAAACAGCCACCCATTCACACTCAGACCCATGGCCAATTTAGAATCATCAATTACCCTAAAGTCCCACCATATGTCTTTGGACTGTGGGAGGAGGCCTGAGACAACCCACCCAAACACAGGGAGACTCTACACAGAAAGACTTCGGCAAGATGGTGGAGTCAAACTCAGGACCTTACTGCTGTGAGGCAACAGCATTAACCACTGCGCCACCCGCTGCCCTTCAGTTCAGTTCAATTAGTTCCAAATCACAACAACATTTACCTCAACATTGTAAGGCAAGGACCCTACAATAATACAGAGAAAACAACCAGGCCACCCTTATGAGCAAGCACTTGGCAAAAGTGTGAAGGAAAAACTCCCTTTAACAGGAAGAAACCTCCAGCAGAACCATGCTCAGTGAGGGTGGTGGGTGAGGGCAGGAAAACAGGACAAAAGACACACTGTGGAAGAGAGCCAGAGATTAGTCAAGTCAAGGCCACTGGAGAAAGCCCTGTCACCTTTAGATTTGAACTGGGAGTGTGGAACTAATAAAAGCATCTGACTGGAGGAGCGCAGAGTTCGAGTGGATAGGTGCAGGCTAAGAAGTAAGATTAAATGCAAAGTTGTGTATAAACATGAACACATAGTGAGTTTAAAGAAGTGAATAAAAAAGAAACACTTTGTGCATCATGTGCACCTATTGTTGCATAACTAAGAAACTAAGGGAGGATTCAGGGTCACTTGATCCAGTCCCAACTATATGCTTTATCAAAAAGGAACATTTTTAAGCCTAATCTTAAAAGAAGACAATGTGTCTGTCTCCCGAATCCAGACTGGAAGTTGGACTTTGGGAGGTCGTTTGATTTACTAGTCCATTTGTTTCCCTGATTAAGTGTCTTTAAATGTTTCTGAGGAATTTGAGATTACAGGACCAATAGATTTTCTCACTATAAATAAACATTTATAAGCAACCATGACAAGCTGTAATAATATCTTCTGTCCTCAGAGTGGAACTTACCGTATGGTGTCAGAGGAGGAGCAGGCGCTCAGGGCCAAGCTGGAGCGTCTGACCGTCAAGGACCACGGACCAGTTTTTGGACCCTGCACCAACGTGCCAGACCACACAATGCAGAAGGTGATCAAAGAAATCTTTGGAATAAGATCAAGATTCATCAGAGTCACATCAGGACAAAAAACTCTTTAACAAGCAAAGGAATTGTAATGCAATGCCAGAACAACCCCAGTAAAACCTCCAGGTTTCCTTTTGTTAAAAGGGAGTTTTTCCTTCCCACTGTTGCCTAATGCTAGCTCATAGGGAGTCATCTGATTGTTGGCATTATCCCTCTATTATTGTAGCGTCTTTACCCCATTTTACGCTAGATAAATAACTCTAAATTGAAGTTTGTTTTCATAAATAAAATTAAAGTTTGAGAATATACAACTTTCAATGGTTTACTTATTAACAATGTCCAGTTTTTTGAAGGTACATCTTTGTGTTGGTGTTCCAAATTGGGAAAAAACATTAAGGCTTCATTAGGATGTGCAATACCCTTTCACAACAATAGGTGGCACCAGAAATGTAAAACTTGGGATAGTAGCCCTCCAATTGTTTGTCTTAAGTTACAAATTGGAAGCAGTGACTTTAACCTCCTAGGACCTGGCATCCACATATGTGGACATCACATTTTGGGTTATTTAGACCAAAATACTAAATTTTGCTCTACAAGGGCCTGATATCCACTTACAAGGACATTATACTGCCTCTGTCTTATCAAAATTGAAAACGAATATCCTCATATGTGGCTCTCATCTTTCTTGGAAAAGAAATCAAGTAAAAAAAAAAAAAAAATCTGGTGATTCTTTGTTTTTACGTTCATCGGGTTCCAATCAGCCCAAATATCAAAGATTAAAAATGCATGCCATGGAAGAGTTCGGGTCTTAAAGCTGGCTTGTCATTCTTAATTGTGGTTAGACCACTACCCTATCCTATCTAAATTATCACCCTGTATCTGGTAGAACACAATGGTTTGATCAGTACGACCAACTTTAAGGGCATAAGTGAAATGAAACATGGACCATATTTATGAAAATAAACCCTTATACAACCAGGACCACTCAAATATAATCTGTGAACTAACTGCCTGGACTGGCTCCTCTCTGCAGGCCAAGGATGAGCTGAATGAGACCGATGAGAAGCGGGTGTCAGCAGTGAAGGAGTTGCGAGCAATTATTAAGGAGAAGGCAGAAGGTGGTGATGATCTGGCCAAGGGGGTGCAGGACACCTTCGGGGAGAAACCAGACAACATGCTGACCCGCTTCATTCGTGCCAGGAAGTACGACGTGCCCAGGGCTTTCGACCTTATGAAGGGTAAAATGTTCAAAATGAGCGGCTGAAAGTGGCAGATCTAAATACATGCACATCATTTCTTCCTCTGTGCATCTAAGCGTCATTATGGTATCAATTCTGAAAAGTCATGTAGCCTCACAAACATATGATTTTATCATAAGGATCCAGGTTAAAAAAAGAAATTAAAAAAAAAAAAAATCTACCACCTGTAGTTTAAAAAAGCATTTTTCAAAGATGAAATGTAATCTAATAGGATTCCTGTGCTTCTACTCAGGTTATGTGCGTTTTAGGAAGGATTACCCCGAGCTGTTCGAGAGCCTGACCCCTGAGGCCGTGCGCAGCACCATCGAGGCCGGCTACCCCGGCATCCTGCATAGCAGAGACAAATACGGCCGTGTGGTCCTGCTTTTCAACATCGAGAACTGGGACTACGAGGAGATCACCTTTGACGAGGTATGGTGACTCATTTCTTTTATTACACAGGAAGCTTATGTATTTTTGTCCCATCTCTGACAGGAGCTTACTAGAAGATACTATAAATATAAAACATGTTTGTCTGTGTGCATTCAGATCCTGCGCGCCTACTGTGTGATACTTGAGAAGCTTCTAGAGAACGAGGAAACTCAAATCAATGGATTCTGTATCATTGAAAACTTCAAGGGCTTCACCATGCAGCAGGCATCAGGAATCAAACCCACTGAGCTCAAAAAGATGGTGGACATGTTACAGGTGGGGGGGAAAAAATCCATTATTTTGGTTGAATTACTTTAGAGGAGAAGTAAGTAAGTAAACTTTATTTATTAAGCGCTTTTCACAGACAGACAATCACAAAGCGCCGTACACAAATATTAAAATAAACAATAAAATCAATAGACATTATATACAATGTAAAAGATCAAATGTAAATAATGTAAAAAATATAAAATATGTAGATCAACAAAAGGCTTGTTTGAACAGAAGAGTTTTTAACAGTTTTTTAAAAGAATCCACAGAGTCAAGCAAACATAAATGTAGTGGTAAACTGTTCCACAGCCTTGGTGCAACAGACTGAAAGGCTCTGTCCCCTTTTGTCTTCAGTCGTGTACGGGGAACAACTAAGAGACTCTGAGTCTGTGAGCGGAGATGACGAGCAGCAGTGTATTTTATAAGAAGCTTGGATAAGTAATCTGGAGCCTGGCCATTTAGTGCTCTGTATGTTAAAACAAGAATTTTAAAGCGAATTCTAAACTCTATTGGGAGCCAATGTAAAGAATATAAGATGGGAGTGATGTGAACACGCTTGGTAGAGCGAGTTAGTAATCTGGCTGCTGCGTTTTGTATTGTCTGGAGGCGAGAGAGAGATGATTTATCCAAGCTAGTAAAAAGGGAATTACAGTAATCTAAGTGTGATGACACAAATGCATGAATGAGTTTTTCCAGTTCAGCTGAGGAAACCATATGTCGCAGTTTAGATATGTTTCTTAAATGATAGAAACAGGAACGAGACAAGGATTTTACATGAGAGTCGAGGCCCAGAGAAGAGTCAAATATTACTCCAAGATTTCGAATATTTGACTTGACAGATGGACAGAAAGAGGCAAGAACCTGACTGATTTTAGAATGTAGCTCAGGAGGAGCTATGATCATGGTCTCGGTCTTGTTAGTATTTAGAACAAGGTAGTTGCTTGAAAGACAATCAGAAACCTGGGTTAAGCACTGGACTAGGGTGGACAGCCTATCCAGTTGATGAGGCTTAAAGGACATATGGAGCTGAATGTCATCAGCATAAAAATGATAAGACAGGTCGCTAAAAGATTGAATGATACCAGCTAAAGAAAATAGTAATGGACCTAAAACTGAGCCCTGTGGGACCCCACAGGTCAGGGCAGCAATGTCAGAGGTGAACCTGTCAGTCCTAACAGAAAAGGTCCTATCTGATAAGTAGGAAGAAAACCAGTCTAGGGCAGAGCCAGATATAGCAGCCAAAACCTTGAGCCTGTTAAGTAGGATTTTGTGGTCGAAGGTGTCAAAGGCTGCACTAAGATCAAGCAAAATGATCACAGAACAGTTCCCTGCGTCAGATGCCATTAATAGATCATTATAGACTCTTAAGAGAGCGGTCTCTGTAGAGTGCTGCTTTTGAAAGCCAGACTGAAAAAGGGTCAAGAATGTGTAATTTACATAATAGAGACCTGAACTGATTTTCAACAATTTTTTCAAGTAATTTACTTACAAATGGCAATTTTGAAATAGGTCGGTAATTACTAGCAGAGCTAGGATCAAGATTCTGTTTTTTTAACAGAGGAGTTACCTCAGCGTGTTTAAAATAAGATGGAACACAGCCTTGCCTCAGTGAACTGTTGATGATGGATAGTAATGTGGGACCAATGCTGGTGATAGACCCAGACAGGACAGAGTGAGGTAATATATCTACAGAGCATGATGAGGATTTCATTTTACCTAAAACTATAATTAAGTCATTTAGTGTGATTGGAGAAAAGGAGGTAAATGATCCAAGACAGCAAGGAGTATCTTCATAAGGGGAGGCACTTTAGGAAATTTTGGATTTCAAGTCCATCACCTTATTTACAAAGTAATTAAGGAAAGTATTACAATCTTCATCAGAAAGCAACAGAGCATGCTGGGTTGGAGGAGAAACAATACTGTTGATGGTATCAAATAGAATTCTTGAATTATTTTTATGACGATTTATAAGATTATTGAAGTAAGAGGATCTGGCCTCTTTGACTGATTCATTATATAGGTAAAGTAGGTCTTTAAAGTGCTCACGATGGACAGTCAGACCGGTGGACTTCCACAGACGCTCTGCTTTTCGTCTGTGGAAGCAGAGCGTCCACAGCTCAAAAACCATTGTATAATAGAGTAGTCAAACAAAGTTTCAACACTTTGACTTGGCATTCATTTATGATGGGATTTTTAGATTCCTTGCCCTTCATCTTGCTCTTTGTGTTCCACCAGGACTCATTCCCTGCCCGTTTCAAAGCTGTGCACTTCATCCACCAGCCCTGGTACTTCACTACCACCTATAATGTGGTCAAACCTCTCATGAAGAGCAAGCTGCTGGAGAGAGTGAGTCAAATGAATCATATTCAATGACAACATAGATTGGTTTTAGTCCTTGTAGAGAGCATTAATGGCAGACATTAAGGGGGTTTGCAATTCAAACTGTGACCACTGTTGCCCCTTAAGTCTCTGATATATAAACCTATCATCAGCCAAGCTCAAGATATCCTTTATATTTTGGTTTGAGTGCAGGAGAGCTGTAATATGCAACGTGACAGCATCTGACTTGACATGAACCTGCTTGGCAAAAAGTAGCAAAAACAGTTTTGCATTTTTTCTAATAAAACAAGACTTTCATACATACTCGACAGTCAAGTACCACTGTATTAATTCAATAATGTGTTGGTCTGGATCCTTCAGTTTGCTTCTGAAAGGATTTTGATGTGTGTTTCACTCTGATTAACAGAGCTGAATCTAATAACCATAATGCCACTCTAAAAATTGGTTTTATGGTGCGCTTAAGCAATAAGTTTGAGTCTGTCAGGATATTCGATACAAGGATATTAAATTAATTTATGACTTTGACATTTGGCTGCTGAAGGATAGCACACACTTTTAAGCATCTCTAACAGCTGCGGATGTTCGTTTTAGGTGTTCGTGCACGGAGACGAGTCGGAAAATTACTACAAGGAGTTTGATGCCGAAATTCTCCCTGCCGAGTTTGACGGAAAAGGTCCCAAGTACGACGGCAAGGCCACAGCAGCCAAGCTGTTTGACTAGACATCCTCAGTCCTTTTGCCAATGAGGTCGAGAGCCTTTACGTATTATAAACCCTATAGACTGTGAAGAATCAACGCCCAATCTAGCTGTGTGGTTGTAGGAACTAAAGTTATGAATGAAAGTCGTGACTGTGTTAGAAGGTAAAATGATATTGTACTGCACAGGTCCTGGTAAAGCACATTCAAGACAAAAACTAGACAAGCCATCCCAGTGACACCGTATAGTTTGAATTTTCTAGTTGATGACCATCAAAAGTGCCATACATGCTCCAAATAACTACAGAGTGCATACACTTCATGTATTTGCTTGTCTTTCTTTGAAAGTCAGTCCTATGATAAGTAAAACTTACTTCTAACTCATTACAGTGAACATTTTAGTGTTTGTATTTATTTACTTTTTGCCAATTCTGTATTTTTTTTTTTTAGCAGAATAAGCAGTCCAGTCCAAATTATCTCGCTCAGGCCAGGACTTTTTTTCGTTGGTGCAATTAAGATAAATTTTAGTCCAATTAGCATCAATCTTGTCACAGGGTTCCCCTTTTTATCACTAGAACCATAACCAATAAATTAATAAATAAATAAATAAATAAATGCAGTTAAGTAAATGTACACAGTGGTGGATTAGCTGTGACAATCACTTTTAGTTCATTCCAAACCCAAGTACATGGACTGAATGACTGGCTGCCTTGGAGGCAGTTGTCAATCTTAAAAGAAAAAGAAGAAGAAGAAGCAGAAGAAGCAGCATGGTTTGGTACTGGTGTGAAGTGTACAGAAGCTTATGATTATGGACCAAAAAAATAAAATAAAATAAAATAAAAGTCATATATGTGATTATCTTATCACATACAGTGTTTTTCCATTACGCAAAAACACTGCCAATCCTGACCGGCTCTGAACACCACATGTTATGTCTCTGTTTTGTCAAACTGTGCTTTCTCTGGACTTAAATTCACCCACCACACAGATGGTTTATTACTGGCAGGCCCCAGCTTTCTCAGGACCCAACCTCTTATCCCTGATCATCTTCTTGCACAAGGCTGGTATTCCAACAAGTGCCTCTCTTTCCTGCTTTTCTTTCTTCCTTTCTTTCTTTTTTTTTTTTAAGACTTCTTCAGTAAGGTATAATAAAGTTTGACCCATTGTGCTACCCAGTGCACCAATAACAATGTCAATACATGTACAATAAACTGTTAATAAATGCAAAGTGTTGTGACTTTGTTGATGTAGAAATACACAAAAGGAAACAATATGTGAAAATCACTTGTAAACAGGCTGCGCACCATGAAAACACCCACATTTTCCTTCATTTTCTACATCATAATCATATATTCAACAATGCAGACAAGCCCCTGTTATGTGAAATGAGACTAAAAAGAAAAATCTTGTCAAGTAACTTGAAAAAACTCATTCATCCAGGAACAAGTTAATGAAGAGTAATTTTTTACACTATGCACAATACCCCATCAGAAAATGATTGTGAGAAAAGACAATTGAAACGTCTTAATTTATAATATCACACCAATAAAAATGTGTTCATTTACTTTTAATTGTCAATGACTCTACATAGTGCATTGAAGACAATAAAGTGCGAGCAAACAGTGAAAAAGTCAGGACATGTTTGTGGTGCTGTTGCATGACATTTGACTTCTGCAGAGCAGATATAAGTTGCATAATTTGGAGGCTACATAGACTGGGTGGAGTCCACTGAGAATGTAACTCACAGGAAACTGACCAACCTCAAAAGTCCTTAACATGATAATAAGAGCTCAGAATATTAAAAACAAGCAAACCAAAACAGCAAAAACATTGCATTTGTGCCCTCACCAGCTTAGCTGGTGTTTGAAACCTTTGAAATCACATAATTCTGGTGGAAATTTACAGTACCATGACAGTACAGGAGTGTTTTTTCTTTCTTTCTCACAATTCAGAAAATAAAAAATATAAAAATCCACCCCACTGTCCTTTTTTGTCAGTGACACTAATCATCTTCAATAGAGCGATACTCTCAGCTGTCTTTACCTTTTATATTGCAAACACCACCATCCAGTAGGCAGCAATGAACAGCTATGAACAACAACAACATCCTCCCCCAAAAGGTAATCGATGCTAAAGTTTAATATTAAGTCACTACAGTGTTTAAACTGAAGCCACGCCTGGTATATGGAACATAATCGTGACCAAGAAGAGACACATTCAAAATGTTATCACCTTCGAAACATACCGTAAACAGCCGTTTATACCACCACACCTGCCACTTCTAGTTAAATTATTTCTACGCTGGGAGTTATTAGTTATTTATAAGTTTTGGGTAACCAGAGTTCTACACCAGGAGGCTTTACAGTAAATTGATTGATTCATGGAATGGTTGGATCTACAAGTACATGTTTCAACAAACCAGAAATGTTCAGTTGGGTCTGTTTTTGTCTACCCTAAATGCAGACAGAGTCCACTGGAGAAAATTGAGCATGAAAACCTACCAAAAAATATCTGTAAAACATTACCTGATTTGAGAGATTAAATCACATTCTTATCAGATGTTTTTCTTTAATAAACAGCAACATCCTCTTAGTGAAAATGCACTATTATAATTAAAGGACTTCAGAACAGGACAGAACCAAAACATCATTAAAATATTATTTGAAAACTTGAAAAAAAAAGTCCACCTTTTTTTCTTTCTTATGGCAGAATTCAAATTACGCACCCTGCTTTAGAGAATAAAGAAAGAAGTACCTGCCAAAAACCAGCAGAGGGCAAACTATTGTTAACCTGAGAGATAAAAAGAACAAAAGCAGAAAGAACACTTCTGCTTGGGATCACATTACACTCACCTGTGCGATCACCTCTGTAGGTTTTTATTTCTAATCTGGTTTAACCACTTCCACTCAGGCTGCCTTGTCTAATCATCTACAAGTTCCAGAATCATGTAGCTGTAAGGCCAAAAGTGCTGAAGCTGAGCAGGTACAGCAAGCTGTCTTTGTGCGTTTGTCTCTGGACTTGTATGTAAGTGCAACTCGCAGAGTGGTATTGCGTGCTTCCATACAAAAAGTTCATGTCCTACTCGCTGCTACTCTGACAGACCGACTGCTTCTTCTCCCAGCGGCAGACGGCGTTGGTGTACTCCACTATGACCTTGTCCATCCAGGTGAGGGGCTGAGGGAACAGAACAGCTCCCTCGAAAAAGCCCATGTGGCCCCCATGTTGAGTCAGGGCAAATACCACATTGGGCATTTTCTCTAAAAGGGGAAGACAGTTAGGAAGAGAGAAGTATAAAGTTTCAGTTCACCAAAAATCTGTTCCCGTCAAAGACCAATTTTTAAGAAGCTAAATGACGCCAAAGCTGTGACGAGTCCAAATATCCAACCACGAAGATGATCATGTTTTTCAAAAGAAACTGACTGCACAGATTATAACTTGAATCTTGATACAGAACCAGTAGAAAAGTAGACAAAAATTTAAAGAAATAGAATTCATGACTACTTGAAGCGTAAAAACTTTACATGAATACGAAGACTTTTACAAAACAAGAATCTCCCATGTGAGGCAAGACAAGGCAGCAGGTTGAGGCCAGACACACACACAGGTCCCTGTATATAACCCAACAGCTCAGGTGGATCACATGGCCCTGAAAAATTCAACAAGACTGTCTGGGGAGGGTGTGTTGAGCAGATAGCTGCATCAAGACTTTATCAACACTTAAGACTGTGTTGCGAGTGTCCTGTTAACTCGCTTCATGCTGCTCTGAGTTAGCACCACTGTGAGGACAGCATTTTCACCAGACTCTACATCACCTCTGTGTTGCATGCCATGAAATAATATCTTTAATATTTGTTATTAAAGGTTTGTATGGAAGCATATTTTAAACTTGGTGTAAAACAACTTAAAAAAAATACTTTCCTTGACTTTCTCAGTTCCTTTCAACAACATGTTTTCTATGTTGAAGACTCAAATGTTCCATGTAAATCCACAGGTTGTAATGTTCATATTCACTACAGTGCATATTTCCTCTTCTCTGTTACAATTTAACTACTGACTGATAACTAGCTAACATCAAGTTAGACACGCCAACAGCCTGCCTCCAGTACAACACAACACAATCACAACTCCCCTCCCAAAAAACAAACAAACCTGGCTTCTTCAAGCATTGTGCAGGAAGAAATCTGAATAGCCAGCTAGCCACATATGCTAGGTAGCTAAGAAAACATTACATAGTTAACAACAGTGATAAAAAATTAGCTTGAGGAACTCCACAAAATTAAAACAAAGGTTGCTCTGTGAATGCCCTACCCAGTTTTACTTCAACATGCCCACTGGCCAAGACTTCACCACGTTCACTAAATAAAACCATACATGCCAAATATCAAACATAGACACAGTTACAGGTGTTATTAGGAGGAATCCTTGTTAGCTTGTCAGAATAGAATAGAATCAAGTGACTATTCAATTCTTCTATTCTAATAAACTGCTAGCTATCTATAATTAAAACATACCACGAGCTATCTTTCTTGTTTGCCTGCTAACGTGGGCAAATTGGTAGCTACTTATCATGGCAGCCAGCTTTAAGCTAGCCTGTTACAAAGACAACCTTTAACTACCACTGACTCACACTGCAGAAGGAGTTTAGACAAAAACCACAAACCTGCAAGAGTGCGTGCAACAGCCAGTAGTGATGGATGAACCAGTGGGTCATCCAAGGAGTTTAGCAGGAGGAGTGGGACAGTGATCTGTAAAAAAAGAGTAGTCCAGTTTATTTATTAATTTTTTAGAATACCTACTTACACATTATTAGTGCAGACAGTACAAAAGATAGAAGTAACCATCACTGGCACTTCTGTGCTGATGTCACTTTTCAAACCTGGAAGCTACGCCCACATTTTATATTGTCTACCATTACACTTTTATAACAGAATAATATAACAGTGATAAGAGAAGTAGTATTCAACCACACCTGGACTGAATTATGTATGATTGCTATCCAAGTATGCTAGATCAGGTGAACAATAAATATAGCAGCAACAGTATTTAACAGTAGTCCAAACATGAAGTCATTGCAGAAGTAGTAATAGAGGGATAGATGTGTTGAGCTCTGTTACATACACGGATAGGTACTTGTTACTCACTTTGTGGATGTAGTGCACACAGCTCTCCTTCTCATAGTACTCTCTCAGTGAGTCATAACCGTGGAATTTTCTGAAGTGAAAAATGATGCGATAACATAGTTAAAGAGATGGCCCACAGAATTTAGAGCAACCCATCATATTCAAAGCCCAGAATATTTCACCTCATAATGCTGTCATCAATCTGCATCAAAGATGTGGCTGCATACAGTCTGTTCAGCTCTCCATCGCCAATGTTGCTGCACTGCATGGCCAGCAAACTGTCCCTGTTTAATAATATGACATTTAGACACAACCAACGCGGGAGACTGTGTCTTTGTTTGGCTGAGAAGTGCTTTTCATCTGATTCTCCACAAATGACTCACAGATCTACATTTTAGATAACAGATTTAGGAATTTCTGGCAAATTTTTCAGAATTACGCTAACATTTAAGAATTTCTACTCTATCAGACAGAGATAATCGAGAAAATTTTGTGTCTGCAGAAAGCCACTCCAACAATTAGCAGAGAAAAGATTCATGCTTGTGTCTGAGCTACAGAAAAGCAAAAAGCTGCAGTACTTTATGACTAAATGACATTCTGATCAAATTTAAGAGTGTTACGTATCTGTAACCATTAATCAATAACTGTTGTGTTGCTCCACCTGTGCGACAGAATGATCTTCTTCATATTCTCCGCCAACATAAAGTTGTAGAGCCTCCGGCACTGGTCCCACTGAAGGAAAGTTTCCTGAGCCCTAAACACACACAAGCAAATGCACATGAATACAAACATACTGTGGAACCACATTACAAACTAAAGTCACTACAGCAGTAGTCTGATCCATCATATCACTATTATATTTTAACTATTGTAAAAATCAACACTGCAAATTATTTAACCCCAACACTATTATGGTGCTGCTTAACACAAAACTTTAAGTTAAGTTATACAACCTAATATTGCACTCACTACCTCCAAGCAATCCAAAACAAATGTAATGGGTCCGCTTAATACGATCATATACAAGCGCAGTAATGACGCTTATGCCTCAGTTCAATAAGAAAGATCTGTAATCACTCATCTGCCTGCTTTCATGGATGTTTGGCTGTTAGTCTATTTCTTTCATCACTTCCACGCTTTCAAATCCACTGCTGACACCATTACTCTAATCCAATCATCTTCTTTCCTCTGATGCCTCTTGACTCTGATTGGTGGAACCCACCTCCCCCTGGTCACTCAGACCTCCATCCAATCCTCCATCTTCAATCCCATCAGGGCCTAGACTCGTAATGCCTATCAGCGCTGACAGCCTGCTATGACGGCTCATTGGTCTAATCGCCAAAAAAGCTTAAGTGAATTCAATGCTGCCAAATGATCACCACTCACTGAATGTTGTTTACCACAGAAATAATCCCTCTGAATAATGTATACTTTATTACTTTATTCATCCCCATGGGGAAATTCCTCTCTGCATTTAACCCATTCACTCAGTGAAGCAGGGTGAATGGCAACATGACAACGTGTAATACTTTCTTGAAGCAAATCTCACAAGAACCATTAGGAAACAACTTTAGGAACTTATTTGGGAACTTGATTTAAAGAACAGCTAAATTAACTGTCATTTCTTTGGTCCCTGCATGTAGAAGATCACTAGTCAAAGCTGATAAAAACTGCTTAAGAAATTTACTGACATTCCCCTTAAAGAGGCATTATTAACATTTTTACCCCCTTGGAAATTAACTCTATCACCATCTTTGCCGCTGCAGAATTCCCTAAGATTCAATTTAGGTTTCACTGAGCGCTGTCTTCTTCTCTAACAAAGTCTCTGACTGGAACCGTACCTAGGATGCTTTTTTCACAAGCTTTTTTCTTTTTCTTTTCAAAGCTCTGATAGTCCTGATATAACAGAGTCTTCTCAGTCTCCTTTCTTTCCTGTGTTTCAGAGTAAATAAACCCCGTTTCAGTATTTATCAGAGTTCAACATGATCACCTCAGTTTCACTCGTGATGGCAGAGCAACGGCGACAACAACATGACCCATTAGTCTTAATTGTGTTAATCCTTCAGTCAGTTTACCAACCTGAGGGCACTGTAACCCTGGCAGACGCTGACACAGCATAGCACTCTGTCCTGGTTTGACTGGTTTTCCCCCAGGAACTTACAGACGATGTTTCCTCCCAGACTGAACCCCACGACCACCAGCAGAGTCTGGGGAAAAGTGCGTTTTATGTAGTCCACCATAGCTCCAAACTCCCAGGTACAACCTGAAAGTAAAAGAGTTGCTTTTACAAATGTATAGCAGTAATATATACTCGATATGACAGATTAATATATATTTATAACATTATGCTTCTTGGGAATCTGGTTTTATTTGTCAAAAGATTGATTTTGGCAGGATTGCACATTATAAGGTTCTTTTTTTTTATCCAAGTAATGTTAAAAAATATCATAAAAACAGACAATGTGGCAATAACTTTTTACCGTATGTAAACATGCGTGGCGAGGTGAGCTCAACATTAGGCAGGGCTCCCAGGTGGTTGAGGACAGCACAGCGGTAACCCTGCCGCTGGGAATAATCCACAAAGGTCCGGATGTAGTTCTTCTCACTGTGGTTACCAATCCCAGGACAGATTACCATGGTAATGTCATCTGGCACCCACACAAAGACACAAAAGAGTCTGGATGTGCAACTACATTTAAATTGGAGTCATGAGCTTGTGTAAAAGTCGATGTCATGTGCACTGTAGTGTGTGTGCGGATTTAACCCCACTGAACTACATTGCTGGCATCGTTCCTCGAGGGAGTTCATTAAAGTCGCTCAAAGTGTAGCAGGAGCTGCTTGTTACATGAGACTGATGTTCTCTCGGTCCAAACAAGCACATAAAACTCAGGAGGAATGAAATGAAAAGAAAAGCACCTCAACTAAACAACAATCAGGAAGCTCTTTAAGTACCAACACATCAGCCGTTGTGTAATTAAATACCCCGAAAACCAGCTGATTTGGTGGTTTAACAGGAACAAAGTAGTTTTTGCCTCTGACCTCCAGTGGTGTGGGCTCCAATAGCTTCAAAGAGGTCAAAGGTAGCCGTAGCACCATCCTGCATTGGGAGGAACATGCGAACCCCACAGGGCGTTGGAGTTTTGACACGTCCCATCTTCCCGTAGAGCACCGTCTGGATGTGACCGCTCTTCCCCCACAGCAAGGGAGGAATGTATCTGAAAAGAAGGACAAGGCCCATATTATGTAACTGGAAGATGCTTCAGAAGATCATCAGTCTGACAAGCCAGGCACACTCTGAGAGTGCTTTTTTTTTTTTTTTTAGGTGTTCAAATTACATGACTCCAGCGTGCTTAAATATGAAGAGTGCCAAAAATATGAAGCCAAATAACATTTAGCAGAAATTAAGTTCACATCAGGTATGCGGTTGGCCAACATACCGCTCCTTCCTGTCCAAAAACAAACAGCTGAGAATTTTCCTTATCTTTATCTACTTCATAGTGTGCACTAAAAAACAGCACACCCACTGTGCAAACAGAATCTTTACAGAAAAACAAAAACAACCTAAAAAAACTGAAAGTAAACTTGGAGGTTTGGAGAAAATCGCCAAACCTCACTAGGATGGATTGTGGATCAGGGCTACATTAGCTTAGCCCATCCACAGACACTCCTTCTAATGAATGACATGTTTCTTTGAATAGTTGTGCAACATTATTGGCAGGGGTGTGAGGTATGTTTTGTCATCTTTGGTGAGTGAGTCAGAACTGTTACCCAACCACTAGCTAGATTTTTATCATGGCCAGTGCACACTCTAGGTCATAGGTGTCAAACTCTGGCCCAGCCTAATTACATTTGGCCCGCGAAGCCATACCAAATTACTATTAGAGCTGGCCTACTGGTATTATACAGCTAATATATATATTGTTTAGTATTAAGCTTTGCTTGTTCCATGTTCAGTTTTCCAGCAAAACGTATTTGAGACCATAAGAAAAGATTCATTCTTATATCTGGAGGAAGATTTTTTTTTCAATAAATATTAATGTTAGCCCGCGACTTTGTTCCAGTTTTGAATTTTGGCCCACTGTGTATTTGAGTTTGACACCCCTGCTCTAGGTGAAACACTTACATAACAGGACAGGATGTTTTGTAAGTTCTTTCAGGGTTCTTTCAGGGTTGAAGGCAGCCCTGAAAGTAATGTAGAGCCCAGGTTTTTACAACGCAGAAGAAGCTGTGGACTATCTCTGATATAATCTGATATAATCTGGATACTATGGATCAACCACTTAGCAGCACTTGATGGCTGCTAGTGGGGCATTTATTTTAAGGCCAATATCTAAATAAATGAGGATATCCATCCATCCATCCACTGTTGCCTGTCTCTCTATCAATAGATAGATATTGACTCAAATGTATTGAAAATGCTTAGAAAGGTTGGTAAATTTCCTCCAAAAAAATATTTCTAAAGTTTTCTTTCTCCCCGGGAAGCTTTTTTCCTACCATGTATGTGGAAAATTACAGTTTCACTAATGGATCAGCTCAGCCTAAATTGTAATTCCTGGCTCATTCCACCAGAGAACAAATGGCATGTTTATTCACATTATGGTCAGAGTAAGAGAAATGAAAGTACATTCGTGAATGGATGTTATGTCTCCAAACAGCTGAAATCCCCCTAAACTTCTATAATGCAACAACACTGCATGGTTTTCTTATGTTTCCTAGTTCAGCCACTGCCTGCCTCTGTGGGTGCTGGGCTGAGAGAATGGATCTCTCCCTTACAACGTATCTGAAAAGACTGCTGCTCCTCTAGGCTCTGTTTACAGTGTTTAGGAAATCTAGTCCTTCTTGGGAGACTCTGGCCAATAACAGCTTTTTTCCAACCCCCCCTACAATGAGTCACATAAAGGCGAATAAAGACCTCAGAAGTCCACACAAGTAGTGGTTCAGTCAGTTCAACATAGGACTCGAGGACCTGTGAGAGTGGGATTCACATCTACGTAAGCCAAAATCTGTAACTGACCAACTTTAATGCAAACCACGTCTTAGAACAGAGTTGGAACAGTTTCAGGATGACTGTTTTCTGATTCTTTTGCTTTTGTTGTTAAATTTTCTAGATTTTTGTATGTTGTGTATATCATACACTGTGCTCACACTATAAATACACTGATCAGGCATAACATTATGACCACTGACAGGTGAAGTGAATAACACTGATTATCATGGCACCGGTTAGTGAGCAGGATATTTTCGGGAGTAAGAGAACATTTTGTCCTCAAAGTTGATGCGCTAGAAGCAGGAAAAATGTGCCAAGGTAAGGATTTGGGCGAGTTTGATTATTGTGATGGCTAGACGACTGGGTAAGAGCTTCTCCAAAACCGCAGCTCTTATGGGGTTTTCCTGGAATGCAGTGGTCAGTATCTATCAAAAGTGTTCCAAGAAAGTAACGGTGGTGAATAAGCGACAGAGTGATGCAGGTGGGGAGTGAAGGCTGGCCCGTGTGGTCAGACCCCTGTCCACTGCCAAAAGCACCAACTATGGGCACGTGAGCAGCAGAACTGGACCGTGGAGCAATGGAAGAAGGTGGTCTGGTCTGATGAATCCCATTTTCTTTCACATCACGTGGATGGCCAGCTGTGCGTGAGTTGCTTACCTGTACACCCTTTCGTGGAAACAGTATTCCCTGGCAGCTGTGGCCTCTTTCAGCAGGATAACGCCACAAAGCAAACAAATCGGATCCATGGGGGCCCCACCTCAAAACTTACGGGACTGAAAGGATCTGTTGCTGGTGCAGATACCACAGCACACTTTCAGAGTTCTGGTGGACTCCATGCCTCAATGGGTCAGGGCTATTTTGGCAGCAAAAGGGGGACCAACACAAAATTAAGCAGGTGGTCATAATGTTATGCCTGATGAGTCTATGGTGCACCTGTATCTAAGGTAAGAATCGGGAGTTCATGATTAAGTCCACATTCCAGTCATCTCAGTGCCATCACAGATCTTTTAATATAATATTAAAATCTCTCACTCTTTGGTCAGCATTGGGCAGGTCTCGAGCAGGTAGCGACTGAGCAGGGTGTCCTGGTAAATGATCTCTGGTGGTGCAGTGGGACTCTTGAGGTTCAGACAGCGGACAATGATATAGAGGATGGTAGCCACCGCCGCCAGCTTCACACCATCAAACATGGCAGGCAGCTCTGGGCCAAAGGTGTGTACGTAACCGCCCTCCGTGGTGGTCATTTTATATGTGTGAGTTGATCCGCTGTGTGTGCATAAACATATAATTTACACAAGCAAAAAGCCAACAGCAAATGGATTATTTTTACACAGTACATTTACAAAAGTCAAATTTCATAAATGAAACTGAAATATTGAAAACATAAAATATGTTTGTAAATTTCTGCTAAAACGGCAGCTTCTCACATACAACAGCATAAAATTACATGGTGCTCTAACTTATAGGCAGCTGTGCGACATTTGGGATCTGATCTTTCAGTAGAGTCTAGTATGAAATCTCAAAATAATTAAATAAATAACTAAAAATCCACTGAAGACATGATAGAGTTATCCAGGAGTGACACCATCTATTAATGTTGACGGTTTTTACTCACCTTGCTGCCAGAAGAAAGTATTTCATTCAGAGCTGGGAAAACACGCAAGTAACATCTCATTGAATTAAATGGCCAAGGCAAACCAACAAAAGAGTACACAAACACGAGTAATTTGCAATATGTGGTTTGCGGTGCGGTTACGTGACGCATATGGATTACACAAAATGAGAAATAGGGAGGTTAGAAGAAACTGCCTGCTAGCTTAAAAGTGCCTCAGTTTGTTGCCTTTGTCACGTCACTCAGGTAAAACTTTTTCTGTCAGATGTCGACCAAACACAACAGGCACTTTACGTAAAGAACGCAATACGCGTTGAGCATAAAATTAAAATGTATGGTCTTACCATTACACTTTCTGAAGTTTCACTAGGTTTTTCCCGGACCCACCCGAAGTTTGACGCTCTAACACCGCCTGTTTACAGCGGAGAAACTGACTGACCAGCGGCTCGCTCAGGATGCCTTCATGCCACCTGAAAAAGCTCCGAATTTTTGCAATCCCAAATGCAACCAAATGATAAATTTACAATTGCGAATGAAAATATGTATATTCAAATTTTTTAACGTTTTATTTTCACGTTTTTGTCCATCTTATTTTACGTTCTACTTGTTAGACCTGTCATGTATAGTCATAATATAATACATGAAACTCTCCATTTCGGTGTCACAGTCTCCTCCTTCGCTTTGTGAAACTGAAATTTCCGATTATATCAGCAGTCAGTACAGCAAACATAGCCACTTACTTCCTACTTAACTGAAACCCTAGCTTACGTTGACAAATAATAAAAAATAATAATAATACAAACAGAAAAACGAAATCCAACAAACGTTATTCCTCTAGTTTAAATGTCATTCATTTTCAAGCGATTTGTCTAAACTTTGCACTGAGTGTGTTAGCCACAAGAGGGCGCCATTGATTAACTGGAAACACTGGGTCAAAATCAATGACTGTATACTCATAGCGGCTTAACCATGCTTTAAATGTTGTTTCTACTAATATATAATATATCCATGTATAATAAGTGAATATTTGTTTATTTTAATGTGTTGATGACATGGCTTTAACTTTGACATCAAAAAGTATAGTTTTACAGATCGGTAACATACACACTCTCAATACTTTATGCATACATTTCATCACATCTCCCAAATCTTTAACTCTTTCAAATAAATTCTAAGAAATGGGATTTTCAGCATACTTTATGCGACAATGATGCAACGATGTAAACTTAAACAACTAAAATTAATAGAATTCTTTTGGCAATATATACATTCATCAATTATTGTCATGTGTATATCTTCCACAGTCCAACATACACCAGAAAGCCCCATTTGGCAAAAAAATCATTGAGCCTTGTGAGCATACACAGCTGTACAAACTAAGAATGTCAAAATGAAACTCTGCTCATCTCCACTCCTATCAATTATTTTCATTTCTTTATATCTGGTGCTGTTTATGATGAATCCTCAGTCTCATTTCCAAATGGGAGACAGAAGTGAAAGACATCTTGGCCAATTTTTCTTGTTTCTGTGTGGGAGACAGAAGTGAAACATCACTGATACATACCAGCTATACATTCATGAATCCTGTGCCAAATTCGCCAAGTAGCATTTCCCTTTAAGGGTATCACATGTTCTCAAGATTTGAGTTTACAGGATTATGCTACTCTCTGCAATGCGGATTAAGATCAAACAGGGTCCTGTCACATTAAATTTTCATTTAACTGTCATCTTGTGACGATTAACCCAGCTCATACTAACTGAAGGTCAGTCATGTGAAGAAGCTTTGTCGCATGGAAGAGGAACATCTGAGAAATCTGTCATTGCTGAGACACACACCACAGTGACCACTGATGAATGTCAGTCAGCCTGATGTGTACATGATACAGTGGCATCTGTGTTTTCAGAGAAAAGTGGTAATTTTTTTTGCAATTCATATTAAAACTTGAAAAGGGGAAAGATTATTAACCCCCCCCCCCCCCCCCCCCCCCCACCCATTTACTTACCTCTTAAAGAGAAATGTAATCTCCTTCATTATTATTTTTTCTCTCAGTTCACCCTCGAAAAATCAATTACAGGCACTGGAGTTCTAAAATAGATGGAGTGTTGCATAAACAAATGTAGTTGCATTAGTCGCCCAAAGAGCCACAAATAAGTTACATTTATCCACACAAGATAAATGTGAAAGATTGGGAGCTTGATAGAATCACCACTCCTAGACATCACTCTTAGTCTCACACCTATTAAAACCAATTATTTGTCTCACGACCACTCCCTCTGACAGCTCAAAAATCAACTCTGACCCACTGCTGGATCCCAGTTCCAGAAACACCCACAGATGGCTTGATACAATAAATCTCTGGCCTTAATCTGCATGTCAGAAGAGAATTTCATGCATGGCACATCATGGAAATTTTCCCAGAACTTTTTGTGAATAGACTTGCAATTCATCAACAGGGCTCCATCAAAGAGTGACATTACGGACTAAAGCTGTACTGATGGTGACGATGATGACGCAAATTAAATGCATGTAAATTCTGTTTTAGAAGAAAAATGGGACTCATTTAAATATTACAAATATTTATAAAATATTTCAGTGTGTTTCAAACATTTTTGGATACAAGAAACATTATTCAGAACATTAAGAATCAATGAACTCTCTCACATGCTATAGTAAATCTGACATTTTAGACCATATATCATATATAGATGATATATACATTACAATTAAAGCAAAAACTCATATGGATTTTTTTGAATGCTGTGGTCTAGGCCTTACATGATTATAGCTCCTTTTCCCATCTGTTATCCATCCTGTTGTAATCATATAAAGCTGTTATGTATGTATAATGAATTCACATACAGCAAATCTGACTTTAGCCATAAAACAACCAAATGATGCTAATGCATGCTGATTGAACTGTTAAAGTTAGTAAAATCTTACCACTAGAGTTCATCAGATTGTAGATTACAGTAAAATACATTCTGTTTTCTTACACCTCTCAGTTCACCTCACTCACCCCCAACCCATGGTTGCTCCTCCCTCAAACTGGTTTCTGGCAGAGGTTTTTTTTCCTGTTAAATGGAAGGTTTTCCTTCCCAGTGTCACCAAGTGCTTAATCATAGGAAGTCACCTCGTTTTCTCTGTATTTTTGTAGGGTCTTTATCTTAAAATACACAGCACCTTTGTGTGACTTTTTGGCACTGTATAAATTGAATTGAATTGAATTGGATCATCGTAGCTACAGTTTAGCTTAGCGGTCAATATGTGTGCATGTTTATTTACTCTGGAGGAGGCTGTAAAACGTTTTGATGAAGTCTAATTTGGGTCAAAGGGTCAGTGAGCTTACTTCTGTCCAACAGCAGTAATAATGAGTTGAGTTCTTGAGTATATCCTGAACTTTTCTGTCAGCACGCATTGCTGTTTTTGTCCCTGTTAGCTGTAACTCTCATACAATGTGAAAATGTAATCAAACTGTTTGTCAAGGAAAGAGTGTGAGTTTAAGGACGTCCTTTTGGTGGCCAAAGGTGATGCTATCAGAAGTTGGTTCTTGAAGTTCACTACTGCTGTTGGCTTGGTATCTGAAGTCAAAATAAAGATGCGTGGTTCTTGGTGCTGTGATGTCCCTCAAACTCAGAGAAAAGCATTTTACTACAAGGGCTGGCAGACCTATTCACCTTCGTAATACATAAATGTTACTAAAATGTAAACAATGATTTTCTCCTCAAGGTTTGGGTATTGAAAAATTGAATGAAATCAAATTTAGATATAGTGCAGCCCATTAGCTATAATAGCTTCTTTTGTTTCCATAGCAGATCAATTTACTTTTCTTAGTGACTTTTTTTAAACGGGGGGCGGGGTCACAATTAAATGCCAGGCTGCGATTGGCCGAGAGCCAAGGTACACGTGCTCCTTCTCCACGCCTGCTCTCTGGGAGTAAGAGCCGAACAACAAGCTCGAGCCGCCGTAGCAACAACGTCCAGACTGTCGTTGCACTCTAACCGTACAGTTGTCCATCAAACTAACAAACTACAGCTATTTAACGGCTGACAAAAACAAGAAGTATGAAGGAACAGACGCGGTTTTTCCTTTGGCTGCAACTTTTTACAGCTTGTCTGGTGTTTGGGGTAAACGGTAAGTTACCTCTCTCTGTTTTAACATTTGTTCTATTACTACCAGTCTCTACTGTCAACAGTCCTTACTGCTCAGACCGCAGCCCACAGTGTCCAGTACCGTGACTGTTTCAGTTGAGTTGGTTGCTTGCTTCCCCTCTCGTCACTTCTGATTTTACACAGTATAAATTAGTTGTTGACACCTCAGTTTTTTTCCCCTATCCCCCCCCTTTTTGTGCGTGTGTGCGCGCGCTAATCACACCCCGGCACAAGTGGTGCCTTCACTTCATCGCCAGAATAATGGAGCTGTGGGCATTTGTAGGTGCAAGTTCAAGCAATCCTTGAATAAGTGGACAGGACGTGTGGGAATGTGGTGAGTGGGACACTGGCTGGTTGTGAAACGGGAGGATTGCAGTTGTAAGGATAATCACATAAAAACAACTAAGCGTCTGTAGCTGATGAGATCTAAATGTGTTCCAGGTTTTGTATGGTTTACAGAGTCAACGCTTGGAGGCATTCATGTGCGCATTGACAACCCCCCCCCCCCCTTTTTTTTTTTTATTTATTAATTTTTTTATTTATTAAAAAGAGAAGCATCACACACTTACGGTGGCTATTATACTTATCCAGTGTTAACCTTATGCCATTGGCGCTTGTCTTTGTTTGCTTTTCCACGCATCAAATACATTTAGGCCGATGGACAAAAGCTGAAATGGCCTGACTTCCACTGCCTCCATTTCTGCTCACACACAAATGGAAAAGGAGTCACATGTGTTTTCCTTGGTATGATGGTGTATTTTCCAAATGTGAAAAAAGGAAGAAAAAAAAAAGGATCATTTTCCACCATTTGCATATTGAAAAAAAAGGGAAATTCATAACTTGGATTACTGTTGTGTAATAGTACATTGCTTTCCAGATTAAACATTTTGATTTATAGTCTATTCAGCTGTCAGTGAGCCACTGGCTTAGTCCTCCTGAGGGATTGAAACTCAGTATCAGAGCAGGTCAAAGCAGTTTCTTCTTCTTTACAGATGTATTTGAAAATATGTTGGAAAGCATAAAAATAAACCAATAAAGAACAGAGTTAGATTGATTTGAAAATAGAAGCGTAGAAGTGGCTACTTTTTTCACAGTATAGCATGACTGTTGTACTTGTCATGGTTTCACTATCTGCCTAATGCTTCTGTGTCAAGAGTTTTTCCTGCCTTTTGACACCCACCAGAGATTTTGTTCAGAGCCAGAGGTAAATCACCAGCATTGTACTTTTTAAATTGCAGTTTACTAATGCATAAACCATGCTTTTCTTTGTAAGATAGTTAGAAATATCAGGAAATTACACTTTTGTTTCCTGTCAAAGTAGCAAAGACTCATTCGCTTTACTGAAGGTGGACTGAACTAGCTGTTATGTGTAAGTCTCCCCTCAAATAGCTGTTTTGAGCCAGAAGAAACAGAGTGTGCCTTGGCTGTGTCTATGGTGCTTGTGTTTGGTGACGAGCCAACATGAATCCTATAATAGATACTTTATGCATTATGCTTTGCTTATAATATAACATCCGAACTACACATTGTGCTTAAGTGCTTCTTAGTGAGTTTTATTGTATTGTTTTGTAGATTTAGTGCTTTCGCTCATCAATTGTGTGGAAACACATGCTGTGGAAAAAGCAAGACATAATTGAAGATATGTTCTGTTTGGTAGTTAAGAGAACCATATTTTTTCTGACTTGAAGGATAGTGAAATTAATGGATAATAAGCAACTCCTCTTACTTATCCCAGGTGCAGTATTGCACAAATGTTTCATGAACATTTCTACGTCTGTTGCTAAAACCGAAATGAATGAAGTGAAGTGCACATCTCCGTGTTCTCTTAGTCCTCAAGACTGACAGACAGGACAGCTGCGGAGAAAAGGTGTAGTTAACCCAACCACAATGTGAAGTCAATTTTCCAGATCCTAGCGTGCCAGCGAACTTCCACCCACACCAGCGCTTGCTCAAATCTCTGCTACAGACAGCAATGAAGGGGGGGGACTTGTTGCTGCTGTGTCATGCAAAATGTTTAGAGGCCATAATAAGAGCTGAGTGGATTTTTCCCACTCTGCGTTTGACCTGATTAGGTTCATTTCAGCAGGTTGTGCTTTGGTTGTCTTCTTCATTAGCTGCTGATGGAAGACAAGTGGTAAATTGAGTTCTGTCAGAGCTGAGGCAATCTTTTTCTCATGGCAAGACCACTTAGGATAGCTGACGGAACCAGGGCTAAATATAGTCAGGACACTGTGTGTGTATGTGTATAACTTGTGCATGTTGGCAGGTGTGTATGAATAATTTCCTTTTACAAATTTTCTTGTGAGTCTGAGATAATTGCTAATAGATCAGGTAGATATTGGTCTTACTAAATGTGAGATATCTGATCTCAACAAGGAGTTTAATTTCCTGTTAAAGTGATGATGTTCCTTCTTCGAAGTTGCAGAAAAAAAAAATCACGAAGAGATTTTCCGGAATAATTTAGTTAGGATTGTTTATATATATATATATATATATATATATATATATATATTTATTTTTATTTTTCAATATTTTTCTGCTATTAATATTAATTAACATCTTATTTTGTATTAAAGAACATATAACCCATGGAATATCTTTTATTGTATATTGACCTTCTGGACTTCTTTACACACTTTCTGATTGCATCATTACTACTTTTACCCAAGTATCTTTTTCCAGCCCATTCTCACTTTTTCTGCATGGTTGTGTTGAAATAATAATAGCTATATAAAAGAAACAGCTTTTCATAACAGTGCACATTGGATTTATTACCTTTTCATATATTTTGGTCTGACTCTGCTAAAAAGGTTCTACTTACTTAGTAGTTAGTTGTTGTTGTTGTTATTGGCTAACAACTTGTGATTGAAAAGTTGCTACCCAGTGAGCATACCCTGGATAAACTTTTTGGCTTTTAGAATGAGCATAACTAAATTTACTGGATGGATAGATGGACTATTTTCTTTTCTTCTTTTTTTTGCTTTTTAATATAAACTCACCAGGAAAGTGTTTCCCATAGACTTCTATAGGACTGGGAATATTTATGAAAACTCATCAGTTTCTCCCTTGATGGCCATGAAAAAGTACAGATTTAAGACAGTTCAGTTTGGTTCACTTTTCACAATCTACATCCGTGTTTTATACACATCCTTTGTCTTGGGGGACTGGCATGGCTGTGCATTGGTCCAACACAGAGCTTTGGAGGACAACATCTGTCAGATTTTATATATTCTATGTCCTTTTTTTTTTTTTTTTTTTTGCTTTTGGAGTTTATTCATCTCCATGTGTGTGAATGTGTGACGGAAATCTTCATTCATATCAAAGCTCCGTCTAACCATCTGCGCGTTCTGGGTCTTCCCCTTGGGCGTCTGTCTGCTTCAGCATGTGACGACTTTATTATTCCTTTTCCCACCAAATCCCTTGGGGACAGGACAGGCTCTTTCTTTCTTTCTTTCTTTCTTTCTTTCTTTCTTTCTTTCTTTCTTTCTTTCTTTCTTTTTTTTAAATTCCATATGAATTTTGAATAGCTTCCTTAATCAATGTTTCATAACAATATGGAATATCATCTAATTCGGGACACGTTATTAGTGTCTGTCGCCCCACTTTCCAATCTGCCATGCTGAATATTTTACACGCTGTCTTTTGTGCATTCAGCACTGGAGCCAAGTAGAAAATTGATGGGATTTGCATCCAAGATCAGGAGTTGTTTATACAAACTTTTTGTATTCATATGGTCGGAGAAAAGAACGCCAAATTATTGACGGTATTGCCACAAAGGTTACATCTCCAATGAGTAATCCAGTTAAGACTGTTGTTACTATGGAGTTATTATCTCTATTTCAGCTGTAGTCAGCTACAGACGAGCGTGTTGTTTTGTTGATGGTGCATGACTCGTGTGTGCCTGTGTGTTTGAGTGTGTATTTTTAGCGGCTGGCCTTCGTTGTTGTTTTCTTGGGAGCAGTAGCAGATGGCTGTGCTCTAGAATAGCAAATGCAGATTACAGAAACCTCACCTGCAGCTGGAGTCCCGCTGATTCTTAATATTGAAAAGGCTTGGGTTATCACAGGACCTTCTTTGGGCAGCCATAACACATCCACTTCCTGTGTGTTTAGGTTTCCCCTGCTTGCTCCTTGAGCACTCAGTACTACAGGAATTTTTATTATAGTTCAGCACATCCTTAACTGTTTTAACAAGGGTTGGACGTGTGTGTGTGTGTGTGTGTGTGTGTGTGTGTGTGTGTGTGTGTGTGTGTGTGTGTGTGTGTGTGTGTGTGTGTGTGTGTGTGTGTGTGTGTGTGTGTGTGTGTGTGTGTGTGTGTTTGGACATGATGTAAGCTTTTCTCCTTCTGGTACACTGAGTTCCCACACTCGCCTGCCAGCCTGTATGACCTGGCATGCCAGTGTGTGGACGTCAGAGCAGCGTACAGCATGTTTGCTGTTTTCAAACCCCAGGACCTTTTCAGTCCAGTTGTTAAGACCAACACCATTAGCCATTTCTGAGTCCAAATGGTCCTCCAATTCCCAATAGAAAATGAGCACTGAGACGCCATTGAAAGTTTTAAAAATGGTCTGAATTATTTTAGCTCCATTAGAACAATCAGCGTAGCTGTTCTCCTAGGTGTTATAGTAAACTAAACCAAGGCTTGCTAGGTTTAGTGGCATGAGACGTTAACGGTAAATGAACCAGTTAGTTAACGTGTAAAGATGATTGTATTTAAATCTGTTTTTTGTAGATTTGTATGATATTTGAAGGTGAGCCTGTTTTTGATGTAAAGGTTAAGTTTTTTTTTGTTTTTGTTTTTTGAAAGTACAGCACTTATATAACTTTGCATGTAAACAAAGCCAGAAAACGAAATACTAGTAACATTTGGAGGGTTCTCAATAGAACTACATGTTGAGGGTCCACAGTGGACGAGTGCTTATGGCATATGGCAAGAACACAAAAAACAAAACAAAAAACCCCACAGAGAACGCCTGAGATCCATGACATGATCTCATGTTAATATGTTGCTGCATGGTTTGGTATTAGCATGATATCCACAGTGAAACATTGACAGCATCATGTTGAAATGCTGTGAGCCTCACACAGTCGAGGAGATGCCTGGGTCCAGAAATGAGGTTGTTATATCGTCAGTAACACACTGGTATCAGTGCCTTGCTGCATTCTGTCCTGCACTAAAACAACTTCTCATGTCCGCTTCTTTTTTCTGTTCTGTTTTTCTGTTCTCACCATGCATATCAACAGTATGGAGACATTACCTTTGAGATTATTGACTTCCAAACCCCTGACCTCTGACAGGTCTCGCTCATTCTTTGCACTTAACATACAGCTTATGAGACTAATCACCCCTCAGACCACAGTCAAGTTACTTCCATATGGCTGCAGATAGCTCCTGTTTTGAATACATTTAATAAGGTAATTCCTTAATGTCTTTTTAACCTGTCTAAGTGTATTATGTTTTGTGCACCACTGTTTTTTTTTTCTCCAAGTCTCCTTTGATAACTCAGGGGTAATTTGGATGAAAGAAACTTTTTGCCCTTGGCTATGTGTATTTTGTGCACAGCAAATGGCATGCTCTGTGCAGTCCCCACAAATGATTAAGTTTGGAATACAAATGGATCGGACATCAGTGCGGAGGCCAGAGTTTTATGTTACCTCAAGAAGACAGAGGAGTCATTTGAGGACATTAGGAATGTGGTGGACAAACTGAGGACTCATTAAGTGTCCTCAGTTTGTCCACCACATTCCTAATGTCCTCAAATGACTCCTCTGTCTTCTTCCTCGTTCAAGGTGCACATTAAATGCAGTAAGTCCAAAAAGTCCCTTGTTGTGGAGCCTACTCATCCTTGTTAAGTGCTCATCTTCTTTCCAGTCTATCCATCTGAATTGTATAGTGATCAGAGGGTACAGAGGATTGACTGAGATTGCTGGTTAACTGTAAAGGTTCCTCCTTCTGTGATGTGGGAAATATCTGTTGGTCCCCCCCCCCAAGTAAACACAACACTTATCACAGACGCTCATACCAAAGCCAACTCCCTGTTTGGACCTCAATCTAGGGCTGGGGCATCATGGGAAAGGCACAGACAGTGACTCATAAAAAGTGAGAGAAACAATGCCCTGTGGAATTGGGTTTTCCAGCCAAACATCACTCCACATACCTTCCTGATCTGTCACTGTGGTTTAGATTTAGTGGGGCACCATGTTGGGTACTTGTAGAAGTGGTGTACTTTTTTGTTTTTTCACTGCATTAATAACTGTAGCAAATATTATGCATCTATATCTGTACTCTTGTAGTACAGAAAACATTTACTTAAACATATTTTTAAGATTTAAGTATCTTGGAAGAGTATAACAGAGCTTGGGGTTCATGTGGTTGCATTTGCACAGCATATAACAATATGTTATATAACTGGTTAAGTTCAGAGCCATGACTTGTTTGCTTTGTGACTCTTCAATTTCATTATACTTAAAATGAATAGGTGTGAACAACAAAAGTTTCACTCATTTCACTCATCAGTAAAGTGACTTTTACTGACAACGGTGTCATTGTAGGGATTTTTTTCAGGTTGGGTCACTGCCTCTTTGCGGACCACATTAACTTGATGCGTCATTAATTTCATTTCCTCAATACACCCAGGCAGATTTTCAGCTGAATAAGTCAAATCATATCACAAACAGACAGATAAAATGCAAACTTTATTTGATTTTTTGTAAACATATTTTGTTATTCATTTTTATCTGTTGGGTTTCCAGAGGAAGGGAGGATGTGTTCCTTCCCAAAGATAAACAGGCAGCAACTTTGTTTGATAAGGATTTGTTAGTGCTGCCAGGCAGGCCTGTTTCCTAAGAATCCCACGAGATGTGAAAGCACTCAAGGGCCGTGACACTGGATGCAGCACAGATAACCCGGGATATTCGTGGGCTGGGCACTTCATGGATAAACAGTCAAACAGGATGTTTGTAAAATGGATCTGATTCTTGCAATTCCCTCAGTGCTGTTTGCTGGTAATAACAAATGAGGTCCATATTGTCATAAGTGACTACGCAATACTCAGACTACACAATATTCATTTGTGCACGTTGAAGAGTAGTGCTTCCGACGTTGGCTAGAGTTTGCACTGAATAAGTTACTCTGTGTTTTGTTTTTGTTTTTAAGAACAACTAAGGATGTGTGTGATCACATTAGAAGCATGCGGCCTTGCGCATTAAATTTAGTCTCTCCAAAATACCATTTTTAGCTATGGCCCTGTGGCCTATGATAATTATACCCTCAGCATAGCTAAAATGCAGTTCTTTAACTTTATATTAGAAGGCGGGGAAAAATATTTATTCCCTCCACCAAAACACAGGGTCAGAACTCCTTTCTTAGCCTGTATGGCAGACTCTGTGGTGATTAAACCACTAGTTTGTCTCAAGGGGTCCAACCTCAGTTTCCTTAACAATTATCTAAATGATGATAAAGTGTTTGCTTAAAAAGGCATCTCTGTCTTCTTGGGTGTTATAAGACGCTAAATCATTGACTTCCTCTGTATTATTCGAAGTGTCAAAATAGCTATATAGAGTTGTCATTTTTAAAGTTGATTTCCAAAATACTATGTATCAATTTGCAGAAAATTGTCATTACATGTGGTTTGTTATTTAAACCCTATAAAGGGCTGATGGCTGTGTGAGATGCTTTCTCGCTAAGTTTGCTTTAGGAGGAGGAAAAAGCGCTTTGATAGAGCATGCAGGAAGTAAAATACCCATTTGCTCATTGTTAATTCACTGTACTTTTTTCACTGGTGTAATTCTCAAATAGACGTAACATATAGTTTGAATTAGAGGCATCCCTTTTTTGTTGGACTAAAACTCTGCGAGTAAATCAGACCTGATTCAGTCATGATGCTCTTAAAACACCACAACAAACCCTCTGTTTCTTTTTTCCCCCTCCGCCGAACACTAACTGACATGATTTCCCTCATGCCCAGAGAGCAGCCAGATTGTCAGGTCCAGGCTTGGCAGCAGTTACACTCTGGTAGAAGCATCCAGTGTTTGTGTGGTGTTTACAGTGTAGTGATGGCTTACTCAGCTTTTTAAAACCCTCACTTCCAGCCTGCAGCATGGTGTTTACTCTTCAGAAACACAATATGGGAATAGAATGGAAATATGATAACAGAACAACATCATTTTAGTTGTTTAATTGTTGTTACACTCTTACTGAATGGCTTTAGACTATAGTTGTAATGCTAAAAAATGAGCAAAAATTTAATATTAGTAAAAACATGTATAGTGGCTCCATAGTGTGGTGGTTTGCACATACACCTAACAGTGAAGGATCCCTGTTGTAAGGAAGACGAGACCAAAAAATCCAATTGGGGTTGTGTCAGGAAGGCATCTGTTATTAAAAATATGTTAACATATGGAGCTACTCCTTTGTGAAAAAGGGATAGCTTCTTCATTGTAAAGACGCATAAAGCCAATGCTAAACCTGCCTACTGTATGTGAGCATATTTTCTGTCCTGAAATATTCTCCTGGAGATATCAGATGTTTGCTGAGGGGAAAAAGTAAACTGTCAAGCATTTATAAATGTGAAATGAAGCAAATAAACCACCGCTGGCTTCATTAAAAAAAATCAAATTCAATTTCCCCACTAGAAGAACGTACTTTTTTATCAGTTCTTGTGCAGAGTAGTTTATTTTAAATGTAGTACTCAACTTGCCACCGTTCCACTCTATATGCAGGTGATTTCTGTGAGGTGAACGTGTGCACTAATGGTGGGACCTGTGTGACCGGGGCAGGGTCTCCATTCATCTGCATCTGTCCTGATGGCTTCTCTGGAGAAACCTGCAATGAGACTGAGTCTGGTATGTTATGCCTCTGCAGGATGACTGATTCACAGTTTACTGCTTAGTTTTTCCTTAAACATTTTCTGGCATACCCCACTTCAGAAGCCCAAGTTTAATTTTGTTAAATCAAGGTTAAACCCCTTTCATTAAAAAATTACATAGAACACTGCTTAAACTCTGTTAAACTTGGCTCTTTTTTCAATACCCAAAGGACCTTGCAACCCCAATCCATGTAAGAATGATGCCATCTGTGAGGTGACGGGCCACTCCCGCCGAGGTGATGTCTTCAGCGAGTATGTCTGCAAATGCCAGCCAGGCTTTGATGGAGTTCACTGCCAGAACAGTAAGTTTGTGCTCCCTCTTGACTGTTGTAGGTTGCAAATATAAAATACTGGCAGGCTTTTTGTGGGCCTTGTAGAGCTGCTGTAGTGTAATAACTCTACTTAATGAAGGCCAACTATGAATGAAAATTGAAAAAAAATGGATGTTGGAAGAGTTTTTTTGACTTCTACTGATGCTTACTTGTGGAGAAAATTTTAATAAGCAGACCTAAGTCTCAGTGTTGCCACTGTGCTACTATTGTGTGTGTGTGTGTTTGTTTGTTTTTTACCAGCAGTACATACTTTGCCATGCCATTAACTGGCACGTGTAATGACGTCCACATTGATCAGTGTAATGTGATATGCTAACATGGAGACAGCTGCTGTGAGTACTGGCCACCAGACCGACAGTTGTCATCCTTTTTCAGACGTCACTCAGACCAGGTTGCTTTAAACAGGGTCAGCCTGAAAGAGTCGAAACAAGGATGGGAACGTGCTGCGCTCCTGCAGCTGCCTCCACCCCTGCACACACAGACAGATGGTTACTGTTTGCAGGAGAAGGCAGCAGAGTGACAGTTACCACACGTGCTCAAAGAGCTCATTTGCAAGTCAGACCTTCAAAGTGTATTTTTGTGTGAACCTGTGTGCTTTTCTGTCCTAGGTGTCCAAGGTGCAGATTTAAATTCAAAGAAAGGTAACAGTGAAAACAGGAGTGTTTGCTGCACTTTTATCTCTTTTCCTTCTTGGATCCAACTTCTCTCTGTTCGCTCTGGCTGCATGTGGAGGCTGAGGAATTTGGCTACATTCACAGATACACTTATAGACAAGGAACCGCTGAGTTCAGCATTATCTCTAACTCAGCACAAATAGTCCTTTATGAATCAAGGCCAACCACAAAAACAGCAGTGATATCATTTTAGCATTAGATCCACCAACTTTTAATCAGTTCAGCCACCCTGATGGGATGGGTCTTGTTATACTAAAACATTTGCTCAGATATCAGTGAAGCTGTGCATCATTCCCGCTGAGTCAATTAGGTTGCTTCCAAGTTCTCATCTATTTTAATTTACAGTCACCAGAGTGTATTTAAGTTCAAGACATTCTTTTTTTCATTTAAGAAACCATAGCCAAGGAATCTGTTTCTGTTTTCTTTTCCCCTCAAAAACCACAAATCACAGCTCATCAAAATCTATACATTCACAAGTCATTTGGCAGTTAATGTTAGCTAAGCTGCCAGAGTATGAGCCCTCCATGGGGCAGGCATTTACACTAATTAGATGATGCCTCAGGGATAATGAGGAGTGGAATTTATTTGACCATGTCTGTTTGAGAGCCCCCCTGAGGACTGCTGGGTCATAAAGGTCCCCCTCATTTTACAGCTTCTGATGACTTGTTTGACAGTTTAAGTGCTCTAAAATATGTCTGTGTGTGTGGGCAAGGAGTAACTACCATGGCAGCCAGCTCCTATGGTTTGTGTGAAGCAAAAGGAGTCTGGAAGAAGAAAACCGGTGACTGTGGTGAACCCAGGGATGTAGTGTAGTTAAACATTTAGCCAACATTCTCACATTCACTTCACACTTGCACATTCAGACAGAAATATGAGGCCAGAACTTCAGAAAAATAAAATATTCAGAAATGTGAGGCTGTATAGGATTGGTAATGCATGGGAGTCTGTGATTGGAGTGATGGTGCTAATCAGAAAGCAGTCAAGCTCAAAGCCTGACAAGCAGGTGTCAGCAAACTGGAAGCCAGATGTAGGAGATGATGTTCGCACACAAACTACTGCATGGAAAAAAAATACTATAAATAGAAACAGAAAAGAAGTGGAAGATTGGCTGATCGGGGAATGGGGGGTACAAAATGGCACCATTCAACTCCACTTCAAGATTCGCAGCCTAAAATTATTTTGAGAAACACATCAAAGGAACAAGAAATCTACTGGAAAACAGCTTAATCACGTGTGGGCTGCACATCCCACATGAACAGCCGCACGCAGCTCATGATCTCATGTACAGACTGTTTAGCATACACTTACACACACACACACACATGGTTTATCCCTCGTGCCAGTCTAGCCAACAGAAAGTGGCGGTCCATGCTGAGTGCTAGCAACGTCAGCGCTGCTTCTGTTGCCGGGTGAAAAAGCGAACATGGAGGCGGAACAGTGAATTAAGTCTGCCCTCCTTACAATGTCACACTCACTACTCAGGTCTGACTGCAGCAGTTCTGATTGTCCTATCAAATTGGCCTAAAAGCCTTTATGGGTTGTACAGAATTTGTGTGTGTGTGTGTGTGTGTGGTGGCGGGGAGGGGGTGGGGGGTTATAGAGATGCAGAGAGAGAGAGAGAGAAGGATGTTGAATGCTTTTCACTTCAGACCGAAGCAGATTAATGCAAACAGTACGGGAAAGAGTCTTTTTCTTCTTACAGTCTTTAAATCCCACATTTCCGAACAGTTATTCCGACTTCTTGGAAATCAGTGCGGAGGCCAGAAAAGGGTGTGTCTATGAGTGTTCTGATCTCTCATTTGTTTTGGGAGAGTTTTCAACTCCTCCCAGGATGTGGTGGTGCGGACAGTCTGGGACACATGCCCCCTGTGGAATACAGGGTGTGTGTTTCATGTGTGTTTGTGCCGTCATGAACTCTGTTGTGCCTGGCATATATTTTTTGGTTCTCTACAGTCTGCATTTAAGAAACCCTGTTGACCTAATAGGAACTCAAAGCAGCTTATGTGGAATCACTACATGATCTTAAGAATCACGACACAGCTGTCAGGTGTTTTGATAAGAGGCTGAAGCCTCACAGGTAAAAAACAAACAGACTAGTAAAGGTGGGTAGTCACAATTAACCATAGAGGTTGCTTCCATGAAAATAAAGACATTACAGCTTGGATGGATGAAGTGAAGTAAAATTATGTATTTTTTTTTATATTAGTTCTTGACATTAAGTTATTTTTAAAGTAAAAGGAATTTGTCAAAAGTAAAACATTCTCCGTCCACTAAATAAGTATACATATTTGAGTAATACTTAAAATTTTATTAAGCGAGTTGGCTTTAAAAAAAACTAGACTTATGGCATTCACCCATGAAGTTATGATAGATTAGAGGAGCCTGCTGTGTTTTTATTTGAAATTGTAGTGAGTCGAGTGGCTTTGCCCAAGATCCTCAAGAAAGTACACCAACCACATTTGTGTAAATATGTAAATATAATGTGGTGTTTAACTTTAGATTACTTCTAACTTTAGAAGGGTTTTGCAGGGAACCTTGAAATCCGTCAAACTTCCCCTTCTCTTTTCTTTTTTCTTTTAAGCCACAAGGACATGAAGTCATGAATAATGAATACATCATACAAGAGTGTGGAGATGCAGTAATATAGATAGTAAAATGTTTCACTATAGAAGCTTTGGTGTTATGGTGGGACAGACTGTTATAGGCTGTGCTATAACAGTCTGTTCAGTTCACAGCACACAGAAAATAACACATTTCAGCCTTTTTTTTAAATTTAATAATGCCACTGGGGTTAAGAGCAGCTCTTGGTTACTGTACCATGGCAACAGTATGAGAAGTGATTAAAATATGTAATCTTGTCACTTCATGTTGGCTTTAGTTTGAATAAATGACTTTGTTCCTGTTTAATAGTTGTGCTAAATTTCATAAAAATCACAAGGTCGAACGTTGCTAGCATTTATACTGAGTTTAGCAGTTTCATATAAATAAGTTTCAGAAGGTTCTTAAGTAACGTCCTTGGTGTGTTGCTACTCTTTGTCTTTGTGGAGAAGGGTTTCTGTTTTGTTGTAAAATCACATCAATCGTTTAGTTTCAGAGCTCACTTTGAGAACCTTGTAAGGTCTAGTCTCACACTGTGAGGTATGGAGAACACGACACTTTTAAAAGAGTAACTCCAAAGCAGGTTTGGACTGTCAGATGCAAGCTGGCACCTCATCCCACTCTGCTGCAGCACAGATCCAGGATGCAGACAGCTTTGGTGATCACCACAAAGCGCTGCCAGCGGACCTTGGCTGTGCTTCGATCAGGGTCAGATTTCAAACAAGCCACGTGAGATCTCTATTGGTTTTCGCTTCCTGCTGAGACAGATATTGACACTCTAAATATTGTGCTAGTGTGCCGTTTCCCTTAAACGTGATAGGGTTTGTTGGATCCCAGCCATAGAGAGCTGGCCTGTTTAGCTACCACGCACTCGTCCCACTAAAATCTATATGTACAAACAGTTAGCTGATACTGGGATGCTACTACACACAGAACAGTCAGTATTGTTTTTCTTTTAGTCGTGCAGGTCATACATTTTGCAACATTTCCCTTGCCTGTTTTCTCCCTCTCTTCTTTCCTCCCCCTTTTATCAGATAGATGGATAAATGGATTAGCGCCTGGATCTGACAAGGCTGTGTGGTCCTCCTGGTCCTCAATCCTCTTACAGGAGGAGGGCCACCAGCTGACGCTCCTCAGAACTTGACAAGAGTTTGTCTTACTAATGTTGTCTGGTTTGTTTTCTTTGAAACCTCACAGATCATCTCACTTATTTGTGACAAGAACTCAGTTTGTCCCCACAAATCCTCTCGCCCCAGAAAACAGCTGTCTGATTTTAAATAAGTTTTAAAGTAAATAAAAATGGAAGATTGACCTTTAACTTTTGACTGTTTCTACCCATGAATTAGCAAAGTGCAAGTATTCATACACCATGTGCTACATTCATCCTACACATTTTATTTTATTTTCCTTTTTTCTGTTTCTGTAGTTTCGAATGTTGTAACGATCCAGTGCATGTAAAAAAAAAATAAAACAATAATAATAATAAAAACAATTATGCTGTAATAAATTGTTATAGTAAAATGTAAAAGTGCTCTGATACAGGAAATACCAGCATGCCTGGATATAGACAGAGGTAGCTGCTAACATTTTTTTTTCACAACAACAAAGTGATCTAAGAGGCTATTTGCAACATGCGTTTAAAATATTCAGCTGCTAAAATAGTCAGTTTTATGTGATGAGCTCCCCGAGCTAGAAGTGTCACAGCTGTGGACCTCATTATCCAGAGTTTGCGGATGCACATTTCAAAATGACTATATATTCCTCCTGTGACGTTTGAAAATGAATGTTTGGACACAGAGCTATTTATAGAGAGAGCATGTGGGCAGGAAGATGCTGCTGTGTGTGCGTGTTTGTTGGTTAGAAACATTACATCAATGTGCTGAGTTGTTTGCGTGCATTTCCCTGCGTAATAACAAGTACTCAGGATTAAAGCTTTAGAGATTTGGTCTGAAATTCTGCTTTTTGTGTGCAGTCATCTGTACAACCAGCATCATTTGTGCCTTGGTCCTGAATGTGGTCAATATAGAGTGCCTTCAGTGCCGGTTTAGTCACACTGACAGTTGTGGTGGGTGAGATGAAAAGGAGTTTAGTCCCATTTTCATTCTGCTGATTTGTCCCCCTCTCTGTGTTACAGTTTTTAAGTGGGACACATAATGTTTGTAAGGGTACCATCAAGAGGTGATGCAAAGAATTACAGCAAAATGAACACATTCAAGGCACTGAAATGATTCTCCAGAAGATCATCTATTCTACTTTGAGCATCCAGAAATGGAGTCAGAGATTTCCTATAATGACACATTTACTTCTGGGAGATTTGTTTTATAATCTACACCTAAAACACACGATCTCATGTGCAGTAGTCTCTTTGATGTCAAATATATCTGTCAAGTTTGCATTTTCTGACCTAGGACTAAGCTCGTCTCACTAACCTCTCTACAGCTCCAGTTCTGCTGGCACAGCATGAGGTGACCTTACTGTAAATCAGATGATTGAATATTGAACTCTGTTTCTCAAGCATGATATGCAGCTCACTCACACTTCTAACCATAATCTGCTTTTAAACTTACCTATAGTTGACCTGTCCTGTAACAACACTGACTGTGATTTATCTCCCTGTAGATGTAAATGACTGCGCTGGACAGCCATGTGAGAATGGCGGTACCTGCAGAGACCTGGATGGAGATTTCAAATGCCACTGCCCTTCCCCTTATGTAGGAAAACACTGCCAACTTCGTAAGTGTCAGACAAGCACTTGGTATGACAAAATGCTTTGAGGGATAAATAGCTAAAAAACAAAGACATTTTTTAGATGGCAATAAAAAAACTCCATATCTTCTTAGCTTTAATATTGCTAATGTAACAGAAGCACTGTGATTAAAGGAAGTGCACGACACTAAAGAGGATAGGGGATGGTGGCCAAGCTGCTGGGGTTTTATGATGATCAATGCTCAACATAAAGATGGTCTGTTCAAAATGCGAAATCAATGCTTTGTTCAATTAGGCTGATTCAGTGCTCTGCATCCCTAATGATTTTATGGTTCAGGCTAGTAAAAGTTATGCATACACATCACGTGTGTGAGACCAGATACTGACTTTTTACATGCCTCTCCATTGGTGACCGTCAGATGCAGAATTTTGGGGGGAGTTCTTCATCCCTTGAGCCAATTCTTCTGAATATGATACTTGAGAAATGTGTTGTTGGTACTGATTTGATACAGACATTCACTTGGACTTAATAAATAAATAATAAACTAATTTCAGTTTTGTTGTCAAAGAAAACACAATTTTGGTTATAAGTGAAGAATTAAAAAGCAACAGCAGAAAATCTTCTATAGAGCCTCTAGCTGCCAATTACATTACCAACACAGACATGTCACCTATATAAATTAGGTTGATTACTAGTACAGGTGGATGCTGGGGTTGTGAAGGAGTTGAATCAGCAGGTAGCCACGCAGGGCAGCAGCACTGCTGACATATCAGACCCCAAGACTGGTATGATACTGGGGAGTGAGGCGTAGTAAAAGTAAAACTATCTCATAGGCTTCGCACCACGTGAAGAACGTGAAGACTGCATTGTGACATAATGTTTATTCAGCTCCATATCTCAGAAACAGAAATGAAATGGAAATAAACTTTAACCTAACTCCAGGCTCTTTCTTCAGGCTGTATTTCTCTTCTCGGCATGGAGGGAGGGGGCATTGCCGAGTCACAGATCTCAGCCTCATCAGTCCGCTACAGCCTACTGGGCCTGCAGCGCTGGGGCTCTGAGCTTGCCCGCCTCCACAACAAGGGACTGGTTAATGCCTGGAGTGCTGCTGCACATGACAAGAACCCATGGATACAAGTGAGAATAGTTATACAGTAGATTATGAGTGTAACGCAGGCAGTTAGAAAACTGACCATGTAGACTGACAATAATAAATAAAGGCTGGTGAGAAATTAGGGTCTGGAATCATCGAGATTTAGAACAAATGCATTTCAATCATAAACTTTTAACATATTCTCACAGTATGCAGAGCTTTTTGTTTGGACTGCTTCATTTTACCTCTTATGTTTTTGAGATTTTGAAAACTATTTGATTTAAAGGGAAGGGAGACTCATCTTACCATCATCCATTTCTACATTTCCAGATCAACATGCAAAGAAAGATGCGCTTCACAGGAATTGTGACACAGGGCGCCAGTCGCATGGGCACAGCTGAGTTTATCAAGGCCTTCAAGGTGGCCTCCAGCCTGGACGGCAGGACATACACCATGTACAGAACAGATGGACAGAGAAAAGACTATGTAAGGCAACAGAAGAATAAAGCACACAGTATTCTAGTTGAAAAGTCTGGTTTCCATTGCTTTATGTTAGAATTGCAGTAACTGTTCCAAACAAGACAGATTCCACAGTGATAAAAGACTTTCCTTTACAAATAAATAATATATCACACATCACACATCACACAGATAAATCTGGTAATACTCTACGGTTACTATAATGCCACACTTTTGACTGCATCAGCTTGAAAGCAGAAGTTTATTCAAGATAGGTCACAAAGCTACTAACAATGGTTGCTAACACTCACCTGATGGTGCAGTTGACACAGTTTGCTTGCTCCCACCTCTCTCCTAGATTTTTGTGGGGAACATGGACAATGACGGCACCAAGACTAACATTTTTGACCCCCCGATCATTGCCCAGTATATCCGCATCATTCCCGTTGTGTGTCGTAAGGCTTGCACTCTGCGCATGGAGCTGGTGGGCTGTGAACTCAACGGTAAATTCACAAAGAAAACATCCGCTGTACACATGCCGCGCACACATGTTAGGTTCTCAGTTTATTGAGGTTTGTTAGTGACTGAAAGAAGCTTTTTAACATGCAGGCTTAATGTGGGAGGAAGTTTTCAGGAAGGGAAATCCAACAGCCTTTTTTCTGCTGGCATTTATCTCCTATGTTTTGTCACTAATTATTTCAGTTTTGCATTGAGCGGTTAATTATGATCAAACGATGTCATGCGCAGGGTAATACTCTTTGCCAGCTCTGAACGCAGCTGTGTGCTGTCTGAGTCTAAGATGTTCCCTAAAGAATTTATTAAAACCATATGATTATATATACCGCAACATATTGGATGCTAATTGGTAAAAGACTCATCATATTCATCGTCCCAATGTTGTCACCCCAGGAGGCTGATGTAACATGTGGTTCTTTGAAGTCTTCTGTATTTCAGTAGAAGCATATTCATCTTTCTTTTCCTTTTATCATTATCATGTAGTTCCTTCAGTCTTGCTGGCCTCGTTGCACTGTCAGACATCTGTTTCTCTTTGTTGTCTCTTATCAGTGTGTGTTCTTCTTCCACTGAACTTCAGTTTCTGCATGATTCCACAGTTGTGTAACACGAGATCCCGACCAGCATGTGTTTTTGGTTTAATCACTTTACAACATACTAATACTTTCACATTCACTTTAATGCAAAATGCTCATTACCTAATCTAGCACTGTTTGTTTTACATTCACTGACTTGCTTCAACGCTGTTGAGTGAATCAGCTCAACTGTAAAGATGCTGTTTTAATATTCAGGTGCTTGTGCTAAATATTTTTCATGCAGCTTTGACCCCTGTTCATTTAACATGCATGCTCAGCTGTTCCACTAACCCATCACTCATTAAAAGTCTGTTACAGCCTTTAAATATTACACTGAGCTCCACGCATTTTTCTTTTTTTTTAAGGTCTTTATTCTGCACATGTAAAATTACATAAAGTAAGAATACTGTGGACCTCCAGTCACTGTAAAACCTAATGTTCTCCTCATCCAGTGGGTGTTTGTCAGCCTCAGGTGTGATTGGGTAAGAGCAGAGACGTTATAGAACAAAGAAAAGTAGAAATCTTTGGGCCCAGCAAAACCAAAAAACTAATAAGCCATTCATCTTGTTGCATGCTCAGAGTTGAAGCTCATGTAATTTTAAACTGCGGGTTGGTGGGCATAACTAATAGTATTCATAATGAAGATGAAGGCAAGTGTATGTAGTGGGTTTTTTTTAGCTTGCTTTATCCTTGGTGTGAACAAACATGGCAGTGCTCTGGTGAGCTGAGCCAGGCACTCCAAGTATATGATTTTATGTCCCCATGAAATTAAAACATTCATTTAGACAAAAGCCCAATGTTGTTAGCCTAAAATGGCAGCTAAATAGCAAGACTGTCTTGTAGAAGAAATGTAGTTGGTCTAAGGGTTAGGTCAATACATTATGAAATATAAATGATTCCAGCCAGCCGCAACAAAGAGTTGAGAAACACCCACATTTTGTCCTTGCTCATTTGTCTGTCGCTTTGCATCACTGGCTGGCCTTGGGCTGCTTCCTCTCCATCCTCTGTCTATCATGCTTTCTTTCTTTCTTTCTTTCTTTCTTTCTTTCTTTCTTTCTTTCTTTCTTTCTTTCTTTCTTTCTTTCTTTCTTTCTTTCTTTCTTTCTTTCTTTCTTTCTTTCTTTCTTTCTTTCTTTCTTTCTTTCTTTCTTTCCTTTGTCTCTTCTTCTCTGCCTGGTCTCACCTCCACAGTGTATTCAAACGCTTCAGGTTGTTCAGAGCCAATGGGCATGAAGTCCAGATTGGTGTCTGATCGCCAGATTACAGCCTCCAGCACCTTCCGCACCTGGGGCATTGAGGCCTTCACCTGGCACCCTCACTACGCCCGGCTGGACAAACAGGGCAAGACCAACGCCTGGACTGCTGCTACCAACAACCGATCTGAGTGGATACAGGTGGGAGAAGACTGGCCAGAGTTGCACACTGGTTTTTATTTAATGCATTCTACTCATGTAAAGGTTCTTTTCTTTTGTCTATGACCTCAGGTTGACCTTCAGTCTACCAAGAGGATCACAGGAATCATCACACAGGGAGCCAAAGACTTTGGCTCTGTCCAGTTTGTCACAGCCTTCAAAGTCGCCCACAGTGATGATGGACAGTTGTGGACCATAGTTAAGGACGAGACCACAAAGACAGACAAGGTCGGTCCAACAGCACAGGGGAACAAAATGAATTTAAATGTTCTTCTAATTACTGAGTAAAACTTAACACACCTAGACTGGCCACAACATTAAAACCATCTGCCCAATCTTGTGTACCTTCCAGTCATGGTACCCAAACAGCTCTTACTTTAACCGTGTGTTTTTTGTAATCGGTAAATAATTAAATAAAGCAAAAAACTGAATAACAACGAAATCTGTATTTGATGTACTTGTCTGCATCTGGAGCCAGTTATGCTGTCACTGGGACTGATTAGTCTTCTGTGTGTATTCATTTCCATTACATCCAAAAAATCAATTGATCTGCAGATGCAGGCAGTATACGGCCAGATTAGGTCACACTGAGGCGTGGCTCTGATTTAATCAATAAAACATTTATGACTTTATGATCTCATTTTGAATTTTGTGTTTTATGTTGACAATGGTTTTAGATCCCATGTTCCTTTTTACTTTTGCAACTAAAATATCTTAATGGATCTTAATAACTTTACACAGTAAATTAAGGCGGTTTTACTGTTGCAACAACATGTGAAACTGTTGTGTTAATTAATCACTTTCTTCTCTTCAGATTTTCCCAGGCAACAGCGACAACAACGTTCACAAAAAGAACATCTTTGAGCCGCCGTTCTACGCCCGATATGTCCGCATCCTGCCGTGGGAGTGGCATGACCACATCACCCTGCGAATGGAGCTTCTGGGCTGTGACGAGTAGCGTTGCCCCCCCCCTACCTCCTTTTCTCTACCTCCTTCCCCTCTCTTTGCTTTCCTCCCTTCCCTCTTAATTCCCTCCTTTCTTTCTCCCTGTTGAGCCACACCTGCACTGCCTTGCTCTCAGCCCTAGAGGGCAGCAAACACCAGAGTAGCACACCATGACCTAAACCCTGGCTGGCCGGAGGTGGGAGTTGTTGCCCCTAACCAGTGTTACCAGAAGTCCACGTGTGCCCTCTGTTTTTGTTTCCTGAACTGATCATTCATCTTTTCCACCTGAACCAAATCTGGGATCTTTTCAGGAAGCAGATCTATGGACAGATATGATCCAATCTATTGGCAAAATATAAATAAAATTATTGTGTCCCTAATCCCCGTGTTTGAGGTCAGGGGTAACACGACTGCTGCTGTACCAGTTGGTGCTACCTGGACTCTGATCTTAAATCTGTTCTTTGTGGAACATGGAACCTCCGAGACCCACAGCTGGTGATGTATATACGCTCCATTAAAACAGCTTGCACATATCCTTTAAATGAACCCTTGAGCTCCCCTGAAGAAACACAGAATATATATTATCTTTTGAAGTTACACTGAGGGTTATGGACAAAACTTAATCTGAACATAATATCTAATAATTAATATATGATTAACATATTGGCAAATAACCAGATTTTTTTTTAATGTATTTTTATTTGAAAAAACGACCAAATTTACTCACAACAAACTAAAAGCTTGTAATATTTTATTTTGCTTGGCAAAAAAAAAAAAATGTGAGACTGGAAATCTCAAGGTCAGTCTTAGAGTAGTACTAGTCTTTCTCACCAGTGGTTTAAAGAGTTAAATTCTTGGTTTGTTACCTTTTGTTCCTTTTCAGGGCTGCTTTAAGATGTTTAATGTCTATTTAATATCTAGTTCCAAGCTTTAGTATAGCAGCCACTAACAGAATAGTGTTCCTTTTTTGTACAACAGTAAATTCTTGACCTGGATGCTTCAAATAAAGATGCAATCCACACATATTTTTTTGCCAGCACATCCTCAGGTTGTTGTTGTATTTATAAAAATCTAGTATATGGTGCACTGGTGCTGACACACAGAACAGAAAGAGGAATCAAATGTGTTTAAGTCTCCATCATTACAAACCTATAGAGTCACTTCGCTTGTGATCTAAAATACCTGAGGAGACACCCGGGATCAGATATTTTAAACAAAAGACAGCAGGTTTAAGATAATTAAGAGGTAATTAATATATGAAAGACAAAAACAACACTTTTTTCTTTATTTGCAAATCATTCAAACACATGCTGCAGTCATTAGAGGGGATAAAATTTTTCAAAACATTTAAGATCACTCAGAAAATGTTTTTTGTTTTTTTACAGTTATTGCAGTCTTTCATGTGTTATTAGCTATAGCAGGTATATTTTACTTTTATAAAGTCACATTTGTGTTCTGGTTATAAAAGTCTCAGATCTGGACCCCCTACTCAACTTATGTTTTACTGAAATAACAGTATTAAATCTGTAAATATATGTATTACCAGATGCAAGCCTAAAACTAAACGGATGTCGTCTCAGGTCAAGGTAGATCTGCTCCAAATATTCACACAGTTTCACTTTTTTATGGCACTTTTATGTTCGTGTTTTGAAAGTATTAAAAACCAAAAAAAAAACTGTGCTGTGCATTGAAGAACAAACATAGATTTTGCTGTTATGTGTAGAGGTAAGCAGCAGAGAAATCAAGTTTGCAGTTCAGTGTCTGTTGGATTAAACTGAGTTTTGAAAGTGGTGTGTGTGCGTGTGTAGGGGGGAAGGGGTTTGGGTTTAACATTCATATACGCAGTACGTTTGTACTGGGATCTGCCTGGATTGGTAGACGCTAATGTTTGCAGCAGATCATTTACTTTGGGTCCAGCATTATGCCTCCAGTTCAAAGCTGCAGCCCTGCTGATAAGATACCAAATTAAAGCTGATTTTAACGCTTCCACTGGACATGACACAAGCCTCCATATCATCAGCTTTCTGCCACCCTGTCACAGTATTCTAAACCTTTCCACCCCATGAATTATGAATTATGGGCTTGTGCAATATTATACTGTGTTAGTTTTGATGACAATAAATATTAATTCAGGATCCCTAAAAAATGCATGAGGGGACAGCAGTGCCACTGAGAGGTCGCGGATAGATGTCGGTGTCAAACACTGTACAGTATTTATTATCGGCGCAGATGATTCCAGGCAGCAGGCAGCCCTCTTATCCACGTCTGCATGCGTTTTATTGGTTAATAGTTGCTCAGTTTAAGTTTCCACTTTACTGGTGACATTTTTTCTAGATAGTCATCAGCATTGAAGTTATAGATATCTTGTTCCCCTGTTCTGGCTTTTTTTCTGATTGATCAAAAAGAAACTGATGATATTGATGTGTTTTATGTATTATGAGTTACTGACTGTTGACCTCTGAATTTTGGCTGGTTTTGAAGCTTTTAAAAAAAAAAAAATTTATTATTCCAGTCTTGTGTTTCTAAGAGGACCTTGTGTTTGGCCTTTGTATCTTTTAAAATGAACGAATAAATAAAGAAAACTGAAAAACTGTCATGGTGAATTGACTGGGGGCTACTTGACTGTTACAGCAGCAACCTTTAAATCTGTCTTTGGGTGGCAGACTTAGGTTATATTATGCTGAATTAATTGGACCTGTTTTCCATTTAAAAAGGTGGCAGATCAAAAGATGAGGAGCGTGGAGGGTTGTTTTTGCCTGTTTAGCATTTAAACACCCCAAGGGTCTTTCTTTTTACCACTCTGCCTGTTTAAATGTATCGTCACCCAAAGAGGGCATGTCTTCTTTTCTCATTACAGCCTGTGAAGGTCACTCCCAAGTAGGGAAATCCCTCTAAGGTTTGACCCACATAATTGCAATCATATGAAAATACATTCACATGGTGACACGGTGGCGGTTAAATTCTTGTCGGTTTGGGCTTTTTTTTTGCTAGAACTGAACAAACAAAAGGTAAATGTTGTGGAAAATTACTCCAGCAAAACCTTCAGATGATTGTTGTTGTGAACTGCTCCTATATAATAAAATTTAGCTGAATACTATGTTTTTTGTGCTTAACCAGTAAATTCTGGCTAATTGTGTAAAAAAAGCAGTAAATCCAGTTACGACCAGCCCTCCCAAGTAAACCAGCTGTTTTCCCTCTGGTCTTGCTGGCAGCTATGGTGTGAGTTGAGAACCTGTCTCTTTGTTGTTGTTTTTTGCCACATATATATACTTTGTTATACACAAACATTTTTATCGGAGGGAATACTTTGCTTTTACAAGTTATTTCTTACTTATTTCTTATATTATTTCTTACCTTTAGAGTACTTTCAAAATCCCTACGTTGATCCTATGTTTTTTTTAATCAGTGAGATTAATGTCTTTGTCAGGAAAGGCCTGAGAACAAAAATGAGTCACAAAAACACAAACAACAGACAAAGAAATGCGGAACAGAGTAAACAATGTGTTAATAAATGCAGTTGAAAGAATGATAAAAACATGAGATGATTAAGCCTATACGTGGGGGCTAAATCTCCAATTCAAGGGCAGTTTGAAGTTGTTGACATTTAAAGGTGCGTGGTATATGAAACCAGTTTTAATGAGTTTAAACTTAAATGAAAGAAGAACTTAATGTGGTTTGAAGACATTATCACAGGGGCTTTCTTGACACAGCATATTTCCACCACCGCTGAAAACCACACTATAAATAAATTGCATTTAACTGGATGCCAATAGGCTTTCTGTTATTTTCTTGAGAACATTAAATATTATATTTCAAGTTGATTATTAATAGGAGAGCTGTGTCATGCTTTTTTTGTTTTCTCCCAAGATGGGCTCAGTTTCAAAGGTTTATCAGTTAAAAGTAGGGCCATCCCCACCTCTTTAATCTTTCTGGAACTGTTTCATAATTTTATGAGTAATTCAAAAACAAACAAACAAAGAGAATCCTGAGAGAAGGAATGAATAGCAGGTTTTTCCAACGTGTATCAAACCTTTTCATGAACCTTATGAACTCTGAATCAAAGTCTACTGTGAACAAAAATGCCTGGGTATTTGTATGACTCAGCAAGAGTAACAACATTTAATTGTAGGATGCTCAGAATTTGTGGCAGAGGTGGAAAATTCCATGTGCTTGATCTTTTCTAGTCTGGGATAAAGGAGTGCTAATTGTATTTAAAAGTATTTTAAAATTGTGAAAAAAGTGCTAATCTCCCCTCTGTTTTCAATCCACCCGATACACTCCAAAACCACTTTAGGTTTGTGATTTTCTCCTGTGTGGCAGTGTGGATCTTCATCATGCAAGAACAGCACAGTCTACAGAGATTTCAGTAATACTGACAATTTTTAATGAATAAGTTATTTTGATTGCTTGTGCCCGATGTACATTTAATTTTTAACAACGAAAATTGATACTGAGAAAAATGGCAGAACTAATGATTTAACTTATGGTACTTAGGAGAAAGCTGAAATTAGTTAAGAAAATTAGTTAGGAAAAACCCAGGAGCCACCAAGGCTCGAGCTTGCCATGAACAGAAAACATCTCGAATGCCATTGTCATTGTCCAGACTAAAGTGACTTTTACATCACTACTGACTGAGTCGGTGCTGACCAAGACTCCTCCAAAATCAACACCTTTTTGCTTTTCAGCTCCCCACATGAACAAGCCAAATGCCTTCAGGAGAAGAACAAATATCTAGGTAATTGGCCACAATGACAAGAGGTATCTTTGGAGGAGTAAAACGGTGAAACTTTCAAATTTAAGAAGACTGCATCAGCTGTACCAGCATGGTGGTGGTAGCATGATGGTCATCACTGGACAAAGTGGATGGAATAGTGTAGACGGACTGTCTCCAAATTCCTCAACAACAGCTAGACAGTTGAAATTTGCACACAGTTGGGTGTTCCAACTCAATGGTCCCAAACACATATCAAATCTAGTTTTGGAATGCAGGCTAATGATAAAATTCTGGAATGGCCCTAAGTGGAATAAGCCCAGACCTCAACCCTACTGAAAACTCTTGGTTTTGCTTGAAAACCAGGTCCATGACAGTTCAAGGTCAAGAAAAGTCAAGAGAAGTGGTCAAATATCCAGACAGTATTATGGCAGATGGTTGTTGATGGGTACCAAATCAGCTGGTCAATGTGAAACTTGGTAACGGGCCTTTAACCAAATATTCCTGAAGGTGCATTTATATATTTGAACCATCATTGAACAAAACATCTTAATTGCTGAAGTGACAGTGAAGCGATAATTCCATGTGTGACGATATCCTTTATTAATGTCATCCTATTTTTTTTAAGATGGTCTTTTCTAAAATCACCTGCATTTCTTGTTGTTGTCTTGATTATCCCCTTAGTATTAGAAAACATCATACATCCTCATTATCATGGTCATAAAACACAAGATCCTCTACACCTGAAAGTCCATTGTCCTGATGCATGGTCAATCACGGAGATAAAGAAATCCCAAAAAGTCGATTCTGTTCATCAGGAAACGCTACGTCCAGATGAACAGAATCAACTTTTTAGGAATGAAAGTAAATTATATCTTCCTGAGTTGTCTTGGAAAATACAAGCACTTAGCAGCTTCCCCATCAGCATCTGTGCTGCCACTTCCCTCTGTTTGGTTTCCTGGTATGAAAAGCTGAGTATGGCATCGGGCCAAAGCTGGTAGGAAACTGGAGGCACCGCATTTGGTTTGAAGAGGAAGGATCCACTCCTGGAAAACAACAGCTATTTTAAATCAGGTCTGTAACAACACAGACAACTTCTCTGGGAGTGTTATCTATAAAGAGTGGAAAAGCTTTGTTGTTTCTTCTAAAATAAATCTTAGAAGGTATTTATTTGGCATGTGATGAAGGGCTTTTATACAGGGATGTTCCCCTTATTTTGGCATTTTATGTTTAATTGGCGCTGATTTTGCATTTGTGTGTATAAAAACATAAGAAATTGTAGTGTTTATTTGTTATTGCCGTTCATTTTATCCTCTATCTATTAATTAAGTTGGAAACTCACTTTAAGCCCTGCGCTTCAGTCTCCTGTCAGACCTTTTACTGAAGCCTTCGTCTCTAATCACTACAGTCACACTGAAACCGTCTCTCACACACGTCTCTTGTGACTAACGGTCCCTTTCTGTGAGCAGTCACTGTTAATGACAGTGCGTGACTGCTCATACTGACACCATCATCTCCTTGGCTCTTCCATCAAACACCACAAACTTAAACCCACACAGCCGTCCTTTTCTCTTTCATGTTGTTTCCCGGAGCTCTGGGTCCAAGCTTTGCTCACCTCTGGGCCTGAATGTTGATGCCTTGCTGAAATTATACCCCAGAAAAAGCCTTAGTCTCCCAGCATTTCACAGGGGCTGATGGCATTTGGGGCCCCAGGCTAAAACCTTTCATCTTTTTTTTTTAAGGAAGAGCACTGTTTTGGTTTCTTCAAACACACTGAGATAATGACTTAGAGACACATAGAACGAGGGGAAACGTCTGTCACACTGGCTGAGAGTGGGGGCTGCATGAGCTAGCATGACACTGAGGAGAGGTTTGCTGGATTGTAGGAGCTTATTGATGACTGTTTGGACTGCTGCTAAAAACTGAAGGAGCTTCGATTTAATTTGGGAGCTAAGTAAGTTTATTGCTTAACACGAATCCAGAAATGTCATTCTGAGAAAATACTGAGCCTGGATCTCAAAACACTTATCTGGAAACACCACTGGAGCTGCTTTTGGGTGCCAGTGTTAGTCAGTTTCATTCTGTGTTTTTTGGTCCAGACTGAAAGAATCCCAACAATTGCAAGTATGTATGTTCACGCTCTATAAAAGATGAATGACTCTTGCTCAACATGAGTTGTTGTGTGAGATGTTGTAACATCGTTGACAGAGTATACCGTGGCATTGTTTGCACATTTTGTAGTAGCTTTCACAATCCCTTTAAGGTCACCTTATTTAATGTCATATATTTGTGGGTGGTCTTTGTCCTTCAAGCTTGTGCCCTCTACCTGAGGCTTATTAACATCTGCTTGCTTGCTGTCATTCAGTTCATGTTTGTGTGCTGTTCCTTGAAGCAGCCCACTGTGGAGCCTCACAGATGAGGTAGAAATTCACTTTTTGTTATTGCACACTATAAAACGGCAGTCCCAATAAAGAAACCGATCCCCGCTTTTGAGCCCAAGATAAATATTTACGTTGAAACCAGAGTATATTTCTGATGGTAATGAACATAGTGAAGGCAATGGTAGAAAAATCAGGAGGGTGCGAGCTTGAAATAAGTACAAAAAAGCCCTATTATAGGGGGGAACATACAAATATGAAAAACCTGTGAAAATTTAGAAAAAAAAAGTATTTCATGACATTGGGCAATAATGTGAATGTAACGTGAGTAATAACATAACTGTCTCAAATACAACAAGCAGTAGTTTGGTTTGTGGCTGGAAAGAAGGGAGGAGGAGGAGGAACAGGATGAGGGTTTACTGGCATGTGGGCAAACCACAGGAAATGTTCCTGGTGATCCGGATCTGGGATTTCTGCCATTAGATGATTATCAGCCATGACTGTGATATTATTGCAGTTGAATAGCTAGCAAAGATACATAAATTCACTACTGACATTGAAATGTCTGTGAGTTCTTAGAAAGTCGCAAAGTGAAAATGTATGCTTCTTGAAAACTTCATGGATTGCTGTGTGTTGTTCTCCGGCACAGTTCTCCATATATCCTAATACTGGTGGCAAACCTTTCACTTTTCTTTTCCCAGACAATAAGTGTGACTCTGGTTATTCTCTGCCCTTTGTGGTTTGAAATGAAATATCTCGATGCAAATGTCTCAAAGCAATTAAGTGGTTTGCTAACATGCTGGGATTCTCACAGAATGGATCAATAACACTAAAGCAACTGAGCTTGAAGGTTAAGGTCATTAATGTTGCCATTATGTTTTATACAGGAATACCTTTTAATGCCTCCATTTGTATTTTGTGCACCTAAACCATTTCTTTTATGTACAGTAGACATTCTGAAAGTTCTAAAAGGGCAGTTAAAGAGGGTTTTGTAAAAGTATGTAAAATATATTTCATAATTCCTGACTGTTACTTGTGACAAAACATTTTTGTCAAACTTCCCTGTCACACAGATCTGTGGTTTTGCATGATTTTTAGAAGTCTTGTCTATGGGCGACCGTGGTTCAGGGGATTGGGAAGTTCATCTGTAACCGGAACGTTGCCGGTTCGATCCCCCAGCTCTCTTTGTCCTGGTAGTTGTGTCCTTGGGCAAGACGCTTTACCCTACCGCCTACTGGTGTTGGTCAGAGGGGCTGATGGCATGATATGGCACCCTCGCTTCTGTCAGTCTGCCCCAGGGCAGCTGTGGCTGCAACTGTGGTTTGCCTGCACCAGTGAGTGAATGAATAGTGGAATTGTAAAGCGCTTTAGGTGCCTAGAAAAGCGCTATATAAATGCAATCCATTATTAATCTCGTTGATCTCAGTTATGTTGCTACATGAAAAAGAGAAGAAGACGCAACATTATCTCAAAATTTAGAAATTAGCAGTTACATCAATGTCAGACTCTGAAGACTTGAGAAAACATCCAGCACCTGGAGAGCACAAACATCTGCCAAGCTAGCTCGCTCTCTGGGAAGAATTTCCTTTTAAGGGAGGAGCGTTGTAATCAAATATACTTTTAAAAAAGTTTGTAGTCCAGTTAAAACAAGCACAAAATGCAGGCTTTTGTTATTTTGCCTGTTCTAACCCATTTTAATATACTTCACATAATTTTGATTACAATTATTTGTTATTTTATGTGGATGTAGTGAATGTGTAACACTTATTTCATTGTTAAGTTAATTTGTTTAAATGTCCAGTAATAAATATCAAGTCAAAAAAGCTTTTCATCACAAGTTTATTCTGTTTTTAACATTGTCAAATTATTATTTACTGAAACAGTTATAACTTCTTACCGTAATTTGATGTCATACATCAACTATAATGTCATTGTAAAATAACATGATGCATAGAATCGTCATTTATCATGTACTAAATAATTTTAAGCTGTCAATGCAAACAATGGTAGTAAAAAGCAGAGTCTTAAATAGCTCCATATATCATTATTATCAGGTTGACCTTCAGATCAATTTATTGATCCTGAACTAAAGGTCAAGGGTCAAATGTGATGATATTTTAAATGCCTACACTGTACTTTCTATTTGTTGACAATGTCGATTTTCAACCAATAAATCGTTAGCTTGACCTTAAAAACATTGATGGATGTAAAACAAATTTTAATGGATTGTCTACATGACTCTGCCCTACACCTCTATAAAGTTTTATCAGAATTTATTCAAAACTTTTCGAGCTATCATGTTTACAGACAGAATGATTACATGCACACACACAAATGGTACCATTTAGAGGTAATAAAGAATACCTCCTCCTTTCTTCTGTTTTCTCCATCACTGAGACCATAACACCGATTTGTGTGTGTGTGTGTGCGTATTACCTTAATTACAAAAAATTTATTGCGGGAATGAACTGATAATTCATATACAACATTTGGACTCCAAAAGTATATTATCTCCTTTTAGTGTATATATGGGCCTAATATGGCCATCAAACAGACCTGGGGGGTCCATTATCAAGTCAAAACTCTGATTTGTCCAGTTAATGTTCCTCCACTTACAAAAGTGCACTTTCTTAATGGTAACTTTCTTATCTTACCAGTTAAGTATACCAGTTACTTGTATACTAGTTAGCTTTAAGCAGTAATGCAAAAAAGGGGTTGATTCTGGAGGCATTTTTGAGAGAGCTGGGAACCTTTGTGTTAGGGAGTTTTTATTGTTTTATTTGCTTATGCTTCAAAAGTTATGTTATACATATTTCACCAGACAGTTTTCTGTAGAAACAGGAAGCTGACCCTGTGACACTGACAAGAGACCAGCACAGAAATACATATCCGCAGAAGTTGACTTGCATTATATTATTCTTAGAAATTGACCTGCAACACACATACTCTGTGACACACACACACACACAGCTTGCATGCAGACAGACATCAGGACCTGCGTAACAGGAAATGTGATTATATTTGCATATTGACGATGTAACCTATAAAAATAAACGAATACTGCAGTTCGGTGTGATTTGCTCTGAGCTTTTCACCCGTGCCGCACGTTGTCAATCTTAAGTGTCTCAGTGTTGTTTACTCACCTGACTGTTTGTTAACTGTAAATCTCTGACACTTTGTAATGATATTGGTGTGTAGAGGCTTCAGAAAGCCATCAACAATCAATCTCAGACTGATGAAGTCACAACTTATGTGGCTGGTATGTACAATAACAGTTAAACTATGTAAACTTTAGAAATAAATACACGTACAAGAACATAAAAAACATTAATGCAGATGGCCGCCCCTCCCTGAGCTGGTTCTGCCAGAGGTTTCTTCCTGTTAAAAGGGCTTTTTTCCTTCCCACAATCGCCATTTGCTTGCTCACACAGGGTCATCTGATTGATTGTTTTGAGGTTTCTCTGTATTATTGTCAGGTCTTTAACTTACAATATAAAGCAGCTTGAGGTAACTGTTGTTGTAATTTGGAGCTGTATAAAAAAACTGAATTGAATTATATTGCTTTTAAATCTGAATGGATATGGTTTGGTTACATTCTCCATACAGTAACCGTATTTCACAAAAGCTGATAAACTTTTTTGTACTGGGCATTTCATGTGAACCAAATTACATGTGAAAAAGTTTTGAGACATACATTTTTGACTAAAATGAAAGCGTGTGTTTAAACTACATATGTCTGGCCCTCGGTGTCATTCTCAGTGTGGCGACTGTGGAAAAACAAACAAATTGTATGACTAGCATGTACATTGTTTACTCATTAAAATCCATTCTTTTAATGTTTTCCAGGGATTTGGGTCAACTTTTTCCTCAACATCCCCAAATCCACTACCACACCCCCCCACCATCTGCAGGAATAGTGGCGGGCTTGGGTTTCTGTTATGCTGGCTGGGTGTTAGTGAAGTCACTAGAAAAACATCAGTGGCTGCAGAGGGCTGCCCACAGAGGAAAGCATTGCGTGCAGAAGATTATTTTTTTGAAGGGACTCTGTTGGAGGATGATCATTTGGAGGATGGTGCTGTCGTGCCAGGGCAGTTTTAAGGTTCACCGTGTAGCAGTGTCAAGAGGGCAGCTTCCATATGCACCTTCAGCCCTCACTCAGATATTCAGGCGGCACATTTTACAGGCCTCAGTGGAGAACTGGAATTGCTCTTGTTTCCCACAATGTCTCCTTTTGTTTCAGCTAGTGACTGAAATATGAGTTCATGTGGCAATATTTTTTCCATCTTACTTGAGGTCAGGGCCAAACATGGCATGGAATATTTTCTGTCAGCCTCATTATACACGAATCCACAAGCTGACAATGACTAATTTTACAATACTGCAGAGACTAGGCAGCTTTTACATGTCTGTAGGTGTTAATAAGATATAAATAACTTATTTGTTTTGCTCTTCTTTAAAGGCACCAGATTTTGAGGATTTTTTTCTTTAGAGCTTGCACTGACTACTACAAATATAATCTACCTGCACTGTTAAATTTTAATTAGGCTTTGAGGATTTTTCTCTGTTTTGAATTTGCTCTAAACTTTAGCTGTGATTATGTGAATGAATGCTTACATGAAGCTACAATGTCTTCAAGCTATACTTAAACTCTGCGAAATAACAGATAACATAGTTGTTATCTGTTATTACACAGCTACATTTGTGTAATAACAGATCAGGTTTTGGTTTTATTTTAAATTTTGGGTTTGTCTGGTTGGATTTGAGCACATTTTTGTGAGGTCTTAAAGAGGTTGACTGGACTGAACTGACCCCTATAAATTTTTTTCAAATAGCAGGCTCCATCTGTATGCAAGATGTAGTACACTACGTGTGTGCTGCAGTCATATTTACTGTTTAGGATCTTATTCCATGTGGCATCATAAACATAAGAATGTTTAATGCAACCTTTTACTATTGAAATTGTGTGAGATGGTCAAAATGTTTGAACTGCTCACTGGATAACTTTTCTCAAGCAAAACTGCTTCACTACTCAGGTTTACTTAAGGTTAGACAGATAAAATGCTACAAAATAAAATAAAAATAAAGCAAGAAGCTTGATTTAAAAGTAATTAAGTTGAAAAAGAAATATTATAACAGTAGGCTACAATATTGCTCCTAATCCAAGGCAGTTTAGAAAGCTAGGGTTGTTTTTTTAAATTTCTTTTTAACAATATTAATGTGGCCTAGTTGTTACTTTTAGGACATAAAATAGGCGAAATTAAACTTAAAGTGGAGGAAAGGAGTTATGTGGAAGCTAAACTGAAACCCCCGAAGGAAATCTGGGCAGTTAAGAGGTGCAATGAAGGGATTACAATCAAAAAATGTTGGATATTATCACATTTATTACAACATGCGAGGCTGATACCCCGTCAACGCCCTGGTCTTTTAACTCTGGACACTCCCATTAGATCACTGAAGTCTGCAAAACAGATGCTCATAGTTTTCACGGTGTCCAAGTTAAAACATGGTGAAGATCAGGCCTTTGCAGTAGTAAATCACGATCACATCCCAACCTTTTTAAAACCCGTTTTTGTTCTCTGTGCTTTAAACCAGGAAGTCTTCTGATTGCTTTTACATGTTTATTCGTGTTTTATTTTAAAATCGATGACTTCACTTGAGTTGACCCAACTTTCCAAATGTATTTTCCATTTAATATGAAAACAGTTTCTCTATACTTACACACAGAGATATTCTCTTTTATAATAAAGGCTTTTGAGCATTGGATTTAGCAGTTTGGCTCACTTGCAAAGGCAAACTAGGCTGCATGCACTAGCATTAGTTTGGCACTCTTGTGTTGACGCATCAGAGTCGGTAGAAAAAGTTATGACGTGCTGCGGCGGCGGTGTCTCCATTGCAGGACGATCTCATTGGTTCATCGGTGATGAGGTCTTTGCTCGAGATGCCTCAGCTCGTGACGTTGGCGCGCGCTCCCCCTGACTGGTTGGCTGGTAGGACGGTCCGGTGAGCAGAGACAGAGGATGAGGAGTAAGTGAAGCGAAGACACGTTCAGCGGACAACTGCTTTTCTGTGAGTGAGATTTGGATTATTTTTGTATTTTATAACTGGTCCCATGAACATTATCTTTTATTCAGGTGGTAAAACAGAAGGCTTTACTTATAAAGGTGACATAGCCGGTTTCAGAGCTGAAACCTTTTAATGTTTTCGTGAAGATAAAAGAAGGCTTATAGTTTTCTGTTACTCAGGAAAGTTTAAGCTAATACGATGAGAGATTTGTCGGCATTTGTCTAACGACCGAGCTGTTAGGGAAAGTTTCTTCCGTCTCTTCAGTCTGTGCATTTGCTTTATTTGACGCCAAGAAATGTGAAAGGATCAATGAGAGTACTTTTACACAAATTCATTGAAAGTGTTTCGCAGACAGTTTTTTTTTTCCTAATAAATCTTATTTATTTATTCTGACTTGCGTTTTAACCGATAGTGTGTAACTTTCTCAAGCACAGACACATATAGATCGTTCGAGAGCGTTTAATCTGTGGCGCTCAGCTTAATTGTGATAGTCCTGTTGGGTATTTTCGACAGCTTTTAAGCTGAAGGAGCTGAATGAGCTTTGCTGCAGCCATGCTCAGTCTACCGCGCCCCCTTCTGGTCACCTGCGTGTATCTCCTGCTGCTGCCGGGCTGTCAGGGCAGGATCCTCGGCTACACCAATGGTTTTCACTACCAGGACATCAGCAACGGGAATGGACACGGAGAGAGTAGGTTGTCCGTGTGTTTGTGTGGACATGATTAACACATTCTGTGGTACATGCATCAACACACAGCTGGTCGGAACTAATTAGGATGTGGGAAAGCAGCTGTAATTTATGAATTTACAGGCAGTCATCCAGGGCTAACAAAACAAATACTGTTAGTAGTGAGCGATGTGTGTTTGTGTTACATGTAACATGTGTTTTTGGGATATTCTTTTATCTTCTTTTCTCCACATTTCGGTAAACACATCCATGTTTCTGTAACTCTAAACAGACTTTACAGACTTGAGTATCGTCTAATCAGATTTGCATTGTTACTATGAAACTCAAAATAATTTGGCAAATGGTAAACATGCATGCCGACTGTGCACTGATTATCATAGTTTTTATCTGTAAAATACAGGCTAATAATATAAACCATTTGGGTGAAGGCACAATTGACCTTCATAGACTTCATACAGGAGGACAACGGGGGAAGGTACAAGTTTATTTTGCTGTGATGGTGGTAAATTTCGATAAAAACCTTCCATTTAGACTGGCTCTGTTTGCTTTAATTCGGCCTTTTAACATGTTGTCTTTCTTCTGACTTTTCTAGTTTATTTTAATGGGATTCGTCTCCACGTGGAATCCCCTCAGTCTTCAGTGTCAGCCACTAGGGGGAGCACTGTCACCCTTCCGTGTCACTACCACTATGAGCCTGAACTGACTATACCACGCAAGACCCGTGTCAAATGGTCCTGGTTGCCTGCCAACACCATGACTCCACAAGTTTCTGCTGATGCCTTCTTCAAGGAGACTGAGGTTATGGTTGCCATGGGAAGCCGCCACCGCAGCTACGGCAGCTTCCGTGGCCGCGTGCGCCTGCGACGCTCAGCGCCAGGGGACATGTCTCTAGTAATCAATGAGCTACAGGTCAACGACACAGGAAGATATCGCTGTGAAGTGATTGATGGCCTGGAGGATGACAGTGTGACGGTGGATCTGGAGCTACGGGGTAAGATTTTTGTTTTTGAGTTTGGGCCTCAACGTGAGTCAGGTTGGATTAATTCTTGTGGGGGCCACAAAAAATGCTGTGGACTTTTGGTTCCAAGAGCAAGAGGGAGCTGAACTCAATAAAATCATAAATCAATCAAATCAATCATCTGTGTTAGAATGGAGACCTCTCTATGGTTTCACCCTACCGTATAGCTGGATTAGGCTCTACGCTTCCAAATAATAATGGTACTTCTAATAGCAAAAAAGTAAATTATTATTTGTTTCCTAAATTATGAATTGATTTTATATTTGAAAACATTTCCATAGGACCATATAAAATGTACAAAATAAGTGAAATGAAGCCCAAGTCTTATATGCTGAATGAGCAATTTTCAATAAATGGGTTTAAAATCTGAGCCCAGTATCAAGTTCTGTTTGATCTCCAACAGTACATATTGCAAAACAAATATTTAATTAATCACATTACCATAGAATAGCAGATTATGCATATTATTTTAGGGCCTTCAACAGCCCTGAGTACCAGAGACATCATAGTATTTGAAATCATCAAATAGATTAACAATAACAGTATCTAGTTTCATCTAGTATCTAGTATCAGATTGGACTTGCAGTTTTGTTATTTTTATGCAGACAAAGTTTGTGATAAACGTTAACTTGTTAAACAAAGTGAAAGCTTAAGAGAGGATTCACTGTAAAAGGACAATGAATAAGTGGATTTATTTTTCATAGCAGCTTTATAGGCTATAAGGTGCTCTTGTTTGTAGATGTATTTTAAGAATATAATAATGTATTTTGGTGACCCTACATTTCCCGTGAAACTTGTGGTATAGCTGTGTGCATGTTGGACTCCACAAGACCTGTCCTTTGTCACATTGTCAAGGCACAGTCATGCTGCGGAGGGTGTCTTGTCTCAGGATCTTAGTTCTACTTTTTATAGATGATATGATTTTTTTTTTTAGCATAATCAAATGATAGGCTCCAGCTTGAGCTGTGTGTGGGGGAGAAATAGCACTTCCACATCTGAGGCCAGGGTGAAATATGCCCACTCTGTGTTGTTGATGACTGCTGTGGGGGACTACTACCCTACTTGGAGGTGTTTTCATGTGAAATGGCACTTTATAAATGGGAGTCAAATGTAACCTATTTCCATCCAACAATCTTCTTTTTTTTAAATTTGCAAAACAAAAATGAAAAATGCTGACTTTATTTTTTTACCAGTCATAAATGAAAAAAAAGAGGATTTTCTGAACTCTACATTTCAGAATATACTTAAGATTTGACATGAGCATTATTTGAGTTGTATTTTGGGGTTTTCTGATCATGTTGAATTAAAAAAGAAATGTACTCATTGAGAAACTGTTGTAATACATTGTTCCTTCACATACAGGTGTGGTGTTTCCTTACTACTCTCAGAAAGGACGCTACCATTATAACTTCTTCAGGGCCCAAAAAGAGTGCCAGGATCAGGATGCTACTTTGGCTACATTTGAGCAGCTCTTTACAGCATGGGAGGAGGGGCTAGACTGGTGTAATGCTGGCTGGTTGGCTGATGGCACAGTGCAGTATCCAATCACAATCCCACGTGATGGTTGTGGGGGCAAGAACTTGGCTCCTGGTCTACGGAGCTATGGACAACGAGACCGTGTCCTTCACCGATATGACGCTTTCTGCTTCGCTGCGTCTGTTAAGGGTGAGTATGAGCATGTTTGAGTTCATTTTTTTACATCTAAAAATTCCAGGTCATTACAGTTTCTTCAATGATTATTCTCTTCTGGATAGGGACAGTTTACTTCTTAGAGAACACAACCAAGCTCAACTTCACTGAAGCAATCCAGGCTTGTTCCAGTGATGGAAGTCAGATTGCCAAAGTGGGCCAGCTGTATGCTGCATGGAAACTGATGGGATTGGACCACTGTGATGCAGGCTGGTTGGCTGATGGAAGTGTCCGTTATCCTATCACAAAGGCCCGGGCTAACTGTGGTCCATCACAACCAGGTGTGCGTAGTTTTGGGTTCCCCCCTCAGTACCTGAAATTCGGTGTCTACTGTTATCGGTCGATGCTCTGTTTTAACGCGGGACAAATTAAACCATACTAATAGTGAAGCAGGTTAAAGCTCTGCTTGAGAGGTTAGCATTAGATATAGCCTGGATGCAAATTAGCAGTTAGCCAGTTTATTCCTCTCTGAGCTATTTTAAAGTAATGGAATTTGGTTTATCTCTCTCCATCTCAAATAGACCAATGACACAATTGACTATGAAGCAACTGTTAAACTAACTGTGGACATCAGTCTTGCCGACATGTCATTGTTAAACATGTAAATCCAAAATCATGGGTGTTATTATGTTGCTGCAAGAGCATTCACTCTTTGTTCCATCACGCTTTTTCCTTCACACCTGTCACTATCCATTTGACAGTTGTTCCTGTTTGGTACACAACAGATGCTGATATGTCTGTGGTCACAGCTGGGTTTCCAGTTTATCTCAGAGGTGTTAGTTGGGGTTATCATCACTGTCTCAAGGCTCACCCATTGTGCTAGGTATTGCCAAAGTCCCAGCACTGGGACTTTGGCAATACCTAGCACAAAAAAGTAGATGTGTACATATATCATTAGAGTTGGAGGCACCATTTATTTGACCTGCAGAGAGTAAGTTTGACCATAAACTCAGCCTGACACCAAACAACATGAAAGTACCCAGACAAGCAAATGTTCATATACTGTTTGCCGCTAAGTGCAACATGTCTCAATCACAGCAAAATCTTGCAGTAAAATGCACAAGGCCATTGTTTATTCCTGCAATTAAATGATTTGTGCTGTCAGTTTCCATCTCTGCTAATTTAACTTTAAACTTTCTGCAGCTATTTTGAAATTTGGTTGAAGGTTTTTGACATTGATCCACCACTAATACTGATTCATTTGATGACTCATTTCAAGCTCAGGGAAGGTGTACAGACTCAGAAAAGTCCTCTTCCCATCCAAAGTATTTCACTGGTGTCCAATCATAGCTTTCGTTTATATTTCTCAACCATATAATTCAGAAGTTTGCACTGACCCTTTAACCAAAACAATACAAAGATTAAAAAAATAATCAGTTGTAATAGCTTTATACCACAACCACAGGCTTTTGTGGAGCATCTTAATGGTTAAGGGAGTAGATTTTATTTCCCTCTAAGATCTTTCCAGCTGGTCTGCAGTTTTCTGTCTTACATTTGAACATTTTATACAAATATAATGTGTTTCTTTTTATTTTTAAAGGCTGATTAAGAATTGTGTTCTCTGTTGGAGGAGGAAGTTCTGGTTCTCGGTATTACACTACCCTATTTATGTTCATTGTCAAAAAATATTTACATACAAACATACCTTTTTTGTTTTCATTATGTCTGTGCATTTGTACTACTTTCTACAAACTAATAAAAATACTGCTGTGAATACACTTTCATTTGAGTAACATTTTTTTTATGTGGGTGGTGTTACTTAAACAAATTCCTTTAAATCCTGCTGTTAAAAAACCTACGTTAACATTTTCAATTGTTTAACTACATCAGCGACTTCAACACCAGTGATGGGTGATTTTTCCACTTCCTCCCCAGACTATGCTTACAGTAAAGAAGGCATGGTACTGAGGATCTCCTAAAGGTGTTCTTCCTAACTATATTCTCGGTCGAAGTCAGGAGTGTCCCATCTCCACTGTCAACGGTGTATGTAGAATACCACTTCCCCTGATGGTAGGACCTCAGTAACCATGCTCAGGCAGGGTACACTGGACCCTTGATTTGTTCCACTCACCCGGATTTGCTGAACCACTCTTTGTTTGGCCCCACCGCCAGGGAGACATGGGAGACCGTATCAGGGGCAAGTTGGCCATAGCTCATGAAATCTTGCACAAAACCCTCCACCGTGATGCGGTGTTGATTCACGCAGGGGTATACAAAATAGAAAAAGAGTGTCAGAAGCTGAACATTTAGGATAGTGTGAAGCAGCTCATAGGTCTTTGACTCACAGATTACCTTTACACATACTCATATCATCATTTGAAACTTTGGCTTTATTTATTATGAGCATCTAGTGCTGTAAAGGAATATACAGAAGGGGAAATAAGTTTGCTCACTTCTAAAGAAATGAACATTCTCTCATTTTTATGGTAGTTTCATTTTAAGAGAGAGAGATAGACAATCAAGAAAAAACACAAAATATATAAAAGTTATAAATTTATTTGCATGTCATTAAGAGAAAAAGGTATTTGATCCCCAACGGAAAACTCGACTTAGTACTTGGTGCAGAAACCCTTGATGGCAACTGCTGGAAGTAGGAAGACGTTTTTTATAGGTGTTCACCAGGTTTGCATACGCATCATAGATTTTCTGTAAGATTGAGGCCGAGTGTCTGGTGACTATGCCACTCCATGACCTTAACTTGTCCTTCTTTAACCACTTCTTTGTTGGCAGTATGTTTTGGTTCATTTTCATGCTGGAAGACGCATCCATCTTTAGACCTCTGAAGGAAGGAGGTTCTCGGCCAAGATTTTACAGTATGTGGTCCCAACTTTGGCTCCTGAATGTGATGAAGTCGTCCTGTACTATTAGCAGAAAAACAGCCACAAAGGATAATGTTTCCACCTCTGTGCTTGACTGAGGGGATGGTGTTCTTTGGATCATACTCAGGATTTTTCTGTGGACAGTTGTGCTTTATCTATACTTGATGATTTATTGATTGTGATGTGAGACACAGCCAATAGGTGGGAGACTGAACTCTGTCTGGATTGTAAGGTTCAAATACTTGTTTCACTCAGTGACATGTGAACTTTTATGTAACACATTTTTTTTCTGGATTTTTGAGTAAGTATTTTATCTTTCTTTATTAAATTGTAACTACCATAAAAATCTGATTAAATTTTTTTCATTGTAATTGAGCAAATCAATGACGCAATCTTACAAATTCAGCAGGGGACCAAGTAATCATTTCCCCCATTTCATATATATATATATACCTTCACCCTCCACATCCTCCACTCCCTTCACCCTTCTGAGCCCTTTTTTGCCGTCATTGTGAATGTTGGGTATCGAAGAATCCATAGGTCCCTCATCCTATTCATGTAGCCCCTTCCGGCGGGGTTACTTGCGTAGTAGCATTCCAACAACGCCCATCGATGCCTTCTTGTTCCAGTAGCCCACTTTTCGTCAGGGTGTCCTGGTTCCTCAACACCTGATGCGGACCTTGTTGATCCGGGCGACATCCGAGCCGGCATGCCTTCATATTTATCTGTGTCGCTCATGTCTGCGGTAGGCTTGCTTCGATAGGCAGGAATCGAACTTGTGATCCTCTGTTCCAAAGGCATGTAGTCTAACCACTACGCTATCCAGCTGCTGTATATATATGTGTGTGTATATATATATGTCTATCTATCAAAAAATACGGAAAGTGTGAAAGGCAATGAGTGGTTCTTAGTTATGTTTCAATATTTTGGATATCCTTTAATATTGTGTGATTTGCAACTCTGAAACACCTTCTATGATTTGTTCATTGAATTTCCTGTTTGTTGTAGATTGCAAACAACCACTAAGAAGTCTGCTCACTAGGTACTGATTTAGTTTCACTTTACTCTTCAAACGGGAGAGTTGAAATAGGTTCCTGAGCCGTACAAAACAGGCACCTTATGTAAAGCTAACATGCGCCACTCTGTCTGGGCACTATGTGCTTTTAGATGAGTGGAGTCAAACATGTCGCTACGCCCTCCTGCATGTGGGTGGGAACAGACGTTCTAGTGACTATGCTGCCACTGGATTTTAGAAACACATCCTATTTACCTGAGTGGACACATACAGATTTCATGCCTGCACAGGTTGGAACATACACCTCAGATCACTGCACACATATGTGTCGTGTAACCACGAAGGCAGACTCACCACACGGATGTGTATACATGCCTGAAATATACACACAGCTACACTGCCTGGTAGAAATACACAGAGCAGATCTGTTTGCTGTGACTACAGTGATGAAGGTAGCTGCTGTAGTGGCCGATGAAGGAGCTATTTATCGTGTGCTTTTTTTCACAGTGTATTTCCACAGGAAGGTAAAAACAAACTGTATGCCAGGTTGTGCCTCTGGCTCCAGAGACTTTACCTCAAATTCGACCGCTTAAGGGAAAGATGCTTCCATAAAAACGACCAAAAGAAAAAAAAAATTTTTCAAACAGAAAATGTTGATGACTCTTGAATCGTTAAGAATAGGACAAAAATTCCAGGAGACAGATGATTCCAAGTTTTATTCAGTACAACACATTACGGTATACTGTATGTTCACATCAGAAGTTGGGATCTGAACAGTTACAGCAGAATTTACATCTATGTGATCATTTTGCTTTATTTCTTAAGATATTTTAGTTGTTGGAAGAACCAGTAGTTCACAAACACTGAAACAGACTCACTCTTCAGGTTGAGCTTTGCACATATTATGTACAGTACTGCAGTACAGAGGGAGCATCAATGGATTTCATTCATATAATTGAATGTTATTAAAAAAAACCTAAAAATGTGTAAGCGTTTGCTTTGTGAGTTCCATGATCTACTTTTGTATGCCTGTCCATGAGCGACTAAGAGGTTTCAGTGTTTGTGAGCTGGTCTGTAAAAGGTCACATATGCACTAAAATAACTGCAATGTCTCAGAGGTGAAGCAAATCTTGACCTTCACAGGTCATGGTCAACATTTCAGAATCGTTTCATCCACCCCAAAACGAACCCTACATGTCATTATTTTTCCTAATTTCTGCTGCTTCTAATTTATTCTTTTTAAGAATGTCTGTCGATAATACCCTGTTACTTGACACACAGCCAGAAACCTCCACAAAATAAACAAACCAAAGAAAAAAAACCCAGCCTGTTTCTTCCTCTGTACTGGTGGCTGTCAAACGCCCATGTGTTTGGTGATGCATATGTGTAACTTTCCAGTTAACTAACTAACAACCTGACAAAAAAGTAGATGATGAATAAATCAAAACAATTAAACTGCGTGCACGTTGTAAGTTATGACAGATCCTGCTGTTCAGAGAATTCTGCTGAGAATATTTACAGTAAGAAATATATTTTAAAAAAAAACAACAGAAGTTAAGGACTGCCTTTAAGAAATCTACCCAACTTTAAAGACAATGAGAGCATCTTTTCCACCAGCAGATGGCAGGTCACACTGTTGTTGAGGTGACTTTTTTTTTCTTTTTTTTTTAAATTTAAGGCGCACTGGATTCAAATGATAAGCAAAGAAATGAGCAAAAACTTCCAAAGTGCATGAGTGCCTGCTGTTTCAGTCCAGGATTGTTGCACTTCAATCATGAACTTTCTCGTTACCAAATACAACAGCACATTCATTTCAGTATATCTGAAGCTGTGGTGATGTGTTAGCACTGAGGAGGTTGTGACAAAATCATTTAAGGCTTGAAAGATGATTTCAAATTATGGCAGCACTGGATGGATGACAAACTATAGTCAAACTGAATTTAAACTAAAATGAAAGAATGTTTTTTTTTATTGTTTATTGTTTTTGTTTGTTTGTTTTGATTTTAAAATGTTTTTAAAAAATATTAGTGTGGAAAAAATGAGACAAGAGTTAGCTGGTGTGATAATCCTGACTTTTTTTTGGGGGGGGTGGGGGGGGGGGGGTGGAACCTTTGTTGGCTTCTAAAGAAGGTGTTTTCCAGTTTGAGAACCACAGGTCTACAGGATTAAAGAATTGAGTTCTTTTGTACCAATGTGTTGCCAAGACTTTACTTATATTTAAGAAAAAAAAATTCTAATTTTCAAAGCCTCCTCAATTCAGATGAAATGACTTTACTGCATTCTGAACAGCTGTCACAACCAGATGATTTAATCATCACTCTGCTGGTATATGTAGATTGAAAGAAAAAAAAAGGTTTGTTTCAGTTCTCAGAATCACTCAGATTCGGTCTTTAGATCCAAAGACAAAAAAAGAAAGAAAAAGGAAAGAAACACAGATCTTGGAAAACACTTACCCTATACTAGCAATGAATCTGACTTCAGAGAGTCAACCACATGTACTGGGCTGTTTTGGACTTCACATGTTACTCTTCAGCCTCTCTTGACTGACGGACAGTTTCATCTGACTGACCTTGTCTGCAGTGCTGGCAGCACATTGCAGAAAATATTTTGCGTTAAGATTTTTTTTTAAAATACCGGATAATAGCTATAAATTAAATGTTATAAATACAAAGAAAAGTGCCTTAAGAAGTTGACGAGTGACTGTTAAAGACCCAAAACATCAGTTAGTTACACTATCAGTCTAAATGTGCTTCAGTTGGTGGATATCCATGGTAGGGGAGGGCATGTTATCGTTTTGGTCAGGCATTTGCATTGGTGTCCATGCTTCTTTACACGAGGGGTCCTTTGTGGCTCTCTGTTGTATGTCCTTTCAGTGCTGCTCAGGGCAGTTTCTGCTCCCACGGGGTGCTCACTCCTTTACTTCTTCTCCTGAGGGATCTTTTGTTTAGCCTGTTATGGCTGGCACCAGCTGAGCAGAAGAAAAGGTACACATGCTCATCATATAAATGTGAGCTGCCAGAAGACTTTAAGAATTATCGTGCAGTCAGTGGTGTGGTTAAGGAATGCATTTCAGAAAATCTTTATCGGTGTAATGGTAGAGTGTCAGTGTTACTGGAGGTACACTTTTTGTGCACAAAACATTACTCCTGCCTCACTCGAGATATACATTCTCTGTTTGCCTTGGTTTTGCATTCCTAGTTAAAACACTAGGAACACCCAGAGCTAGAGGTTTAATTCAGTTTGATTCCATATCTCATTCCATGCATCTGTAAACATGATAGCTCAAAAAGTTTTGAATGAATTTGTTGGTAGGGGTGTAGAGTGGGGTCATGTTAACAATATGTTAAAATTTGTCTTACGTCCAACAAGGTTTTCAAGGTCAGTTTAGTGTTTTTTTTTTGGTTGAAATGGACAATCAGCCCTGTAACTTACAAACTATGATTCTTACAAGGGTGGTGTGTATTGTCTACATTTAGAAAGTACTGCATAAAGATTTAAAATACAGATTTCAGGCTATGCTTCATGCAAGAGATTAATTAATATCTTGGCACAGATGCATATTAGATTTTGAAGCCGGCTTTAAAAAACAGTCACTTCCCATAAATCCACATGTTCAAATGCAACCATTAATCCAAAAATAAACTTGCTAACACCCTGATACAAAAGCGATTTTGGTGACTGCAGCTAATTAGCAACTCACACTTTTAAACTTTGTTTAGTGTAAGGGCTGTCACGGCACAAATTCCAATTGTAGTAACTGACCTTGGTCTTTCCACAGTGATTGCACTGTTGGGGAATTATAGTTACACATATCTAACTAATAATATGTTTTTCTGTGTAGCTGTACAATTTAAGTATTGAAAGTTGTCAAAATTAAGTATTTTATTACTGGATACAGTAACTAACTAGCAGGCATGTGTGTTAGTCTGATGCACCCATAGTCTGGGATTGCAATTTTCTAACTAAACTTGCCATCGCTTGCTTTTTATTTAGACTTCAAACATTTTTTTTGTGGTCTTTTAATTATTTTGTATAATTATATGTTTCAAGAAAAACAAGTGACTCTGGCCTATCCTTAAGAGCTGCATCACTTCCATTATCACTTTGCTGCCATAGCCAGAGCAGCTTCCTGAAACGGTGCCATAACTATTTAACACACAACTACAAACTCAGCCAGATCCAGAGAACTGTAAAGGTTCCTTGTTCAAGTGTCTTCAATCAGGGGTCTTACAAAAAACTAATTTTAATTTTATTATAATGCATTGTTTTATGATGTTTAGGCCTTTGTCTTTTTTATGTTAGTCTGCCAGGTTTGTTTTTCTTTTTGTGACTGTAAGGCCCAACTCTTTTAGGTTCAAGTTAGAAACGAATGATAAATCACCTTCTGTACATTCCACTTGCGGCTCTGTCCATTGTCTGTCATCCATACAGCGTATGACAGGCAGGTGGCGCTGTTTGTAGCCTGCGTCACACTGGTAGCGGACTATAGAGTTGACAGGGCTGCGTGGCGTGATGTTGCCCATCGGCTGGGCATGTTCCACCTCAGGGGGAGGGCCACACATGACTGACAGAGATAAATAAACAATGAAAACAAAAACAATATTTCAATGAGCTGACAATTTAAAATAAAGTCTGGTGTTATCATAGTGTAATCGAGGCTCCTGGTTCACTCTAAAACATGGCTAACATGACTGATTACGGATGACAATCGAGAACAGTTCTTGTATACACAATTGGTTCCCAGTAGTCTAATTCCTTGGAATCGCTTGCGTGCCTGCCTACAGATCCCGCTTATTGAGTCCACTTGCACTTGCAGTCAGCTCATTTGATTTTGTGTGCCTGAGGTAGTGGTGCAGTCTCCAACGTGGATACTTTTATTTTTATTGCACAAAATGACAAGAGTGAGATGGTACAGTGGAGACTGCTTTCAGGACAGAAACAACTGCATTATGCTGCTAACACAACTTCAGCTTTTCATATTCGCTTTGTTGTGTCAGTTTTGTGTTTGTATCTAAATGCTAAGAAAAAGATTGTGTGTGTGTCCTCATTGGAGTAGAGATTTGTGCTGGTGTGTTGGACCATAGCCTCAGCTTTATATTGTTAAATGGTAATTGTGAGACAGTGTGTTTCGGGTCATTTTACGGAGAAACGTATGAGGAATTGCTTTCTCCTTGGACTCCTGCATTATTTTTAAGAAAAAGTTATATCAATAATGGAATCAGATTCACTAAATACTTATCAATTCCCATCCCCATCAAGAGTTTTGTGCTTGCAATGTTTTTCAGTTATGATTTCTGTGCTATGATTGGCCGAAATAAAGCTACCTCACTGACATTACCTCTAAAAACAGAAAGCTAAACGTTTTAGTAATCGAGATGTTTAATCAAGTAAACTGACCGGGTCCAGTCTTGCAGGTGAAGGGAAGGTAGTAGTTGCAGGGCACGTCATTCCACTGTCCACCCTCATGCCAGATCATAACCACACAATCTTCTCCAGAGTCAAAGTAGTTATCTGGTTGGTTGGGCCTCCAGTTCTCAAAGGTCTAAAAGGATTACAGAACAATATTTTGCCAATACAAAACTTTAAAATTAAGTAAAAAGTAAGAATTCTCTAACTATACAAAATCTTCATAAAATTCATAAAAAAAAAATATATGATTGAGAAAGATCAGGTTTGTCCAGAAGGTGCTATGGCTTCCTGAGTACACAACTGAATCTCTAACCAAACTCACCAGGGGACTCCCGTCTGTCCAGTGGAACACATTCTGCATATCTTTGTCACTGAGTCCAATCCACTGGTATTCCTCACCGTTAGCTGTTGGGAAGTGACAACGTCAATTTAGCCTTTCAAACAAATATGACTTAACCTTCCCATGTTTTATGTCGATAGCCCTTTGATGTGACGTGATGCAGTGGTTTACCACTTTTGGCTCACAGCAAATACAGTCCTGTGAAAACGTATTTGGATACTTGATATTTATATCACAAATGCACTTGAGCATCAGGGCACAAATTAAATCATTTGTACTGTTTCTTTACTTCTTACTTGCTCTGCAGCACTTTGTTCTACTATACTTCAATGTGCTATGCAAATAAATTAACTTGACTTGATTTCAGGATTTTCTGGTAGACAGCAGAATTAATCAATAATGACAATCGTTCAGGTGATTGCAAATAAGTAAATAAGTCATGAAAGAATAAAGTTACGTTGAAACCAAGCACACCATTGTTTTTCTTGTGACATTACCAATAAGTTTGATGTGTCACATGGCCCTCTTCCTATTGAAAAAACAAAAGTTGTATCCAAGATGGCCGCCTTCTAAATGGCCACCATGGTCACCACCCATCTTGAGGAGTTTGCCCCCTCACATATACTAATGTGCCACAAACAGGACTTTAATATCACCAACCATTCCCATGTTATTACGGTGTATCCATATAAATGGCCCACCCTGTATAATGTCGAAGGCTGGTCACTCATCTTTCCAACAGTTACTTACAGATGAGAAACTGCTGCTCCTCCTGGGAGCTGATGCTGACCAGGTGGGCATTGAGTTCCTGACAGTGTTTCTCAGCTTCAGCCCAAGTGTCTCTCCCTGTAAAGTGCCGGTAACAGCTGCCCATAAACTTCACCCAGTCATCGGGACAGTCCTGCACAGCTACACACATTTGGACAAAAATCTTAAAAACAAATAAACAAATATACGTCTCACTAAAGATATCTGGCTTCTTCAACTTTTTCAGTTTTGCGTGCTGTTGTTCAGTGACTCAGATCCTAAGCTCCATGGGTTTGGATCACTGGTGTCTACATAAGTTTATAGCGAGGAACAATAGGCATTCATTTTAACATGAGTGATTATGCAGTCACTTTGCTTGATAAATAAGGTTCTTTCCCAAAATGTTGGCTATGTCAACAGACAAAAAGAACATACCTTTCTTCACTTCTGGCTCCTCCACAACAGCAGGAGTGACTAAAGACACAGATGGTACCGTGGTTGGGCTGATGTAGGGTGTGCTCCCCTCCTGGACTTTTTCCTCATGTCCCGATTGATCATAAGCTGAATAAATCTGCAGTTCCTCCAAATTCAGAGTGGTGCCACTTCCTGATGGCTGCAAGATTTGATCTAAAATTCTGTTCCCTGAACCACTTCCTTGCCCACTTATCTCCACCACACCCCTGCCCTGCTCAGGATGTTGTGCCAGTGTTGGTAGAGTCATTTCTACCATTTCATCATCTGTTAAGTAGATAACATCATCGTGATGCTGCAAAGAGTGTCCAGAGGCAGAGCCACTGCCAGAAAAACCAGATGGAAAACCACTGGAAAAGCCACTGTGAAACCCTGATCCAATGGGATATCCAGACAACTCTTTCTCCAGAGATGGTAGGACCGTCAAGTCAATGCGACCTGAAAACTCTTGGGAACCTGATGCAGACATACCTCCTGACCCAGATGCACTTGATTCCAAGATATCAAATCCTGCTCGGCCTAGTTCCTGCTCGGTGGCCTTTTGCTGGGTTTGTAAAACTTCCACCATCTTTCCATCTAACATGATTATTATGGAGTTTCCGCTGCTGCCACTGGTGTCCCCACTTCCACTGGGAAAATCTGATCCAGATGTAATAAAACCAGAGTATTCTTTGTCAAACCCCTCCCCAGATCCAGATACCGTGCCAGTTTCTCCAGATGCACTACCAAGATCTCCAGATGCACTTCCAGGATCTCCAGATGGACTACCAGGATCTCCAGAGGCACTTCCAAGATCTCCAGATGCGCTTCCAAGATCTCCAGATGCACTTCCAAGATCTCCAGATGCACTACCCAGATATCCAGATGCACTACCAAGATCTCCAGATGCACTACCAAGATCTCCAGACGCACTACCCAGATATCCAGATGCACTACCCAGATATCCAGATGCACTACCCAGATCTCCAGATGCACTACCAGGTTCTCCAGATGTGAAGATGTCAACACTTCCCCTTTCTGCCTCCTGTTGTTCTCCAGAGGTAGACTGGTCTCCAGAGAAGACATCACTGTCTCCGCTAAACTTGACTTCCACATCTGACCCAGATCCATCACCGCTGGAGGTGGAGGTGCCAGACTCTCCAGAGAAATCTCCATTGGCTGAATGTTCAGCTGAACCAGAGCCCGAAAAATCAACTGGTACCGGAATGGTTTTGACTGTGGGGAATCGTAAGAATCCAGACAAGAATCCAAGAATTAGTTTATTATAGCTTAGTGAGAAAAGTTACCTGTTGTGTTTAGTTTGACAAAACCTATTGTATTACTTTCTAATAAGAAATATTTTATATAAGGCTTATACTCTAATGGCTTTAGAAGTGATTACTAGACAATTTAGTAACACATATATGTGACATTCAAGAAAAAAAAACCTAATATATTAATTGTTTGTATTTAAAAAACTCAAATAAGTATCTCAAACTCTTCACGACTTTAAAAGTGAGTCCTGGTATTAAATTATTACATCAAAATTTTGACACAAGACATTAATAGGTAGAATTAAACATTAAGTCAGTTGATTTAATTGATTGACAAAGTTGTTTATGGCTGTCTTACCTGTAGGAATAACTTTTTGAGGTGTGATGATGGTCTCATTGACAAAGTCAATATCAGTAATGTTTGTACTGGTTTCAGTTTCATTGTAGTCTACAGTAGTTGCAACTAAAAGCAAACAAAATAAGGTTTAAAATCAGAAATTTTTACCTGCATTCACAGTAGAAAGCAAGGCCATATTACATTTATTTTTGTGAGTTTTTGTTTTGTTTACCAAACATTACAACTGTAATAATAAGCCAAGAAAAGAGCAGGGATTTTAAAGTGCTATTTGCATGCATGTGTCTTACCAGTGCTATCAGTGATAGCTATTGTCTTGTTGATAACATCCTCAGTCACTGTGGTCAAATTTACACTGGTTTCATTGTTAACATAAACAACGGGAACTTCAGCTGAAAGAAACAAATTGCAGTGAGCAGATGAAGTTTTCTGGGATGGTTAAAACATGCAGATAAAACGTTGTATCAGTATCATTATAATAAAAATGTAAAACATCAAATATCAACATTGCAGACTATACAACAAGATCACATCTATATTGTTTCACGTGTTTACCTCTTTATCAATTATGTTTTACTTTTCCAATCTTTAAGGTATCCATCAACAACTGATCCCTACCTTAATTGATTCAAACCATGTATCTCTTACTTTTAAATAACTTCCCAGTGTATAATAGCACACGTCAAGATTCACAGTGGCAATGTTCAGGGTTTATTGCCAACTCAACATCTGATTAACAATGCATCTTTCTATTCAAACGAGCCTCAGTGAAATCTGTCTTTCCATGCAATAAAAAAGATTCTTCACCCTCAATAAACATGAAGCAATCATTCTGAGAAAAAATGCAACTGAAATATATAAAATCAATGGTTTATTTACGAAAATAATGAAATTAATGCTTTTTTTTTGCACATAAATGAATCCACACTTAACCCATTCCTACCTCTAAAACAGTAGGCATCATATTGCAAGTCCTCACTGGGGAAGCCTGTCTGGTTGGGGTAGGTGTAGATGGTGTGGACTCCCACCTGGTTGCCTCCACAGTGAGACCTGGGGGTTGTGATAGGGAAGCGGACACTGCGGTCCATTAACCAGCCGGGACTGCACTGGTCAAGTCCTTGATTCCAGGCAGCATAGAGCTCCCCAGGAGTGGCCAGGGTGGCGTTAAGTTTCTCACAGTGATGCACAGCCTCCTCATAAGTGAATCTGCCATAGTCAGTGGTGAAGAAGACCACACCTAACAGAAAGTACAAACAGGCAGAAGTGGTTAAACAGTCTGTTAGAAAGATGTTACAGTTTTGTTTAGAGTGTTGTAGAGGACACAGAAGTGGAAGTTTGATGTCCTCAGAGTGATTAAAGCTCCTCACCTGTCAAACGTTCAACATAGCAGTATACATCATAGAGTTCAGTGGCTGGTCTCAGGCCATAGGATCTGACTCCTTTGAGGTCTAGAAGGTTACCAGCACAGTTTTCTCTGGGTGACACAATTGGATACCTGAGGAAGAAAGAGAGTGTAAGTGCAGTTTAATAAGGACATGGTTTGCTGTACAATAAAAATTATGATATGAAATATTTTTTTATTTCTTTTGATGTCACTATGAGGGCTGCAATCCAGAGTTCAAAGTAAAACATTTCAAACTAAAACTCACTGTACTGTATGACAAAGATAATGTATATTTTGATATATATCTATGCTACATGTCTCACCGGACAGTTTGGTCGCTTAACCAGCCGGCGTCACATTGATGTAGACCTTTCTCAAAGGCTGCCTGCAGCTGCTGAGGACTGGCAATGACTGCCCCAATGTTCTGGCAAGCCTGCTGAGCCTTCAAAAACGTTAGAGTATACCGACCGGTAATGGGTCGATAGTGGAACACCACACCTGGGACAAGATTACAGGATTACAGTGGCAACCTCACTTTTTTGTACTTGTATTGTAGTCCTCTGAAATTTCCTATTAAAATGTAGGGAAAAATGTTCCAGAGGATTCTGTTATTGATTATAACGTGTAAGTGCGTACCAGTCGGAGCCATAGGGGCATCTACATCTGTCATACTTGGAGGTATAGGTAGTGGAGGCAGAGTAACTACTTCCCCAGTTTTGGACTCTTCTTTTTCAGATGAAGGGATGATGCCTGGCACCTGAGCAGGAGGCGCCACGGTAACAATGTATGGGAATGGAGTGGTCTGCCCAGGCACGGCATCTTTGTCTTCATCGGCTAAGGAAATAAAATTGCATTACTGACAAATTATTATAGCCTTAGTAGTCAGCACATCTAGACATTTACACATCCAGTTAGAAAAACACCTCACATATTTATTAAATTTATAAGAGCAATATAGTCAAGTAAAAGAATAAGGGCAGGGAAATACTGATGTTCTCATAATTTGCATTTAAATAAGCAAGCAGTGCTCTGTATTTGGAACTGTGTCTAAAACATAAAGGAGCTATTATAGAAGTATTTAAACATAAAATTTTGACAAAATTAGAATGAGCAGTGCCATTTTAAGTGCTAGTGATCACAACCTAAAGCAAGAGATGTGAAACCTGTTTCAAACCTAGGTATTAGGGTCTCTTTGCTGTTAGTGAATAGATTTAAACACCATAACTCTAAGGAAACCAATATAAAAGTAGCTTGATTGGCCACCTCTGCAAGTTCAACCCAAGAGCATACCACTTGATGGAAAGGTCTGTCTCCAAGTACCCAAAATATAATAATGGGATGTGCCTTTGACTTTCACATCTACTGACAGCGATAATACAAATGTGACCTGTTTTAGAGGCAAAGTTATTGAATTCCAAAAATAACTCAACAGCTAAAGAAAAAAAACAAAAAAAACAAAAATCATCCATGACCAGGCCTCTTGGAATTATGGGCTCTAGAGATTTGAATCAGACGTAGGGTTGTTTGGCCACAGTACAGGTTGATATGCTTGGAGCAGACCACAGACACCATTCAATGAAAAGAACATGATACCAGCGTAGGGTACTAGAGTTCCTAGAGTACTTGCCTTGGAAGCAAATGGCATCATGGCGATCGTCTGGATAGGGGTACCCAGTCTGGTTGGGGAACAGGTAGACGGTTCTCACTCCCAGGAGGCCCCCTCCGCACTGAGGCCTGGCGATGTTGATAGGGTATCGTACACTCCTGTCTGCCAGCCAGCCAGCATTACACACGTCCATACCATTCTTCCAGGCGAGGTAAAGCTCTCCTGTGGTGGCAAGTCTGGCACCAAGTTTAGCACACTGATCTTTTGCCTCGTAAAAGCTAAACTTCTCTACAGACATAGAGTAGAAGACTCTGCCTGGAAGCAAGGAGGGTAGAAGAAGAGAGGAAAGCACAGTGATGTGAACGGATGCAGTTATTTATGCTATGAGGTTTTCTGTGAATCATGGGGAGCTTTGAAAACTTGCCCTTGTTTGCTTAGCCTACCTGGCATCTTTTCAGCAAAACAATACACGTCATAGGTCTCGTTGACGTCTCTCACCCCATAGGTCCTGACACCAGGAAGTTCTCTCTTGTCTCCGTAGCAGGGTTCTCGTGGATGATGGATGGGGTACCTTGAGGAAAGAAAAGAAATAACTGAGAAACGTATTGCAGGTAAATATTCTAAGTGGTTTTGTCCCCAGCAAAGTAGACACTTTTTAAATTTAACTATCCATCCACATATTTCCTGCTTTCAGTTTTAAACTAAAAGACATTTGTGGTAGGTAAACTGGTGATTCTAAATTGACCGTAGTCATTCATGCCAAAACCTGTGTTGTTGAACTATAGAGCTGCCTGAGGCTAATTCCACCTCAAAGCAGCAAATCTTACAACATGTTCTGCTTTATCATCTCTGATTTGGATAAAAATGTTAAAGTCCAATATTTGAACATTTATGATGACTGCTATGGAATTTTACCTCCACATACAAAATACTTTTCTCGATTTCATTGCCTTATTTGCACATTGAAATCTTAGGCAATGGTTCAACATGACTTCTTCTGAAGCTGTTAAGGATAAAAGCATTAAACCTCTTACTGGACTTTTCTAACATCAAAGTGAATCAGGATTTATAATTTTGGACAGGTACAGAGACAGAATCTTATCATGGACCTGCTCTATTTGTACTCTTGTACTCTCTCTGCATTGAGTGCTTGGCTATTCTTCAATCTTCTGCAACTGTGATAAGTATTTTCAACATTTGATGGTTAAAAAGGGTAAACACTACCTGACCGTCTGATCAGAAAGCCATCCAGCATCACACTGGTGGAATCCATCATCATATGCAGCCTGCAGTTGGGCTAGGGTAGCAATGGTGGCACTGTTCTGGATACAGGCTGCCTTGGCCTTCTCAAATGTCATGGTGTAACGCGTGGAGATGGCACGGTAGTGGAACACAATACCTATGAGACACATAAAGTTAGCAGAGGGCAGTTCTCAGATAAAAACAAAGTGTATTGTTGGCAACTTTCACTTTGAGTGAAACAGGCACAAACAATGATTGGTTACTGCTTTACACCCTTTTAAAGTGAAGAAAGCTGTTAGTGGTTTCGTATCGTACCCTGAACTTGCATTTCCACAGTATCGTAGTTGTGCTCGATGCCATGTGTCACCTCACAGCGGTAGATGCCAGAATCTTTGGACCTAAGCTCTGTCATTTCCAGGGTGGCATCAGTGGGAAACAGCGGATAGTTAGCCAACATCGCTCTGTCCAAATAATCTTGCTTGACCTCAACTTTGCCCTGCGATGCCACTAAGATGGTGTCGACTTTGTCCTTGGTGATGTAGGTCCATTTAATGCGGTGGGAGAGTGTAGCGACGGTCAGGGCTCCAGTGTCATTGAGGCTCTTATCCAAGAAGTAACATGGCACCTCCACCTTTCCCCCCAGGAGAGGACGAAGAGGCATCTCCACAGGGATGCTGACATGTAATGTGCTTTCAACATCTGGGATAAAGATAGGCACAATTGTTCGAGGTGCAATTTAATATACTGTGCAGAGATGCAGTCAGGTCAAAAAATCTGGGACCACAATAAACATCTGTTAAATTTCATGCAAAGTGTGAAATAGTAAGACAGATGAAGCAACAAGAGACATTTCAAAACATAAGACAACACAGACCACGAATCAATATTAACCAATTTGTGGCACTGACAAGGTTGAAACCTCACGAGAGCGTAGAGCTGGGCGATAGAACGATAACGATATGTATCGCGATATAACTTTTACTCGATAGAGAAATTAAGCTATCGCGATAGACCTCGCCGCTCTTGTCCTCTTAAAAAAAAAAAAAAAAAAGGTCAGCCAATCCAAATTAAGTAGCGCAGAGCCGAACCAATCACAGCCGCAGCGTCACGTCGCATGACTTGTTACGTACAGCACAAGTGCCAAGCCGTACGTGTGTTTGTTTGGGAAGCAGCCAGCGGGTAATGGAGCCAGCGCCTAATGGAGGAAATGAGTGTGCCGACTAGAAAAATCAACCGAGCGTGACCTTAAGAGAAAACAGATGATGGTTCCAATGCCGGAGAGATTGTCGAACGGAAGAGCCATAGAAGTTCCGTAGTGTGAAGGTGTTTCGGCTATTTCAAGTCTGACAAAAAACAGAGTAGCGTGCACTGTAAATTGTGCCGAAAACAAGTCTGGAAATACAATAAACTGGTGCATGCGTCACACTGTGCGCCACGTTATTGTTTCGGTGAAATGAATTTCTACAATACTGTTAATTCTACTCTCTGCAGTGTTTAAATGCTTACATATACACACAGTTACTGTCCGTCCACACATACGACTCTGTTCTGCTTCTATGCCCCAGCTTTGTTTACTTTTTCCCACCGAGGCTTCTAGACTTCTGATTGGCCAACATTTCTGCACGGTTAGGAATCTAGCGCCACCTGCTGCTTTGGCATGTTCATAGCAGCGTTTTCCTTAATTTCTGCCTTTATGTGTGGACGGGATTATTTTTTAAAACGAAAACGGAAAATCTCAGTTTTCAAAAATACCCGTGTATGTGTGGACGTAGCCTCAGTCTCTGACTGGAAGCGCTAATTCGTCATTCGGCTTTTGTCAGACTAAAGTAACTGTTAAAACTGTTTGAAAAGCTCAGCTATACAACAAGGAGAGATTGAGAATTTCCTTTTAGTTCTCAGTTTATTTGATATTGACAAAAGTTAGTCAGTTTTGTCTGTTCTTCTGTAAAACAAACTAAGATTTGTTTTTAGAATTAATATTTTGTTTCTAAGTGGAATTGACAATTTAGTCTGTTTTGTTTGTTCTATTTTGAAACTTAAACGCTTTAGCGGCTGCCTTTTGTGTAGTTTGCAATATTTGCCTTTATTTATCTGAAAAAGTCTCATGTTCCTTAAGTACATCTACCCTGTTGAACTTATTATGAGAAATAAATATTTAAATCAAAACAAGCTGCTGATTATTTCACATTTTACTTGTGAGCAACGGCACATTTAAATCTTACAAATATAGTTATTTGGCTTATATCGTGATAGATATCGTTATCGCCTGAAATGAAAAAAACATATCGTGATATGTCAGGGGTTTGACATTTGTTCAAACACAGATAAGAGAAATGAGACAACTGCAGACCGACTCAGAAAGTATTAGAAGACGTGCGCACGGGTGAATGCCTCTGAGAAGACACACACACCGAGTGCAGGCTTGCTTGCTTTATTTATAGTGAAAGTAAGTTACATAGTACTTCCTCTTTTAACTGAAAAGGGAGAGGTCAGGCATTATCTCAGCTTATCTGACCTTGCACACATACACTGAAAATAACAATGCAGAAGTATATCATGCTTATCTGACATCACACACTGAGGTAAGGAATGCATTATGTTCTCTTTAACAATAAGCTTGGTTATGTGAAAATATATGAACACACAAAATATAAGGCACACTTGATTATATTGTATTATAGAGATTTGGTTATAATGTATAATGTAGAAAATCTCTTAACATGATATGAAAAAATCTCATATCGCCCAGCTCTACGAGAGCGTAATAATGATACTGCTTATTAAGGACCAGTGGGGAAAGGGGGTGAAGTGTCATCACAAATAGGTAAAGGTATCAGGAATCTAAAACAAAACTGAAGGTCTCTGTACCTTCCTCCTTGCTCATTATGTTAACCTGTAGTGTCATTGGAATGTTATGGTTGTGCTGCAAAGGTGATATGTGTTGGTAGGGAGGGCGGGGGGTGTGGAGGGGGAGAAAAGGGACTTGTAGGGTTTAGGTTTGGGGTAATGTTCTCGGGAAATATTGTATGTTTGTGGTGTGTTGTATAAGACAGTTTCCCTTTGTTCTAAAAGCAAATCAATATTTCATTTTAAAAACTGAAGGTCTCTAAGGCGAACAGTACACGACACTCTCTGAAATCAAAAATGACCATCAGAAGATTAATATATCAAGGTTTTTAAAGATCGCAAAGTTGGTAGATAAGTACAACATGACTATAAATTAGCAAACGTCTTGCCCAAAGAAGGCTGACTAGTAGACTATCTGGTACAAAATAAATTATTTTCTTAGGGTGGGCAAAGACATACCAGTATTTAACAAAAAATATTATTTACTTTTTATTTTGAATTCAAATTTCAAATGTCTGGTCAAATACAACTGAACCCTAAACAGTGCAAATTGTCATGGACTTTCCTCCCATTCAACATTAACAGTCATAACTCTTAATATAACTGCTGGTAAAATGCTTCCCCCTGGTGGTGAAAGTTCTTCAGAGGGTATTTACAAAAAGTATCTTTAAGGGGTCAAAATTGGGGAAAAAAAAAAAAAAAGTTTGTAAGAGGCATTAAGAGGAGCAATTAAATTTTGGCCACTTACTATCATGGTCTTCAGAAGATATTGTTGCCCAGATGAGTGGTAAGGACACACACAGCAGAAACAAGGGGGTCATCGTTACCTGAAGAACAGCCAACATTGTAATCGCATTTGTGTACATGCTCATAGCCTTTTTACAATTTTTGCATTATTTATTGTTCACAAGTCGGGTAAAACGGGATATAAAATGACACACACTTTTAAAATCTTATGACCAGAAATACATATGAAGTGGTGACACAAGTGTTAGAGTGAATTGAGGATTTAATTATGCCTCTATATGCCGCTGCGTTTCCCCCCCAGACTGTACACATATACTCCGTGTTATTCATTATATCCAGCACTTTTATTTATTGCATCAGCTAAAATGGAAATAGGCCATCATGAGTCTGCAGTATCACTTAGAAATGCTCACTGAGGAATGAAAGACCCTCTGTGTCTGGTCACATAAATGTGTTTAGAGCTAAAATAACTTCAGACAGCGAGTAGAAAGTATGAATCATTCATCTCAAAAGGTTCTTCATTTGTGAAAAAATGAATGTTGAATGAAGACTTTTCTTTCAGCAAAACTGTTATATTGTCTGCACTGTGCACGTGTCTGCCTGTAAATGTGTTTGTGTGCCATCTGTAACTTTGAATCATGCCCAACAGTCCCTCAAATGGTCACTTAAGGCTGGCTCCCAATTGATCTCTGTGTTAAAATGAACAACTTTACAGCAGGAATACAGTTTGTAGCCATGTGTAGTTAAACTGTTTTGATCTCTATCACTAAATCCTACTTTATGACCACAAGAGTGAATTCTATATAATTCAAATTGTATTAACTTTTACTTATCTATGGTCCACACACAAGGCACTTCAGGGACTGGCTGTTAGGCTAAAACACGCTAAACTGGACCTCTCAGCTTTGTTTGAACTGTTGCCTGTTGAAGTAAAGTTATTGTGTATACAGTACTTTTCTGTTGGTAAGCGCTGTTGCAATTGTTAGCCTCTGTTAGCTGTTGTTAAGCAGCATTATCGAAACTTTCTTTGAAGGGGATCAAACATTGTTGGACTGATACTTACTGAATAGGGTATCATGCACCAGTTATTTTGATAAATGACATCATATTATTATTTCACTCATAAGTGAGGGCTAATTAGCAGCAAAACACACAAGTCTACACAGTCTACAGATGTTTCCTGCCTTCCAAGCTAGCAGATAATTCAGTACCCATTTTTATTATTTAAATGCAGACATATCTGCCTCTAAAAATCAACATGAGGACGTGCAAAAAGCAAAACTCTCAGGCTTCAAAGCTGTACTCCCAAACCAAACTGTAACACCACACTGGCCACAGTCTTCTTTTATAGACAGACTGACAGACATTTATGTTCTCCTCGGGGTGAATTGCGGCAACATTTTTGTTACACTGACTTGTTATGTAATTCAGTTAATTCAGGTCTAAATAAAAATGACACAGTACTCAGTTTCATGACTAAATAACTGCAAATGTAATTACAAATAGCCTCAGCCTTATTTTGTGCCTTTCACTAATTAGCAAATGCTAAATGACATAGTGCAAACTTTAATTTGAGGTCCAACTATATCAATACATCACACAAACACAAAAATATTTACTCCTGAAGTATCTAAATGCAGCTTCTCATATATATATATATATATATTTTTTAGGTTAGGAAAGCCAGGCACGATACAATTTCAGCCAAACAACATGAGCTTTCGTATCATAAACTCACATCTGTCAAGCACCAACTACCTCATTGCTTATTTTTTCTCAACTTTCCACTGCTCTGACGTGAAGCACGGTCAAACAGGCAGAACCGTTGCAAGTCCCCACTGAACCCTCATTGTGCTGCTTTCACAAGCCCCAAGACAGGCGGCCGAATGCTCCCAGTTCCTTCCAAGCAGCCACAGAGAGACCTTTACAACCAATAAACCTGAAGCTCACAGTCACAAAGCCTTTGCTGACTGACTACTGAGTGACAGCCTCTGGAATGGGCCAAAAGAGAGCTACTGTGAGCTGGCAAATTTTCAATAATTCAACATAGAATTAAAATCAAGCGAGATAATGCAGACATATTAGAGGTCTGTCTGCAGATACATTACACAGCTGAGTGTGTGTCTGCATGTGTGTCTATGTGTCGGGTGTTATTCCATCCTACAGTAGCGTTAACATTTCTCCTGCTGTCTGAGATCTGTCTGCGGGTGAATGCTGGCTCAGTTTTGGAGGAAACACAAAATACCACACAGCATGTGTAGACAGACGGACAAATCCACCCAGGATTGCTTTACTTTTGGCTTTGCCATGCTCAGTCCATAAGTCTTTTCATTAAACTTGTTCAAGAGGTAGAGGCAAAGAAAAAAAAACTTCATAAAAATGTGGCTGCATCTCTCGACCTTGGTAGAGGATGTTTTCTCTGAGTGCCGTTTCACTTATTTTTGGTGTCATTGAGTTTCTGAGTGACTCCTGATTTCCAGCTTTCCAGACTTCTTCTAGTTGCTCTCACATACTATATGTCACCCCTCATTATGAGGCTTTCTTGTAATTTTTTAAAAAGAGGTCTTGAGAAGTAGTTCTCCAGGTTCCTGAAGGTCTTTTTTCCCCCTTTGGAATTAGCTGGGTTTTTTTGGTTTTTTTACCCATTTTCATTCCAGTCCTTGTACCGGATTATTTTCAGGAGAATATTTTTTTTTTTTGTTAAGATTATTAAAATTCTATAATTAATCAGAATCAGAATTAACAAAGTAATCTGATTCAGATTCTCATAACTTATTACCACATTACAAGTTTCTCAGATTGATTTCCCAAAACCCCTCTCATTAACATATACTTATTAATGCTTGCATATAAGTAGTTACAGTTAAAAGTTGGATCTTAATGTCCGTATCGACTCTTTTTAGTTAGTTAGTTACTGTTTTTGTCTGTTTCTATTATCAAAATGATGCCAAGGTATGGATATGCCAGAAAAAGAAACAATTTAACAGCAACTGGAAAGCCTGTTTTCTCCTGGCTTAGTTTCTTGTCTTGCAGTCTTCGTGGTGCATAATTCACAGTGATGCCAAGTGTGGTGAAAAGGGTGACAGACTTTAAAACTTTCCACCAGAGTGCAGTGTCATTAAAGGGAGCTATTATTCGTCAAGCTTTTTTTTAAAAAAATCTTGGACTCTACTAGAGTAGCTTGGCTTTTCTTTTTTTTTTTTCTTTTTTTTTACCTTACAGGACCTCAGTTATCCTCTGCCTGACAAAAGACCTTTTAGCTCCTCAACTCTTTAGGGCATCTTTCTTCTGACTGGCTGCCCCTCACTCAGGAAGCGGGTGGGTGGGACTTGTGTGCTCACAACAGGAACTGCGGGGCTTAGATGACCACATTAAGGATATCTGCTCTTTTTGACATCACATGGAGCCAAGTGAAGGGGGAAAAACTGCTTCAAAATTTTTAGAGCAGTCTGAAGCCTTAACTTTTGATTTGCAGGGATTAGCAGGGAGCATAAACTGGCTTCACTGTCTGGAATGTTGGCATCCACCATTCTCACAATGTATATATGACAGGAAATACAAGAAAGGATCAAGCTGGATGAAGGATGAAGTTTTATTCTTGTCACGAGAGTTCTTGATGAGAGTATAACTCTTTAGATGAATGAGCACTGAATCTTATTGCATATCACATCTTTGTTACAGTCAGGGTGGTCTTTCCAGCACTGCACGAAACTAGCCAAAAGCAGCCAACAATCGACAAACTCTCACAATGGATCGGCACAGAGAAAGCCAGCAAAGTCTTTGCCCATTTCTCTAGCCAAACCAGCCTAAACCTTGCCTCTCTGTTGCTTAGTACCCAATCTCCCAGCAGATCTTAATGCGCCCTTTAAATGCATCATTTAAACTGTGGCACATTTGTGAGCAAACTTTGCCAGCCCAGGTCAAACGAGTCATTCCTCCCTCCACCACAGAGTGCCCATTCAGTCAGTGGGGTGGCTGCAGCGCCCCTGTACAACCGCTGTGGTATGTTCTGCTCCCAGCTGAGGTGGAGGGCAATAAGGCCTTGGTCTGTTCCATCAACGGACAGAGGCGGGGCCTTAATATTCACAACCCTGCCAAGGTAAACACAAGGGAAGCCCCCTCCCCGCAAAACCACCACCACAACGTCACCCTCCACCCACTCTTCTCTAGCCCTACGGCAGGAGAACAGAGTCGACATTGATATGACAGCACACACAGAAACACTGAGCAACACTCACAGATCACTGAGGGGATGTGTTGGAGTACACGTCTGATGCCCCTGGTACAGAAAAAGCATGGGAGTGTGTGCACCTATGGATACGTACTGTAAGGCCTGTGTTTGAGAACACACACACCGACTCTTGCTCAGTGAAAAGTGCGGGGAGCTAAAAAAAAGATTCTCAGATGTTTCTGGATGCATTAATACATGTTTACATAGTCACCAGTTTAAGAGATAAGAAATAGTTAAATGCGTGATATTTTCACACACACACACACACACACACACACATATATATGCACAAGTAGACACATATACAGACAGACTGACATCAGGAAGAAACTCCAAAGTCTCAAATGTAAGTTGCTGTTTAATAATGCAGAGTGTAAAGGTGTTTGCTTTAAATGAACTCTTTGTCAATTGTTTTTTCATCTCGACATCTGGGAATTACAATTCACAACATGCACTCATGCAGCCTGGTGTAACCATAGTAACAGGATGTCGCTCTACAACACTAATGTCCTATATAAACCTATAAGTGTTATCCCAGGGGAAAGGAATACCAATAACCAAACACAGAGCGGTTTTCTTATCAACAGCTCCACAAAGAGTTTGAATGAAAGAGGAATTTTAGAAAAATTGTACACAATCCTTCACATATTTTGTGCTTGAGACCGCAGAGACCCAAAACTCTAGTAAAAAAAAATAAAAAAATAAAACCTTGTTTAACAATATATTATGTTATATAAGGGCTTAGACAAGGAGTGCTGCAGTGCGTTTTAGTATTTTATTAAATGATACTTTGGGCCAGTATCACTGTTGAACCCTGGATAGGTATAGTTGAATCAAATTATTTTAAGCCCCTAGTTTATTACATGATAACCCCCCCCCCAAGCCACCAACTGTAACACCACTGGGCTAAATGATGACTGAAAACAACAAGCGAGCACAACATTTAGGTTTTCCTGACTCACGAAGAGAGCTGACACTGACTCTGACACTGATCGGCAGCCTAGTACACTTCATGATACAGTGTGTGATGGGTCCCATAATGCAAACAATTAAAATATTACTCACTACTGTATAAACATGTAAATATGATTTTAAAACATTCTTCAACAATGTAATAAAGTTTAATGGAATTAAAAATGACAAATAAGCATAAAAAATCACTCAGATTTAAGAGAAATTGACTGAACACCCCACAGAAGTCTCCAAACTTCTGTCACATCAAGATGAAATACTGACCAAAATCACGTTAGCATTACCTTCTGTGCCCACTGTAGTGGGTAGTCATCTACATCACTGTCATAGTAGTTATTATCAACAAACTAGTTGAGAAAACTACTGAAAGAAAAAATCAGAAAGTTACCTTTGGTTAGGCATCAGAGTACCTGAATCAATACCTGTCCCCCCAAAGAAGAGGAGGATATGTCAAAGTATCCCCTGAAACCTCTTTACAAAATTCCTCGCTAGAGCATCCAGTGGTGAGTTGTAAAACGTACCGTTGATGCTGCAATGCTCCCAGTGCCAGCGACTACAGGGGCCTCTCGCTCCTGCCTGTGTAGGAGTGCAGAAAGAAGCTCTATTCAAATTCTGCCACACATTTAGATGTTGGAAAGAGTGAGGGAGGGAAAGGAGTGGAGAGAGAGAGATGTGGGATCCTCCTGCCAGTTGGTGAGGTCATGCAAACAGCCTTGAATATCAAAGCTGAAGAAGTAAATCAGTCATCAGTCTGGTCAGTGTCAGATTAGCACTGAGTGTGTGTGTGTGCTCAAAATGTATAGAATAAATCACTATATGAATAGACAAGCTTTATTTAATCCCACACTGGGGAAATTCACTTGTTAGAGATATATTAGAAAAATAAAAATCGAAAAGAAATTAAGAAAACAAATCGTGTGCAAAAAATAATATGATTTTATGTACATAAAGTGTAGTGGCATTTTTCCTGTGTGGATAATGGTACCGTCTGGCTGCTATCAGGATGAAGGACTTACGATAGTGCTGGGGTTGGGAGGTGTTGTCCATAATGGGCATTCACTTGGCTGACGTCCTCCTCTCACCCACCTCCTCTGTGGGGTCTAGGGGACTGGACAGGCCAGAGCTGGCCCTCTAACAGTGTATTAAGCCGTTTCCTGTCCATCTGTAATAAGTAAGTAATACTTATTACTTATAAGTAATAAGTAGCTACTCCAAGGAGAATTGTACCATCTATTTTTATCTTTACCTTTTGCATAGGTAAATACTCAAGTAAAGTACAGATATCTGAAAATTCTACAAGTACAGTAACAAGGTATTTGTACTTTATTACTTCCTACCTCTGCCAGCAGACAACTGCATAAAAGATAACAGAAGCCATCACTGTGAACACCCAAAAGATCTCAGCCAGCCCAGCAGATAGAGCCGACTTTGGCCCTTCTTATACTGAGCATGAGCGTTATGTGGCCAGTCCAGCTGATTGTTAAGGTGAACAATCAGCTGTGTTTAAGGTGAGAACTTCTGGTATTATATCTGAGTGAATGATTAACTGTGACTTTGAGTCAAAGGTGCTTCAAGTGGGTCTCAAGACTGGCAGCCTGTAGAAGTCTATACAGGCGCTGTGGAGAACATCCTCACACAGAACATCACATCCTGGTATGGAAACAGCTGTGTCAAGGATAAAAAAGCTCTCCAGAGAGTGATCCGTATGGCAGAACGCTGCTGCAGGACTGCTCTCCCTTCCCTACAGGACATTTACATCAGGAGGTACTGGACTAGAGCAACTCAGGCTTTTAAGGACCCGTCACATCCCAGCAACAAACTTCCAGCTTCTGAAATCAGGCAGAAGGTTTCCGCACCATCCGAACAAAAACAGAGAGGCTCAAGAGGAGTTTTTATCCTCAGGCCATTCGTGTGTTGAATCAGCCAAAAGGAAAACTAGTGAAAAAACTGAAGATGAGAAGGGAAAAAATGTAAGTGAATGAGTGGAGGACGGACAGATGGATATGCAGGTAGGCAGGCTGACTGACTGAGGGCTCAAACAGACACATCAGATAACACACCAGGGAACACAGACGAACTAAATCTGACTAACGAGGCCGGGGAAGCAAAATTGAACATATGCATACAAGACAGGGGATGTACAAAATAAAGCGGGAAGTAACGCACACCAAGACTGAGGCAGAGACACGTGAATTTGACACTGGTACTAGGGAATGAACAGACATGACAGACTGAGAAGACAAAAGGAAAAACCAGAGAGATCAGAAAGACAACACTGGAGACAGAACACAGAGAAAAGACAAATACAGCCTGGACATGAAGAAGGGTACAGAAACATCGTAGAGAAACATAAAACTCCCTTGAATGAATACCAAGGCCAAACATACTCAAAAACCATGACAGGGTTAACAAATCAGTTGTTAAAACAACATTATGTATGAATATTCTCTGTAATAATGCTAGAAAGGTTAAATGGTATATTTGGTAACAGTAACAGGTGTTTGCGAGGTTTCTGATAAAAGGAAAAAAAACAAATCATAAACTGTGAATGTGTGTTTCCATGTATGCATGAATGCACACAGTATATACTGTGTCTGCCGCTGGTGTCTGCGTCCATTTGGTTTCAAGTTAAACATGCTAATGTTGGTCTGAGGTTGAGGAAAGGTGTGCCTGCCATTCGTCTCCCACCAAACGCTATTCAGATCCGTAAATACTGGCTGTGTGTTCCCTGCACTCACTGACACACGCTTACCATATACATCTTCAAAGGAGAATTTATTAACAGCTGATTTGCTCTAATTTTGCACTTATTTGCAGACTCTGTTTGTTCAGCACACAGATGAAATAGAGGCATCATGTTTACTCGCCATCATTCATATGAATTAGCTGCTGAATGCTGACATATTAAAAAGAGCAGTGCAAAAATAGAGATGCCTCACAATATATTTTATAGGTTTATGTTGCAGCTTTTTATATTCAGGGAAAGTTTGCCTTGTGATGCACAATGTTTTTTATCCACATTTTCCCCCCATTTAAAGATATATAGCTCAACAACATTTTCTAATACTGGCAGCCTACTAGCTCTACTGGAAAGCTGTTGTGCAAACATACTTCAACATAAGCTGCTGAAGTCTTTTCTAAGTCAGAAGTTCTGGGAATTCCAAATTTGCCTACAATGGTAGATAAACAAGCTACAAAGATAAACAAGCAGCTAGAGACTGGGAATTGTGTAATACTAAAAGGTGCCACTCCACATGCATTTTAGGAAAAATGTTTGCTCATTTATTTCACTACTGTTCAGTTTTGCCACATGGAAGCCCCCCATCCCACCAACAGCCAGAAGTAACTCCCTTATTTTCTTATCCCAGACTGACTTGTAGTGATTTGTGAGTATGACTTTTCCTTTCTCATGGTAAAAGCGGCCAAGAGTGCTAGTGAGCCAACCTCTACAGATGCTCCACAAGTGAAAAATGTCAGGCAAAGGAACATTAGCTCAAACCATAAGACAAAAGCTGCTATGTCTAGTTTTTTTTAATGATATTGTGAAACAACTAGTGTCCCACATTTCTCTGAAACAAGAAGGATTATCTGGCAGAATTCCAACAATAATATATTAAGGGTTTGATATAATCAGTAAGAAAATACCTGTTAACAGGAAGTTCTTCTTTCCCACTGTCGCCAAGTGATTACTCTTAGGGGGTGTCTGATTGCTGGAGTTTTCACTGTATTATTGTATGTCTTTACCTTAAGCTTTTACACTCAGAAGCTGCATTATTCTTGTATACTGTCCACAGCTGAAATGTACGAAACATATTGGGTTGTATAAATGACCAAGTCAGAATCAGAATCAGAATCAGAATACTTTATTGATCCCTGGGGGAAATTATTTTTTGTTACAGTGCTCCATTTTAAACCAACATTAAGACAAGACAGACAATACGCTAACTAAGAATAGTACAATATATACATATATATACATACATACATACATAAGTCACTTATAAATAAATATTTGGAAAAGAAACATGTGTAGTTGTAGCAGCAAACAGTGTGTTAAGTGGATGCGTTGTACAGGGAGATGGCCACAGGCAGGAATGATTTCCTGTGTCGTTCAGTGGTGCTTTTCGGTAATCTCAGTCTCTCACTGAACGAGCTCCTGTGACTGACCAACATGTCATGGAGTGGGTGGGAGGTGTTATCCAACATTGTCTTTATCTTGGACAGCATCCGCCTCTCTGACACCACCTTGAGGGAGTCCAGCTCCATCCCCACAACATTGCTGGCCTTACGGATCAGTTTATTAAGTCTGTTGGCATCTGCGACCCTCAGCCTGCTCCCCCAGCATGCAACAGCATAGAGGATCGCACTGGCCACCACAGACTCATAGAAAATCCTCAGCATTTTCTGGCAGATGTTGAAGGACCTCAGTCGCCTCAAAAAATAGAGACGACTCTGGCCCTTCCTGTAAAGTGCTGTGGTGTTTTTAGCCCAGTCCAGTTTATTGTCAATGTGTACTCCAAGGTATTTATAGTCCTCCACAATGTCAACACTGACCCCCTGGATTGAAACAGGGGTCAAGTGTTTCCTGGTCTTCCTGAAGTCCACGATCAGTTCCTTGGTCTTTGCCACGTTGAGCTGCAGATGATTCTGCTCACACCACGTGACAAAGGAGTCGACCACAGCCCGGTACTCTGTCTCATCATCCCTGCTGATGCATCCAACCACCGCAGAGTCATCAGAAAACTTCTGAAGATGGCATGTCTCTGTGCAGTGGCTGAAGTCTGTGGTGTAGAGGGTGAAGAGGAAGGGGGAGAGGACAGTCCCCTGTGGTGCCCCTGTGTTGCTAATCACCTTGTCAGACACACACTGTGGGAGACGTACATATTGTGGTCTTCCTGTCAGGTAATCAACAATCCAGGACACCAGAGAAGCATCCACCTGCATCACTGCTAACTTATCACCCAGGAGGGTCGGCCTGATGGTGTTGAAAGCACTGGAAAAGTCAAAAAACATGACCCTCACAGTGCTCGCCGGCTGGTCCAGATGGGTGTAGACACGATTGAGCAGGTAGATGATGGCGTCCTCTGTTCCGAGACGAGGCTGATAAGCGAACTGAAGGGGATCCAGATGTGGTCTTACTATGGGTCGCAGCTGGTCCAGGATGAGCCTTTCCAGGGTCTTCATGATGTGGGAGGTCAGTGCCACGGGCCTGTAATCCTGGGGGCCACTGGGACGAGGCGTCTTTGGTACAGGGACGAGGCATGATGTCTTCCACATCACCGGGACCCTCTGCAGACTCAGACTCAGCATAAACAGTTTATGAAAGACTCCACACAGCTGGGGGGCACAGGCCTTGAGGACAAGGGGACTCACTCCGTCTGGTCCAGCAGACTTGCCTGAGTGAAGTCTCCTCATTTGCATCTCAACCTGGTATTGAGTGAAGGTGATGGGTGGGGGAGGGGTGTCAGGAATCTCACAGGAGGCAACATGTGAAGAGAGAGGCTGGCACAGTGGTGTGGCTCTGGATTCCAGGCTGACTGCAGGTGAGGTTGTGGGGGTGGGAGCAGACACTGTGGTGTCGAATCTATTGAAAAACAGATTCAACTCGTCGGCTCTATTCTCACCTCCCTCAGCTCCCCTGCTGTTGGTTGGCCTGAATCCAGTGATGGTCTTCATGCCCCTCCACACCTCTCTCATGCTGTTCTGCTGGAGTTTCCACTCCAGCTTCCTCCTGTAATTGTCCTTAGCCTCTCTGATCTTGTCCTTTAGTAACACCTGGACCTTCCTCACCTCCTCTTTGTTGCCCCCTCTGAAAGCCCTCTTCTTGTTGTTGAGGAGGGCTTTGATGTCCTTAGTCACCCACGGCTTGTTATTTGGGTAACAATGAACAGTCTGAGCTGGAACAATGGAGTCGGTGCAGAAAGTTATGTAGCCTGTGATACACTCAGTAAGCCCATTGATGTCCTTGGCGTGAGGCTCACAGAGTGTTTCCCAGTCGGTCACCTCGAAACAGCCCTGTAGTTCCGCTATTGCCTCCTCTGACCACCTCCTAACAGTCCTGGTGGTCACAGGTTCCCTCCTCACAATTGGCACATAGCGGGGGGTGAGGTGAATCAGGTTATGATCTGACCTACCAAGTGGGGGGAGGGAGGAGGAGCTGTATGCATCCTTGACGTTAGCATACAGTAAGTCTAAAGTTTTCTCTCCCCTGGTGGGACAGTCCACATATTGTTTGAATGTTGGTAGTGTATTGTCCAGTGATACATGGTTGAAGTCACCCGAGATCACAATAAAGGCACTCGGGTGCTGAGTCTGTAGCCGAGCTATGGCAGAGTGGATAGTGTCACATGCAGCTGTGGGGTTAGCAGAGGGGGGAACATAAACAGCCACCAAGATGACGTGAGAGAATTCCCTGGGTAAATAATACGGCCTGAGTCCAACAGCACACAGTTCAGTGTCCGGGCAACAAATCCTTTCTTTGATTGTTATGTTGGCAGGGTTACACCACCGGTTGTTAACTAAAACAGCAAGCCCACCTCCTTTACGCTTACCGCTAGCGATGCTGTCCCTGTCCGCCCGAACAGTGTGGAAGCCTTCCACGGAAGCATTCTCATCGGGAATGACCTGGTGCAGCCATGATTCGGTGAAACACATCAGGCTACACTCTCGGTATTCCCTCTGACTCCGTACCAGTGCTGAGAGCTCGTCGATTTTACTTGCCAACGATTGCACATTTCCCATCACGATAGACGGCAGACACGGTTTAAACCTCCTCCTCGCTTCGAGCCTCCGCTGTCTCACCGTCACCTTTTTTCTTCTCTTCTGTCCTTGACCTCTGCATCCCCGATGTGTTTTCCTCCAAATTTCAGCTGGTACTTCTGCGGGCACTTCTGCGGGCCTGGCCAGCGAGCCGGCCGGCATCAGGGCGATCAGCTGATCTCTGGAGTAGTCTTCATTGCTGTTGTTCTTGTAAAAGCAGATGTAAGACAAGCTCTGCAGCAGCTGCAGTCACAGGTTACCAGTGTGAGAGAGAAGTCAAATCTTGAAAACCATCCATCTATTCTCTTCCTTATCAGGGTCACGGGAGAGGCTGGAGCCTATCCCAGCTACCATAGGGTGATAGGTGGGGTTACACCCTGGACAGGTCGTCAACCTGTTGCAGGGTTAACACAGACAATCATTTGCACCTTTGGGCCATTTAGAAGGACCAATTAACCTAACTTCATTAATTACAGGTCTTTGGATTGTAGGAGGACGCTAGAGTACCCGAAGGGAACCCATGCAAACACAGGGAGAAACTCCACACAGAAAGGCTCCGGCCAGCTGGTGGAGTTGAACTCAGGACCTTCTTGCTGTGAGGCAACAGTGCTGCTAAACACCATGCTCACATTTGTGTTGATTCACTTTCTTTTTACTCGTTTTGCCAATTCTAACATCTCATAAGTATAAAGCCATGACTTGAGTGCATGTTTTGTTGGCTGAACACAGCAAAAAAGAACAAATAACACAAGCGATTGTTGTGAGATTAATGTGTCTGAGATTATCACATGGTGAGAATATGGAAGATGGCGTTTGCACCTACAGTCTGGTGTTTGGATATTTCCTGAAACTGTTTCTTTTAGAGGTTTTAACAGATTTTTAGTCAATGCTCTGATTCTTTGCTTTAAGGTCAGAACATTGTTCTTGTGGAAGCTGCAGAAAGTGAGACACTTTTGTGTTTTTACTGTGGCAAAAAGTAAAGAAATTATTGTGTCATTTGTCTGAAATTTCACTGAGGTTGTTAAAGCTCTGAATGTACAGTACGGGCTTTATGTGTCGAGCTAACTATAATAAAAGCACATAAGAGTCTCCAGAAACACACAGCGTGTTTTCACAGTTTGGGTCGTAAAGAGAATGCGTGTTCTTGTATCTGCTCACTCACAAAAATCAGTAACATTACTTTTTAAATTGTTGTGATATCCTGTTGCTTGCCAGCTTATACAATATCTAAATGTGGCATGAATGTCCCTTTTGTTCTTAGGAGCATGAGGAATTTGGTCAATTTGTTTTATGAGTTAACTTAACCAGAGATTCGTGTTCACCTAAAATGGTTGTTTTTGTATTTGTTCATGTGTAATTTGTCTGTGCGTCTTTGTCAAACCCTCGCTTGTGGCTTGTTTCAGTTCATTTACTGCCTCTGTGAGGGAAGACTTTCAGCTAGAAGCATTACGCAGCACAGAGTACACCTGAAAGACCTCTCAGAGTGTATAACGGTGGTCAAGACAGAGACGCTTGTGTTTTCTCTCTCAGGCTCAAATGATCCAAATATGAGCAGCCGCATGCTGGAAACAAGCTGGAATATTGCTGACACAGGTTTTCAGATGGGATCAACCAGACAGAGGCTTCTTCTTGGGGGTGACAAATTTCAAGCTTTGTAAAAGTGCTGAGACGTTTGTTTTAAGTTCGTGGATTTTCTGTTCACACATAGGCAAAACTGCCTATGCACCCACTCACACACTCTTGCAGTATGCTTATACTGAAACATATGGTGATGAATGTTGTGGGTTTATATATCGACGGATTCTTCTTTGATAGGTTTGCAGGATAGCATAACGCACAGAACAAATCAGTGATCACCAACAATGAATGCATCAGACACAGCATGAAAAACAAGGAGCTGGCATAGAGCTGGGTTGCAAAGAGGCTTGGTGAGGCAGTGGCAACAGTAGACAGGCTACTGAAGTTTGCATTGTGCACCATTTAGGAGGTTTAACAGTTAATTGTGTCGAAGGGTATCAGCTGAGAAATCAGAAATGGACTAATGTGCCAAGATCTAGGCAAGAGTTTGAGTTTGTTGCTGCCTTAAAGTAAGGCTATGTTATAATTTAGACTTAATGATTTTGTCATCCTCCCTCAGTCCTTGTGCGACCTGACATTTTCTGTCTGTCTCTCTGGTTTGGTTTTGCTCGCTTCTGTATCTGTGTGTACGAGGTGCACTGATAGGATGCAGCCCTGGTTTACACTTTCCACACGTCTCCGCACACCTGTTGGAAATGATGTACCTGGCTCTGATGACCTCATTGAAGTCGCTTCATGCCGTTTTTCTTACCTGCTTTTCTAGCGCTCAGGTTTGCTTGGAGGACTGGTGGATACTGAGCAGGGAGCAGCTACTTGTTGTTTGGAATCTGTGAGGAGTCTGAAGGGAGACTGGGACAGTCACTAATGTTGTTCTTTGAATATTGTTGTTGAAAATTCACAGTAAATAAATGCATTAAACTCTGACCTGGAGCCTCCATTTGAGTCCTGCGTATTCCCAGAACCTTGACATCTTTAGATGATCTCCTGACATTTGTTCTATAAGCATGAGATTCACACTATTTAATAGGGGAAATTCGGACTAAACTATTGGGTAAAATTACAAGTCCTCCTGGGTTTGTGATCACGGGACTTTTACTGTAGCTTCATTAGGCTGAAGGTTGCAGCTTTGTTTGTTTTTTTCACAAAAAATTAAACTGCACACAATTATAAATATGTGAAGCTAACTCCAACAGCAGGACTCCAAAACTGCTAAAGGCCCTCAAAACAAGACTTTTCTAAATCTGAGAACACAAACTTTGTTTAGCACACACCACTCAGAGAGTGAGCGGTGCTGCTTTAACACAGTGGTTACCGATCAGTCTCACTCATGCTGCTCATGTGGAAGAGCAATCATGTGTCAGAGAAAAACCGATTTGGCTGTGGTCCTCTGGTTCGACCATGATCAAAGATGGGATGCAGAGTGATGTTTCATTGCAATTTGCAATTTTTTTTTCTTTTTGGTCAGTTCAGATAAATATTTAGTGATAAATAAAGATGAGATAAATATTGCAGTAATAAATAAACATTTCCTTTGTTAGCTTTACGCGTTTGTGCACTGTTTTATTTTAGTTGTGTTGCTCATTGTACATTGTATTTTTTAGGTATGTGAAATGATCGAGTTTTACATGTTGATCAGGTTTGTTTAGTACAAATTAGTGTAGATGTTTCTGGTGCACCTTCACGTACAGGTGCACAGATACCTGAAACTATGGTGTTGTTCTATATGCTACAAGTGTTGCTGGAGCTTTAACCTCTAAATAACCTAATGGCCCCTACATATAAAAGCCAGGAAACGCTTTCAAAATAAAACTTGCTAAATTAGAAATGCTTGTAAATGAGTGTAAAAACAACGCTGTGATTTTAGCAGCAGTAAAAATGCACACATCTGGTTTTGCACAAGGACCTAATTTGCTACTGCAAATATCCTATGTAGAATATATTACTGTATAAATGTCAGAGGTCCTGACATGGAACAACTCTACAGTTTACAGAGTTAAACTGGTGTCCATACTCTGCTGGCTTTAAATACACACACGCACGCACGCACACACACACACACGCACACAGAAAGACAGACTGGTAAACAGTTAAGAAATAGATAAACATTTACAGGCTTTCCAGGTCTCTCTGCATGGGTGCCTAATGACACTTCTTTAGGATCCAGACACAACCAGATGGCATCTCTATTTCGCAACAGCTTACATGGTGTCATATGGTATTTCTCAGCAACATCATGGGGTCAGGCGACAGCTTGGAGAAACAATAACATACTGTAGGCATGCCAGGAAATCATCAAGCAGAAGAGCTCTTTGCGTTCATTAATTGGCTGCTTGTAAACAATTGTGATTTGATTTAATTGTAATTTCATTTTTTTCCCACGTATGTAATTAAGGCTCATTGGGAGCTGGAGTCTAACACAGCTGTGATACGACAAGAGATGGGGTACACCCTGGACAGATCACCACTCTGTCACAGGGCTAACACAGAGATACAAACAACCATTCAAACTCACATTCAAACCTACAGCCAGTTTAGGATCACCAATTAACCTAACCCCACTAACTGCATGTGTCTGGACTGTGTGAGGGTGAACCAAGAGAACCCAGCAAACACAGGGAGAACATGCAAACCCCACACAGAGAGGCTCCAGCCAGATGGTGGATTCAAACGGACCTACTGTGAGGCAACAGTGCTAAACGCCACACCATTATTTGATTTATTTCATGTTATAAACATTTAAACAATGTGACTTTTAGGATGTTTGACAAATCCATCACCTCAGATTGTTTATTTGTACTCTATGCTTATGCAAGATTGCTGGTTACAAATTTACAGAAGTACAGTAAATGATGAAGTCCGCCTCCAAAATGTGTTTGATGTTTGATGTTGTCAAGCTGGACGTACACCAGCGTTTTGTTTTTCTGATTCTTTCACCAAAAGTAAATCTAATCTGACATCAGTTTAAGTGTGTGAGAAAACTCACACAAACACCAGGACATCATTTAAACTCCACACACAAAATTCAAAGCCAGGATGGTTTAGAAATGTCTGAACATTTTTTCAGCTGCTTCCTTATCAACCAAAGGTTTGTCATAGAAGATTTCTCCATACATTTAACTTAATACACTTTTATGTTGCAAACAAACCCAAATGGATTTGTGTCTCTTTGTCTGGATCAGGCAACTGCGTACCATGGGTCTTATCTTCAGACATATCTCCAAAGCTTTTTTTCTGGAACTATGATTTCTGAGCAGTATTTCCCGCAATGTCACTTCTTGCTCAGTAGATTGCATCAACTCTGCCAAACATACATAGATTTATGTCTGAATGCATGATTTATGTTTAAAATAACTTCAAGGCATGACTTGTAGGGGTTTATCCTGTGAAATGTTAGCAGTTTCAATACATTTTCAGTGCATTCACATAATATATATTCTTATATGCTTTGGAACCTAAAATCAAAAATGTCAGGTGGGGCCACTTTCTGTTGACAAATATGATTAAAAACGGTTTTCATATGACACTAAAATCAAAATAAAAACCTTTGCTAAGATTTTTTAATTGCTAAGACAAGTTCTAAAAAATAATAACAGTGAAAAGTGTATTTCATCAGACAGATGAGCTCATAGGGTTTTAATGGGGTTATGATAAGATTTGTTTCACTCTCTTAAATAAGGTTAAAAATGGCTAAATTCAGCTCTTATGGAGACTGGTACTCTTTCTAAGTCAGGAAGTACAACCAATGCAAAACTAGGACAACCTTAAGTTATCTAAAAAAAAAATCTTTATTTTATTTAAAAATTCACACTTAGTGCAGGTACCTTAATAAAAGCATATTTAAAGTAGAAATACCTGGGAAAAGTCAAGTGATGCAACCAGGAAGTGAGGAAGAAGCATCACTTAATAAAATGAATGATTTTACACTGTAAGGTTATTTATCAGACGTCTAAACTGTGTATCAGATTAAATATGCTTGGACACAAAAATATGCATGTGATGTCAATGACCCATATATAAAGACACATCTTTTCCTCTATTTGCCCAGAACTAAGGAACAAAGGTCTCTAATGTGAAAGTGAAGGCTTCATGTCATAAGGCCTCCTTTCAACCAGTCCTGGCTGCCCACCTCCTCCTGATATCTGTTAAGAACATGGGGTTTTGTGTGTGTGTGTGTGTGTGTGTGTGTGTGTGTGTGTGTGTGTGTGTGTGTGTGTGTGTGTGTGTGTGTGTGTGTGTGTGTTGACACAGTCTCTTGCAGTCTATCAAGTGGGAGGGCTACATTTTTACAGGCACTCTGTGGAAGTGAATAGCTGCTTTATATCTGTCAGGCCTTACTCGCTAAATATAAATGCATGTACGCATGTCTGTGTGCCCACACTGATAGCTCAAGTGAGTGCATCTGGGCAAAAAATGGACAGATAGATCTCGTTTTTACCATTCTGTAATTTTCCTTAACAGACTGTGCTATATGTTTCTAGGAAAAGAGAAAAAAAGTAGCTTTATGGTGCAACTGTTTGCTGCAGTCCCATTCCTAATTGCTGAGAAAAAGAAATGTGTCACCAATTTAAAAAAAAAAAAACGAAACAAAAACATGGATACTAATGATTTACAGACTTCGAGAGGAAATGCTGACCAATACGAAAATCGCACCATTTATGTTTAGATGGATGATAGTTGACTACCCCCACCCCCACCCCCTTTTTTTTTGTTTCAGTCAAAGTTGATCCATTTAGGAATACGCTAACCATGCTAATGTCCTCAAAGATCAGCTTCCTTCAACAATCCAGGTGAGAATCTGTGCATCTTCCAGCATGGTTTCATACCATGTCACAGTTCAAAAGTAAGATAACTAAGTGGTTATATTTTGGTTACACAGGCACACAGGCAAACTTAGGCTACTTATACGCACGCTGTGATACAATTACATTGTAGTTTCAACTAAAATACATTGGAATTCAGTTTAATTACAGGAGAATTACGCTGTTAAAATAAACACACACACAAAATCCCACTGGGAAAAATATCCAGAACCATGGCACAGCAGGGTGAAAAACTACAGAAAATACTAACATAAATGGTCTTATTGAGGTGATAGAGCAACTTTGTACTTAGGCACAGATTCTCCAGGTTTCTGGAACTGTTTTGGAGGATGAAGCATCATCGTTCCAACACATTTTCCTTCAGTGGTGTCTTCATGATGGCGGTGGAGAATGTTATTTAATGTTTAATACAACTAAATTCTCCTATAGATGTTCAGTTGAATTGAGATCAGGTGACTGCAAAGGTGATTTCACATGATCATTAATTTCATATTCATCCAACTGTACACTGACCCCTTTGTGCCTGCTGCAATATCTTTGTATTGATTTGCTGTGACCCTTCCTTCCAAATGAACTGAAAATTCTCTCAGCGAATAGAGCCACTGAATCCCTTTTTCCTTTAATATTTACTCATCTGCATGAATTAGCAGTGTTTTACTTCCTTAAAACCTAATTACAATACTATACTAAAATGCACTAATTGACATTTTAACCACTGTGTTCTACTGTACTGCATTTGTTGACTATTAAACTGTTTTTGATGTTTTTAAAAAACAAAGAACAAAGGTGATTCTTTTGCCACTCTGTCACTGCTGCATTATTAAACCACAGTGAGAAATATCAGTGTTGTCATGTATGAAGATAAAGGAAATGCGACGGAATGAAGAGCGATAACAAAATGTTCGCTCACTTCAGGGAATCTTTGGGGGAAAAGGAGAGAAGGTAGCACACAGAGAGGCTTGATGCACCCGTTCACCTCTTTAACTGTCAGTAATGACTGTTCACAGTCTTTACCCATGCAAGAAAACTACATGAGGAGAAGTATCCAAGATGTTTTTTTTTAATTATTTGGTTTAACATTAAGCTAAGTTGGCCTCAGTGCACACATTTAACCACCTCCTCTGTAAATGCTCACTGTTACTTTACTGCTTACAGTTTAATGACTTTTTAGCAAAGAAGTCTTTCAAATAAAAAGTTCCCTCCTGGTTTTTGTCTCCTTGCAAGTGAAACGTGACTTAAAGTATACAAAATAAGAGTGAATGAGAGTGAGCTTACCGAATCAGTGGAGACAGAGTTCTTCAGAGTGCATTTAGTTAGTTATTTCACACACAATTCATAATTTCCATTGGGTAAAAAGGAGATTTTTGAACACTGGATAGGTGGTGAGAGAGAAGATGAGAGAAGGAGGGAGTGGTGGTTACTGGTTTTAGTGAACACTACTTCCTTATGCTGCACAGACTGGCTTCCCTTATTCTGCTGCATGATGGGGCAGAGAGACTCTCCACATTTTCTTGACAGGTTGCCAGATTCACATCAGCCTCACCAGGCTGTCTGGCAGTGAACGGTGCTGGTCTCATGCTGGGAACAACTTCATGGGAAGCAAAGAGAACTGCAGCATTGGGAAGTAATACATGTGAAGCTTGCATCATATTTTAGCTGACAGCCTTGTGGAATAAAGTGAAATTAAAAATCTTTGTGTGTTATATAACTCAAAGCATGCAATCCATCCTTCCATCCATGAAATAATGAAGAAGGAGGAATACTTCCATATTCTTTAATTTCACCTCAAATCGACAGCTAGATAGTTAACACTTAGACACAGCTGGATGCTTCAACAGGACGATGATCCCAAACGCAGATCAAAATCGGTTCAGGAATAGATAAAGCAGGCTAGCATTAAACTTCTGGAATGGCACAACCAATGCCCCCAACTGAACCCTATTGAAATGAGGAGATTATGGTTAAAAGCTGGGTCTGTGCAAGGAAACTAACTGAGAAGAGTCATTAAATATTCACCCAAGATTAATGCCAGAAGCCCGCGGATGGCTACCAAAAGTGTCTGGTCGAGGTGCCACTTGGTAAGGGACTCTTAATTAAATATTAGTGGAGGTGTAAATGTGAGCCTGGCCTGCCAACAAAGGAAGAGACGAGGAGGAAAGTGTGTCAGGAGGCATCAAGAGAGAAGGAAACACAGTAATAGTAGAGACTCTAAATGTAGGGACGATGCCTGGTAAAGGGAGGCAGTTGGGTGATGTGATTCAGGTTAAAATGTGTTTTAAATCTGCACCACTGCTTTTTGTCATGAAATTACCTCCCACCTACACCCTCATCTTTTTTCTACTGCAGAAACAAAAGTCGGCTTTTAATGAAAAGTCCTTCTGTTAATAATAAAACAACTACATTATTATTACTGGTATCTTTGTTTTTAGGGGTACTGTGATGAAATGTAGGAGCCCAAAAATGGTCTAAACTCACTTATGAGAACAACACAGACTACATGTGTGTGACAGAGATGGAGACAGATGCAAGAGGAACAGAATGAGTGAGGATGGATGAAATTCATGGGATCAACCATCCACAGCAATGGACAGTGGACAAGAGAGGTGAAGATGAGACTGCAGGCAGGGTGGAGTGGGTGGAGATGTCAGAGGTTATTTGTGACAGAAAGATAGTAGCAAGAATAAAAGGAAATGTTTACAAGATGGTAGTGAGACTTGTGATGTGTGGTTTGGAGATGACAAAAATACAGGAGACTAGAGCTGGAGGAAAAGTTGAAGATGTTAAGATATTCACTGAGAGTGACCAGGTGATTAGGAATGAGTGGGACAGCTCAGGACACAAGGTTAGAGAGCCGAGATGTAGATAGCTTGGACGTGTACAGAGGAAGGACAATATGGAGCACCAGGCAGAAGGGAAAGACAAAGACCACAAGAAGATCAGAAGATCCATGAATCTTCTCTGATCCACATATCTCCAGAAAACATTTATGGATGTAGTTAAGGAGGACGTGCAGACTGTTCGTGTGAAAGAACAAGAAAGATAGGGTGAGATTCAGGCAAATGATCGACCTTTGGCGACCCCTAGAGGGAGCGGCTGGAAGAAAAAGAAGCTTTTTAAATATCTGAATTTTCATTTATGTTTTTAAGCGCAATTTTTAATTTTTGTATACTTTAAAAAATCCATTAAACAATTCTTCTATCATTGCTGTGCAGATTCTATAAAATTTTTAGACTATACCAGGGGCGATTCTAGGATCAGAGCTTTGGGCTGCCCAGCCAGGCAAGATAAACTTTACTCTTCACAATGAGACGTCTTCCCTGTCTCTGTCAGTTCCTGCATCCTTAAATGTCTCCAGTTGTCCCGAGTTACCTCTGACTGTCTCCTTGGTGTATTTAAACCCCTGTTCCTCTCTGTCCTCATCGTCTGTTGCCTTCATCTCCATTATCAGCCATTATAATTTTACCATCTCTGTGCAAGTCTGCAAATTTCTTTATTAAATCATAAGATTCTTAAATTCATCAGGTCTCTCTGTGCCTGGGTCCTCGTCACAAAACATGACATCACTGTTTTGTACATTTTAACACAATTTAATCCCCACATTTGTGAAAGAAAAGCAAAACACTTTTTTGAAAAGTCTGTAACAAAACCATCAAATCTGATAAAGGTTTTTAAATGCTGCAAATGAAGAATGGATTGGAATAAAAAAAATACATATTCTAACCTTAATTACTGGGGGAGAATAATGAATGGTGATCATAGTGAGTAAGAAGTAAACTGAGTGCATTTTTTGTCAGAGATTCACTTTGAATGTGTATTTATAATACAATACACTCAATACACAAAAAATACACAAAATACACTCCAAAAATAGAGTTCTTGAAATGTACAAATGTACAAAATGTTGATAAAAAATGATAAAAAATGGAAGCAACTTTGCCTATGGTACAATGTATGAAAAGAACTTTACTGCAGATACTACTACGGCTCTGCAGATTTTTTTCTTTTATTTTAACCTATGTCGCTGCACCTTGAGTTTGGCAAATCTGTCTGTCACTTTTTGGTGGTCAACTCTCTCAAGCAGTTTAACAGTTTCTGTTGTCCCGGTCACTGTTTCCTGTCTGTTTCCTTACCTGTTTCTTCCTGACCTTGTGCTTCCTCCTCACGTTCCTCTCTTTCCTCTCTCCCTCTTTGGACTGACAATCATACACAAATAGATTGTATTCAATTACATGAAAAAATTACATTAATTTGAAAAAAAAATATATTATTAAGATCACTAATAAAAAAAAGTCCTCTCTCAGTGTACTTTCAACCAAAAGGTAAATAACCAAACCACATGTACATCTAACAAAAGATATAAATATTGAAACTCTGATCCAACATTATCCTTTATTGACGGATCATTTGTTCTTTCATTGTTACCTGAATGTTGTTCCTGGATTTAATATCGGCACATGCACATATGACAAAGTAAGCAGCTTCTCTCATTCCATTTCAAACAAGAACGTGGCAACAACAGTAGGCTAAAACAATTTTAAGTTTTAGATTTTAAATAGGCTATATAAATTTCAATCGGAGCAAAAAAGAAACATGGTCTGACTCCTACCTAACCTAACTATATAAAGAGTAACTGAAGGTTAAATGCAGCTAATATGTCCTGTTTTAAGCCAGGCACTTACAACTCCTCTCCGCTGCATCTCAGCCACCATCGCTCTGGCAGGTGCTAGAGCCAGAGTAGGGGAGAGCCGAGCTGGAACAAACCATTTTGGGAGGGGGGGGGGGGGGGGTATCTATACTATTTTTGTTAAAATGTTACGTCTCAACCAAGTACTGTATGCTTTTTATATTTTTATAAGTGTGTCACACAAACAGCAAATATTGTCAAAAAAGTAAGAAATCTTTGGGGGTGCTTTGATTTATTTTGCTGAAGCACCCCCAAAAATGGGCTAAAATTGCCCCTGGACTATACCCTTTTATTCATCTCACCTTGTCTGCAGCGATGCACAATTTGGCCGCTAGGTGGGAGTAACGTCACAGCTTTGACAAACGATACCTTCCGAATAAAAAAGGAGAAAAAAAAGGAAGGAAGCAGCAGCAGCAGCAAAGCGCCAGCACTGACCTCACGTGAACTTAAAATGTCGTTTACAACTTCACAGGCAGTTCAGAAGTAAAGAGAGAGGTAGTAGCCGTTTCCCTTCAGCTCGGGTCAGTCAGCGGAAACAAGGAAGTGAGCAGCTGACTGACTTCCAGTTGTTCTCTGCTGCCGCTGGTAAGACTTGTTCACTTTAACGCTTTGTATTGTCTCGTCGCGGCGGAGCCGTGTGTTCGGAGAAAGTGTGGGTGTGTGTTTTCTTTTTGTTTGCTGGACTTTGTAGAAATGAAGAAAAGCAGCGCAGCTTTTTGTACCCGGCGTGTACGTGTGCGTGAGGGGTGCTGAGTGGTGGGCAGGCTGACGCACTGATTTGTGCGTGTATTTCGTTTCTCTTTGGAGCCACGTTCCCATTTTTAAACCTCCAAAAGCCTCATTCATTGTTTTTGAAGCGAAAGCGGAGGGAGACCTGTAGTGTTTGTCCCTGTTGAGGTGTGTAAAACATTTAGAGAACGAGGGGTTTGCTATTGTGCAAAAGCCATAGTATCAGAACTCATCTGAACCATTTCCTGAACATGAATTCAATGTAAAACACACTGCAAAGAGACTAGGAACACGTGTGTGTGTGTGTGTGTGTGTGTGTGTGTGTGTGTGTGTGTGTGTGTGTGTTCTAACAAGGCGAATACTTGTGTCCAATGAATACGGAAGTCGGGTTTTTTTTGTTATTCTAAACACAAAAAATTGCTTGTCTTTATTTTTGTTTACTTATTTATTTATTATTCAATTTATTGTCGAACTATTTTGGTTCAGAAGTTGAAAAAACGAGTCAGCTGTAAACAAAGATCACAACTAGTATCAGTCTGGTCCTCCGTTTGAGCATTTGGAGCACATCCTCTTGTGAAACTCTTGTGAAAAAGGGAATTTAAAAAAAGAAAAACGATCTACACAAAACCCTAATTAAACGCTACCTGGTTCACAACAAACTATTGTTCTAACTGACGGTGTTCAACAGATCCGCATTTTTTTTACATCGCTATAAAAGGATCTATTGACTCCAGACTTACGTGGAACAGTAATCAGTTGTTTTTGTCTTGGCTTTGGCCTGGTAAGTGTTACAGGGATTGGTAACGTGGATAGACAGGCTGTTTTAAAAACATTTCATTAGGCTGTTTTATATTCTTTCATCTTAAGTGAAGAAAATGGCCTAATGAAATGTTTTTAAAACAGCCTGTCTAACACTTACCAGGCCAAAGCCAAGACAAAAACAACTTAAGAAATGTTGGCCACTCTTTATGTATTTTCATTTTCAGACAGAACCAAATCATCACATGCTATAACTTGTCTGGTTTTGTAATAATAAAACAAAGCTTTTGTTGAACTCAAATTAAAGTCAACACTGTATCAAGACAGTTGGGTCAGGTCACGATTACAAAAACAGCCCTGCTGTACTTACCAACTGTATATCATATATTAAAAGACTTTGAACATTTAAAACTGTCTGAGAGCTGAGCTCTTGTTGGGATGCATTCTCTTCTTGCTAACTGAGATGAGTTGGACTTGATGAGCATAAAATCTGAACATCATCTTTGAACACAAAGGTTTTGTTATTTGCATCTCCTCATGTAGAGAGAGAAGGTTTATTTCAAATCACACATTTCTATAGTAAATAGTTGAAAAACATGAACTTCTAATTGTTTGTCTAATACTTTGGCATTGTATATGTGACCATAGGTGAGCTCTTTATCAGTAGAAAGAGCTGTAAAAGTAATAAAAATACAGTGAAAAGTCCAAAATGTCTGCCCTCCTGTACATTTTCCAAAGCCAGCCAGTTTTAGCTGTGCTGCCTCTGGCCCCGGGCCTTATGTTTGACACCCCTGCTCAACCGGGTTCAGTGTAAGGTAGCCACACAGTTCTTTACTCACTCTTTAGGATTCCTCTGTCCTCTCACCCCTAAAGCCATTTTCAGAGCTTTTTCCTTTATGAGAAGTAAACCAGTAAAGCTGCGTAATAGTGGAAAAATCAGGTTGTGTATCTTTCAACCTAACATAAATGAACCTATTAGTTTACAGAGGTCGTGTGTCCTGCAGTAACACTCTGATAAGTGTATGTAAGTAGTGGACCTTTATACTGGCAAGCCTTTTATGGGCTCTTTTTTTCCCCCAGTGAAGGCAATTTGTATTTGCATGCAAAGCTAATTGTGTGCTCAGTGCATAATAAATGTATAATCTTGTAGTGGCCGCTGTACCTGCTGTTCCACTGGCTGTGTCATAAAAACGTCACACGCATGTTATCTAGCTCTCCACGGTGATATATTTCAGGGCTGATGTTCACCTGTACTTCAACAGGAGGCTTTATTGAATATAATAATTAACAGCTTTGTTAATGATTTAGTTGTTAACAATTTTTGGAGAACAATAACCTTTTCTTTGGACCATCTCAAAAATTATGCTTCAGTGACTCAGTAGTTTTTTGTGTTTAATAAAAGGGAGCCAATAACTATTCAATCAGTCCATGGAAAACAAATAGTCCAGCCGCCCATTACGTCTCTGTATTTCTCATTTGATAGCTAATCACAGAATTGCTGATGGCTAAATTGAACTAATGACTGACTCCTCCCCGTCATTATGGCGACACCGGCGAACTGTGGCAGATTGTCTCAAAGGTTAAAAGCCTTTTATTGGAGCCCTGTTGCTGATCTCCGGTGCTGCTGTGATGAGATGACTAATCCCCCCCGGACAAGGAGCTGCAGGTGACAGCTGGGAATGTTATAATTTAGCTGCCTAATTTATTTATGAGCGAGCAAGGTTTTTATTTTTCCAGGGGAACAAAAGAACCGGCAGACTGGAGAGGATGCTGTAGTCATTTTTGTGTGTGGTGCTTTTGTTTATGTCTGTTTGTTCTGCTTTATAGAGAAACATTAACGAATGTGACTTCAGTGGAGCTTCGGTGGTACTGACAGATACAAGATTTCTATTTAGTTTAACAACAGAGAGTGATGCTCTAAAGTTCAATAAATAAATGAAATACTCTCACTTGCCACTGTATTAGGTACACCTTGCTTGTATTGGGCTTGCACCTTCAGAACTGGCCGACTCCATAATAGCATAGATTCAACAGAGATTTTGTTCCATATTGTCATGATGGTATCACACAGTTGATACAGATTTATCATCTGCACATCCAGTTTCCCTTTCCTCCGCATCTGCATCCTGCTATATTGGATTGAGATCTGGTAACTCTTGCAGTCAAAGCATACACTTATTGGATGGTCTTTATCCCACAGCAAGATGTTATTTCTCAAATAATCCCAGCAAAATGCTTCAAAAGGCAAGCTCCAATACCTAGATCAGATGGAGAAGTTTGTTTGCTTGTGTGATTGGGTGACTGTGGCATGTTGTATAGAGTGCTTAGGGTACTCTGGTAGAGTAGAAAAGTGCTATATAAGAATCAGTCCATTTAACATTTACCAAAAACCCTCCAGAGTCTGAGGTTCCTTTCCTCATGGTAGCTCAGTGTCCCTGCCACAATATTAAGTTAAGTTTGAAGTTAAATAAATGTTCTACTCTATTTTTAAATATTCAGGATTTATGTAATTTATATTTAACACACTCACTCATCTCACTCAAGTCTTATTTTGTTGCCTGTTAACCATTTATTAAATCTAGACATAGGTGGTAAGCAGCGGCATTGCTTACTACCGATGTGTACGCACCGTGGATACCTCATGAATGCCAATCCAATCTTCAGTGTGCACTATACCTCGAAATATTGTAATGGCAGTGGTGCTAAGAAAGCTGATAGCAAATGCACGCGCTGCTCTCACTGAGCCTTTGCTCAGGCCCTGCCCAGTTATTTATATTAGAATAACTCTAGAATCTGGAATGCTAATTAAAACTTGCACTGCTGTGAAGTGTTTGCATTCAGGTGTTTCTGGCCGTCACACTATATTTCGCTCTGTTCTTTAACTCTGTCTTACTGGTGGCGTGCTAAAGGTCATGACCTTGGTGTAACAAAGGCTGAATGACCTCAGGGTCACTGTCGGTTACTCACAGCAGTTATAGATGTTTATTTACAGTTTATATCTGTTAGAATTCTTTGACCCTCTGGCCAGCAAGAAGGGCTTCCACTTGCTTTACTGCGACCTGTCATCGCCTCAGAGGTCAGTAATGATAAGTTATCTTTGGGCAGTGGCTGGCCTCCCAACTCCCTGCCTTGACTCCTCCCCTTTTAGTTTGTGTGTTGCAGAAGAGGACACGGTTATTTCTGGGTACCAAGGTTAGCCAGGGTCACGTGTGGGATTCAGCTTACGTCCGTCCTGGCTAAAAGTCCAGGACACGGGAGGGACGCGTCTGCTCTTCAGCAGCCAAAGCATTTAACTGCCACTAAAATAATCTGCTCCGCATGTGAGTGGAAGTGACTTTAAATAAGCTCTTAGAGTCATTCAAAGACTGTGGGGCGCGTGCAGTTGGCTTATGTGCCATCACTGAGAGCTGATATGATCTGCCTCGTCTGTTCCCGACAACTTTTCCCCTGGAATCAGCGGTTTGGTACGGGTGGATGGGTCAGCATGGCAGTGGTGTTTATACCGATGAGAGATCTGGATCTGGGTTTGTGTTCTGTTTGTGGACATATAATAATCTCATACATTAGCAAGCTTCTACTTTAAGCTTGGCTTCATTTCACGTATGGCTCATGGGTTTTGGCTCAGCTAAGAGGGTGTGACACATCAGCTTTGCGTACTTATTGTGTGGTCTCGGGTAACATAACAGATAAGCTGTGGCCCTACAGATGCTTATTATATCAAAATGCTTAGGCTGCAAGTCTGAACAGTTAAGCAACTGGTTTCACTATGGTTAGGCCACTTTCTTCTCACCTGAGCCACAGGTGCTGGGACTGTATCCTCACTGTCTGTCTGACTTAATTCACAAAGGTATAATGACCAAGTATATGTATATGAAAGTCGTAAACAGAAGTTTCAAAGCGAGCACTTTCATTCTGCGTCTTTTATTCTGATAAATCAGCTTTTTTTTTTTTTCTTAAATAAACTGTCAAGTCAACTGTAATAAACTCCTTTTTTCCTGCAATAATAAATGTAGAAAAAGTAGTGTGTGTGACCTTGTTGGTGTCCGTTTGCACTTCCCAGTTTTTATGGGTGTTACTTGTACATATTGAGCTTGGAGTTTGTTTGCATTAAGTTCTGCGTTTTTTGTGAATGATGTATATCAGTTGGCTGATATTATCAGATGATTGTGGCCTTTCATAGATATACTTGCATTAATATACTGGATGTTGCTCAATATGAAAGCTTTACTGATAATTGCTAGTGGGAAGCCACATTAGCAGTGAATGGTTTGAAACTCCATTGTTTTCTGGCCATTGTTACAACAGTGGCGATAGCGAAACAGCAGCAGCAACAAAGACGATGGCAGGCAGCAGCTCTGGGCTCCATTTCCTCGAACGCCTCTGGGAGATTAAACCTTCAGTTATGCATCAGCGTGTTGTGAAGCAGTTGACTGATAACCCTGACCATAAACTTCATAGAGCAAAAATCTAAATCGGAGCGGTTGAGATCTCTAGATCTATGGACACCTAAAACAATGAATGCATTGATGAAAATACTTGGAAAAGTAGAAGATCTACACTTTAATTTAGACTTGTTCATGGTACTACATATGGTAACACATAGAACAGAGGTAATCAACTAAAACTTAACAAATTCTGGGTCAAATCTGTATCAAAACTTAAGAATTTCCAGAATATAAAGTTCCACATGCAGTATCATTCAGTGCGAGGTATTCAGAAATAGCCCGGCAGTTGTGGAAGTGTCGGTAAACAAAGTACAATTCAATTATAAACTTCTACAATAAGCTGAAGGCTACTCTAAAAACAAAATATTAATAAAATCTTATTTTCTCATTTCAGATGTAAACTATCTCAGCTTTAGACTCTTTTTTTTCTCTCTATCCTTCCCCTGACTTACTTTTACAGACTTCTGCATCTCGTGCCTTTATGCAGTCTCTGTTTTCACACTCTGAGTAAAGGATTTGAGAGGTTGAGTAGTGTCACGTGGGATGAGTTATAAAGCACGTGACTTGTCTCCTGTTTCCTGTGTGCAGTCAGTGAGTGCTGCAAAGGCGAAAGAAATGGTTGCACAGATTAAAAAAACATTACCGTAAATAGGAGAAATGTTGCATAGCGTGAAACAGAACTGTGTCTGACACGATCATACTGGGGATCTTCTCACTCAGTTGCATCATGTAGACCCAAGACTAGGCAATAAAACTGCCTTAAACCATTTACAGCAGTCTGAAGCTTGAGATTTAGCTTCACGCAGGTTGCATGTCCATACACGGACATCATAAACAGTCTTTGTATGCATTTATATGATAGGTATCGAGCTGTTTGTATTTTCTATCTTAAGAATGTAAATGCTAGCTAGAGTCAAGGCCACAGTTAAATGTACATGTGACTTGATAGAGGGAAGGCCTGGCTTCTGCTTGGGCCTTGTCGTTATGGAAACAACAAGTTTGCCAGACTGGCTCTTTAGAAAACAGATATTCATCTAAAAAAAAAAAACCTAAGCTACAGCATGGGCTCATATTTATGAAAATGACAGGATCTTTTAAAGATTTTTTTTCTATCAATTAAATGTTTAAATTCAATTGGAGGCTTAAGCTCCTCCTCGAGTGTCTAATGAGAGTTTGCAGTGAGGATAAAGCTGGGACTGATTTCACTGATGCATCAGTCTGGCACAAAACTCTGTTTTCTCACACGTCTGTTTGATGGCTGCTCTGTTTTTCTCACAGCACATTATTAGTATAAGCTTCTTTTGCTTGCTCTGTAATGACAAGGGGATTCCTCAGCACTTAATTCCTTATGTTTGATTTGGCAGGATTTTTTTTAAAATGCCAAATTCCCTTGCTGACACAACGCTGAAAGGATTTGTCTCCCACAGATTATATGTATAAGTGCAATGTCAAACATCGAGGAATGAACATGAATAGACTTAAATAGGATTTAAAAAATAGCAATGCACAATGACTGACAAATTAAAGGAAAAACCTGAACCCTTGACTCCCTACAATGTAGGAATCCAATGGCTCTGGTCAGCATTATGCTGGCATGGGAGGAGTCTTCTGAAACTTATGTTACAGTATTCACATACACAAGCTGCCAAGAGATATAAATTTTGTTATCAGAACACAGGACACTATATACACATACACATTTACATAGACAAAATTAGAAAATAGTACAGCAACTAGTCTTTCAGAGTCACCAGAGATCAGCTCAGCCCCACCTTCTGGCAGAGGGGGGGGGGGGGGGGGGGGTGTTGGCCTGATATAATGGATAACTCACTCCATCACCATCATCAAAACACAAAATGAAGCAAGAAAGGCATTTCATGCTTCCTGTATGATGGTAGTTTTTTCCCCCTTTCATACTATCTACAAAAAAGCTACTATTTATTTGGCTTTTTAGATGATTCATACAGAACTCATATTTGTATATATTAAAAATAATTAGTGTTTTGTTTTTTTTAAATACCTCCTCTTCCATTTGGGAGGTTTTATGTATCAGGGCGTAAAAATGATCTTTTCCTTAGTTCTTAAAATACAACTTAAGATAAACTGCAACACAAGATGTCATACTGTGCCATTATTAATTTAACAAACTAGTTAAAATGCAAAAGCAATGAGTGAAAAAAACCAACAACTAGGGTAAGCACATAAATATTTGGGTGAGTAGTGGCCAGTTGCTGCTAATCAAATTCACTTGATTATCATCAGTAAGTGTTTTCACCATTTTGGCAGTTAGCAGCATTCAAATGTGTTAACAAACGATAAGGTAGAAAAATATCAGAAGTGAGAATCATTCAAGACACAAAGAGTGGACCTCCAAGCAAATTCACCCGATGTCAGAAAAACTGAACAAAACAAAACAAGAGCAACAGCTCAGACTCTACACAGGCCACAGTTACCATGTTAAAGTTCATGACAGTACAATTAGGAAAAAGACTGAGCAGGAACATGGCAGCACAGCTTAGCTTTGCAAAGTTACAGCTGAACAAACCATAAGACTTGTGGGGGGTCATTCCTATTATCCAGTGCCATTTGAATCCCTGTGACAGAAGTGAAAAACTGATCATTACTTATTTCTAAAAGCTTGCCTTATACTTGTAACCCACATCTACCATAAAATGCAATTATGTGTCAGAAATTATTTAACCAAAATCCCACACCCCCAGTTACCTTTGTTTAAAGTCAGTTACCAAGTAGGTCGGTAACAATTATCACTGTTGCAATCCCTTGCATTCACAAGGACCACAGGAAGTGTCACTCTTTTGTTCTTTCAAAATGGTTCACTGATGTGTTAAAGCATAACATCCCCACCCTGTGACCTTTATTTACAGTTCAAACTGATATTGTTTTTGTAATCTTGATCATATGGATGATAAACATGTTGCAAATTCTTTTGTCTTCTGTGTGTGCATTTGCATGTGTGGTTCTGCATCACATGAGTAATCATAGCTGACTTGAGCATAAAACATCTACCCTGTTAGTGCTTTGCATACTAAAATGGTAACGTGCACACACTACTGGGCAGGTTGGTCATTGATGTGATATGCATAATGTTTGAGTGTTTTTAATTTATTTTAAGCATGACTTGTAGAGGTTTACCCTATAAAACCTTTTTTAGTTTGAATATTTTTCCGTGCAATCATGTAATATAAATTCTGTCATATTTTGGTATCTAAACCACAAACATGTCAGGCAGTGAGACTGCCCATGTGAGGAAGACTGTTAAAACTATTACAAGTTGTGTTTACACGATAATGATAGTAAATTTGAAAGGAAGTACGTCGGAATGATTTTATTTTCAATTTTTTATCTTGTGCTGTTGAAAGAATTAAAATAAGCGAGCTTTATAGCCGTTTGAGTTTTAGCTCTCTCTGAAATTTGAGTATGAATAACTTCAAAAAGGTGGACTAGTATTCCTTTATATATATATATATATATATATATATATATATATATATATATATATATATATATATATATATATATATATATGAGAGAGAGAGATCTATAGATATATATAGAGAGATCTATATATATATATATAGAGAGATCTATATATATATATATATATATATATATATATATATATATATATATATATATATATATATATATATATATATATATATATATATATATATATATATATATATATATATATATATATATATATATATATAGATATATATATATATATAGATATATATATAGATATATATATATATATAGATATATATATATATAGATATATATAGATATAGATATATAGATAACAATTCTGTAACTGTAACTTCGGTCGTTGCTGTGCTTTTTGGAAGTCGAATTTCCCAGAGGAACCCACCCGAGGGATTAATAAAGTTCTATCTTATCTTATCTTATCTATTAACACCCTCTTAAAATTCATTTCAGCTGTTAGAAAACATAAATACAGTATGAAAGCGACTGTACATTCAAACCCCTTAGTAATAGAGGTAAGATTGTCTCGTAACAGGGGGAAGATTTGACGTACATCACATGTGGAGAATTTGGACAGTTGTTATAGCATAATATCCTGACTTGAACAGTGTGTTTTTCTAATAGTTTAACAACCCCTATTTTTAGTTAAATGATAGAACCATGAAAATCTTGACTTTTCTATCTACTATCTTGAAATGACACCAAATTGTAGGAGTGATCCAGTAACATCCATAGTGGAGAAAACCAAACAGAGGATATCATCAGAACCACCTCATTTCAACTGTCAAGCATGGTGGCGGAGAAGTCATGATTTGGTCGTGTTTTGCTGCCACAGGAACCATGAAAATACAACAGCACAATGATCCCAAGCATAGCTGCAAATCTACAACATAATGACTGAAAACAAGGGGAAAAAAGTCAAGGTGTTGCAATAGTCCAGTGTAGTTTTGATTGAAATGCCTTTAAGAGAGATGTGCTTAAATGAATGCCAGCGAACCTCAATTAATTGAAGCAAAGTTATAAAGATTCAAGGCCAAAATTCTCAACAACGATGTGAGAGACTGAAGTCATAGAAAATGATTACTTTAAGTTACTGTTCAAAGGCAATCTGCAAACTACTGTGTCATGGGTGTACTTAGTTGTTTTTTTTCTTAGTTTTTGTGCAATAAATAATGACAAAGTGTAATATGTTATGTGTCATATGTTATGTGTTTTAATGGTAATTTTCTATAGGGACATAATTGGACTTCTCCTAATCCTGTATTTCTATTTTGGTACCTGGTCATTATTACTACATGCATTGTGAATATCTCTCGATACAAAAATATAACAATAACAAATATGTAAATGTTATTTGACTGTGGTTCAATAAATGATTGCATATAAATAAACTGCAGTTATCTTATAGGTAGAATGGCCTTTAAAATTGCAATAACCCAGTTTCATCATTGTTTTTATAGCCCTCCATTTCATTCTCAACTGGTAGATGTAACGACACTGTGCAAACTCGTAATGTTGTGTTTCACATACAGTTCTGTCTTTTTTTAGCTACTGAGTGCTTCTGCTACTACCAAATACTGCTTCATTAGTCATGCTTTTTAAAGTATTTGTGTACTGTTTGTTCCCAGGGCAAGAACAATGGTATGCAGATGTTGGCTGTGAGGTTTCCTGTGTCAAGAAGACGCTTCTACGCTGGGACATGACTCTCTACCTCAGTCCACGTGGAGTCCACGCCATCTTTTCTACCTCTTAGGACAGCTGCTGTTGTTTTTTTTTTCTGTTTTCTTCTTTCTTTCCTACCTCAGCACATACTTTATCAAACTTGTTATCAGCCAACAGACTTTCGTTTATGACCAGGCCTTCAAGTTTTAGTCACCCAGTCACGGTCTATCACAGTTGACTGGTTTTGTTCTTGCTTAGTAGCCACCTTCATCACAGCCTACCCCCTTTGACGGCAGGAGCAACCTGAAGGAGCCATGTCACATTGGAGTGTGTGATGTTGGAGCCCTGTGTAGGAGCAGCAAGAAAAAAACAGGGTTGGAGCTGCAGAGACATTCCTCAGTTTGTGGTTGGCTATGAAAATTATCAACGTGACATGGGCCAAATGGACGCAGGCATGAAGAACGAGATGTTTCGAGAAGAGGAAATGGACGATGATGATGAGTCGGTAAGTAGCAGGTGTACAATATTAATATAGTTACAATACACTTTTACAGTGGGCAAAGAAGATCTCATTTTATTACAGAACAGGAAGCTGCAGTGTTGGACATTTTTAGGCATGAGGAAGTGACAGGGCTGGAAACTTATAAAAGTTATGTTTGGAATTGGATAATGGAAAAAGAAATGGAAACAAAAATACTCAAAGAATGGCATGAGAACAGTGTAGCAGATAAACAGTGGTAAGGCTTCTGGGCCTTAGTGTCCTGTTGCTATAAATGGACTATAAAGTACTGCTTCATTAGGAGCCGTAACCTTTGTCTCCGTCTTTGAGATTCACAACCTTAGCTTGGTTAATAGGATTGTGGCTGACACTATATTGTGTAGTAATCTTGTATCCAATATATTCACCATAAATGTAATCAAGTGTCCTTATCAGTAAAGCTTTTGTTTCTTTTCGTGTGATGTTTAATGCATTTGCAAAGCTGCAAGAACCATCATATTTTTCAGGTTTCAGAAAGGGTAATTACTGACTTAATGTTCTAATGGTCATCCACGGTTGTTGTTCTCGCCCTGTGGGACTGTAGCGCTCATTACCCACAAGACGGGGTGTTGATGAAACTCCTATTTTAGGATCCTTATCAGATGAGGAAAAGTAATCCAAAGTTTGGCTCGAGGACAGAGTGTGCTGCAACTTAAACACCGCTCTGTCCCCTCTGCAGTGGTCCTCTTTATTATCACACTTGTAGCAGTGCTCTGAGCTGGACTTTGAACAGCTTCAGTTTGAATTTTTTGCACTTTTCAAATATCATTTTCAGGGTTTCTTAGCCGCAGTACTAATTAACAACATAATCTACTCTTTGCCCCCCAAAAAATCTATATTTAAATGTAATAAACAGTCAGAGGGAACTTTAGAAGCAACTGAAGGTGTCTTATTTCTCTGTCGGTCACTCTGAACCCTCACTGCTCACTCATCAAGTGAGCACAGAAGAAAGAGAGCTTGCACTGTGCTTCCAGTTGGAGAGGAAGATGTCATAAATCAGTACTGTCTATAGCTTAGATAATAATTCTTTATTGTAAAGAATTAGAGAATTAGAATTACTAAAGCTTCAGCTCATCTGATTTTTAACAGTTACTGCTTTGAAGGAGAGAGATGTCATTTGGATGTTTAGTAAAATAAATAATAACCATAATTAAAATAAAAAATAAATAAATAAATGTGTACCCTAACAAATATCTAAATATTTAAATAATTAGGTTGATCTCTACACAACAGTGCAGATGGCTCAATGATTAGCATGCTAATGAGACATAAAAAGCTTTAGCTTAACTTAAATTTTCAGCTGTGCTGTGAACTGAAAGTTAGTGATAGTTCAGTTAATGCTGCCCACTACATGGCTTCACTATACATACTTGTATAGTGCACATTTTCCTTTTTTGATAGTATTATTGTGGGTATTACCTTAAACTGCAGCTGTTTATTCCTACTCTGCCCACTTTGCTGCTGTGATAATGTGAATTGCCCAACTGTGAAAGTAATAAAGCCCATCTTTATACTGCCCGGCCATTCAGACATGTTGTCAGGGTTAACTGACTCTTGTCTTCTCTAGCTTAACCTTCTCTGCCCTCTTCCTTGCTCCACCAGCCCTCAGAGCGACAGATTGTGGTCGGCATATGCGCGATGACAAAGAAATCCAAATCCAAGCCCATGACTCAGATCTTGGAGCGCCTTTGTAAGTTTGACTACATTGATGTGGTCATTTTTCCTGAGGAGGTCATCCTGGAGGAGCCTGTGGAGAAATGGCCCCTCTGTGATTGCCTCATCTCCTTCCACTCCAAAGGTAAAAATTGCAAACCGAAGCATCTGTTGCATGAGGAGAAATGCGAAGGTGGGAGGGAGACATGACTGGGGGATATTAGGGTTGAAACCTTACCTGGTTTAAGTTAGATTTGAAACGCTATTTTTATTTCTTTACTTTTTGTGATTCATGTCTTCTTCTTCTGCTTTTTTTTTTTTTTTTTTTTTGGGGTACCTAAACAAGATGAGATGCTTCTCACCACAGATCAGTTCATTAGTAAACACAGGAAAAAACTGTCCTTTGTGAAGAGATCATATAGCAAGTACAGTAAAATAGTGCAACAGTAATAATTAAAAGGACTTTCTCACCATTCTGACAGAGTTTGACTTGTGAGAAACAGTAAAGTAGATCCTGTATACTTCTCATTATTTTCTGTCACACATGTAATGTGACAGCGGCATTTTCCCCCAAGTTTTCAGACTTAGCATCTATGCTAAGACTTAGCATCAGACTCGCACTCATTTAGATCAAATGCTCTGCTTGATCTAAATGAGTGCAGATATCCTTAATGAGCAAATGAGAATGCATTATGAGGCCTGTGTTATTATTTTTGCAGATGTGTCTCCACTGCAGACTGTAAATACCTGTTTGTTAACCCATTTATTTTGACCACCTCACATGTATTGCCCAAAGTCATTTCTGCTCTTCCAGATTTTTGAAGAATTTCATCCCCTCACATGTTGATCACATCTTCAAAAAGCAGGTTGAACATGGCCCTGCTAAATTATACCAACTTCATAACACAGAAAGCAAAAACATCTTTATATATTTTTAAGTACTGAGGCCATTAAAGGACATAATTTTGCTCCTGGGTGTCAGAGGGTTTCAGTGATGACTGTTTAAAACTTCAATGAACTGTAAATGCTTTTAAACACTTCCTGATTAAAAATGCTCATTTTGGAATTGAAGTAAAAACATTTCCAACATTTGCATCTAGGAGATATTCAGTTTTGTTGATCTCTTATTTGAGGACTCATACACTGTTGTATATCCAGAGTTTTCAAAGCATAAAAAAATCTCGATTACTGTATTATTTTTAAATGCCGGTCCAGCTTGTACTGACGAAGATATGTTTTACTTTTTAGGTTTCCCTCTGGACAAAGCAGTGGAATATGCCAAACTCAGGAATCCACTGCTCATCAATGATCTCAACATGCAGTATTTCATTCAGGATAGGTACGTGTGAGCACACATGCACAGCTGAAGGTTATCACAATGTAAAAACGTAACTAGCTAGTTTTAAAATTAGGCCTCAACTGTGTGGCCGCCAGTGAAATGGTGGCAGCTGTGCCTAAAGGGTCCTCCTAAAATATCAGTTTAACTCTTAAAGTACATTTATCAGATGCTGTTGAATTTTCCAGAATGTATTTAAAAAAACAAACTCACTGTTTTGCTTGGAAGAGTTTTGATGTCAGTGAAGCTGAAGGGTGAGCTCATTCATTGGAGCGGCTTGCAGGAGAGATGGGAATCATTTTCAAACATTTGCATTGCTCTCTGCCACGGTCCTCATGCAAACCCCCACACCTCTAACACCGGCTTTTGCTTGCCAAAGGGAAATTCTAAATGTGAAATTCTTTCATGAATCTGATTTGTTTGCATCTTTGTTTTTGTTTTTTCCTGGATAATCAGAGCAGCGAGAGGTTGTGTCATGTGAACAACATTGCTATTTTCACATGTATTGCATGTTCCCTCCGACTTGCCCAGCTCTTGCATACATACACTGCTCATGGCCACATTAAATAAACTGTGACGTTTGTTCTCGGAGGCTCACTAACTCCAATCGTTCCATGTCAGGAGGGAAGTGTATCGGATCCTGCAGGAGGAGGGCATCGACCTGCCTCGTTACGCTGTGCTGAACCGAGACCCTGACAATCCTGAAGGTGGGCTTTTACTTTGTGTTAAAGAAGTATTTTCATTTCAACAGAATGAACACAAGATAACATGGTAAATATTAAATGTGGTGATTTCTGCTACCGAATATCACATAGAAAACATCAGTAATCTAATTAACTGCCATCTTTAAGCAAAACTAATTTCATTCCATATGTAAACATCAATGCTGTAGATTTTTCTGTATGTTTTAACTATTTCCTGGCAACCTGAATTTAAAAGCTTTAGTCTTGCCCCGTGCAGAGTGTAACCTGGTGGAGGGGGAGGACCAAGTTGAGGTGAATGGGGAGGTGTTCCACAAACCCTTTGTGGAGAAACCAGTGTGCGCAGAGGACCACAACGTCTACATCTATTACCCAACATCTGCCGGAGGAGGAAGCCAAAGACTCTTCAGAAAGGTACCCGTTTATCACTGAAGCTGAAAAAATACCATGTTTTTATTATGACAATTAGCTTAACATGCTGAACATTAAATGTGGCTATATGTTTATTTTGGAGGGGGGGTTTCTTCTTCTGTGTTTTTCTCTCTCTTTGCTGCAGATAGGGAGCCGTAGTAGTGTGTACTCCCCAGAAAGCAGTGTACGAAAGACTGGCTCTTATATCTACGAGGAGTTCATGCCGACAGATGGCACTGATGTAAAGGTACCGTTCATAGTTATTTGAGGTTTATACATTGTTGAACTGATGTGGTGGGAGCTACCATATTGGTCAAGAATAGACAAATGAAATATTTCATCTGCTCTGAGACATCTTCTGAGTCGTTGGCTCTGTGCTGTTTCTTAGGTTTATACAGTGGGCCCGGACTATGCTCACGCTGAGGCCAGGAAGTCTCCAGCACTGGATGGGAAGGTAGAGAGGGACAGCGAGGGGAAGGAGATCCGCTACCCAGTCATGCTGACCGCCATGGAGAAACTGGTGGCCCGCAAGGTCTGCCTGGCATTCAAGGTAAAAGACTCGCACAAGCGCACCATGTGTGAATGTAGTGAGTGTTCACTGTGAGCCGTGTAACCGCCGTGGTCTCGTGGTCCCTTTCTTGTTATTTTTACTGCTTCCTGTGCCTCGAGTGGTCAAAGACTGTACACCTGTTTATGTAACCCTTGTAGAGTCTCCAGATGTGGGGAAAACGATGAGTGAAAGGTGAAACTACTTAGATTTTTTTTTTTAAATAAATGAAAGGAACTAAAATCACTTTTTGAGTACACAGTGTAGTAACCAGCTGCTTTCTGCTGCTTACTCTTCTAACACCTACAATTCATCTTATACGACTCATAAATAGAAGAAACTCCTTCACTCTGAACAAAGTAAAACACATGACTGCAGCAGAAGGCAACAAAAAATGTATTACTGCTAAGAAATTTAATGTTATTTGGAGAAATGTAGCATTTTGTTCCCGTAATGAAATCTTAAAACGGCTTCTCAGTTGCTCTATTTTCTATCCAGTGGAAAACAACACATATGCACATTCTTTATGTCCAATGTCACCAAATTAATTAAAATGAAAATCCTACTTCACCTGTTTAGTTGTTTGAATGTGTTTTCTGCTCAGCGGCTAACTACATTCTCATGCACTGTGAACCGGCTTTAATGCTTTTGCTTGTGTGATTATAGCAAACAGTGTGTGGGTTCGACCTGCTCAGAGCCAATGGCCATTCGTTTGTCTGTGACGTTAACGGCTTCAGCTTTGTCAAAAACTCCATGAAATACTACGACGACTGTGCCAAAGTCCTGGGGTAGGTGTCGCTGCTATACTGTGTTAAACACTGGACTGTGACTTAGATGGACATGCTCAATTTCAAACAGCCGTGGATTGATTAGCACAAGGAAGAGCTGATGGAATGAGCTTTGCTTCGCATTTAGTCATTTTGTTTGTTTTTCTGCTTTTCTCGACATCTCCAGGAATATGGTAATGAGGGAGTTAGCCCCCCAGCTCCACATCCCCTGGTCCATCCCCATGGAGGCTGAAGACATCCCCATCGTCCCAACAACCTCAGGAACCATGTATGTAGAGAAAAACAAAAGATTAACTAATTCTGAGGAAAGATGTTGTTGAACGGCCCACTGTGTGTACTACACGTCTTTGTCTTATAAATTCCTTAAATGATTTTTTTTTTTAATTAAGGGACATGTTAAAATATTTTTGCACTTAAAAATATTTTTAAGTGCAAAAATAATGAAAACATAAATTAGTTTTTTATTTTATTTAATTAAAAAAATTTTGTTGCTTAGTACTACACGGGATAATAAGTTCCATTTTTCATTTCTCGTTTTAGCCTTCACTTAAAATTATTCCCAGATGGGATTATGCAAAATCCTCAAAGGATTCCCAGAATAATTCTTAAGGGAAAAAAAGTAGTTATGGGAAAATGACACAACACATTAACAGATGGTTGCTTGGGTCCACTGAGATCCCAAACTCAGTTTAGCGTCTGTTTGAAGTCTCTGGTGTGTTTTGCCTCATTTTTGTATTTCTTCAGGATGGAGCTGCGCTGTGTTATCGCCATTATCCGACACGGAGACCGCACCCCAAAGCAAAAGATGAAAATGGAAGTCCGCCATCCTCTGTGAGTCGCTCAGACTAAGCCTTGAGTTGTCTTCCTTCTTCCCTGTTCATACAACTTAATGCTTAGTTTTGTTTTTTTAAAGTACAAAAATTTATAATAAAGTTCTGTATATGTGGAAAAATAAACAAGACAAGGGAAAACATTTGTGTACTGGATATATTCCCCATCCCATAATTTACTCATGAGCGTGTCCATATATACATAATTTAACATGAAAAAAGTAAACCTTGTGTTGTTAAGAGATAACAGATACAGCTCACTGTCATGAGTAAATTATAGTATAGAAACATCTATTTACAGGATTTACAAGAAGCATAATTTATTAAAGGGACTGTGGAAACAATTAGATTTATTTTCCACAGAATGAAATTAACACATTTAGAGGATGACATTTGATGACCTTCCCCCTCCTGTACCCATAATGAGTTTTGACACGTCAGTAGATATTAATATAGATATGGTTTGATGATTAGTCAGAGTAGTTTCCAGGTTTCTCCGTGTGTGGCTGCATAGGCAGAGACCAGCTTATGATGCTCACTCAGTCATTTTGTTTTATAAGCCTGAAAGACTTCCCGAAGCATTGCTCTGAGTAGACTTTCAAGGAGTAATATAGAAGAGAACAGATGGTAACAACAAGTTTATAAGCTACCTCACAGAATTAATGCTCACTCACGGCTTTGAATTGGGCAGCCACTGTTGAATGTTGCTGTGCATTTTATTTCAAGAACTTCCCCTCAGAAACTTTAACTCTGGGTCAGTGATGGCAGTGTCTGCTGTCTGCAAACCTCCTGGTTGTCTGCTTTTCTGTTTGTGCCTGCATTGGTTTCCTCAGGCCGCTCCGTCTAGAGTGCGTGCGTGCATGCGTGCACACGTCACTCTGTTGGCCCAATGATGGACTGGTGACCTGTCCACTGTATAAATAGAATGGGCTCCAGCTCTTTGCGAACTTTTGTTGGATAAACATTTAACATAAATGTTTTGTTTTTTAATTATTTTCTGATTTTTTTTCCTCTGCTTATCCTTCACCAGCTTCTTTGAACTGTTTGAAAAGTACGGAGGATATAAAACAGGAAAGCTAAAACTCAAAAAACCAAAGCAGCTGCAGGTGAGAGACAACACTAATAATCTCCTGCTTCTTTTTTCCCAGGCTGTCTCTTATTTGCATATTTGTTTTTCTTTTGTTTGTTTGTTTGTTTGTTTGTTTTGACTGATTATGACTGAATCCTTTAAGAATAATAAAGTACTGTTAAACATTCCCACATATTAAGCGTTATCATCATCATGGACCACAAACCTTCATTGTCTTGTTGTCTAAATATTTACACTCCGCTGTCTAAATCCCGTCTTGCACACTGCGTTCATGCCATCACTGCGTGCAGCTCAAGCTCCAATATTTCACCAGCACTCGAGTTTAAAGGTAAAAACCTCTGTGCTTCCAGGAAGTGCTGGACATCGCTCGCCTGCTCCTGGTCGAACTGGGTCAGCATACTGACTGTGAGATTGAGGAGAAGAAGTCCAAACTGGAGCAGCTTAAGACTGTTCTGGAAATGTGAGTGACATTTCACCTGGAAAACAAACACACACACATATCATCACTCATCACCCTCCTGTCATCTCAGTCATCAGCAGATCAGCAGACTTTCTCATACTCACAAACAGACACCTTTACCATGAAGACGCTCCCTCCCTCTTGGCTTGTCTTTAACTGCGTTATCTTTTCTTCCCTCCTCTATCCCTCTTTCCCACCCACCCATCCTTCCCTTCTTCACCCATCTGTTCTCTCAAAAGGGAATCCAGCTTGAATGACAATCAGTACGCACCCTCTCCCTTCTCACTTGTAAAGGATGAGGTTTTACTGGCCTCCTTTTCTTTAGCCAACCTAGACTGTGTGTACAAAATATTAGAAATATTACAGATCTTTTTATGTTTCAGGCAGACCAAAACTCTGTGAAACTTTTTTTCCCTCAGATTTCACTGATTAAAAAATAAAGGAAGCAGAAGATGGATTAGTTATTGCATTTTAAGATTAGGCATTTGGAAGATATTTCTAATGTTTTGTACGCTAACTGTCGACTTAATTTCCATTAAAATTCATTCATTTGTAGCTATTAACGTCAGACACATACACAGTCAAATGTCTCTGATTATTTCACTGTGTTTCTGTGTGTGTAAATCAGCGTGTGTCTGTGTGTGGTGCTACTTCGTGTGCATGCTTTCCTCACCACCTGTCAGCTACACTCTAAACCTCCTAATGTCTTCCTTCCTCCCGCCTCAGATCTGCATTCTGGTAATTTGATGGCGCTGTACTCTGCACAGGAGCACATTAAAAATCATTAGAAAGACAGGGACGGTCAAATTTGCAAGAAAAGCACCGTTCAAACTACTGGCTGTTTAAACGCAGTGACATCACCATTTTTAAGCCTCAGCGGTAACATTTTGCCTGACGCTATGTTTGTTTTTTGAAGCCAGAGGTTTACCACATTTGGATGAGAGGGTGAAGTACTCAGTTATCCAATAACACTAGCTAGCTTGATTGGCAAGCTGCATTCATAAACTGTGCAAGTGCAATGCAAAGATGCACACATGTGCAAATTAGTTTGTAGTAACAGTCTAATAAAATGCTAGACTTTCACTCAAGAAGACTGGAGCACAGTCTTAGACAGACAGTACCACACAGCAGGGTTTATCATTTTTCAGATGATTCCATTAAAAGCGCTCCAGAAAGCACCACCGACGCTAAGACGGCAGGGCGGTCCATTTCAGTGTCTCTAATTAGTTTAGCTGAGACTTGGTAGACACCGGTCGACTACAGCCTTACATGTCGGCACATTTGCCAGTTAAAGCAGCCACACCCATGTTTCCAGTAACAAAGTTGTTTTAAAGAAATTCATCAACTGTAGAGTTGTTAGGAAATCTGTTGTGACGATTCTGAGGCCAGGACTATAGTGTTTTCTGGCAGGCTGTGAAGCTATGCATTTTATGTCAACTAATTTTACACCTTGATGTAAGTGGGCCAGACCAGCACCCTTTTCTGCTGGTGTAAGGAAGATTAACTACACATTTAATTCGTTAGGCATTTAAGTATAAGAACAAGAAGTGCAGTCTCAACAATACGTTTTAGTTCTTCTACAGGATAAAGACATCTATCAGCACTCTTTGGGCTTGGACTATTTGGACTGAAAGAAATGAATGTGGAGGATTAAATGTCTCCTAGTTCATTTGCCCAGACTGTCCTGTTTTTGTTAATAGACAGAAAATGTCCTGTTTTTTTTTTTGGGTTTTTTTGTTTGCTTGTTTGTTTGGGGGGGGGGGGGGGGGGCTTTCTCTCAGTTAATTGTTTATCTATTAATTACTTACTTATTTACTTTGGCGCCGTGTGAATGGCCGTAGAGGAGGTCTTTTACAGCTTTTTTACTACCGGTAATGAGGTTATAAAAACGCGGTTAAAACTCCAAATTTTATACTCTCCTTTTTCCATCCACTGGGCCAGACTGGAACCTTTGATGGGCCGATTCTGGCCTCCAGACCTTATGTTTGACACCCCTGTACTAGAGGAACTGCAGTTTTTGACTTTTGATGAATAAATATAAAATTAAACTGTCAGTGAAGTAGAGAGGAAAGCCAGCTCATGTACAGTGATCAAGCGTTGCATAGCAAGGCCCTTAAGTCTGAAGGGCATCTATACGCGTGCTGTGAGCTTATGCAGTAGTGTAAGCTATCCTGCTTTTTCAATCTAAAAAAGCTATAAACAGTGATCATGTTGCTTCCATTAAGACACAGAGCTAGGGAGCTGGCCACTTTAAAATCATGTGGAGCTACGCAGATGAGACCAAACCACATTTCCACATTTCTATAAGCGTCTGCACCTGCTTTCCCTTATTTCCTCCCTTATTATTTATAGACTTTGTTGCATCCTCCAATACTGCATTTTAATCCAATAAGCCCCACCTGTCTGATTGTTCTGGGTGGTCCTTTTGCTCCTGCTCACATTCTCATGTGCTTACACACAGATACGCAATTACAAAGAACTGCAGTAAATATTTACCTCCAAAGTGACTGAAACAACTGCTAATAGTAGTGCTTACTGTAGCAGAGTGTATGATCGTTGTGTCATTGAAAGTTGTTGCCTTGGTCTTATCTCTCTTAAGCTCGCCTTGTCATAAACATGGAATGAAAGTCAGACGTGTGTTTGCTGCTAAACATTTGGACGAAACTCGTTGATTTGAGATGAAATCTATTCGATTGTCTCACTGCATACATATGAAACTTTGTTGTGTTTGCTTGATGGTGTGTGTGTTCATCCCCCCCACCAGGTATGGTCATTTCTCAGGTATCAACAGGAAAGTCCAGCTCACCTACCTGCGGAATGGCAAACCTAAAGCATCCAGTGAGGAAGAAGGTATCGTACTCGGACACCGATTGTTGTGTGTGCTGGGTCACAGCGATAAATTATATGTAAACAAATACACACGAATGGTGATTGGAAGTGAATGTCAGTGTAATCAGTCATCAGTTAGTAACTGTGTTTTGGAGCCTCGCCTTCAGTGTTTTGGTTGCACCTCACCACGGACAACATTATTTGTCAGTATGGCTACAGAAAAAAAGAGTTTTGATTATTTATATAAAGAAAAATCAAATGTTAAACTTTCTGCTTCTTGTTTCAGATTCTAAGAAGGATGGCCCATCTCTGCTGCTGGTGTTGAAGTGGGGTGGGGAGCTGACGCCTGCAGGCCGGGTTCAGGCTGAGGAGCTGGGCAGGGCTTTTCGCTGCATGTACCCCGGAGGTCAAGGTACCAGCCAGACACATGCTCTAGCCTATAAGATGTTGTTACAACGGCTCTCACGCCTTCTGCTCTGGTGTCATTTTTCAGTCCTCCTTTGTAATTTCTAAAAACGGCACCGTTTGCAGTGCCAACACATGATAGGAGTCATACATGCACTGTGTGAAAAGAGGTCAGGCTGAAACGGCTATGTTAGAGTTGACAAGCCAGATTTTCAGGCTTCCAGCTGCCGCTGCAGTCTTTTTATCCCACTCATTGTCATTTGTGGCTGTGATGTTGTAGAAAGATTGCTGACTCACTGTTGCCAAGAGCAGGAACTTTAAAGTGTTACTCAACAACAATTATATACAATATTATTATAGTGTGGGACATCTTAGATTGTAGCAATAAAAATAAAAAACATTAGAAAGGCTACTCGTAGCAAATCTCTTAAGTTTACTGAAAAGTGAACTGAGGAGTTGCATGCACAGCATCTGTAAATAAAAATTACTGATGCCTAAAGTAATGATGGACTGCACATTTTTCTTCTTAGCTCATCTGCAGATGGCAGTTAACTTTAAGTAAACTTTGCTGTGATTGGCCTGGACTTGCAAGGAAAAAGGTGTAAACAATGGGGGGGGGGCTTCTGTGCTCACAGTCAAAGCTGTCCCAAAGACAATCAAATTAAAAATTTCACTGTTGTCAATATCGTACAGAGCAAACACCAGAAAATGTTTGGCCAGGTTTAGTATGAACAGCCAGTGCTGTAACAGTGAGACAGAAGATAAGGAAAACAATGATAGGGATGAAGGACTTTGGTGACCTAGTTACACTGTTTATATATAAAAAGATTAATTCATTTCTTTTAAATGGAACAAGCATTTTAAGTTTAAAGAAATTGCAGTTAATTGGTAGTAAAATAATCTTTAGTTTCAGGTGGAAAAATTAATGAGACTAATCTTGCCACTTCAGTACAATCACTCATGTCTTGCAGACACCTTCTGAGGACATTAAGGCACATTTTTACCTCAAGGCTTTAAAACTGTTCGAACAAACTGCTGCTCCATAACAGAGTGAACTCTCTCTGTTGAAGATCACGTGGTCTGCACCACAATAAGCAGGAATTATGACCTGGATTTAAGAGTATACTGTCAACACCGGCTTAAACAGTCTGATGTGAAAGGTTGTTGAGATTAAGCAAAGATGCTGAGCTGCAACTCTAGTGAAGGCTAACAGTATCAGGACAGAGGACCTAAACAGAAATGCAGTCAGTGGATGATTTATTAGGTACACATGTAAAATCGAAGCCAATACAGTCATCTGAGCTATAAAATTCATTATTACACTCGTAATAATAACTACTTCTTACTGACACACTCAGAGGTATTAATTTGGCTCTATTCATTCCTATAGTGTTGTAGATTCAATTATACTGATGTGTCCCACTCTAATAAAATTCAATAAAGATATAACTTTAATAAAGAAATAATTCACGTAAGACTGCTGTAACCTTACATCGTAGCCATTGTGCTGGATTGAAGTGTAGCCTCAACTATGGGGGGGGAAAGAACTGCTTACACATTTTTTTTTAAAGTACTGATTTAAATTCATGACATTCAATATTTTTTTTTCTATTTTTTTTTTAAAACCGTAACAGTACCTAAGCTGAAAATGCTGCTCGCACTGCCACCTAGAGGCTGTACCAAGTTGTCCTGCAGTTAGGTGTGGCCTCATCTGAGAACACCCAAAATGGGTTTTGTTCAAAGTGTTTTAAAACAGAAAAGCAGCTTTAATTTCTCTCTGTTCAGATTGAGCAGTAAGAAGTCAGCTGCAGGCTTTTCTTGACGTTATTTCCTGTAGGGTCTTACAATTAACAATAGTGCCATTTAGTCATCACCTGTCCTACCTAAAGGTTTGTTTTGTGCTGCATGCAAAACTCAAACTATAAAGAAAACCAACCTGAAGCAGAACTAAAAGTAGACCTTGTGTTGCTGCTTTTTTTATCTATAAAAAGAAGACAATTGTCTCATCCCAGCCACTGTTTTCAATCCTTTCTTTCTCTCCACCACAAGTTTTGTCGATTAACTCTGCTCTTCTCTGTTGTTGTTGCTCTATGTAAACTACTAGCCGGTAATCGCCGGTCCCTTGGCTGCGATTCCCCTATTGACTTTGGTAAGAGAAGGGTTTCCTGGATATCACCGCTCTTCCGCTCCTCTGTCATTCTGAGCGTTTGTCGCTCCGTCCACTAACGTGGTCTGCTCTCTCCTCATATCATCATGATTTTGGTTAATTTCACATGGCGACTAGTCCTGTTTTGTATCAGATTGCTGTGGACTGCTTTATTTTGTGTCGATGTGTTTCCAAGATGATCCTCCAATGTAGACACTGTTTAGGTCACTTGCCCGTACATATGTGGGCAGCTAAAGTGACTGGAGCTTTTCTTTTTCAAAGCTAACGCGCATCATCTCACACTAATCCTACTGCATTTTTTTTCACGAGTTGTTGAGATGTTGTTTGATAAAAATCTATTTTGGCCTGTGTTAAGCTTTAAACAGGGATATGTCTTCATCACGTCCCAGATTTGCTGATCTCTGTCAAATGAGGCATGGCGATGCAGTGTCAGGCTACCTGCAGAAGAGAAATGCATGAAGCATCAGTGTGATTTGATCTGTAGCGTTAGTTTGCATCCACCCCCTACATTAACATGGCATACTGGGAATGTTAAAAGACTTGGTCTGTTTTCAAAGAGAGGTAATCTAGGATATTTAATCTCATCTGCAGGGGAGTTATTGTCACAAATTTTGGGGAGACCACTAAAACTTCAGTTCACTTCACTTTCACTTCATTTTATATTCAGCTTAAACAACAACATTTAAGTTCACATTTAAGTGAAACGAACCCTATTAAAATCTGACAAGCCGATGCATTTGAACTGAAAGTGATGTTGCACTCGCACATGTGCTGTACTGGCCCGTTGTGCAATATTTGATGGAAATCTTTGCTACTATTGGGTACAATCAAAACTAAAATTTGTTTTTCTCTATTCTTTCAACTACCTCACCGACTCAGTCGTTTCTTTAAAAAAGAAAAGGAAAGGGAAAAAATGTGTTGTACTGTACATCTGAGTGCTGTAATCATGCCAGTTAACTGTGGCGCTCCACTCTGTGTTCAATTCTACAGGTGACTATGCCGGGTTTCCTGGCTGTGGCCTCCTGCGCCTGCACAGCACTTACCGCCATGACCTGAAGATCTACGCCTCTGACGAAGGAAGGGTGCAGATGACGGCTGCTGCTTTTGCCAAGGTAACTATGTCACTGTATTGGAAGACTAAACTCTTCATATAAATGTTACTTTAGTACTTAAGCGATTCTGATGGAGCTTGAGGAGAGCATTTAAAGCAGCTTTGCATGAACAAGACCCACTTGTTTGCCATAAATTGGAGCCGCTTGGCTTGCTTTCCTGGCCAGTGTGGAATTTATGTTCCCACTGCTCAATATTAAACACAGAAGTGTGATGGCTGTAAAACGGCTAACTGATCATCTGCAGAGGAATGGTCTGTTTGAAGAGTTTGAGACAGGTTGAGAATTTATCCCAAAAATAGAAACAACATTAGTTAGGGGTGATCGTGGCTCAAGAGTTGGGAGTTCGCCTTGTAATCGGAAGGTTGCTGGTTTGAGCCCCAGCTCGGACAGTCTCGGTCGTTGTGTCCTTGGGCGAGACACTTCACCCGTTGCCTACTGGTGGTTGTCAGAGGGCCCGGTGGCGCCAGTGTCCGGCAGCCTCGCCTCTGTCAGTGCACCCCAGGGTGGCTGTGGCTACAATGTAGCTTGCCATCACCAGTGTGTGAATGTGTGTGTGAATGGGTGGATGACTGGATATGTAAAGCGCTTTGGGGTCCATGGGGACTAGTAAAGCGCTATATAAATACAGGCCATTTACCATTTAGTTAAGGTTATGAATGACAAGACAAGCGTAGTGATGAGAATGGACTCATCTACCTTGTTTGCTTCGGGTTACTCGTCACGACTTAACCCTCACATATTTATGTAATTTTTTAACCATTTCAAATCTGATGCATGTCTGCAGGGTCTTCTGGCTCTAGAAGGGGAGCTCACGCCCATCCTGGTTCAAATGGTAAAGAGTGCCAACATGAACGGACTGCTGGACAGTGACAGCGATTCTCTGACTGACTGCCAGCAGAAAGTGAAAGCCAGGCTGCATGAGATCATGCAAAAGGACCAGGACTTTACAGAGCAGGACTACCAAAAGGTGTTGTCACACATGGAATTGCTCAGTTAGTGATAAGCTGTATGAGGCAATTTCTTGTTTGCAAGTAAAGTCTCCAGTTAGTTTAAACAGTTAAATCCAGATAAGATTTGGATTATCCAAAGAATTTTGCAACTGCTCATACATATATTGACCGTCTTTTCTGGCATAATCTCATGCGTCGTGTTTGGCAGAACATGTTATCTATTTACTTCTGCTTCTATCGTGTCCCAGTTGGCTCCGACTGGCAGTCCGTCACTGGTGAACTCCATGAAGGTCATAGAGAATCCAGTCAAAACCTGTGACAAGGTGTATGCCCTCATCCAGAGCCTTACATCGCAGATCCGAAAGAGACTGGAGGACCCCAAGTCTGCAGGTACTGAGAACCTGCAGAAAGGCTGCCTTTTAAAATGTTTTACTGTCTTTAAACCCTCAGTATTTATTTTAGTCATCAGGTGTTATGTATGAATAAGACTGATGCAGAAAAGCTTGTAACTGTAGTGTGTATATATGGAGTTCAAAATTGATCCACCCCTCATTTCTTTATATTCTGGTAGGAAAATTGGAACCATGTGGAGTTATTTATTGAAACATGAGGTTAGCCAGCTTTCTTGTCATTTCTTTAAGAAGTCTTCAGGAATAGTTCTCCAGGCTTCTTCAAGGACATTCAAAGCTCTTTTTTGGATGTTGGCTGCTTTTTGTTCTGTTCTCTGATAAGATGATCCCGCCCTGCTCAATAGTGTGTTTTTGTTTTTTGTTTTTTTCTATCCAGTTATGCTTCTTACACTGCCTTCTTACATCGGCAGTGTGATTCCCATGGTTTCATGCTGAAAAGTGAAGCCGTTGCAAATAAAATGCTTTCCGTGTGGTTTTGCATTAATAAAAATCTGAGGGTGTTTTTTCTGTATTCATGATTTCAACAAGATCTCTGACACCAGTGCCTGAAATCCAGAGCCATGACAGAGCCTCCACCCTGTTGTGCAGGTGGCTGTAGAATGTCAATGTCCCAAGCAGAAATGTGTGAAAACCTTCAGAAAGCTGGAGAATTAATATTCAAGAACCTTTTTAAAAATCTTTTATAGTTAGGGGTTTTTTTACGACAATGATAAAATTAGTCGCTGTATTTTAAATTTTTTTTTTTTCTCTCCAGACCTACAGCTTTACCACAGCGAGACGTTGGAGTTGATGCTACAGCGCTGGTCTAAGCTGGAGAGAGACTTCCGCATGAAGAATGGGCGCTACGACATCAGCAAGATCCCAGATATCTACGACTGCATCAAATATGACCTTCAGCATAATGCCTCTCTTGACCTGGAGGACACGCGGGAACTTTTCAGACTGTCCCGTGCTCTGGCTGATATAGTCATACCACAGGTAAATCACATCAGTGTCTTTAATTGCATTTTTTCCAAGTGCTGCCCAGCACTTATTTTTAAATTTTGCACAAATTTGGCATTAGTAATGAGTGATGTAGCAACATTATTCCAATGGCGCATTTAAAATGTCATGCTTTAGTCAGAAAACCTTACCAGCGAGAGCAAGGTTCAAATCAACCCTCTATTCATTAACATGTCTTCTGAATTAAAGTGACTTGTCACAAATAACATGCAAAAACATGGTATTTTAATGGATTGCCCCCTTGTTCATTGACATCAGGAGTATGGCATCAACAGAGCAGAGAAATTGGACATCGCCCAGGCTTATTGTGTTCCCCTGATGAAGAAAATCCAACTGGACCTGCAAAGGACCCATGAGGACGAGGCTGTCAACAAGTTGCACCCTCTGTGAGAATACAGAACACTACTGAAGCGCACATGTTTATAAGCCACATGCATACATGTATTAACAAGTATTACAGGTGTTGTGTTACTCACTTGTGTCTCTTCCTCCGCCCTGGTGTTCAGGTATTCTCGGGGTGTCATGTCTCCTGGGCGTCACGTCCGCACACGCCTCTACTTCACGAGTGAGAGCCACGTTCACTCCCTGCTCAGCATCTTCCGCTACGGAGGCCTGCTGAATGTATGCAGTGGTTTTGTCACCTTTGACTTTTTGATTTTCTGCAGGTGTGCATGTGCACATTCAGAGGGCGAATTGCCAGAACAGAGCTTTTGTAGCGTTGCACTTATTGCAGAGGGTATTCCTTCCAAGACAGAAGGCTTTTTGAAGATGACTTCAGTGACTTGTTCTAATAAAACTAAGCTGAACTGTAGTTCTAAGTTAATAGAACGCTTATGTCTAAATTGGACTGTAGAACTGATGCTTACCTTGCCCTTGCATGAATTTTCACAGATCTGTGGTGTTTCACTCATTGGCTTTAATTTTACATCTGCTTGTCTTTGCACATCAGGAGGAGAAGGACCAGCAGTGGAAGCAAGCAATGGACTACCTGAGCGCTGTGACTGAACTCAACTATATGACACAGATAGTCATCATGCTGTACGAAGACAACAACAAGGTGGGCAGGATGAAATGAAACGCATACCTCCTCCTCCAAACTGCAGCTTCCTTTGCAGGATTGCAGGCTCCTTTATGCAGCCTCCTTTGTATATTTGTGTCTGTGTGCTGAGCAGGACCCCTCCTCAGAGGAGCGCTTCCATGTGGAGCTTCACTTCAGTCCAGGAGTAAAAGGATGTGAAGATGAAGAGACTATTCCTCTTGGATTCGGCTTCCGGCCGGCCTCCTCAGAGGTGTGTGACCATACCGCACTCATATTGCTGGTTGAAAATTGTCTAAAAATGTGAAAAATTTCAGTTTCAAACCAGACAAGAGGCCATTTAAGGTTTTAAAAAATAAAAATCTCCCTTGTAGTTGTGTGTCGACATCAGGTGTGTTTTGTTGATCAGAGATGTCAGTCACTTCTTTCTTCTCTGACCAATTAGAATGAAGACAAGAAGCCTAATCAGGGCAGTCTGGAGGACCTTTCTCAGGATGAGCCGGACCAGGCACTTCAAGTCTCTGATCCAATCAACATTCAGCGAAGGTCTCCCATGATTCGGAACCGCAAGACTGGCTCCATGGAGGTACCAGACTGCCAGAGTTCAGTGTTAAAATGACAAAATGCGGTCTGGGTGTGAACTAGCTCTTCTGACACTTTTGCCTGTCATTTTAAAAGTGCGATGATGCTCTTGAAGCAACCATTAAACATCAGGTCCCTGAATAATATGTTGAGGATATCAGTATTAATCCCTGGTCTCTTTGGCCCCACTCAGGTCCTCTCTGAAACCTCCCCCACTCATTCCGCCAAAGGCTGCACATCCCATCGACTCTTCATATCCTGCTCACGCCAGTCTCCTGAGATCAAACCAGCCAGTGGCTTAGGTAGGGATCTAATTTTTGGAGCAAGTGTGGGAGAATGTGTGTTTTCGCTGTGTTCATATCTGCGTTCATGGCCTCACCGCTCATTCATTTCCAGCCGTCATCACTGCGCCTCCTCTTCATCACGAGCTGCAGCTGTGACTTTTTTACCCCCTTCACCCTCCCACTTTTCCATTTCACTTTCAGTCTGTCCCTCGTTTCTTTCACATAGCGTCCACCCCAGCTTAGTTTAGCTTAGCGGCAGCCGAACAGGATCAGAATCCAAACTATGCTGGCCAGAGGTCAGCGGGGAAGAGTCATGTTCACAGCCAACTGCAGGAACACTGCGTCATATGGTGATCAAAGACGTGTTCCTCTCCTCTCTAGGTGATAAGGTGACAACACGGTGAACATGCTAATACCTTCATAGTCAAACAAAACCCGACTCTCTAGTTACTAATGTTTGCCTTTTCTTTGTTTAATGTCACTATAACTGATATTGACTTGACTAACATAAACTAATATAATTAGTAAAGATTATTAATATTGTCATATAGTGACTTGGAGACTCAGAGACTCAATAACTCAAATCCCTGCTCCAAATAATGTGGTCAGCATATGTGCTGATAATCCAAAGTTCAGGTGTTTGTGAATAGCAGCCAATCAGAAGAAGCCTGGCTGAAAGGGAAGGAGAAGGGAGCAAAAAAAACAAAAACTAAACTAAACCAAAACTTTTTTGTTTAAAACAGTGGATGAACTGAGGAGCTGGACCAAGGACCAGTATAAGATAAATTATTTTTTTTAACAGTGAATTATACAAAGCATCTCTAGTAGAGGCCAAGAATAAAAATACCGGTGACCACCAGTTCTACCCCTCAGCCTCCTGGTAGACACAGCTGTGGTATTAATTTCAAAATCCTACGGCGATGCCTGCCCAGCAGGATTAAGCCAAAACCCCGTCCGCCGTATGCAGCTGTGGGGTAAAAAGGTTGGAACTGAGCATACAGTAACAGGTCACCTTTGAGTATACACCTATTCTTAACTATTCACGAGACCAGTTTGCTGCATTTGTTTTTTCGGATGAAGTTTGATTTTTTTTTTTTTTTTTCTTTCTTCAAATCTTCACATGTGAATAATCAGATCTGACCAATGCATTTAGCTGCATTTGACAAATGTGTGCTCGAAGTTCAAAACTCAAGACAGTATTGAATTATACAAATTTCCCGTGCTGTTGCCTTGTTGTGAGAAATGGATGAATCCACAATCTCAATTTCTTCCTTTTCTCACCAAGTTGGCATCCCCAAAATTTGTAACTGAATTTCATGTTGTTGTTTTTTTACAATGCGCTCTGTGCGTAAAGGCCTTAATTGTGCAACATTAGCATCAAAAGATGTCAGAACAGAAGAAGTGTTATTATATTGCCAGAAACTGAATTTGCTGTAAGCTCACACAGTTGAAACAAACGCAGATGATAATATTACAAGTATTTGACATGTTGCGCTGTTGTAACCACTCCAGATATCAGGTTGTCCTGCTAAAGAATACATCTGTGATTTAAAAGAAAAGCGTCTTCATTAACATTAGTTGTCCCTATATAAATAAGTTACATGTTCCTCCTTCAACTAGAGAAAACTGCCCTCACAAATTCTTAAAAATCTACTCTAAATATTATTAGTCTTATAACAAAACATTTTTGGTCCCATACATAAAGTAAGATATCAGTGTAGGTCCCTTTGACCTCTTTAAATTGTTCCAAATCAGACCACTCTGGGTCCATGAATGTAGTTTAACCTCAGCCTAAATAAAGGGACTTTTGAAGGACATGCAACATCCAACAACCTGCTAACATGGTGACACTTACAAGCATGACATGCTTCCATCTAAATAAAGACGTGTGGAGAAAACCATAAAACCAACAATGTGAGCAGAGAGTGGAGTCGTGGTGTGGAAAAAAACAAGAGATCGAAAGCTTTCAAAGACTAGCGTACATCAACCTGCGTCACTTCTTACTGCTGGATATCACCAGGGAATGAGTGATGGTCCTTTAAAAATCCTTATTGTTTTAAATGTCACATCGCTACAGTAGGTTAACGTGCCCCTTTCTGTATAATGCACCGATCGTCGTGCTGCTCGGTGCTTAATTATCACGTTTGAAAGCAGCAGTTGGCTTTATGTCCACGTTACACTAATGTTTTAAACCCTCTCTGAGTGGAGCCATTCAGTTTGTTGTGTGCTGCGTTGCTGAGGTCACAGTTCTCCAACTAAGCGTTAACACAACGCTTAGTTGGTGTTTCAAATATTTAAATAAAATATTCATTTAAAGTCTTTGGACATTGAATTTGTCCTACGAATATGAGGATTAGTTTGTTTTATTCGTGTACAGCAAGTCTAAAACTCATTTCCACTCTCGGCCTGCTTGATATGCTATTGTGACGTATAGGAAACCCACATGTTCTGTGCATGTGCACACATCACTCACACAAGGGTCTTACACACTGAGTCACTGTTCTGAAAAACCTTAAAGCTTGCGTGTCATCTAGGTATTTTCCTTCTATTATAAACTTTATCAAATCTATATAATAAATATCTGTTTGCAGGGTGTTCATACAGGTAAACTCATTTTTCCCAAAGCACAAACACACTCTTGGGCCACACCATTTAGTGTGTAATTAAAAAATATATATAAAAAAAATTCTCACCCTTCACATGTCCACTTCACCCATCCCTTCACCTCTTCCCCCCCGCACTCCCACGGCTCCTCCACACAGGCTCGCTCTGCTCTGGCCTCTTCAGTGCCTCAGCCCTCGGGGTGTCCTGTAGCGCCCCCAACCTTCGGGACTACGTCCGCACACACCACCGTCACCACCACCCGAAGCCTCCTCTGTCCCCCGGCAGTTTGCCGTGCAAGAGTGGCATGTTTGGTACGTTCACCACGCTCTCTGTCCTCTCGCATGGAGCTGGTCTTTTCATCTGTATCCATTTGAAAAGCTTTTTTTTTCCTGGCTTTGAAAAGTCTTGTTTTTTTTCTTTCCTACTTTGTGTTTTTTGCTCCTAAATTCATCTTATTGATTTTTGGGGACATTTTTTTTTCCCTTCAGATCAAAACAAATCAGCAGCTGTAATATATTGCATCGTTTCTCCTAATGATTTTTGCCCCGCAAGAATGGGCAGCAAGGGCACTGATTTGACAGCAGAGGGATTGGCTGTGTAGTAAATGCTGAGCATACAGGCTGGAATACAATTAATACTTTTCCACATCAACTTGACCGCTAACCGATCAACCCGCTCTCCTCTCGGACTCAAGTGTTTTGTCTCTCTGTGCATGTTGTGTTAACATATCCTCTTTATTTCACAATCCTTCGTAAAGTGAAGTAGTGTGTCTGTAAGCCAAAAGCCTGGCTTTTTATTTTTTCATATTAATCACAATTTACGGTAATCCTTACATTAAGAAACTCAGCCTGTTATTTGGAACAGATATAAGACCCAGTAATCCACCTTAAAATAATCCCTTTTCCCTGAGTCTGGTAATGGCGGTAATGGTAAGTGAAAGAAAGCTGCTTCCACAGCCACCAGGGGTCCTTGCAACAGGTTTAATTACCACAAACATCTGGAGTGGATAGATTTCTCATGGTTGCAGCTGGTTAATCGCACAAATTTGTTTAGTGCGTCCCAAATATGCATGTGACTCATCTACAGGTGACGTCATCATTTTCCTATTAGGTGTATTTATGCATATGGATCCGAACTGCAGGGATTTGTTTTCCCTCTACTACAGCTTTTTAAACACAGCAAACTGAGCCGGTCAGTTCATCCACTTGGTGTCACTCTGACTGCTGAGCTACACACTGGCAGATGCTTTACTTTCTCAGCTCTGTTGCATCAGGCCTATGGGCTGCTGTCTGAGAGACAGGTCGGGGTCTGGACCTGACGTCAGTCCAGTTCGTTTAAAGAAAAAAAGAACAGGGCAACAAGAGATGGGTTTATTGCTGGGAAGGTGAAAGGAAGTGCACACTTCAGATCTGAAGATGGCCTGCAGTGTCAGTGGTAAGTGCATTTCAGAGAGGCGGTTCCCAACCTTTATTTTACAGCTTTCTGCAATACCAAAAATGACCTAATGGATTCTTACCTGACATAAAAGTGGGTTTTCTTCTTTCGTAAACCGTATATTACATGCATACGCTCTACAGAGCTTTATTTCACCTGTCAGCTCAGTTTTTTTTTTCTGTTTTATTTTTCCCAGTCTGCAGCGTTACTGCGTTAGTAAAAACTACGTTACACCAACACATTGAATGTGATCAACAGCCAGTAGTAGTCAGGCTGGAGGAAAAAGGAGATGTGTTCCTGTCGGTGACATTTAGATCAGCACACTTCTTACGTCCGTTGTTTACTCCACCCACTCCACAGCAGCCTTAGCACTCAGTCTCCACTCTGTTCATTCAAAGATGACCCTCCTTTTCACACAGATCTGTTGGCAGACAGACACTGATGAATCGACAGGCCAACTCTGCTAATCGGTTTTCTCCTTCTTTTTTTTCTTTTTTTCTTTTTCCTTTTCCCCCCTTTGTGTTCAAACACACAGACTCACAAGCAGACTCAGATCCCAGCTGCCCCAGTAATGCCAGTTACCTTTCTTATCTCCTCAGAGCTGTTGTCTATGCCGGCAGTAAAGAGATTTTCTGTGTCGTATGCCAGGCATCCGACTAATGGTATGTCTGCCTTTTTTTTCGACACTCCTCCAGTTCTCCTCTTATCTTGCATGACGGTTTTGTGGGAAAACATTTTCTATGTTTTCTGTTTTGGGAGGTGTGACGTGTGGCTACATTACTTACATCATCTCAGATTTTTAGGGTTTTTTTGTTTCTCTTCCAGCGCACACCTTCGGTGTTTGGGTTTTGTTTTGTTTTTACTTATGTTGTCAGCCCTTCACCTCTAACATCACCTGCTCTGCCTGCAAGTGTTTTCATCTCCAATCCTGCTGTTCACAGGATGGTTAGCTATGTGGAATATATCGTGTTCCTTAGATATATCTCCACGGGTAGATAATCAATGCACATAAAAAAAATTAAAAAATCCTCACTGGCATATGCACTGTTGATTCTAAAATAATTTATTTGATAAATGTCTGGGTTTTTGCTATAAATGCCAAATAAAACTTTAAATAGGTGTTTCTCTTGTTTTAGTTTAACCCCAGTTTAACCACACACATACTTACAGTGATGTCATAGTGTACTGACCACACACATACTAAATAAAATCTGGACCAACCCATTTTAGGAAGAGCATCTGTTAATCAGGGGGCCTGTGGTTCAATACCTGGCTCCTCCGGTGTGTAGTAGTTGATGTACACGTTGCTGCTTTACTGTTTCCATATTTGGGCCTTTTACGGTATTTGGGGTTTTATATGAAAAGCTCAGAGACAGCTGATCACATGTTGGCAGTTTGATTAGTGCTGGCTGTATGTCAGCAGAATTGATGTCAGCTGATCCACAGGCTGGTCTCACATGTTGGTTCAGAGTGGCTGAAGAGTTGGTGGAATTCACAAATCTCATATGTTGAAACGTGTTTATTTATTTATTTTTTTAAAGACAGCTGGAGCCACAGTCATGGGCCTTTCCCTCCAGTTTGCTCTCTTGCTTCTCTCCTGTAGTCACATTTTGATTTATAATAATAGGCGCTGATGATCCATTTAAAAAGTGACAGTTTTCCTTACATCCACTAACATTGGTGTGATCTGCTTTGTTACAGGTATTTGCTTTCAATAAATATTATTCTTATATTTTATTTACAATTGTCCAAGTTCAGTTTTGAACAGCCACCTGCTCATCAAGCTGCTGTTTGTTATATATATTATTATTTAACTAAGGACATTCCTCACTTTATCAATGATGAATTATCTGTTGTTATGATGCAAAGCGGAGAAAAGGGCAATCACAGCTGTGGGGTTTTTTTCTGAATCATAACCATGTTGATGGGTAAAATATTGTAGATAAAGTAACGTGTGCTTTACACATATTCTCATTTGCTTGGTCACTCAAATGGCACTAGAGGTGAAATTGTTCTCATTTGGTCGTTTTGATGTGAAAGCCAGGTGGGATTAACCAGCCGAGGAGCGATGTCGGGCAAAAACGCTGAAGAATGGGTCAGTAATGAACTTGCATTCATCAGGTTCACACAGACACATGTTTGAGGGTCTGTGGTGTCCTGTTAACTGTTCCATTTGTAAATATGCAAATGTCTGGTCTTTTATTGCCGATTGAAAGCTCATGCTGCTTTCTGATGATGGGATTGAGTGGTGCATACAAACAAGTTAGGAATGAGTCACCATTAGCCGCCTGCCACACAGTGAACACCGAACCTTTGAACCAACCCCACCCCTGAGTGTTCTGAGCCCTGGGGCAGTTGCCCAATTTGCAGAGCTAGTGATAGAAATCTGTCAGAAAGTCACGCCTTCATGCTACAAATCTAAAATACGACTTCTCTTGTCACATTGCAGTTCTGTTGCCACACATACAGTTTCTTGAAAAATAGCCCTGGGGGTCACTGATGTTTGAGCACTGATTGACTGAAAAAGCCTTTCATTCAGATTACGTGGAGCAGATCTCAGGTGTGTTTTTATTCATTCGTTTCCCCCCCTGACGTCTCTATTTCACCTCAGGCTATCTGCTTTGCATTTGATTTCTTTGAAATGGAAAGGTGGGACTGAGTCTGTTTTTTTTTTTTTTCTGTTTGAGCCGTGAGGTTTTTGTCCGTTGCAGCCTACAATCGATCGAATGCCCTCCGGCCGCACTGCTTTTCAGCTCCTCCCGTTTCTGCTCCCGCTCCGCTGCACTTTCCAGTTCTACTCTTCTCTCCCTGCTCTGCCTCTCATCCCCTCAGAGCCCTCGGACGTGCCTCACGTAACCCAGCTGCTGGAGTGGCTCCCTGCTGAGACAGCCCTGCTGGGGTTTGCCCCTGTGGCTGTGGATGGGGCCATGGCCCACCACCTGCGTCACTGCCCCTACCACTTCCGCCTCTTCAAGACTGAGCTGGTGTCTAGTCAGGAGCTCCCAGAGTCTCACTACGGTCAGCCGCTGCAGTCCCTGAAAATACTTGGTGCTGCCTCCTCTTCCTCACTTTCGTCCTAGCCAGTCGGTGCTGGGAGAAGGGGGATGCTGCCAGTGCCAGTTCAGCTTAGCATCTGTTGTGGCTCATTGCTTTTATTTTTCTTGCAGCCTGTGCGTTCATTTTCCCTCCTAGGTCTGCCTGTTAATGATATCTATAGCCCTGCCTCATGCTCCATTTATTGTCCGACTATAAACATTCTCATTTTGCACATCTGCCCAAAGATGCAAACGCTGTATTCCTCTGCTTATTTAAAGACACAGTGAAACTATTAAAGCAACTTAGCTTTCACTCGAGCACTGCGGCTCTCAACGTTTTTTAGGTGTCACCTGACAGAGGTGAACCGGGGGGGGGAAATCTAATGGACATCTAAAGGTCATTAAGTTTCCAGCTTCCCAGCTGAATGTCCATGTAATGTCCACTCGTGACATTAGTGGAGGTAATTGCCCAGATAATTCCAGTCAAGCAAGGCTGAGGCATGTGTCCTGAATGCTTCACCCAGACGGAGTATTCTTAGGAGAATAATTAGGCCTGAAGTTTGAGAGGCGTGAGGAAGGACAACTTTCTGACCTGAACACTTGTAACACTGTCTTGGGTTCATCTGTAAAAACAACTATAATTTCCAACTCAACCAGAATGTTGTCCTTTCTTATGAATGGCACAGAAGGAAATGGACGAGCTGCATCCACACGGCTGGGAATACACGGATGGCGTCCCTCTGAATTCTCCACCCTGTTAGCTGCTCGGTTTTCACATCATTATAATCCCACATCACACAGCTTTGTACCAGGCATCTGGCAGATTAAGATGCGTTTATGTGACTCAGTTCAAGGGACATTTGAGTTCTCACATCTTTATAAGATGGTTCTGATTTGATGTGAGCACTGAGAAATTCTCATGGACTAAGGAGCTGTAGAGACTGTTAGCATTATTGTAGTTTCATTCTTTCTGCGTCCAAAAAGGGGAGAATACTATGACAAGGAGTGAGAAAAAGGTTCAATCCATATGAAATGTGATGCGTATAGATTTTATTTATTTTGAAAGGACCAATAAGTAACTGAACAATTAGGACCTGATAAGACACTTTGAGTGTATTCTTTAATTTCACTGTGTCTTTAAGTCTTTGCATATGATTGGACATTTATAGCTCACTTGTGGAATTGGTAGAACATAGCAATTCATTTTTAACCATAATCTCAAATTATAACAAATAATACATCTGCAAAAAGGACGACTAATGGATCTACATGCATGCGGTTCAGTCTGGTGAACCAGACTCTTTTATGCGATGGTTAGAGGCCTGCCTAATTGCATTGTGTGCATGTTCCATCCTGAGCAGTGGGTGCAGGAAAAGGAAGCCTTTACAGCTGGGCTTTTGTTCAGGAATGAGGTCTGTGTGGAAATGCGTGTCGGATATTGATGGCGCTAATTTGGCCTTTGCACTGGGAAGTAACAACTGAATCTCCACAGTGTCTTCCTCAAAATAACAAAATATCCCTTGGCTGGGTTGGAGATATTTCAGTGTCTGTCTGAAAGATCTGGGTCATCATCTATTGGCTAATTTTAATTGGCTAATTAAGTGGCGGCCTGTCCGTTAACTGTCGATCGCGTAAAGTGTTTGTGGAGCAGGTCCTGGCACATTGTCAGCTTAACACAGCTTGCCTGCACTCAGCAGAGATGACCGTCTGTTATGACTTGTGCCGTCTTTATCTGCATTCGTTCCCTGCCTCGTATGTTTATGTCTGCCTTTGTGGAGAGTGAATAGTGCAGTGAAGGATCAGTGGGCTTTTTTTCTCTCCTCTCACTGCATCTACTGTGTGAGCTGAATTGTAAAGTCCATGTGAACGCACTGCAGCAGCGATGAGGAGGGAAAGATGATAAAAGCCAACTAATGTGTTTTTATATAACGCCTGCTCTATTACACAGTACACTAAAGACAGAAGGAGAAATACTGTAGCATGGAACTTGTCTGAACTGGCAAAACATTTCCTCCTGAGGCTTTGTAATATCACTTTAAACGGTAGAATAATTTTTCTGCTGTCATCACATCTTTGGCAGGAAGCTGTTTTCAGATTCCACATTAGTCTTTGTTTTGTCAAATGAATAAAGCTGCTCAAGGCTGTATCGGGTAAGGAAAAGATTTTTTGATTAGTCAATGGAAGGCCTGAAGGTCTTTGTCGTATCCTGCCATTCCTGTTCTTCTTCTAAGCTTTAGATTAAAAAGCAGAAGCAACAGGTTGTATAATGTTCTTAACTCTTGAAAGTGCACACAATCCCATGAGAAACATTAACAACAAGCAAGTCAACTAATTATAAATTGATATCTTGGCCCCTTGAGGCCTTGAAAGGTTCCTCTCCATTAAGCATTTCGTTCCGCTTGAATTGAATAAGTTGTTTTAGGTAATAGCCGTGCACACATTCATGGTTGTTGCACATTATTCATGATGAAGGCAAGGATGGCCAGCATGCTGTCTGGGTAGATGGATAAAGGTGGAAGCAGCACTTCAACCTCCATCTATTCCTTACTGTCATCATAGAGCTTCATGTTCTCTGTTGGGCTACTGTGAATGCTGATGGACTGTTTCCTGCATGTGTGAAAGTCACCTTCTTGCCATTGCACTTTAGTGTTTAAAAGTTGTATTTCACAAGATGTAGATGTTTTGTTTTCTTTTTTTTTGAGGGGGGGGGGGGGGGGGGTTGGTTTTTTGTCCCGACCAACAAAAGCAAGCAAAATATAGAAATGTAATTATGAATACAGATATAAATTTTATAGAACATAAAAGTATATGTAATGCAATTTTACATATGACGAATCTTCTAATAAAATGAAAAAAAAAAATTATTAATTGATTTTTTTTTTTTTAAAAGAATACAGTTTTTCCTGTTCATTTCCTCTTCATTGTCGTAACACGAATATTTCCGCACCATTAACAAACCTCGAAGAAAATTAATCTTTTATGTGTGGTTCACAGTTCATTACAACTTGTGCTGCAGCTCATCATCAAATCTATGTTGGTGATCCAACCCAACCGGCTCAGGAAACAGGAGGGGAAATAGACTGAACATTTGTACCGGTCCTATTTAACAATTTAATTAATTAATAAATTTATACAATACAGGCATAACATTATAACCACCTGCTTCATATTTTATTTTCCCTCCCTTTTGCTGCCAAAACAGCACCGACCCGTCGAGGCATGGACTCGTATTGTAGCACCAGGATTGCTTTTAGATCTGGGGAATTTGGAGGCCAAGTCAACACCTCAAACTTATTGTTGTGCTCCTCAAACTATTCCTGAAGCATTTTTGCTTTGTGGCCGGGCGTATTATCCTGCTGAAAGAGGCCAGCGGGTAATACTGTTCAATGAAAGGGTGTACATGGTCTGCAATATTGCTTGGGTAGGTGGTACGTGTCAAAGTAACATCCACATCAAGGTCAAGGTTTCCCACCAGAATATTATCCGAAGCATCACACTGCCTCAGCTGGCTTGCCAGGTGTTCCCCAGGTAAATGCCTCACATGCACCTGACCATCCACGTGACGTAAAAGAAAACACAATTCATCAGATCAGACCTTCCATTCCTCCATGGTCCAGTTCTGATGCCCAGGTCAGCATGGACACACTGACTGCTCTGCTGCTATGCAGCCACATACGCAACAAACTGTGATGCTCTGTGTACACCTTTACATCAGAACCAGCATGAACTTTTTTCAGCCGTCTGAGCTGCACTTACTCGTCTGTTGGATCAGACCACACAGGCCAGCCTTTACTCCTCACATGCGTGAGTGAGTCTTAGCTGACCATGACACTGTCGCTTATTCACCACTGTACCGAGCACTGCAGATCAGGACCGCCCCACAATAGCTGCAGTTTTGCAGATGCTCTGACAAGCACCAAACTCACTCCAATCCTTACATTTGTCATTTCTTCCTGCTTGCAACATCAACTTTGAGGGCAAAAGGTTCACTTCGCTCTCTAATGTATCTCCCCCCCCCCCCCCCCCCCCCCCCCCCCCCCAAACAGGTGCCATGATGAAATCAGTGTTTTTCACTGCACCTGGCAATGCTCATAATGTTATGCCACATCTCCCCAGAATTTTATTTTCTTCTTTGTGGTTTCAGAACCTCGTCTGTAACTAATATTAATTTTTGCTTTATATCACACACTTCACCTGAAGGAAATACCATTTACAGCATCAGCTTAGAAATGAAGTTGACCTCGAGTACTGACATCTTAAACACAAGAATCTCTGTAGTCCTCACCTACTTATTACATATACAAACACAGAACGGTATTTTTTCTTATCTTTAAATCAACAAGCATATCATATCCTGTTAACACACAAGTGAGCTCTACTATAATCACTTCATGTATCAGCAGCAACATGTAACGAGTGTGTTTTCTTGTCATTTTAAGCAGAGTGCTCTGTAACCATGTTAGAAACAAGACAAAAATATTATTTTTGTTCTTGTGGTCTCACTAACTCAGGAATTGGTTATTTGTGTTTGCATTATATCTGGCTTGCTTGTGTTGTGTAGCTACAGCCAGTCAGCTGCTGTGAGAGGTCACACGCTGCCGACTGTAGCTCTTGTGTGCAAACGTTTGTGTGGCTGGTAACAAATATAAATCACTGCTAGATTTTTTTTTTTTTCTTAATATGGCACTCAAATCACGTGGAACCGTAATGCACAGAGAGCAGTACTTTCCTCACCGCTCTTCCTGCTAGTGCACGATCAGCTGTATTGTACCCTTTGTCCTGCAGGCTTTGAAGGATGCTCCATGGTGCCTTCCATCTACCCGCTGGAGACGCTGCACAACTCACTTTCCCTGAAGCAGGTGGACGAGTTTCTCAACTCGGTGTGTGAGAGCAACAGTGAGGTCCAGGCCAAAACCATGAAAGGTGCGAAAGCTTCAGTGTAATTTTTGTTTTATAGAATCTGATCGTCAGATCTTGAGCATGAATATAAATGGCCACAGTTCACTGGTTTTTAATCTGTTAATTCATATAAAGACATTTAAATAAAGCCTGAGAGTCGGCAGTTAAATTTGAAAGCCATTTCCACGTCTAGCAACAAAACAACACTTTCTGAATCCAAAAGCAGAAGAGAGCAGTATTTCTCAGAAGCATAATGAGCTTCAATTACATTTGTAAACTGATCCTAATGTGTTTTCTTTTCTCTCTCTGCTCCAGCGCTCTCTGGCTTGTTTGCCTCTCAGAGCCAGATTTCTCTCTATAGCCCGCAGCAGCCTCTTTCCTCCTCTGGATCTGAAGCATCTCTTCGACCGCCTGGCCAGCCTTTGTGGCGTAAGTGCAATGATTTTCATGGCATTATCAGTGTGTTGACCTGCTTTCACTGCACAAAGTGTTTTTCAAGAGAATGAAACCTCTTTAAACGTATCGGCTTCATGTTTAAATATTTACCCTCCTTACTATCGTGTAAAAGTCTAAATGACAACACAGACCGCAACAACTCAGTCGCGTCACTACAGTTTCACACAGATTTAAATGCTTCAATACTGTGGTTACTGCTACAGCTCAACCGATATAATGATTTTTTTTCTTCTTTCAGACACACGAAACAAACAGATCTCCCCTAAAGTGCATCATGTGTAGTTTTTTTCTGTACATGTTTACACCCTGTCCAGCTCTGCTTGGTTTCACTGTTTGTTGTCTGGTGCTGAAGGGTGTTTGTCCCGTCTCTTCTTCTTCTAAATTGTTTTTTATTGGCTGTTAGAAATGCTGATAAATCAGCAAATGGCTAATGGCAGCTCAGCTAAATTGGTTCTAGTTACCACAGTGAAGATGGAATCTCAGGTTGGAGAGGTGAAACTCAGCACTTTATCACATTCACAAATATCATAGACTGTGCAGGGGGGGGTGGATGTAGCCATCGAGATGTCAGCCATGCTTTTGTGAAGCGTTCATATGTGGATGAGACGGGGGAGTTTCAAGATAAGTCAGCCAAAAGCAGCCAGCTTGGTTAGCAGGGTACTGCATGGATATATCGCACAGACACAGATGAACTGCTAATTAGTGTGTAGGGAAAAAAATGCACAGTTTCACTCAGTTGCACTGACAGACTGTCCCAGTCTGCTCCAGTTTTAACTACAAAACAATCCACATATTTGTCATATAATATCACTGAAATGCTTCAAAATGCAGATTTTCACCCACCATACAGCCGCTCTGAAAATTATTATAGAGACCAAAACACAGGAGTCTAAGCACACTGATTTACAGACTCAAGTGGCCGAAGGAGGAACTGCAATTTTTGGCAATTTGTTGTCTTTTTTTTTTTCTTTTTTTTTTTTTAATCCCTCGATGTCTTATTAAAACTTTAAAAAACAAAAAACGGGGGAAAAAAAAACAACCAATTTATGACCTAGTAAACAATAGCACGCTTATGACTTTAAAAAACAACAACAAAATATCCAAATAAAGAAACTAGAACAAAAAATGTGTGGTTGTTGTTTATAAGTATATAAATAACAGCAGACTGTGCAGCAGATTACACCGCGGCATCAACAGTCACTTAAAACTGAAGTAAAAAGTACTCTGAAAATCACAGCCCCTTCATCTTTAACCAGCTCATTGTTCTCCTTTCTCCCTCAGATGGTGAGCTGAATTCATGCACATGTTATACGTGTGCACTCGGTTTGGGTGGCTGCTCCAGATTCTGGTGCCTGTAACTGCACAGAACTCATTTAGCCTCATTTACCACACAGTGCGCAGACAGACGGGGAGGCACTTCTTCTGCTGCTCGTGTAACTCTGTTCTCTTATCAGCTGTAGTTACAGGGCAGCTGTTTACAAGTGCAGCCCTGTGACCTGTTCAGGAACATTTTTTAACCGCAGCTTCTATCTTTAGTGTAAAACACTTTAAACCCTTATTCTTGATTTTGCTGATTTGTGATTGACGGCAAATCTTCATTACATTCTAGTCAGATTATTGATATAAACATTCATGTGGCTCAATTTATGAAACCCAGCACATAAAGTAACAGTTTACATAAAGTTCCCCATGGCAACGAGATGAAGAGACGAGCAGATGATGCTTTCCTGTTATTGTGCCAGCTCGCTCTCTCATTTGTGTTCACTTTGTGTCCTTCCCCGTGACGCATGTACAACAGCAAATAACATGGCTCCTGACTCGCAGAGTGAAGCGAGGGCTCCGGGGTGGAAAGTAATGGGATTATTAGTTGCGTCATGGATGGACTTTTTAAAACATCGACAGTTTGTACCAGTGGGGGAAAACAAGTGTTTACAGAGAGCTTGTGTGTGTGTGTGTTTTCTGTTCAGATGGCAGCATCCCCTCCAGTGCTGTATCCAGTGCGGGCCCCTCATCCCCGATTACAGAGTCTTCTGGTCTGAACTTCAGCTTCAGTGAGTAGGCCGTCTGTTTGGAGAACCACAAGGACCTCTGGGAATCGGAGGCCACGGTGTAACGACTTCACTTCCTGCGCTGTTATTCAGCCTTCTGCTCATATTCACGATGTCAGACGCAATATGATCAAACAAACTGTGCACAGCGATTCTTCTGCTGCACCCCCACTGCACCACCACTGACTGCACTATCCTCACCACGCCTGCTCTTCTCCATAAAGAGGAAATAAAGAAAAATACGTGGGACCTCTCATCGCCTCGATCCACCTCCTCAGATCGCTCACACTTTCCTGAACCGTCCATTGTGCCAACATTCAGACCATTTGTGCCTTTAGTTTAATTTGGATCAGAGCAGTGCTTGCTATTTGCTCTGGAGATGGTTTTTTCCCCTCACACATGAGCAGTCTGTTTTTCTCACCTGAACTGCCGACATTTCCGGTTCAAATGCGCCACGGACTTTAAGTCTGTGGTGGATTTCATCCAAAGATCAGCACGCCTGCTTTCTAACCAAGAATTAGATTATCAATACTGCTCTCATATCTAGGCCACTGTTAGCTGTTTCCATCCCTTAAAAAGGCTGAACTACCTGCTGGATTTGAGAGTTAATCATGTTATTTAAGGCTTCAGTCATACAGACTTGGAGACCAGTTAGTGAGCACTGACGTAAAACGTCCTCATGATTCCTTTTTATCAGATTTGCCACAGTCACGTGTAGTTTGCATGGAAGATGCCAGTCTGTCTGTAAACACCTCCGTCAATAACTCAAAACCAAACAGGATGCTCAAACTGATACCAGAGGTTCATCTACTAAAAATGTCGGACAAGTTTGAATCTAAGAGGTGTGAAAATCGAGTCTGGTTTGCTTTGCACTTTTCACAGTTTCACTGCTGCTTGGTGACTGTTTGTTGACAGGTGTGCAGACAACAGATGGGATCTGCAACAGCCACCAACCAATCGCCAACTGGATTTTGGATACATATTTTTCCCTAGTTGTCGCCGACCCGTCTCTAAGCCTGTTTATGACTGAAGTCTATCCTGTTGCAAGAAAAGAAGGAAGGGTAATTTAACCAAAAATGTCAAAATGTTCCTATATCTGTTTCACACATCAAATGTCTGGATTACAAAATCAGGTGTCCCGCAGACTGAAAACCATCATCTAAAGCTTGTAACACTGTAACCAAAGCAACCACAGCCCAAATACTCTCTAATGTAACATACAAAGCATCTGCAGAGATGCAAGTTTGCAGTGTGCCTGATAAATTATTGCTCACATGATTTGTTTTACTTCATGCATTAAACAAAAAAGAGTAGTATATTTTATAATTTTTCACTCATGCCAGCCTGATCAAGCTGTTTAGCTCTGTGTTCTTCAGCTGTTAAGTAGGAACAAAGACGCATCTGTAAATGTGCCTTCAGATAATGTGATATTAAATCCAAATGTTAGGAACCTGCTGTATTCTTTTACTGAGATGTTTTAGAGTTACAGGGATAAGCCACTTGATTAAGTCAGTAGTATAGTTGTGTCTGCAGTCTGTCACCATATATTGAGGTGTGTTTTTAATGTCAAATGACTGTTTCTCATCTCATTAATCATGCTCAGGTAAAGCAGTATAATCCAAAGGTTGCAACTGGTTCATCAGTTTGTGACTGAACTGTTGGACGGTCAGTTCACTTTCAATTCAGAAAATAATTACAGTTAATTGAAATTCCAAAATATATGTTATTACTTTGACAAAAGCCTGTAAACAAAATGAAAAGCTGAATCTGATTGTGGGCACTGTGTTCAGTCGGCATTGTCAGCTTTAACAAAGTATAAACAGCAGGGAGGGGGGGAGTCCCTCTTTTCATTACAAAGCGGTTCAATTGAAAAAAAAACTGACCTTCGAAACTTGAAACGTCTGCTGTTGAATGAATTTCTGAATTTTAGCCATCTTGTAAAAGAGTTCTAGATTTTTGATTTTTGAAGGCTAATAACCTGTTTTTATCGTAATTGTGAGTTGATGTTGGTGTAGTTGTGTATTTATGTGGTTATTTAATGTCAGCCAAAGAGAGGTGCGTGTGTGTGTGCGCGCTCTGTTTAACGAGGTTTAAAGGTGTAAGATGTCTGTGATGCCCTGTCTTCTGTGGTTCAGGTCAGGCTGTGACATCGGGGAAAGGAGAGGGGCAATAATAAAAAGAGAAAATAAAGACTGAAAGTGTTGTTTAGTGTGTTATCAAGCACAACAAATCATGTTGTCACACCTGCTGCAATAGATGGTGTGAGAGTGATGTTTTATTGAGCACAGTCCAGACACAAGTCTGTTAGTGCTGCATAAACAAACTGGCCAACCTCCTGTGCTCATCTGTCTCTGCTCTTCTTCAGTCTTTTTCTCTCCCTCCTATGTCTCATTTTGTCCTTTTATCCATTTCAAGACTCATATTTTTTTCCCAGTCTATTGTCCAGTTTTGTCTTCTCTTGCAATATCAGAGCTTCAACCGCTTGTGTTGACCATGGCTGCATGCTAAGTGGATTGAGTCGATGCCATGTGATCAGGTGATTAGCTATTTGCATTAACAGTTAAGCATTTGAACAAATGAAGTGGCCAGTGACTACATGTCAGCTACTGATTGTGAAATTCATCATGTTTGAGAACACAAACATGGGTGAAGAATTATTTCCCTGTAAAACTGCACAAGCAGGCAGCTTTTTGAAACCAGAGAGGTTGCCCCCTGCTGGACATGAGAAAGAATGCACTTCTACGTCACCTTTACCATGCTGGCCCAGAATCTACAAATGTTTTGAGTTTCTGTGGCCCCAAGATATGGTTTGCTGGTGTGCTGACCACATTAGGCTTGCTCCTTTTTTTTCTAGTTTTAATGACATCTTGAAGTTCTCTGTAAAACGGACAACTTGAGCTAAAACAGGACACATTTTGGAGTTTCCAAAGCATTTTTTTTTTTTTTTCAAATTGATATATGTATATTATTTGTAATATTAGCCCTCTGGACCTCTCCTGATACGGTCAGTAAACACCACATTTTAAATGTTATTAGCTACTATAGTGTCTTATTAAACAGGGGTCGCATATTAATCATATGAATCATATTAATCATTTTACCGATCTTTACCCACTTGTTTCCTCCTGTCTCCTGCTTGCTTCCTCTCCTTGTTTCCTCTCATCACTTCTTTCTTCCCTTTTCTTCTGCCTTTCCTCTCCTGGTTTTCTCCTCTACTTCTTGTCTCCCCTTTCTATCCTCACGTTTTCTCTCACCGACCACCTGTTTCATTTTTTATGCTTTATTATCTTATTTTCTTCCTGCCATTAGTGCTCTTGCCTTCTAACCTCATCCTATTTACCTCTCTCCTTGTCTCCCTCTCCACTCTTCTCTGAATGGCTTTTAAGAATAGTGATGACTCATGTCTCCTCGTATTGCTGCCATGCGTTGCTATGGTGACACCCCCAGATGTAATTGGCTACTCCTGAGCGATGCTGGGTGAATGGAAGGGAGAGAGGGATGGGGGTACGGACACAGACTGCCAACTCACCGGAAGTGAGTTGGCAGTTGGCAGAATGTCCTACATTCTCTCACACACACACACTCGGCTCTCATGCGTGTACACGTACGCACACACACACACACACACACACACACACACACACACACACACACACACACACACGGTTCATCTCCAGACAGCTTTTTCCAGCTTCAAAACAAATAACAGTTCCCAGCTTCTATGAGACAGCTTCTACGGCTGTAGGGTAGTTTTTGTGACCTTTATCAAATTGC